>NW_024104565.1:0-643647 GCF_003945595.2 Pipra filicauda | reverse complement strand
TTCCAGATGTATCTCTTTTCTAGGTGAATACAATGGTGTTTAGCTTGCAGATTCACAGGTTTTTCAAGTTTGTGTCACAAGCCTAACACTGTTATAAAGAGATTATATACATTCTCCATAGTCACTTAAGCCAATGTACATCAGCGAGGGCATAATCCTCTTAAAAGTAAGAATGACTGTGTAACAAATACTGAATAGTAATTACATAAAATCTAGTAAAATTACAGTAAAAGAAGTTCCACAAATTACATGTCAATATGTCAATATTTATGTTCCATATAATGAAACTCAAAAAAATATTTCACAACGCTATATGTTAACAACAATGACTCCTCAAGGGAAGGCATGAAAGACAGGTAAAACAGAGAGAGAAGGGAGAGCAGGTTGTGGTATAAGGTCTTGGCCACCAGGCAAGCTGTGCTAGGGCTGACCCGGAGGACAAGAACTGCCCTCACTGTGTAGTAACTCAGCACTACTCCTCCTTCCACGTGTACCTGGAGGCTACTTATCCTGAAACATCAAGCTGCTTTTCTGCTAGTTCCCTAACAGATCTGATACTGAATTAAAATAATCACTGAGAACCTAAGATGAACAGGATCTGATTCAATGTACAGGACGGAGGCTAGCTTTTACTGTTAGCCCTAGTTTCTTCACATCCCTTCTGCAAGAACGTTATACATGGAGAGGATCTGATAACTTACACGCCCAAATACTAGCAACCAGAATTTGAATATAAACATTAGCAGTGTGATTAAGTAACCAGTTATAACTCCTTGTAAAATGTAATACATTTGAAACATCTCTTTTTTGTTTTCCATGGAGACATAAATTCCCAAAAGCCAGAGGGAGTTTTTCGGTGGGTTTTCTTTTCTTTTCTTTTTTCTTTTCTTTTAAATAGACTATTGGATTCTTAATAAGTTGTTGACACTTCCCTCATAAGGCTCTTTCTCATCTTGGATGAAAGACAGAACAAGTAACCTATTTTCTTGCACCCTGTAATAGACTTGGATACATACAACATACAAGTACCAACAAGAAAACCTCCGTGTGAGTCTAAAATTAGAATTCAGTTATATGACTCACAAGGAGAAGCTTTGTGACAGAAATGTGGGTATTTTTAAGCAAATGAAGCCTAAACTGTGAAACAAAAATGGCATTCTAGAAAAAAGTATGTGGAATAAATTGCTAATAATTGTTAGGTGCGATTTTTTATCTTTTTTTTATCTACCTGCAAGTATATTCTCTGAAGTATATTAGCATCTTGATAAATAAAGAGGGTGAGGCTTCTGATTTCTACAAACAGGCAAAATGTGATAATGGGAAAACTTTAAATAAAGTAGAACTTGCTCACTGAAATGTTTTGCCTTTACACTACAGAAGTCTCTACATCAGTATACAATCATGATCAGCAATAGTTCCTCTACAAAACTATTTTAATGCTTATTAATTAGTAACAAGGTATAAGAGATGTCCTCCTGTAATTTTCAGTTCTTCTAGTGTTAAAACATAACAGATGTGGCATTCCAAAAGGGAGGGTTATTTATGATTATGATAATAAGCTATTTTCAAATTTAATAATACACCATAATGTATTGTACTAAGTTACTACAGCACAGCTCTGAAGAGATAAAGTTTAATTTTTTCAAGCCTACAGTATGCTGTACTAGAAACAGCAAATTAATTAGATGTCACAGACAACTGACAAATTGTCTAACCTGCATAGAAAAATCTGACATCATAATATTTTGAAGATTTTCTGCTTCCTGATACCCTCAACCCAAAGTTATTACTAAAGTAACTGTCTAACAGCCTATCAGGATAGAGAGGGTGCTCTTGAAAATAATCATCGCTATAATAAATTCCTTCTCAAAATCTTTATCTTCAGTAAACCCTCAAAATTGACACATAATTGTTCCTATTTAGACTTCCTGAAATATCACCCTCTTCACACCAGTTACAAATATGGTAGATGTTATTTTAAGACAAAGTCTCAACCGAAAACTGGTTTTGAGCCTCAGACAGTGCTTTATCACAACCAACATTAAACAGCCGCAGTGTGGATGCTTACACACGAACTTGTCAAATCATACTGAGCAGCATGGAGCTACTGAAGACAGGTTTGTATGAAATACAACTCGCCTGACACATTTTGGATATCCACTGTATTTAAGATGCAGAATTTTTAACCACTGTCTATAAAATTATCCAAGGAAGACTTTTGCATTTTGCCTCCTACATTTTGTGTAACAAATCCTGTCAAGTTTCTCAAGAGTAGTATATGAGAAGAATTTCAGTTTTTGAACGGTGTTACTCCAGAATCGAACAAAAGCAATCTCTGAGACACTACCATGTCAACCATTTTCTGCCCTAAACATATAACTTATTCCAGATAAAAACTGGAAAAATATGTTCATTTTTTCTTAACTAGCAACTCAAATGCAAATACATGTTTGCAATTTATAACACCTGTGTGATCTTTAGTGTTTTTTTTCCTGGTTGACCAAAAACCAAGTGGAAAGAGGAGCACAGGTTATTTAACCAACATGTGGGACCTGTACTGTCATCACCAAAAGTGCAAGCATAAAAAAAACAACTAAGGAATACAATGATTTTCATTGTTAATGTTGTGCTAAAAAGCAATAGAAAAAAGTTTAAATTATGAGAAGCAATATTAACTTTAAAAAGTTTTTTAAAAATGCATTTTAAATCACTAATTTGGAATTTATTAACCACAAAAAAACCCTTTCAAAATAAAAAAATAGGATCATGACTCACTAAAATACATTGTGCACTGCACATACTGCCCCAGGACCGTGTTCTCATTGAAGAGAACACAAAGTGAAAGCTAACTGCAGTGAAAAAAAAAAATAAAAAAAACCCCAGCATATGGTTCTTTCCACTGAGATACTTACTACTCTATATGTCAAAACAGTCTAACTATATAACAAAATATTCTAATACAACATGAAACATAAATTCACTTCATACTTTAGTCACTTGTGTTACTAGTGAAATGTTTTGATTGTATCTTTTCCCCCACGTTTTTGCAATACCTACAGGTAGCTCAGAACGCATCTTTGCCAGCAAAACATAACATTATTACCAACAGATACCTGGGTCAGAAGAAACCCAAAGTGGATTCTCACTGGAATTGTTTGCATACGCATAAACCAAAATTAATTACTTCTAAAAATGGTGATTTTACAGATTGCCTTAGCAATTTTCCTTATCAAATATAAACAAATATTTAACTTGAATACCTCCAGCTGCAAACTAACCCTTTTATATGTTTTTGTTGTAGTAAATGAAAACACTTGATCTCTTTCATCTTTGTTTTCACCCTTTAATGATTTTCTTTTCAGATATGATGGAGTTTTTTTCCAGCTTTCTTAACCCTCACGCATAAACCTTATATTTCAATATTTTGCTCTGAAATAGTATTAACTTAAATTTTCTCACACTGAAAAAATAATAAAAAAAGAGATTGGAATCCTACTAGAATTCCTCTTGTTAAGTAACAAGTGGACTGTAATGTTATTCAGATTACCAATTAATCATTTAGATTTACTTGGCCTTCAGGTTATACGGTCTTTCGCTGGTTTCAGCCAGGATAGAGGGAATTTTCTTCACATTGGCTATTATGGGGCTATGTTTTGGACACCAGTCAATAGAGTTAAAACTGTCTACCTTCCCTTAAAGCACTGCCAATGAGTAATGAATTGCCTCAGTTACAAGATTTACTCACCTAAGAGACTAGTAATTTACCCTGGCATCTTCTGTAATGCAAGAATCTTTTAAATCCAAGAAAGATGCAGGCATCGAACTGGGACATTTTAAATAGTGAAACATAGAAAAGGCAGCAGCAGGATCACATGGAACCAGTATAGACAAGCAAACTGGATAGAAGGAAACCTTGACCAGAGCAGTGTTTGTAATGTGGCGGTAAAAGTCAACTGTGCAATATGTGCAGCATGCCCTTCCTGATAAAGCACACCTTCTCAATTTTGCTCACATTTACAAACATGATCTTGCACTTTGGTTTTGCAATCAATAAAACAGTAAATGGCACTGAAAGGGGCAACCCTACCTTTTCCCAGGAGCTCACCTAGCCTCTGCAAACCAATTCTCAGTTGGTTCAGGTCTAAGGTAAGAGGAGGGAGAGCACCGGTGGAAGGAAAGTTTGGAACGTGCATGCATCTTTTAGCAGCAGGTATTTATTAAATCAGCTAAGTTTAATGTTAAACTGTCGCTCTTGTCACTGTTGACTTAGAGAGAAAACTAACAAAGGAAACCACCAATGAAAGGACACATTAACAAAAAAAATGTACTGTTTAGTTAATGGCTACTGGTATGGAAAAGAAATGCTAGGATGTCAAAGGAAGGAAAAGAAGAGCCAAAACCTATGGGGAAGGGTGGAGGGGGCAGGGAGGATGGGAAGGAAGGACAATTTGGAAGAAAACCCAACCCACAGCATTCTGTGAATAGTGCTAATGCAAGGAAGGCATGAAAAGTACAGATGATACTCAGTTGTAGGTAACTCTACATAAAATAAGGCTAGAATTGAAGATAATTTGACCTGCCTGTATCAAAGCTGTTTTGGAGTTTATGAATGTTACAAGAATTATGTCTCCCTTCCAGTACAGTGGGGCTTCATGCATGACCATGTTGTTTGCTTTCTAACCATAGCTTTTCCTACACGATGAAGGGTCTCTAGAGTGAGTTTACAAAACCCCAAGATACCCACAATCTAAAGTGAGTTTAAGAGCTTAGTAAGAGCAGTGGTACAACCCAGAACCAAATGGAAGATTGAAAAGAAATTTTTTATGCTTCCGTTATCATTTGTAGAGCGTTTTTAAGACAACAAAGTGCTTGTTTTGTAACATTATATCGTTTAAATTGATGTACTTTGTACATCTTACAGCTGGTTTTAATAAATGGGGTTAAAGTGGATAACAGTCTCAAAATATTGGTTATACCACAGTAGCCTAATTCGAGTGGCATATATGTTAGGTTATAGTGCAGACTGAATATTTATGATCCACTATAGAAAAGAAAAAAAGCATCCTGCTTGACTAAATGATGACCCAATAATGAACACAATGATAGTCATAAAAATCTCCACTCAGCACAAACTATTAAACAAGAAATTGTAAGGAAAAAAATGGAAGGAGGGAAAAGTGGGAATGAGAAAAGCCTGTAGTAATAGTATGCTATAGTGACTGTTCAACATCACCTTACATGGCAGTAAGAGCAAGTCAGCATACAGGAGTGACAAGGTCCTGAGGAATAGGGCACTTTCTTTCTTTTTTTTCCTTTTTCCTTTTTTGTATTTTATTTCAGAATAGCGTGAGCATGACTGCAGTTTGCCTGTAACAGTGTATACTAATGGAAAAGACTGAAATTCATCATGGCAGAGATTGCAAAGATATAAGAGGTTTACTAGATTGTCTTCCAGCTCTCCATGCTTTGATATTTGTATCTATTAGAAATACTTTAAGTATTCAGTGTACATTTATAATGCTAGTGAAACTTGCACTTCCTGTAGGCTAAGGAGCAGTGCTTTTGTGCCAACTGGCTTTAATTTCCAGAGTAAACCGAAAAAAAATCCCAGGAATATAACTCATATTGATGATGTACATCAGTTCTGCTTGGGGTTTATGAGTGCTCTTATAATATGAACAAGTCAACTAGGAAGCATAAGATATTGTACAAAACCTAGAACTGTGCTAGCAAGGAATAAATTGTGCAAAGACAATTCCATGGAAGGATGTCATCAGTTCATTCTGTAGTAGCATGAGGTTGGGTACCTCATGCTTAAATTCAGCAACGAAACAGATGTTTTCTCTGTATTCTTCTGTCTCTCTCTGCAGCAATGAGGAGAGATAGGCAGTTTAAGAAAATCAATTATACCCTTCTGAAATGTCTGACTTAGGCTGCATTAGCTCCTGTAGTAGTCACAACACCCTTTCAGTCCCTGAAAGCCTGGTTTGCCTGACTCAGGCAGGACAGACTTGGCAGTCCCCAGACACCAAGCAGGGTCAAACTGTTCCAGCAAGCACTGAGGGAAGGCTAAGCAGTCAGCAGAAGCTGGTGGAAAGATGCTAGATGCAGCAAAGGGCATGTGTCTAGCAAAAAAAGTGAGATAGAGGGCACCTATGACTTCTATGGGTTTATATCTATCTTCCCAATTATGATTAACCTTTCCTCAGAACCACCTCCACCCTCTCCATTTAAAGTGGTAAGGCCACTCTTTTCTGCAACCTGCGCCTATTACATATGTTGTAAAATCCCCAGAATTAAAATATAAAAGGAAGGATTTTTTTGCTTAAAAAATATACCCTTATTAATTAAAATTCAAATGACAAAGGATTATACTCCTTCTGGAGAGGCCTGTTTCTCTCTTGAGTGCAGACTGAGCTATAATGAATAGCCCTATGTCTCAGTTTTTATTAGGATCACAGGGATGAATAAGTTAAGAGATTGTAAATCTTGTCCTCAGTGCCCACCTTTCTCTTATGCTCTCCCTGGCCGAGACAAAAGGAGTAGATCTTCCATTCTTCTGAGCAGAGAGAGCTACACTGCAGCAAGTCTTTGCCTGGACACCACGGGATAAGACAGGTTCTATATACACTTGCATACAAACCCACTGCCCAGCACACTGCACATCTTTATGGTTGTTTGTCCCAAGTGGATTTCTAAGCCAGTCATATACAGTGTTATTCAAAAATTCTGTACATGTACAGAGTGTATTGCAAGTGTCAAAATTACCAAAAGGAAGTGTCTGGAAAAATTTTCATTAAAAAAAACAAAACAAAAAACTCCAACCAACAACAGAATCAACTTTGTTGCTTTCTAACAGATTTTAGGAGAGTGGATATAATTGCATTCACCTAAAGTACGTACAGCAGAGATTTCAAAACTGGTGTTGAGAATTCCAGTGAAGAGTGGCATTTTGCTGGTGTTTCCTACCCTCTCTCACCACAAACACTTACTGGAAACCCATGAGGCAAATATGAGACAACAGTGTGGAGGAGGGAGCACAGCTTGCTATACATGCCAATGAATTTCCAGCACTGACACCTTGCAGAGCTGTCTAACAGTATCACACAAGTAGAACTCTCCTGCCGCAGCTTACCGCCAGGTACAAAAACAGGTGCTGTAAAGCACAACTGCTGCTTGGCACTGAGTGAGCATCACCCAAAACATTGCCATTCCTGTTACACTTTGAATACTGTCAATTCCACTCTCACCTTGAGCTACTCACCCAGCTCCAACTGCACTGATTCTGGGCTGTCATGCAAACATGCCAAGAAATATCTCTGCGTTCCTGTGTCCATCTACTCCTGTTTCAGCTGACTATCATTTCTAAAAGGTAGAGCAACCTTAAACAAGGGCTAAGGTAGTCGCAGTGCAGATTGCCTGCTCATCCATAATGCAGAACTACAGACTAAAAAAAGACTTAGGCTCCCAGCACTCCAGTATTGGCACAGGTGATTTATTGAAGTACTGCTTCTGCAGTGAAACTCAGATCCTATCAATACCAAGCTGAGCTAATTTCATCTGAGAAGCAAAGAATCCAGTTACAGCTATGACTTCAAATTAACATGTAATGCCAAATTTCCATTTAGTTCCCACATTTTCTTCTAAAATATCTTCACTTCAGAGTTCACTTAATTATTTTTGCCTAATTTCCAAAAAACCCCCCAAAAAACAAACCAAAAATCCAAACAAAAAAAACCATATAGCAGACTATGTATCAGATTTCAACAGAACAAAATACATAAAAAGGAAAAAAAAGTGTAAAAAATCAAAATGCTAATAAACAGCCATTTTGTCAGCAACAGCTTTACAGATGTTTAGAAAGTTAATACATAACAGTCAGATAATTAATAGTTCTCAAGCTCTGTAAATACCTCCTGCGGCATCCTCCTTATACATTGCTTCAGAGTACCAGCCTGGATAATCCTTCCTGAATACAGCTCAGCTCCCTGATCCTTTCCTTTGCATATGTCTCCATAACCTTCGAGCACCTCTGCCATTTCTCTTATGCACGTCTTCATATTCCTTTGAAGGTCTCACAGTTTCATAATTATTTAATTTCTTGCTTCAAATATCTCTCTTTTTATTTTTTCTGGAATTCCTATTAAGAACATGACTTCTCACAAATATATAGCATACTGCAGAATAAACACACAGCGTACCAAGACCCCTTCCTGTTCCGTGAGCAAGGCTGCTTCACTGTGCCCTTGCAGTCTTTCATTCAAGTCTACCTGGCCTGTCTTATCCTAATGCTTAATCCACAAATTCTCTGAGAATGAAATATTTCCTCATTCTATGTTTGTGGGCACTTTGAACAACCATTGTCCAAGACTGTGGCCTAAGAATTAGCAGACACATATAAAAATAGCATGGAAAAATACCATATATTAGAAAAAAATGGTTGAGGAAAATCAAGAATTGGAATTGGTACAAGTGCTCTAGCAAGTCTAAATAGGACAGACCCTGCATATTTATTTATTCTTTCATTTATCTACTGAGGCTATATGGAAATTATTGATGCTAGTAGTAGCTAGTGGCTGGGAAGCTGAGTTCAGATATTCTAAACTGAAAAACAATTAATGGAAAGAAAAGTCATAAGCAGATAAAGTTTCCAGATTTAGAGGATATCAGTGGAAGCTGGTCTTAAAGAAAGTAAAAGGTCAGGTATTTCTGAATAAGTTCAAAAGTTAACGGGAGTGAAACCTACAGCAGTACTGACAATTTGTTTCTAGTCAATATCATCATCTGAACAAAAACATTCTGAATGCAAGCTTTTAGCAGCAGCAGTAAGGTGTGTAACTTCTAAAAAATACAATAAATTTATTTATTAATGCTATATTATAAGAACATAAAAACTTAAAACTCAATGAATAGTGCAAAGACATCCTGTGATGTCTTATCTAAAAGCTCCTCAACTTGAGCACTAATAATAAGCTCAGTGAGCTCTGAATTCTTCAATGATTAACAATATAATAAAGTACTGTTCTCATTTGGAGATAGTAACTATTGCTAAAATAATAAATACTAGTTTATCAGCATAAAAGATCTACCAGTTGACTTCAAAGTTGAGAAGAAGATAGATATAACTTCTAATATCTTTTCTATGAGAAAACTGATGCACAGTCAGGTAATGTGGGAGAAACGGACCCAAAGTCTCATAATCTTCAGTTCAGTGTCCTGTCCTATGGAGCCACCTTCATAACACCAACTGCTTTTAAACACTACTGTTAATGCTATGCCAAAGGACTCATATAATAAGAGCCCTTCAGATATGCTAGAAATACTTTCCAGTAGGTAAGTTTAGAAAGGTTACTAAACTTCAGAAATATTGTCCTTACTGCAGAGTACAGTAAAAAATAGGAACCTCCATTTATAAGGAGATGGCAGAGAGCACCAGTCCAAGTCAGTCACTTACCTTGAAGACGTTGCATGACATTGGCAATGTCTCTAGATCTTGCCACTAGTCGGGATGAAGCCATGATCTCTTTGCCACGAGTCCAGTTCCCCTGAGAGAAGTCTCCCTCCAAGCTGTGGAGCTCAGTGAGATGAGGATCTTGGACCCCTTCCTTTTAGCATTCAACCCTCAGCCATGGCACAGCATCCCTGGGGCAGTCAGACGCCTCCAGTCCAATGCTGGCCCTCATAGGGTCAGAGCAAAACACTGGCAAACAACCTCAGCGCCTGAGAAAGAAAAGTACCAGGGTTTAGAGGAAAGTTACCAGCTCTGCAAAACTAAGAAATCTGAGTCTTAATAGTTATCTTAACAGGTAAAGAGTGGTATGTTTTGCCCATAGTGTACACCCCAGCCAGAGACACAATTAATGCTGAAAGCTTGCTTGGCAATCATCAAGCAGAATGAAGCTGCAAAAACAAATCATTAAACACAACTGGCAATGCACCAGACATAAATCCTTTCCTGAGGATGCTCATGGATGTTGTTTTAGAAATAACAATAATGTTACACTTATTAAAAGCAATACCGTAATACTTCTTAACATAAATAATATTAAGCATAAAAGAGGAAAAATTAAACCACTTGTAAAACACAAAAGCTGTAAAACTCTCATTCTATTTCACCATGCTAGGAAGGCACACATAACAGAAACTCATTGATCAGGATAGTTCCTAACTCCACTGGCCAGTGTGGTCTAATCTGAAAGACTGAGATTCACGTATTTCATTATTAAATAAAATTGTATTTAAATTAATTTTTCCAGTGTGTGATGATGCTGTATTTTGGGTCACTTAACATCAAAAGCTGTGAACTAGAACTGCTACACGTACATAACACTTTTGTAACTATGTGACTATAAAGCTGGTCTAAAAAAACTTATCAATAGCATCTTATCTTCTGAAGAACAAGTACATGTTGTGTATGTATGCACCAGCTTCCCTGATAAGAAATACCTGAGTATATACACACCAAGAATAGTTGCATTCATACCACACACACTAGGCCCATCCCAAATTCAAGAGGCTAGGCAGCTGATCAATATCACAAATGTGAGTGGGTTTATTGGTGGTGTGCACTTTCCTCTTTTCCTGGCCCCAAGGTCCGTCAAAGAATAATCTTCCATTATTAGGCAGACAAGCCTTTAGGTCACATAGCTTTAGGCCCTGTGAAATATCCCAAAGGAGCTGTGTCAACATGTAAGGGCTTCCAGAGGAAATTACATTTCAACATTTCCTTTTCTGACCCTTCAAACTATGCCTGACCCAAGGAACTTCCTGCTTTCCCTCTTACTACTGTTTTTATTGTATATTTACATTGTATTTTGGATGTGTAAATGCTGTTCAGCTTAACAGACCAAATCTGGCTTTAAATCAGTGGAGCTGAGGGAAGCACGCTTGTCATGGACAACAGTGTAGAACAGATCACAAACTCCATCCATGTCCTTGGGCTGTGCTCTTACATGCCATGGTCACAGTGGTACTAATACCTACTCCAGACACATTGTTCTTTTTGCATATGTCTGCACTTTACATGACACCTGGATGCTCATATCCTCACTCTCTTCCCACGTGTGTCTTCTCTCTCCTTCAGGGGCCTCCTTCTCTTCCTACTCCTTCCCACCTTCCAGGCTCTGCCCCACACCCTTCTCAGGGTGCACAGAGACTATGCATATCAGTCACCACTTCCCAAGCATGGAAAGGCACTCTGACAGGTAGGAACCTCACCCTTGTGAAGGTACAGCAACTTCTAATAGCAAGCTGCTAGACTAACTTTCGGGCAGGGATAAGGGGTATTAAAAATGCCTTGTCTGATTGTTTTTGGCTAATAGCAATAACAATATCAGAATACCAGCCCACTCACACCTTGACAGAGCTGGTGTAAATCAGCTGCACATGAGCAGATTTAGAGGAGCTGTGGAAGATCCTGATCCAACTCCAAGTTAAAAGCGTCTCAGAAATTGTTATGAAGATATATGTTCAATCTACTCATACAGCAGGCTGAGTCACTGTGCAGCAATAAATGGAAGACATGCAATTAATAATTTATTTAGCTGATATTAAATTATATGCTTCATAGGAAGAACGTGCATTTCTAAATATATCTCCTCATTCAAAAGCTCCTTTGCAAGCAGTGGAAATTAACTCCTTTAAAGATGACACTAAGTTAGGAAAGAAAGATTCTCGTGTGCACAGGCAGAAAACCACAGCGACAGCACAGCAACATATCAACAGAATAGATGAAACAAATCTTCATGCACCCTTCCCATGCGTCTTCAGCCAACATCTACAGCTCCACAGAACAAAAAAATCCTACATGGATAGTCAAGTGTTCAATGTAATGCAGAGAGGAAATTTGTCATGACTTCTACAAGTAGTTAAAGCCTTCCACAAAGTTTGGGTTTTTTTTTCTGAGAGACTACAGCATTAAAATCTTTAAATATGTGCATAGCTGCTACACAGAATAGTTTTTAATAAATGGAATGACTTTTCCGTTTCAGTGTCAGACACAAAGATGTGTCTTCAGATGGATATGTTTTCAAAATACACAAGCTTTTAAAAAGTGCATGGCTTAAATTCCATAAATCTTAGCCTGAAATAAACCTGAAGGACTACATAAGCTATTCCCTGTTTTAGCATTCAACATTATAAATTACTAATTTTTTTGGTCTAAACATACATGGAATGAAGATGAGTTTCACGAGAGTGAAATGGAATGGTTTTGCACATAAATTAGATAAATCTTTTATTACATTTGCCACTTATCTGGATTTAACAGATAAAGTATACACTGATAACATTTTGTTATATTAATAACCCGGTACTCTGGTTTTAGGATGAAAAGAGGAAACGTGAACTTCTTCTCTCATATAAGAGCCATTTGGCTTCAAATTCTCTTTAAATGCCAGAAAAGTGGGATTCTTCTCTTCTGTAGAAGAGATAAGAAAAACACTACATCTATTGTGGGTTAACTTTTCTGAGTCCCTCACGTAATCCTCTTTTTCACATTTTGCTCAGGAGCACTTTGAATTAAAAAAGTTAATATATTTTTCTTTTGTTGGTAAAACTAGAATACCACTGGCAAGACCAGGTTGTATTTTATCTTTTATTTCTTAAAGTTTATAAAACATACTAAAGAAAAACAGACCTGCCTGTCAGCAGCATGGTTCCAGAAAAACAGAGACATCTGCTAGGTGCAGGCAACATATAAGACGTACAACATGGCTGAAGGTAAACCTGCCCAAAAGAAGGGTAAACAATTCTCCAACTGTACTTCATGTTGGTACAAACTGCAGATTCCAGATGACTTCACCAGTGGTCCCTTCCAACAGTAACCATTCTGTGATTCTTTGATTCCCAGTACACTGGGTTAATGTCACATATAGCAGCCAGGAGAAGAAGCTACTGATGTAAAAGCATGGTTGTACCTGAAAATACAATTTTACACTTCTATAAACTCCCATTATAGCAACAATGGATAAAGAAACTCCAGACAAACAATAATAAACACAGATAATAAGTAAAGATATTGATGAGAGCAAGAAATGGTGGCAGGCAGTGAAAGGACTGTTTCTAATCTAAGACATTTCAAAAAGAGATATTTGAGAGGATGATAAGCAGAGTAATAAATTCAAGGAACTCCTGCAGCTAGAAGTCATTTTCAAATCAGATGTTACATAGATATAAGAAATACAGTGAAATAACTACAATAACTACAGAACAAGGACTGAACAAAATCTCAGGAACAGCAGAAATAAGGTCAAGTGCTGGGGTGAACAAAGAGGCAGACTTCCCTGGCAAGCAACAGTTGCATGGAACTGACCAAGCAAAAAAAAAAAAAACTCCAGGAAAAGAATTTCTGAGCATGGTTTACCACTGTAGTGCAAGAAGTCCACTTAATGCACAGGTTTAGTTTCCAAAATGTAAAAGGTCTTGGAAATGCAGCCAGGTTGATAGACGCTCCTAGAATGGATGCAATCCTATGAGACAGCATGAGCCTCATGCCAGTCAGGAATAAATGATTCACATAAAGGTAGGAACCAGAATATTCTGGAGGTCATAACTGCATTTTTAAATATCAAATAGTCACAGAACCAGCTATTTTAGGCTGGGGTTTAGTTAATAGTGGGAAAAAATGCTAATCATAGAAAAGAGCTCTGATTAAGGAAGTGATTTATGTAGTCCAAAATATTGCAAGAATAATCCAATGTAAGCAGGTCAGAAGATGATCTAAAGAGACAGTGCTTAAAAAATAAATAAAAGAGAAATCAGTACAGAACTCAACTAGACTGAAAAGCACAGTGAAGCAGGCTGGGGTTTTCTTTAAAGTCTAGTTTTTTTTCCAAGGTCTAGCAGCTGTACACCTATGCAGGGCAGAATAAAACTGCTCCAGACATAATTGGAAAAGCCATCACTTAGAAATAAGCAGGCAGAAACAAAGGATGAGAAGTGAAGAGCACTGCCATAGTGTTTGCTGTCTACCTGGGTGAAGAAAGACTGAAAGACCATCTGAGAAATAAAGACAGCAAGCAAATGGTTCTTAGTCGAGTAAGTAAAAAGAAAGTATAAAATAAAATCAAGAAGAGGTTAATTTGCCTCAGTTAATATTATACTGATTTTTCCACTGAAGACATTTCTGATAGACAAAGGCACAATAAAAAATGGAAGCAGCACCATCTGAAATAAAATAAAAGTTAAAAGTGGAAAAACTCAATAAAATCCATTCCAGCATATATATAACTTGTAGATTATGAACTGAGAATCCATTTGTAAACTTATTTGAACAATCTATCAAGCTGCAGTTAACGCCTCCTGGATATACTAAAATTAGGAGCTAGGACAAAGAAATGGAGTAGAGTGATCCAAAATGATTCTTAATACTACCCTCAGAGAAAATGTGGTATCTCCTCACTGATCTTCCAAAATCTAGGCCAACAGAGGAGTCTCTTTGGTAATTGTTTCTGATGGTTGAACTGCAAATCTGTAGTTGTTCACTTAAACCCAATGCAGCAGAATTCAGTGGATACTGGAACTTTCCCAAGTCCAATAGGACATAAGTGTGCACCACATAAGATCATGGAAAATGTGATTTTGGCTCTGAAAGGTGTTTTCGATAGTTGAATCCCCATATTATCACTCTGTGCTTCCTTTCTCTACTATGTGGATTGTTTTTGAATAGAAAAAGATGGAAGAAGAGACAAATTACAACCTCTGACAAAGAATGCATTGAAACAGGAACACCGAAACAGTGTTCTCACAGACCATTCAACCCCACACTGACTCAATGTGCAGCAGCTACCTGGGGGTATTGAAATTTGTTTTTTTGGGAAGCGTGGGGAAGAAGAGAGTGACGTTTGGATCCTTTCTGGAACTCCAGATTATTTTGGTTCATCTAGTTATCCTTCAGCATGTTTTGAAGCTGAACAAAAGTTTTTTATTCTCCAGAAGTTTGAAGGTCTTGCAACAGCAATTAATAATTTGGAAGATCAAGGAAATTTACACATCTGACATTTAAATCTGCAGCATATATGGCACACAATCTTCTATGTTTTACCTATAATTGTACTCTAGTATTTAAAAATTATTTGCAGAATCCTAGTAATGCACATACCTATGTAGGTATTTGCATTTCAGCAAGTGAGCATTTTATTGTCTGGTTTTTATTAGTTTTTTGGGAGAATGGGCAAAAATCCAGTGGTGTGATTCTTGTCTTGAAAGCTTTAATGTCATTTGAACAGAAAATGCAAAGTGTTCTAGGAGAAAATAAAAGGCAGAGACTTGCTATTTTTTAGAAGAATTGGCCGAACATACATTGTTAGACACATTCAAAGAAAGGTCATTCAGTCTCACTGATACAAAGAGTTAGACCTCTTATACTACAATTTAGTAATCCTGTTATTGAAGTTCTGTGGGAATATATTATAGTTATATAGCTGTTGGTAATAGCAGCAGACTGGGATCAGTAGCTCATTACCTTCTACAAACACAGGATATAATCCTTGCCTCAGAGAGCTTACGATCTTCACAGACAAAGACAGGCCACGATTAAGATCAGAGGTCACAAAACACAAGCGAATAGGACAGAGTGAAGTCCAGATCTAACATGTAAGCTGGTCAGGAGGAGAATCGTTCTGATTTTTCTGTTTTAATACTGATATGGCACCTAGGATTTCTGTGGCATAATATGACCTTTAGCAAAAGACCCTTGCAGAGGTACATCTGTAGGAGAAAAAAAAAACAACAAAAAAAACCCACTAAAATAGAAAACACCGAGGCATCTCAGGAAAGGGTGGGTCAAACCGAGTTTGAGATAAGCAAGTAAGCGTCAATTCTTTGGTATTCCCGCACATTTCCCAAGCAAGAAACCTAGCTTAAGTATAACTTGTGAGCACAGGGCAGACAACTGCCATAAGAATGGAGACAGAAACACCTCTGTCTTCCCCATTACATCTGTGCCTTTGGGTGAAACAAAGGCAAAAGTCCAGTTGCTACAGAGGCACACCACTGCACCTCTAAGAAGACACAAGTTTTGTGACCTCTAAGGAGACACAAAAACTCTAAAGTTTTGTCACTAACCATGATAACAAGTAAGTATGGAAAAAAATGTTTATGTTTGATATACGTACTTTCCCAATAACTACAGACGCTACTTGATAAGAAAAAAAATGAGCCACAACTGACTTCCTTTAAAAAAGCATAACTGAGATGGATCAATGGGGTATCTGTCTGAAAGTTGAATGTATGTGTATGCCTCTTGGGGCTTGATCCACTGAAGCTCTGTAGACCTCCAACAATCACTCTAACTGTGTTGACATTGGAAGTTCTCCGGGGATTCATGCTTTGTTCACTGCTTCACCCAGCAAGATCCTCCTCGGGGCCAGGAACTCTTACCCTCTCCCCAAATGCATTTAAACACAAACAGGATGTTGTTCCTCTTTCCCTGAGCACCTCTGCTCTCCCTGACCTGGTATGGAAGCGTTAGTTTCTTTGAGCAGTGTACTCACTGATACACTGTGTAACTCAGCATGGCTCTAGTGAAGTTCACAGGAAGATGCTTCTAAGGTGTCAAGTACACACAAAAAAAAATATCTTGGAGGACTTTCATATTCAATAAAGAGAAAGTAATGCTGCATGGAGGTGTATAATCATTATGAGATTCTTGTGTCTGTATTACGTGCAGCAGACCAAATCACTACTGACACTTATCACAATAACTCAAAGTAAAAATAGAATAAAATTGCAAAAAAAAAAAAAAGAAAAAAATGTATTAGGGTTCATTTGTTATTAATACCTATCCATTGGTATTTTATACTCAGCAACACAGAATTGCTATTGACATATATTATCCTTGAAGGTAATATAAAATAAACAAACTAAAGCAGACATTATTAACAAAAATTAAAAGAACAGGAGGGAAGTGTAAGGATTATTCCTTCTGCTTTCACATTTAGCAGAGTTTTCCAAGATGAGAGTTTAATTATTCCAACATGTAGCACCATGTTCATTCTGGAGAGCTCCTTTTCCAAGGGAAAACATTGGTGCCTAAAGGAGTATGTTAAACACCCCAAATGACACTACCTGACTCCCACGAGAAAAAGTGAGTAACTCCAAAATTTTAACACTGCACCTCATAAATCAGGGGTTTTTTTAATGTCATTCAGCACACAACAAACAAAAAAGAATTTCTGCTTACCAGTTTAATGACATAGCACCCTGATTTTTTCTATCTAGGGGCAACATTTTAACATAGCTCAGCAGCATTTATAGCTTGGGATCTGTTTAAATGTAAAAGTACACACAGGAATCACAGAACTAGTTATCAGAGATCATAGAGACCAGACAGTCCATCACTAGTACTACTACAAGAAAGCGCGTGCCTGTTAAGAGTCGTTTCAACAGGCTCCGCACTTGAAAAGTACTGGCAAGCAGCCAGAAACACCACACACTATTTTCCTACAAGTCACATAGGTGTAAATCCCTTACAGTGAGGAGCACTGGAGTTTCCCTCAGCATCACATAGATGATTTACATAAGTATTCCCTCATCAATTTGCAAAATTCGGTCTTCTGTGGCAAGTTACTAATATTCCTTAAAAGCACTTTTCCTCATGAGTATGGTTGTGAAAATCCTAGTAACAACCTTGACTGTGAGTATTTCAGCAGGTCTTACCTCTAGGAAGTTACCACACAAACCAGGGAACATATGGGCTCTATGCATCTCTGTCGCGATGCACTTGTCCTTTTTGCATCATCACTGCAAGCAACCCAGCCTGAAACCGGCTTCACGGGAGCGCACATGAATAGTCACATCTCCCTTGATTAACTATGTTTTGGCCTGCAGTGTGTGACTGAGCATAAAACCCGGTAGCTCTGCAAAACACACGTACGTTCACTTCTGGAGGCGAACCACCACAGCCCTCCGCCGGGGTTCTCTACTCCGAAAGGGTAAAACCTCAAACCCACCGCGGAAAACGGACAAACTCCGAAACCACGGCACCGAGTTTCGGATTCACCTCAAGACAGTTCGGCGTTGGGGAGGAGAAGGCGGCTGGTGGGCAGCCGGCAGAAGCTGCCCCATGGGGCTCCCTCCTTCCCGGCCGCGGTCCAGCGGCTCGTGGGCTCACCCTGGGCTCACCGAGGCGGCGGCCCCCGCCGAACACCCGCAGCCCCAGGACCCCCTCGCCCCAGCCGCGCACCCCCACCGCGCCCCTACCTCCGCCCGCCGCGCCACGCCGCGCCACACCGCGCCACACCGCACCGCACCGCACCGCACCTCGGCGCGCCCGGCGCAGCTCCCTGGTTACCGAGCACAACACGCCGCCCCGCCCCGCCGGCCCACGGCGAGGAAGCAGGTGCGGGGGTGGGGAGAGGGCGGGAGCGCGGGTGCGTGTGCGGGGGTTGCGTTGCCGAATCCTTGCGGCGCTCCCCAGCCCGCTCCGCCACCGCCGCCTCCAGGCTGCAGCCCAGCCCCCCCGCCGTGCCCCGGAGCCCGCTGTCCTTGCGCGCATCGCGGGGGGGCCGCGCCCCGCCACGCCCCGCCGCCGCTGCAGCAGCAGCAAAGCCGGGGCAGCTTCTCCGGGGGCGGGCGCACTGACCGCTGTGCCGGGGACTCGGGGGGATGAGGCACCGGCCTCGGCCCCGAGCCTTGGCACCCCCGAAGTGCGCCCTGGCGAGTAGCCGAAATACTACTGAGAGCGAGTGTATTGAGTTGTCGCTGCTAATTATTATTACCGGTAATATTACTATTATTATTGCTGCAATATATAGCGTGCTGTAAGGGCATTACCTTTGGTGTAGGCTCCAGAGCATCATCGCGCATAAGGCAGGGAGCTGCACAAGCAAACTGGGGCACCAGCTCTTACATAACAGCAGCAGGACAGAAATATTCGAAGGATCTAGCAAGACGGTCTGCCACTTTTGAGCTCAAACTACACTAGCCGTGCAACACTGTTTATGCCACTAGTATAAAATGCCTCTTCCAAAGACATTGCACAAACCCTATGACCTAATTGGGCTTTTTCCCTCCTTCATTTTGATTGTTACCATTAAGGCTAGCTTCATGCAGGAGATAGAAAGATATTTTTCTGCTTACGGGATGGATCATCTCTAATCTGTGTCATTGGGAAAGAAAAACACTCATTTTGTTGGGAGAAGCAGTGCCAATGAACCTCTTAGTTTTCATCTTTTCTGGCAGTGCTGCAGTGATTCTACAACATTAGCATGCAGGGTGTTTACTGAGTGGACGGATGGAATCTGATTTAGGCAGCAGAGATTACTCGGCATCATCCCATCCTTTAGCACTAGTCATGCTAACATGGGTGCTACCCTTGTGATATGAACACGTACACTTAAGGCACCTATCCTGACACTATGCAGTTGTGGATTACACACTTGGAACCAGGATCCTGTATGGAAGAAGCAGACATACCAGGAGCTACAGTAAAGATTTGTGTGAAACTGGGATGTGCATATCTAGGTCACCTCCAGCCATCCACAAAAATTACCTCTTCCTGACAATGAGTGTAGCCAGGCATACTGGGCCTGAAATTTTCCTCCTTTTGAAGGATTGAGGGGTTTTTAGTTTGTTCTGTTGGGGTTTTTTTTGTGCAGGAGGGGAACTGCTTTTTCATCCATTTTCTTTCTTACCTCTTTGTCCTGCCTCTTTGCTCTACCCAATGCCAGTTGCAGCATCAAAGATGGCAAAGGAAGTGGATGCTGACATGGTTGAGTTTCCCCTTTCTACATATATCTTTTTGCTGAATAAATTCCTCACTTTGCTTTTTTATTTTATTTTTCTAGGTTAAGAGTATGAGTATTAACATGAGAGGGAGCATTTTCACTACAAAAGCTTAGACTATTGTTTGAAGCAGTTCAGCAAAGTCCTTGGTAGTGTAAGCTTCCTTAATTCTCTAAATTTCAGCACTATATGTTGCACTGTATGTTTTAAAAGCTCAACTAAAATCATTGACATATGCTCTGCCTATCAGTTGTAGCAGGAAAAATACAGAATTCTTACTGGTTTTCTGTATAATTATTTTTCCTTTAATATGCAGAAAAGAAGATGGGGCTTATTTAAATATCTTCCTCTCCCTAATTACATAAGAATGTAATGACACTCCAGTTCATCCTATTTGTTCTTATACAAAATAATCAACTCCACCTGTGAGCAGAGCTGGTGTCAACCTTTTACTACAAAGTTCCTCCAAACTAAGATGGCAGCCATTGTAAGCTCCATGGCACTTTTCCAGATTCTTTTGTGTTAGAAATAAAAAATTGTCTTCGCTATCCTAGGGACAAGTCATTACAGTTTATCATTAATACTTTTCTTATTTTGCTTTTAATTGTTAAAAAATCATGATCTGAAACTGTTGCCTCTAGGGTGTTTGCAAATAGCTCTTCTGGAAAGAAAGGGGATAGATTGGCTAATATATAATGGTTCTACCAATGGGTCCCCTCACTTTCTGTGCATCCTCTGTCAACATGACTGGGGATTTTCAGAAAGCAAAAACAAGAAACATATTCAGTTATTTTTTATTCATTTAAAATGAATTAAATCCTTAGTGCAAAAGTGTACTTTCACTTTTATTTTAAGCATGCTTCATTTTAAATAGTCATAATAAATGAGGATTCTTTACTAGATGTTGGCATTGGTTAATTTGAAATGTAAATATTGCTTCCACCATAGAGACAAGAAAGAAAAGAAAAAGTAGTATAGTAACATAGGTCATTAAAGGGCTCTTGCCATGATCAAAGCAAATTATTTAGTGCACAGCACACTTCCAAAAGCGCTCTTGTAAGATGGCCTCAGCTCAGGACAGGTGGCAGCCAGATGAACTGCCCTGGTGGCCAAGCACTGAAGGAAAGTGTCCCTCTTCTAAAAAACACATCTTCTGAGTACTCATGTAGAACATTGCACACCACAAGGAAATACAGCAAATATCACCAACAATGGCTCTGTGCCAAGGGCAGCACAGCACCCCTGAGGGCTGCTGCTTGTAGCTGAGACATGAATGAGGTCTTTGGCACTGAAGAATTTGAGGCCCTCTTCCTCAAAAGAGAAATACTCCCTGTAAAAGAGATACAGTGATGTTTCAGTTTGCCTCACTGTTGTATCACTCTCTACCTGATCCACTTTTGGTTGCTAGACTTAAAAAAAGATCTGCATCAGGTAGAGACAATCCAGAGGGCAGCCATGGGAATTGTGGAAGGTCTAGAATGCTCAATCCAAAAGAAAAGACTGAAACAGCTGTTTAATCTAGGGATTAGAAAGTGGTGGGATATATAAAAGCATTCAAAACCATAAAGGAGCACTACAAAAGGAAGGAAATAATCACTTCTCAGTATCCACAGTGCGTAGAACAAGAAGTAATGTGCCTACCTTGCAGTAGGTGATACTGTCATCATATCAGAACCAAAAAGTTTTGGAGGAAATAAAGCTTTGCACCACATGCCACATAAGGAGGAAGCGAAATTTGAATCTTAAATGTGCATTTTAAAGCACAGCCTAGACAAGTGTCTTCCTGGAAGGCATTTTTAATTTTTGATATGTCTTTAAGTATCTTGGTCTCTTTTGAGTCCATTTGCTGCAACTGTGAATGGTGAGACTGGTTTGAGCAACAGAACATCCCCCTTCTTTCTGCAGGTTTTGCAGCAAGCAGTAGTTGCCACTTCCTTCCTGTCAAAAACTGCCACACAGTATCTGTGTGCAACCTTGAAGCATTGCCACACATCTCCTGAGAGATGTGCGCAATTCTACATCTACTTCTCGTGTACTGTATCAAGCATAAATGTATAAACATTGTATAAACATAGAATCAAAGAATCATTTAGTCTGGACAAAGACTTGTAAAATCATCAAGTCCAACTGTTAACCCAGCTCTGCCAAGTCCACCACTACACTATGTCCCTAAGCATCACATCTACATGTCTTTTAAATACCTCCAGGGATGGGGACTCAACCACTTAGATGGGCAATCAGTTCCAGTGCATGACAACCATTCCCATGAAGAAATTTTTCCTAATGTCCAATCTAAATATCCCCTGGAGCAACCTGATGCCATTTGCTCTTGTACAATCACTTATTACTAGGCAGAAGAGACTGACCCCACCTTGCTACAACCTCCTTTCAGGCAGCTGTAGAGAGAAATAAGGTCTTCCCTGATCCTCCTTTTCTTCAAACTAAACAACCCCAGCTCCCTCAGCCACTACTCATAAGACCTATGCTCCAGACCCTTCATTAGTTTTGTTGGACACACTCCAGCACCTCAATGTCTTTCTTGTAGTGAGACATCCAAAACAGGATTCAAGGCATGTCCTCGCCAGTGCCAAGTACAGGGGGACAGTCACTGCCCTAGTCCCGCTGACCACATTATTTCTGATAGAGGCCAAGATGCCACTGGCCTTCTTGGCCATCTGGGCACACTGCTGGCTCAAGTTCAGTGGCTGTGGACCAACACCTCCAGGTCCTTTTCCACTGGGCACCTTTCTAGCCACTCTGGCCCAAGCCTGTAGTGCTGCATGGGGTTGTAGCAACCCGAGTGCGGGACCTGACACTTTGCCTTGTTGAACCTCATACAATTGGCCTTGAGCCATCAATCCAACCTGTTCAGATCCCTCTTCAGAGCCTTCTTACCCTCCAGCAAATCAATACTCCTGCCCAACCAGGTGTCACCTGCAAACTGAGGTGTGCACTTGATCCCCTCCTCCAGATCAGTGATAAAGATATTAAATAAAGAACTGGCCCCAGTACTGAGCCCTGGGGAACACCACCTGTGGAACACCACTTTTTTTTCCCCAGGTTCAAGCCAAAGATCTCCAGTCGGCCAGGCCAACCTTTCCTGCTGGCTCGTCTTTCTGCACATGGGGACAGCCTGCTCCTGTGCATTTAAGATTTCCTTCCTGAAGAACATCCAGCCTTCCAGTACTCCTTTGCCCTCCAGGACTGCCTCCCAAGGGACTCTGTCAACCAGTCTCCTAAACAGGCTGAAGTCTGCCCTCCAGAAGTCCAAGGTAGTTGAAATATCTCCTTATTTCTCCAAGAATCAATAAGCTGTAAAACTGCATGATATTTTTCTGCATAAAGGTTTTATATATTGTATGAAAACAGGTTTATATGTGTTCATGTTTTATATTTAATGTAAATCTGGGTGAGTAAACTTTGACAATAAATTAAAGATACAATTAGAAGCCAGAAATATATTCCCTCTAACATGAATTATACCGAATTACATGAAGTATATACAACAGACTGTTTAACTTCCCTTGCATTGTGATGAAATAAATTAATATAGTAACATGAGATTACACAAACTGATGTTTGTGGGAGTAGAAAAAAAAATCAGGAAAAAAATTATCTCCTAAACTAGTGTATGATACCATGGTATATATGTTCTTGTAAGTGAAGTTATCAAAATTATAAAATCTTAGAGATGCCTAATTAGGATTTATATGTACTGAATGAGCTCAGTCTAGCAGTTTAAAAATTCAGTCAAACATGTTAAAAGTAACTTCATCATCAACCAGTAGTAAAAAGCAATCATGATCAGATTGTGCCACCATGTGGACTGTATCAAAATGATCTTTGCTTTGATGTTGGGCTAAAAAGATGCTGCAGGAACAGGCCAAGAAACTTTCAGCCATAAAACAAGTTATTTTGAATTTCCTTACATTCTATTAGAGACAAGATGTCTTTGTAAACTGTGCCTTTGAAGAGCATTGGGCAGATTTTCATTTGGCACCGATCTCAAACAAACAAATATCAGGAAAAGTCATAAAACCTTGGTGAGTTGTCTTCCTGTTATGTAACACTAGGCAGAATAATTGTATCTCTTTGCTTGCTTGGGGTTACATGTGTGAACAGAAAAACAATCCATCTTAAATTATAAAGAAATCAAAATAATTACTTCTCTTAAATACAATAATACAGGCAAACAACAAATCTTTGTGGTAAAAACAATAAACAAGATTGAAACCACAGAGTATGTCAGTGGCCACAGTAAAATGATGATCTGGAGACTAAAGTAGAAGACTAACCTGGTAGGAAGAGAGGGAAAGTTGGGGTAATTAGAAAATGTGGAGCTGTCTTTTAAGGTCCAATCTGAAAGGGCACCTAAGCAGAAGTGGAGAACAATTCGTTTAGTAAGGGCTGAGAAGCTAGGTGTGTCACCTGAAGCAGCTACAGCACCTGACAGGAGCAAATCTGGTGTTGCCAAAATATGAGAAGGCAGATAAGATCACTCAGTGCTCCTTGAAAAAGGATTATTTTTCTAAGAAGAAATGGTTTTTGAAACTCTTTGCCTTACTTCATTTGTTCTAAGCAGCATATGAGTCTAGTGTGAAGCTTATCTCCCTGATCATACAATATAGTCCCATGATTTTTTATTACCTGTAGTCAACACATTTAGGATTCTTATCCATCACTGTCATTACTTGACTATTGACTGACTGACACTCAGTGGCTATTCTCCATCACTGTCATTATGCTTGAAGTTCCAAAGCTATGTTTTCTGACTTCTATAGTGGTCTGGATACAACATATGAAAAAAACCCCAACCTATGATAAAGCATGCATCTGAGCCACTGTGCACTATGTGTGAGTGAAAGAATTTATAGAAAGTCTTTCCTGACTTCATTTTGAATATGTCTTTAAGCTGATTAGGTAAGAGAAACTTGGTATTAATGAGAACTTCCATGGGCAGAAATCTGTCATCTCTGTGAAATAAATTTATCGGATATTATTTTGTACCTTTTGATGTTGACAGGTAGCACCAGAAATTCTTCTGAACAGCATCAGGATTCTTCTATGAGACATCCATGCTTTTTAGCATGTTCATTTTCATTCAGGAGTGAGAAGCTCTATGCCTTGTCAAATAGCATAAAATGAGTAGGAAGCATGTTGTTTGCTATGAAAACAGATGGTGTTATTTAAAAAAGTATTAAAACTTTTGTAAAAAAACGCTGATTTAGAATAAAAGTTGTAAGAGGAGTATAACATAATACAGAGACAATGAAAAATGATGGTACACAAACCTCTCACATATAGAAAAAGGCAAAGATCTTACTAAGAACAAACACTTTTTGAACTGATAGATCAAACATAAGAATGAAATTATAAGATTTCTAATTGGCCAGTAGAAAGGCCAAACAATGTTGAAAGAATAAATTATCATGACTACAAAATGTTGGGGTTTTTTTCCAAAATTACATGCTGTCCATCTCTTAGCTTTAACTGTGTCTACTGTTTCAGTGCTGTGCTTTATCCTGAAGGTGGCTGCATTTCATGTGAGTCATTAATTCCTACAATGTCTGAATATTTTTTTCACTGGATGTTTCCCATGTTCATCTGTGACTTCAAGTAAGTTAGGTAGTTTCAAGACTACAGCTCTTCTGCATTGCAGTGTTTATTTCAGAAAAATACTGTACCACAATATATATATGCCACAAAAATACAGAAAGTAGTATAAATTCATCCAATAATTATTCAGTAAATATGCTCTTCCACTGACCCAGAAAGTCCCCAGGGGAACTCTTTCTTGCTACGTTACTGCACTGGGTGAATATATTTTCCTGTCTAGACCAAATCATTGCGAAATTATGTTCTTGGGAAGAAAAAAAAGCTTTTAGAAGAGTTTGTCTCTTGTAAAAAATCTCTCCTAACTGTCTCTCTTTGACATCTAAAAATTAATTTTTATAGCTAAAAGAGAAGCACAGACAGCACACTGGTGATTTATATCCTTACAGGGTTTTCCTTTAAATTGTCAGTATCACCTTTCCTCAAGCTGGTCCTCCGTGTTATGGGGACCACTATGCACTTTGATTTTGGTAGTGCTGTTTGGGATGCTTGTTAGAGTCAGAGTAAAATTTGTGGTATTAAAGCACAGCTTATTCTAGCTCCTCAGTGCTTATTTCTGGAGATTTCATAAATTTCTCTCCAGAGTGTTTTTGTTGTTGTTACAGAGTTTTTATAAAATATTGTGTGAACAGAAAGGCCTAATTTTGTGTTCATGTTGCATTGACGGATATCACAGAATCATAGAATGTACCAAGCTGAAGGGACCCACAAGGATCATTGAGTCCAACTCCTGGCCCTGCACAGGCCCATTCCCCAGAGTCACACCCTGTGCCTGAATATCATCCAAATGCTTCTTGAACTCTGTCAGGCTTGGTGCTGTGAACACTTCCCTGGGGAGCCTGTTCCAGTACCCAACCACCCTCTAGGTGAAGAACCCTTTTCTAATATCCAACCTAAACCTCCCCTGACACAACTTCAGTCATTTCCCTTGGGTCCTGTCACTGGTCACCACAGAGAAGAGACCAGTGCCTGCCCCTCCTCTTCCCCTCATGAGGAAGTTGTAGACTGTGATGAGATCTCCCCTCAGTCTCCTCTTCTCCAGGCTGAACAGATCAAGTGACCTCAGCCACTCCTCATGTGGCTTCCACTCAAGGCCCTTCACCATCTTCGTTGCCCTCCTTTGGATGTTCTCTAAGAGCTTAATATCTTATATTGTGGTGCCCAAACCTGCACACAGTATTCCAGGTGAGGCCGCACCAGTGCAGAGCAGAGCAGGACAATCCCCTCCCTCGACCGGCTGGCAATGCTTTGCCTGATGCCCCCCAGGACACGGTTGGCCCTCCTGGCTGCCAGGGCACTGCTGGCTGATATGCAACTTGTCGTTGACCAGGACCCAGGGGTCTCTTTCCACTACTTTTCAGCATCTCATTCCCTAGTCTGTACGAACAGCTAGGGTTGCCCCATCCCAGGTACAGAATATGACAGTTTCCCTTGTTGAACTTCATATGGTTTGTCGAGGTCTCTCTGCAGGGCCTCCATGCCTTTGAGGGAACCAAGAGCTCCTCTGAGTTTTGTGTCATGACTATACTAGACACTGTTTTGATTAGCACCTCTGACTTTGAAGTGCAGCACCCTAGAAATAAAAGGGCAACCTGCCACAGAGTTACCTGGACCGCCAACACTCTGCAGCACAGACTTGCTACAGACTCATATCCTCTGGACAGAGAAAAGAGCAATACAGTCATTAGCAGCTTAATGGTGGAAGAATAAGGGTTATGTAGAGTTGACCTTTTTCATTGAATTCTTTTGGGTTATTTTGTTTCTACCCGAGCTTTGGCAACTCAAGGCCACTCTGTGATTTTCCATTCTTCAATGTTTCAATATTATAAGCCACAAAGTTCCAGATATAATGTTTAAGAACCAAATGACATTGAGACATTTCTAATTTATTTTTATTATTTTGATTCAGGAGCTCTCCTTGCCTAGTTCCGAAATGGAATTTTTGGAGATATTTTGAACAGTTTCTGGCAGAACATATTTAAGTACAAGGCTCTGAAACTATGTTACACTTTTAACCACAAATCAGATAATGTACCCAGTGGTCCAATGATCTTGGATCCTCTGTAAGAAGACCATAGATACCTCTGTTGATCCAGCTGAATCTGAACTCCCAGTCCTCAAAGTAAGGCAGAGCCTACCAAGTTCTTCTGTCTTCCAATCTATGCCTTAACTAGCAGCTTTAGAGATGAGCCACCTGATAATTTTCTGAGTAGACTAGGGAAAACGCAGCATTGATTCCCTCTAGATCCTTGGGATTGTTTTTTTGTTTTCTGTTGTCTTCTTATGAAAACCGTATTAGATGCTTCCTGTTCCACTTCTCTTTTCTCATCTCAGAAGTCTCAGTCCAACTCCAGCCAGTTCAACACATCCCAAGAAAAATCCAAACAGACTTCTTTCTATTGCTGAGGAGTAGGTAGGTAAAGTCAGCCTGCTCATTTTATTGACTGTTCTTCAAAATAAGGAAGTAGCAAGTGATTAATCAGTCAGTCAGAGGGTATTTTCTCTGATTTTATCTGAAGATCAGATGGAAGTTGTCTTCACCACACAAGAATTTCAAATTATATTCCTGAGAGCTGGAAATACTTGTTATTTCAAAAGACGTGTGACTTACCTTTGTCTTCAAAACGGGAAAGTGGAAGCATTCTTGCTGACATTAATTCCCCTATTTCTGCTTCCCCTTACCATTTCTGGTGGTTGTCTAGTTCATGAAATCTCCACAGTATTGTCTATTTTTTAAATCAAATCCATGCCTGGTCAGCACAGTCTTACTTGTGCCTTAGGACTGTTCCCTGATCAGTCCAGAGCTCTTTGGCTTAGATCAGGTGATCTTAACTGAAAGGGTTTGCAGTTATTTCTGGTATATGCCCTTTAATTCCACATTTTAGTCTACTGTGCTTTCTTTCTTAAGTAAGTCATTTTGTTGAATGCTTTGCTCTTGTGAGCTGTCTGTTCTCTAACATTTTCGTCATCTCTCATTATTTTATTTCCTGGTCTTTTTAATTATTCATATCAAGATTGTAAGTCCATATAATTCAATTTACTGATGCAGATTTCTGTATGCTGAAAGTCTGCTTCAGAATTCCTACATCTTGGATGTGCTTGTCCCTCAAGTCTTTTGCAGAATAAATCAGGACTTATTCTACTGAAAGTTTCATCAGTGTAAAACTGAAAAGCATGCATGAAAGTGTACATACATTCTTTCAAGGAATACCAAGCTCTTTTTACTTACTGGTAAATGATTTTCTATATCTGGAGTTTCTGCAGTCACTCCACGCTTGGATGGCTGTGTCCACAACTCCTATCCGTTACAGCACAAGACTTATTAAGCTTACTCTCCCTAACAGCAGGCCATCTGAGAGCAGTAAAAATTAATGACCTGCAATAGAAAATGGTTAAATTAATTATTCACCAGTTTCCAAAGGACCATAATTGCATTTCCATTCTCTGTGGAGCTCTCCGATTAGCTTGCAGAGGGACTCGGGTGCTCAGCCGCGTGGAGGTTACAAGTACAGAAGTTTGTGTGGGTGCTCAGGAGAGAGGGGGTTGTTGGGTGGCTAGGATGGCTATATGGGTGAGGTTGAGGGCAAAGATTTGTATGTTTTATGGCTCTGGAGAGTGCTGGGATGACTGGATTTGCTGAAATAAGAAGGAAAAGATATGTGGAAGGAATGATTACAGCAGTCTTCCATCAGAGCAAAATGCTATAGTTAGTTTGGGACAGAAATTCTCTGGAACTCATGGGTATGCTGAAGGAAGCACAGCTTTCATGACATGACTTTTATCTTTTGCCCACCAAAACCTGATCAGGTGCCTGGTTTTGCTTTTGATTACTTCTCTACTTAAGGTGAGGTGAGACAGACAAACAGCTTGCTGCCACAATCTTCTCATTACAGCAATAAGTAATGGGCCTGCTCTAATAAACTACATCTCAACAAGCAAGGCAAAGATGACTGATCTGGCAAATATGCATCCTGTGAAATGTCTTTAACCCTTGAATACTGCTCTCAGGGGAAGGTTGAAGAAAATCGTCAAAAGAAAAAATAACGATGACTGGAAGCTTGAACTTTTGCTTTTCAACATGATATTTTCCTGCAGAGTACAGGAGAAGATCATTTCCACAAAAAAGAAGAAATGCAGATCACCTAGTCTCACTGTAATTTATTTGCATAGTACTAAAGTACAACAGAGTTGGGGTTGCCATATAGGCTGTCTCGGGGAAAATAAGAATAATTAATAATAAAAATAAGCAAGCTAAGTTGGCATACGAGGCATTGTCCATGGACTTTATAGTCCTCAAAGCCTTCACTTACAGTGTTATAAGATATTGTGACACTGTACTTTTCTAGATGGATAATCTCGGCTTTATATACTTAAGAACATTTTGACTGCATGTAAATTTGAATTTTCCTTTGGCAAATCAAAAGTACTGTAACAGAGGAATACAAGTCCACCTAAATTCCTCATGAGTTGCATTAGAAGTTTTCTGGATTTATATGAATAAATGGATACTCCATAACTATGGTATGATCCTATCAACCAGAGGAAGGGAACATTAAATATTCATGACTACTGAAAGGCAATTTCCTTCAATTGTTCATCATGCCTCCATTCTTAACCTTCCCCATAGGATTTCCTCTTGCTCTAAACTTCAGAAAAGGTTTTTTTCCACTGGATTTTAATTGTACTAGTAAACTAATGAAGGGAGCTATAATTGTCAAATATTGCTTGTTTTATTGCTTCAGTTACACATATACCTATGGTGGGACTCAGAAAGCAGACTTTTACTGCAATAAGCCACTTGCCTAGAAAAATGAAAAAAGAATTTTTAATCTGTTCATCTATCGAACAAATGCAGTCATGAAAATTAAGCAGTATGCTCAGAGTAAACCTAACTAAATCAAACCAAAATGGTATCTGTGCTGGCATATAATTCCTCAAAGACTGTTTTTATATTACTAGCCTCGTAGACCAGATATAGATCTGGAAAAAAATAATTAATTAATCATAGAATCATAGAATCAACTGACTTGGAAAAGACCTCTGAGATCATCAAGTCTAACCCTTGATCCAACACCACTGTGGTTACTAGACATGGCACTAAGTGCCACATCCAGTCTCATCTTAAAAACCTTCAGGGATGGTGAATCCACCACCTCCCTGGGCAGCCCATTCCAATGTCAGATTACTCTCGCTGTAAAAAATCTCTTGCTAAAATGAAATAATAGAGTTTTCAATACTCAGGGATGCCAAGAGGACCATCAAGGGCTGGCGATTTTGAGACATCTGCCAGCTGCTTGTAGAATAATTCATCATCCTAATTGGGTGGTCTATAACAGACCAGGATGTCGGCCTTGTTGGCCTTCCCCCTGATTCTGATCCAGAGGCACTCAGCCTTATCATTACTGACTTCAAGTTCTACAGAGCCAAGAGACTCTCTAACATACAGACCCACCCCTCCATCTCCAGGCATAATACCTTAGAGTGGAAAAAATCCACTTATAAAGTGGCTTTGAATTATTTTATTTCCTTTTAGCATTGGTATCTATAGAAGAAGCTTTGGAAACAGCCTTAAATAGAAACATACAGAGAGTAAAGATTTTGTTCTTACCATCATTCTATTCTCATTTTTGGAAAATATTTCAGATGTTCAGGAGATATAAACACCCTCTAAATTCTTATCTGCTCATTCCACACCTATTATGATATCTTATTATGTTTAGGGATATTTTCATCATCAAAAATGTGTTTGGATTAGGCTCAAAACTGCTGGGAACTGTTTTCACCAAAATATATATATAAATGGGTCTCAGAAACATACCTTGAATCCAGTGTGAAATATTTCTTGGTTAGACTAACTGTGTGAAAAAATAAAGACCATGTCAATTGTAAGTCCTAGTTTACATCTCAGCAAAAGGATTACAGATGACAGTCTCTTCCCACCCACAGGCAGCAACACTGCAGAGACAGTGAACATCCACACAGGTTCACTGATACAAATGATAGTACACAGGAATATTTTTTCGCTTAATAAGGGAATGCTGCATGATAAGTCAAGTCCATTAAATTCTATGTGACAACTTGGGACAAATACAATTCTGCTTCTAAACAGTTCATGTGTTGTTCACATATACATGCTGCTCACACCAGCAAACTCATGTCTGTGAAAGAGAAGTGTGTCTCAGTGTGAACAAATACAGCTACATCTGTGAACATTATTTTTCAATGAAATTTTAAGTTTCAGACCATCCTAGGGAGTGGAAAAATGGATTACATTTCCTTGCACCTTTTTAACAGCAGATAGGATGGAATACAACAGCATGAGATGATTTTTTTATCCAATACTGGTAGCTGGATGAAAAATTTGCAGCTCAACTGTAGAACTCTATCAGCTACTACAAAAGTGTTAAAATACGATTTTGTTGTCGTGCTGAATTGTGTTTGGGTGTTGCTTCTTTCTGTCCCCTTACTTGGTCCCTTTCTTAGTGTAGAAAAAATAGGATGGTAATCTGAATTAAAGTCATGAGTTTGCTAAATGTCATGCTTCAGCACTGCAGATCTCAGAACTTTCAGGTGAGCAGAAGTGGATAGAAAGATTCTGAGGTCTTGCTCAGAAGGTGGAAGACAAGGAAATATTGTATACTAAGAACATTATGACAAATCACTTTCCTAGACTGTAAATTTGTATAATACTGGCAAATTTGTCCTTTGGATAAACATTTTCCACACTTTCGAAAACATATTGCTGGATTTCATTTTCATCTGCTGAATGGGAAGTGGTTCACAGGATGCACTTGTAGAACAGAGAAAGAAGAGGGATTTTTTGATTTTCTGACTGCAGTTCTCTGCCCCTCTGAGAAATCACGTCACATAATCTTCTTTAGTAATTTATCTATATTTATTCCTCCATTTTACCCAATTAATTCCATGTGAGAAAAGAAAACTTAGATAATGAGAGTACCTTGTTTTCTTCTCTTCTGGGGTGGTTACTCACAATTGAGTTTCCTGATAAAATACAAGTTCAAGTTTGGGGTTTTCAACTTAGAGTCCAAATTGCTAGTATCATGTAGGCTGCTGCAAAATATCAAGCAATCTGCTAGATACAAAACAGTGAGAGAGGAAGTTTTTAACTTTCTGTTAGGCTCAAATAGCTCATCTTTTTCCCCTCCCTCTTCACCTCCTTGTGTCCCCAGAAATGATACCCATTACTGTGTTGTGCACCCCCACAAGATCCATCATGCCAACTCTCAGCACCATACTCCCTAACTATCCTTTGGCTGTGGGAATGCAGTACTAAGATGCTAAAACTGTCTTTTTCCCACATGACTCACACTAATTCTTCCAGCAGGACCCACTGCCCTGGACTGCTTTTGAGATATATATTATTTGAGATATATAAACCTGGATCAAAAATACTTTTTTTTCCTGTTTGACTTTAACTAATGCAGAAATGCAGTAACATAAAATATATTTTGCTGTGTAGCCTCTCTTAATTCAGTCCCTCTTGCTTTTCCACACACACATAAATACACACAGTCTTCAATATCACAAATACCACATAAAAGATCAGAGTTCTGAGTTGAATATTGGATCTAGAAACATTGTATATGTTCCAGTAAACACAATGTATATTCAAATACTGCACAATGAACTGTCTTCTAAATCAGGTAATGGTACATAATTAACAATGAGGGATCTTCTTTTTATGTTATGTCCTTAGGATTTCTCATCTCCCAAAAATATCAAATCTCTGAAATTCTTATGTAATTCCTACCCATGATTCTTTCTCTGAAAAATCTGGAGAAAAATTATTAACAACTAATACACTCCTGGAAACTAATATCTTTTCTAAGATGTTGATGTTACTGCAACCATGCTTGTTTTCATTCATAGCAGGTATATCATATTGGAAGTTGTATTCTGATAGAGCCAGCATGTGTCAGTAGGCTATTTAACCTGTAGCAGGTAAACTGAAGAAATTTGCAGTCTGAACTTGACGTGAGTCATTAAAGGCAGCAAATTCAAGCTGCAGTTTTTCTGTGTTCTGTCACATTATGAGTAGCATATAACATTGATAGTTTGAGGGTAGACAGGAACATTTTTCATCACTGGTCAAAGAAAAAGTATTCCTGAGTTTTTCTTCATGCATCCGGAGAGCTGTAAAACTAACCACAGACAAATATGAGGCTGCTGAAATATGAAACAATTAAAGGAAATCCCAGTCTAAATCATAATCTCCAGATGGAAAGTGTAAGGAAAAAAAAAAAAAAGAAAAGGTTTCACTGGATGCTCAGTATAGCCTTTTTAATTTTTTATTTTTTTCAGTGAACTTTGCTTACATTTGAAATAAAAAGATTTTGTGGGTTCATGCATGAGAATTCAGCATATATACCTATGTTTCCTCAGGAACTGCAGTAACAGTAAGCAACAGAGTTTTCAGCAAATTGTTATAAAATTCTGACATGGTGTTCCTTCTTCATTCCAATTACAGTGGTATGGCCCTTCTCTCTGGCAGTGATTGACAATAGTAAGGATCTGAATTCAATTTGTAGGACTGAGTGATCAGGCTCAAGCATCATTCCTTTGAGCCCTGGCCATCTGAAAAAATGTTTTCAACTAAATCAATCTCTATGCACTCAGTAAATTAACTCTATGGATCACTCCACTCTAAGTGTTTTGTTAAACAGAAAATATTTAGCCAATCAGGGCTCTACCGGGAGGGCAAAGAAAAATAGAAGAATCCTAATATGTCAATAGGGAGAGCATAAGTGCCTCAGAGAAAGCAGCTGCCCCCCTCAGAGCAGGCTGGCAATGGTGCTAATTCCTTCCTCCACAACTACACATGTCCAAGGAAGCAGGTGACTATTCACATGCCAGCACTATTTTGTGTACCTACTGTTTGGTTGCCCATGTTTTTTTGAATACATGATGGTACCCATCACATTTATTTTCCAAGAAAGTTCTTCCTTTTCTTCAGGGTTAGGGCTAGTGCTGCTGTAAATTTAAAGCACCTCCCGTAGTTAAATCAGCACATTCAAAACCTTTAAGGAAAGAATCTAATTCCTCTTTTCAGGAAGTAAAAGACTGCTCACTTCATTGGAATTGGACTCACATCAGCAACATATTTGACAACTCATCATCTACATACCCCTATCTCCCATCAGTCAGAAGTGACAGTGGGTTATACTTACCAGAAAAATAAATGATGATAAGCATTTTTACCATGAGGGTATCTTGAATTATGATGATTTTATTTTCAGGAAAAGATACTTCTCAATAGAGAAAAATGGAAGAACTAATGGGGTTACCAAGAAAATATGTTCCTACAATACTCAGAAATAAAGTGAACAGAAACAAAATTAGTCTAATACTTAAAATAATAAATTAATAAGAGTTTATTATTTATCAACCTGCTTTAGCTTTTTGATGAAGAAGGTTCCACAGGTTGCCCAGAGAAGCTGTGATGCCCCAGCCCTGGAAGTGTTCCAGGCCTGGTTGGATGTGACTTTGAGCAACCTCATCTAGTGGAAGGTTCCAACCCTGCTGTGGCAGAGGGATTGGAACTAGATGATCTTTAAATTCCCTTCAAGCCCAAACCATTCTATGATCCTATCTCAGGATGCTGTACCCATTTTACTTAAGTTCTGTTGCACAGACTTGCAATTCTTCCTTTTTCTTGCAAGAGTAAACTGGGGAGAGTTTGAAACAGATCTGAGAAGCCTTCTTCTTAGCAAGTCATTGTAAACCCACATTATCTTGATTCACTTAAAACTATTTGTTGCAACTTGCTGATAGGCATTACAGGTGTATGGCCCAGGTAAGACTTCTGGTGGTCCAGCTTCTCTGATCTGCTGCTGAGAGTTGCCCATATCATCTGTTTGTTTCTGAGGAAAATGAGAGAACTCCCACCTTGGAATACCCTGTCCAGATAGGAACTGTCATATTTCTCACTGCTGCAGAGCAGCTCTTCCTCACAGAGCATTAAGGTTCATATTTCATACACTTGATTATATGTAAGATGCAATTATCTGCACAAGTGTTCGTGTCTGAGCTCAGATGATTTTCAACTAGATTAAGGTCAGTTTTTAATTCTTTTTACAATGTTCATCTCAATAGATGCATTCAGTAAATTAAAATCAATTAATTTCCTCATTTTAGAGTTTACAATAATTCAGTTTTATTGTATTTTCATATACTCTTAGAGCACAAATCTAACCCTAGTAATATAATTATTTAATTTGCATATTTTTATTATCTACTCTGGTGTCTATGTCCCAGCCGAACTAAATAATCCCATCATTTCTTATCAAGTTGTATCTTGTTCACAGACATCTGAAAATCAGGTCTTTTTCATTTAAGTGTTTAACTCAGTATTTCGATATGTAATTTTTAAGCAACAGCTTTGAAAGCCATCAGTCTTATATCAACCATCAGAGTATCTTTATTCAGTATTTTTTTAAGTCTGTTTCATGCAAAAAAGTCCCAAACAAAACAAAACAAAATTCAGCATTAAAATTATGCCACATCCAAATCTTAAGTTTGAAATATTTCTAAATTTAGGGAATTCTAGATATTCACTGTGAAAAATAAGTGTAGCCAATTCCATTTTGTAGGGGTTTTTAATAAAGGGCAAGAAAACCCTCATACAATTCTTCAGAGAACAGGAGTACATTCACAGCAGAATGTTTATGGACATATATTATCTGAAATATATTTAAGAGGAAAATAGTTAAAACTCAGTTCTACAGAATTTATCACATGAATACAAAATCTTATATTTTGTTGATCCCCATACATTCTCCATTAATTCTGTCTCTGTGTCATTAAATATCTTGGCTATTTTCTTTTTTTAGGGGTGCTACTATTGCTATATGTTAATAGCAGCAGTACCTATAATTCCATCAGGGAATTAACACTGCATTATATTAAAGCTGTCCAAACAAGTAGCTCAAAGGCTGTTTGTGTTCCAGGGAATTCATATTTTAGAATGGGGTGTGGAAAGGAAAAAAAATTACAGTTATGCTGTTGGGCCCAGCTAGTTCCTCTAACCAGCTGAGGAAAAATGGCAAATACTTAACAATCCCCACACCCTAAATTAATATCCTAATGAATTGGTGTTTGTTAAAAGCCTCTTGATACATTTCTTTCTTATTGAAAATTCCTACCAAATACAAGTGCTTTTGGATGTTTAGGGAAAGTCTTCAACATAGAAAATTCTAAAAGGAAAGAGAAAGGAATTTTCATCTCTCTATCTCTGGGTTGAAAAAGTTTGAGAGAAGGAGGTGATTTGGTATTGTTCTGAGTCAGTTTGCTCTGGCCGAGGAAATGACGAGAAGGAAACTACTTCCCCATCTCAGGAACCATGTGGTGTTCCAAGATAAGGCAAGCACTTACTAATTCGAGTCCACAAGCAGGAAATGTGATACATCCATTTCCTTTCAGGCAAACAACACTGTTCCGTGGCAGCACAAAAGCTTTACTTCTAGTGCAAAATCTCAAACCTTCAGAAAACTATTGCTCCTCTGTGGACATACCATTCTATATTTGCTATTTGGATGTTATGGATAGAAACAGCACAAACCTTCCAAATGATAGCACATTGCCATCAAAATTTTGGGGTAAGGATTTTTTTTCTAGAATATTGTTAAAGTACATATTGATATTTTTTGGTGATTGCCTGAAAAACACCTCTAGATACTTTCAAGCCTCATATTGGATGTAAAAATAATGAATAGATTTTGTATGTCTTGCAGTGAAAAGATTGTTTTTCAAATGTTTCTTCGACAAAGTTTTATCATGTCTTTAAACTAATCAAGACAGCAGGAGGTTCCAGGGCAGAATTGATTGTTTCATAAAGTTCATTACTGAAGTCAGTTGAAAAGGTGTCTATTGACTTCAGTATGTTTCAGATCAGGTTGACATTCTCAACCGCTTAATGGATGTACCTACACAGCAGGCATGATCTGTTTCATCTTCTAATGAAAAAGAGATAACAAAAACTAAACATGTTGCAACCTTTGGAATAAAGCCTTATTCCTCCAAAATAAAAAGTTATTTGTAGTTTGTTGTGGTGCCTCACGATAGGGTTTTCCTTATTTTTTCCTCAATGTATATTTTGATTATTATCTCTTACGACTGTTTTCTTTCATCCAAATCTGGGAATGGTTCATTAACTGAACTATATAGTGTGAGGTGAAGTATATGTTATATCGACATTCATTCAAGGTAATTAGATTAATTGATTTGATCCTAAAGGATTCTCTGCATCTGCTCTGGAAAATCTTTCCCTCCGAAAAGCTCTATTGCTTGCTATGTTTGACATTAACATGTATTAGCAGTTAGCATTAGAGTGAATCATATGATCTGGTTTTATCTATTATATTATTGCTACTGGTGATGATCCCTCCAAGAATCTGAACACTATTTAAAACCAAAAATAATATGCATTATCAAAATAGAACTTTGGTTGCATAGAAGTGCCCCAGGAAAAGATTGGGAAAAAAAGACAAGAGGATGGAAAGAGGTTCTTTTTTTTTTTTTCTTAGCATAAGGAACAAGAATCTGCTGAATGCCATCTATGCTTCCTGCAGTGACACATGTATTTTCCTGCTGAGAGACCATGAATAACCCATTTAATTTTTGTGTCTTGGGCTAAAGATTAGGGCAATGATACTTGACATCTTTGATAAATACTTACAGATTAACTGAAGAAAAATTACAGTTATTACTGTTTCAGAACCTCTTATTGTCTAGAGGTTGTCTGCTGGACTCTGAAGAACAACAATCAATTTTGTAAAGTGAAGACATGTAATTCTAAAATGGCTCTTTCAGAACAAAAATTTGCTGCATTTCACAACACTGAGCAGGACACACAGGAGCTGTCTTATTGCTGAAAGGGCCAGCAGCTCCTTTCATTATCACTGCCCATCTGGCTTGCCAGGGACTGACATTGTACCTAGCCCTGATCACATCATTTTTGCTTTGACAGTAGATGAACCTCAGAGCTTGGATTTTTGTGAGGAGCTTGCATGATCCTTTGAAGGGAAGATGCCTCTTAGATTTTTCTTATTTTTCTGATAGATTTTAGAAGAGTGAATAGTGTTTCCTCTTCCTTTCCTGTAGGTATATGGTATATGGTAGACTAGGAAGGGTCGCTGTACAGCCTCTGTCAGAGGACAATGGAGACAAAAGCTCACTGTATGGAGACTTCACTTAAAATTATAGAAGTGTATTTTCTGACATCCTGGAAATACATGAATTGAGTTAAAATAAAACTACACATAATAGATATAAATAAAACTTGGCTCTTTATTAAATGAGAATGCGGTACTTGAAATATTGATTTTTTAGGACTTGGCTTACAGGCTATTTTCTAAGACACCCACCATGTAGTGCTGTGAGTGTTACTACCTTACCAAGATGGAGATATGTGACTTCTCAGCGTCTTCCATGGACTCAGCCGAAGTGTAAACTCCAACATGTGTGCAAAAGTTTGATGCGAGGGATTTGTAAGAAAAAATATCAGTGCTGTAAAAACAGAAAAAGCCACTATTCATAATGACATTTAATCTCTTACAGTTTTATAAATCATCTATTGTCCAACAGCTAATTCCCTGTGCTGGAAAATAAACAGGCATCCTGTTTTCTAAATCTGTCTAATTTCCAGTGGTATCTTCACACAATAACATCTTAAAAGTGACTAAGAATTTTAGAACAATGAACAAACTAAACTGTCCTCTGCTTATTTATGTGTTACCACACATAAATCTTTTTACAATTGTTCCAGGCTAGTGGAAGTGTACGTGAATAAAGCTATGTAGATAAAACCGAGATATAAACACCTCTATATAAGTCATTTTGTGTGAGTTGTCTAAGTAGTATAGACCCTCTCTCTATACCCATGCAGAGACCTTAACAAATAATAATATTAAAAAATAATTAGTACATTTTTTTTGCAAGCTCTTTATGCTGTCAGTGACAGAGTGGAGAGCTGTAGATCTTGCAGGAATTAGCTGTAGATCTTGCAGGAATTCTTCTTTGAATTCATACATCACCATCATCAATCTTTAGTATTTTTGAAATGCTAAATTATGCAGCAAAGGAAAACAGAAGAAGCAAAAGAATAGTTTTCCTGGCCTATAATCAATTCTGCTTGGAAAAAAAATTTAAAAAGAATATTAAACTCCTTTTCTGGTTTAAATTCATGAGTTTTATGATAGAAGTCCTGGCCCTGTCAGCAAATATCCTCTGTGTAACATGTCATAAGCACAAAATCGGAATCCTGATTCTCATTTTACTAGAGCTGTTCCCTACTACAGATGTTGTGTGAAATCTTTGTAGATATACATGCCTGTTTCAGATAAGTTGTCTGAGCTACTGCAAGGTTGCAGGAGTTCATTTCTTTCAGGTGTCAGCTTTTGTGAAGCTATGGAACTGCTGGTCACTCTCCTTTCAGTATGTACTTCCATAGTATGGTACTTTGGGAGATGTAAGAAGAGAAGCATTTAAAACCAGTCTCTTCTGAACTTCATCGCTGTTGATATCACATGGAACTGTAGACAGAGAGTCTGGATTATAATTTTTATTGCTAGTTTCAAAACAAGGTTTAACAATAACTGAGTGAGAAATCAAGATTTGATACCCATTCATCAACTAATAATCTCACTTTTTACTGTTTTAATATAGTCTTTATTGAGTTCTTCTTGATTTATAAGGTAACAGTAGGAGCAAAGATGTTTCCATTTAAACCAGGAATGCATTTCTTGTAGTTCCTAAAAGCATTTTCAGTTGCACACAAGTGAATACAGTAAATGTCTTCAAGACAATCCTGTTTCTTCAGTGTAAACAGTAATATAATTTTAGATCAGGAAATTCATATTAAATGGTAAATTTGATCAATATGAAAGCAGCAGAGAGAAAAAGTGTAAGCAGATTTTAATCAACACAAATTCAGATCCCCAGATACCACCTAAGGAGTCTTTCTGCTGTGCCTTTTGCACTGGGATATGTCTGTCTCATATTGGCCTCATTAGCACCAGCGTGCTTGTAACAAATGTGGATAGAGCCTTCCTAAATCTTTGTTCACAATGCCTAGCCATGAGATCCCCAGACTATCCTTCAGCCTAGTTTTACTCAAGTGCCTATTTAAAAATGCAATATTAGAATTTAATACCTTAGAAACATCGAGAACAATTTTTCTTTTCTTGAATCAGAATCCAGGGTGTTATTTGTTTGGTGTGCAGAAATAATGCCATATATCAGCTGGCTTCCAGCATTTTAAGATTGCAAACTGGTTGGCACATAGTATAAGCATTATCATTTGAATTTATAAGATACGAAGGCACCCATGTTTTTAAATATGTCAAATTTTGCCTTGTCCCTCCCTCAACACACTGGTTTTCTCCTCATTAAAATGTGTCTGTTTGAAAGAAGTCAGACTGCATAGTCTGCTGGAAATGACAGTCATTATGGATGAGCATATTCTAATGTCTGATGTCGTGTTTAGCATGTTACTGGTGTAGCAATAATCATGGTTAAGGACTTTGTGTCATTCTCTATATGAACTGGACTAATACTTGTGAACGGCAGCACTGATTCAACCAGTAACACAGCTGTGAGACACTGCAAAGCCCAACCTAGACAGCCATGGGACCAGATTTCTCTTCTGGGATCCTTTGTGGGTGGTGGTCATGGAAGAGTAGAAGCACAAGCAACAGATCCAGTCTGGTTCTTTGCAAGTGACAAAAGTAGCATTTGTGCTGGCCTGTGTGGTGACCAGGTTAAGCATGTTGGCTTACACTCTGATGTCTGTGTCAGCACATTTCCATCATACCCACTGCATGGTCTGTCCTCATTCCCTTTGCTTCTGTTCATACACTTTGTACCCTTACCATTCAAACTTTAGTAGCAATAAATAAAGACTCTAGGAGCTGCCTCAGCTGTCCTGCTGGAAATGAGGACACAGAAAGACTACAGTTTGGAGCCAGCTGCAGAGCACTTGACAGCAGATGTGGCAGTGGTAGTTTCTACCAGGCCACTTCTCTTCGTAGAAGTTTGATGACTGGAAAAGACCAGTGTCTTCATACCTGAGTTCCCCAGAGGACCTTTAACCTGGTAGACCTGGCATTGCTAATAGCTCAGAGGACTTTATTAAGCTGAAGGTGCAATTCCTTTGCTGGCAGAAAGGAGGAAGTGAAGGTGTAACATTAAACAGTTATAGATGCTTTACACCACTGGAGATTTTTTTCTTAGTAGAGAAAACCTTCAGGGTTGAAGTGGAAAAAAGAGAGAGGAAAACACAACAAAATTAGAGTTTTGGATTGAGGTGATCTATCAACCCCATGGATGTATTTTCTGAATTGCTATTTTTCTTCTCTTCCATTACATTTTCTTCCTTTTCAAATTTTCACTCTAGTGTGCGTTTACTTCCTGGTGTTTTAATTCATGACAATGAGACAAAAAAATAGAGTAAGGTGATTGCAGACACTGCATCAACTGGACTTTTTACTTGCAGTTGGCCATTTTTTTGTCAATTCTCTGTTATCTGGAAAACCCCAGTGACTTTAAAAGTGAAATACTTGGCAGCATATCACACATCATAAGGAGCTTATAGCACAAGGAATAAATGTCTTTGCCTTTCTGCAGAGTCTTTAGGTTAGATCACTGATGCCTGCAAAAGTTTGGAAATGGGATGTGAACAAGTGAGCTCCTTGCTTTTGAAATTGTTCTGCTAGAGTCCGACAACTTCAGACTTTACAAGCTCCTGTCGTTGGAAGCAGCCCCAGTGGGAGAGCAGAGAGGGGGAAGAGGCAAAATTCTTTCTTCCAACCTCATAATGCAGTACTGTCCTGGTGTTTTAGAGAATAATTCCTTCCAGTCCTTATCCAAAATAATGGGACACTCCAAAATAATAGGCATTCTTCAGAAAACAGAGACCTAAAATGATGATAGAGCCTTTTAGAATGCAAATATGAGTATTGCCATAACAGAAAACACCACACTGTATTTTTTATAACTAAGTAAGCAGTTCTCCATTCATACAGACTACTGGGGATAATTAGTGAATATTGCATTTCAGTGATAACTGACATTTCCAATTTTTAATTTCTTTAACCTAATTGCCTTTTAGCATTTAGTTAAAACGTTATACAAGCAACAGATAAAATTACCCAATAAAAATAAAAACTAAAAGCAAGCCAAATTCATCAATATGTGGTGAATGAGAGGGAAAGGAGCAGAATGGTCTAAGCAAATGTTATCAGAGGAAGGAATGATCCGTATTGATTTGGTGAAGTCAAACATATCTGAAAGAATGTTTCTGACTTCTTTGGTCAGGAACCTGTACTAAGACCTTTCCCATGTCACAGATAGCCATATATATATGTAAAATGCAGTCTTCACACTGAATCTGCAGCTCCCCATCAGGCATACACTGACAATATTTACAGCAACAACTTTCCTGATCACATTTCCCAGAGTGCTTTATCATGCAGTACCTTACAAGGCTGCTTAACAATTGAATTTCAGAGTCTGGCTTCTTTCTCATCAGGGACAGATCCACAGCTAAAGACTTACTTGCAACTCAGAGATTTACCTTGTGGTCTGTGATACTAAATGCCTCAAATCACTGAGCAGACATTGAGCAGTCCCCATCATAATGGAGTTCATAAGAGAGCCAATTGTGTGTGAACAAACCTTGCTTCCAACTCCTCACTTATCTTTTCCAAGTGACTACATGGCTCATACTTCCAGATTTGTTATTATAAATTTTCTAGAGTCCTGCTAGTTCTTTATTGCTTACCTAATCTTCCATCTTCTGACTAATATTTTCTCCTTTACTCATTCACGTTGGAGCCTTTAAAAAAGGCAAAATTTGTATATCACCAGAGCTACCTTTCCATACCCTTAAGACTTCTAATAAGAAAGAGCAGCTTGTCTTTCATTCCTATTTCACAGCCAGGTATATCTACTCATGGAAGAAAAAAACCTTGTTTTGAAATGTGTATGATACAAATGCCCTCATTGATTTGTTCTAGTACCTGTCAGTGGCATGTGAACTTGGGAAACCCCGTATAAAAGTAGTCTAACATATAAAAGAATATATAGGAAGGAGAGATGCATTTCCTAGTTTAGTCAGACAGCTCTCAGAATTCGCACCATGAAATGGCCAGGAGAAATGATTGAAAAATATAGCCTTGGAGTCTTTTCCCTTGGTCCTTAGACCAGAAGATAATGATCAAAGCAACTAATTAGAGCATTCTTCCTCTAAAATATGTGCCAAATGCTGTCTGTGCTAGAAAATTCAATTTGTGTGAATGGCGTGAGTGCATATTATATGGTATGGTGCAGAAAGAAGTAGAGAACTCGTAAGCCTCTTTGTGTCAGTCTGGTATGGACAGACTTGGGGCTGCAGATTTCCCCAGTTCTGTCAAATAACATATTTGCAAGCATACCTGGCTTAGTGGATGTGTAGCCATATTGACTACAGGCAATGGCGAAATAAAGCCTCCTCACACTCCTGTAAGAAACCTGCTAACAATGTGCACAATTTTGTCAACTTAAGAATGTGTTCAGACTCCTGAGGCAGGGTTTCTAACATGGAGTAAAACACCCTGAGTTTTCCCAAATTCACTGAGAAACTAGAATTGTCTTATTTTCCCATGGTCAACTTGAACTTAGAGCCAGCTGGATTCCCTCAAAAATGTTTGTGGATATTAGCATACTAGAAGGCAGATTTTTAGCTGTGTTTCCGGAAGAGAAGGTAGACAGTTCCTCCGCATTTCATGTCCCTATTTGAAAACCAGAGTGAACTTCCCTGTGCTGTTTCATAGGAATGTTCTCAAGAGAAAGATGATGAGGCAAAATGTGACATGCAATCAGATAGAAAGATATTTCTGGCTTTGCAAATGCTTCCTGTAAACACATTGAGTTTTTCAAATATCTCTGTCTGAGAAGCAGATGTAGAACACAGATATAAAATATGATACATTTAAACAACACTGTGAGAGGCAATGAGATCTTTATGGTGATGTTACATCCTTGAAATGTTTCCCTTCTTATTACCAGCTTTAAATCTAGTGTACCTACATGTTCTCCCTCTTGCTCCTCAGTGAAATATTACATAATAGTGAAACCATATTTCCAGATTACTTAACAAAATACTTAACCTGAGTAACCTTGTTCATATGGATGACTAATAATTGCAATGTATCTGCATGGTGAATTTTCAGGACTATGAAAATTCTGTACAGCTCAGCAGAGTTTTTAGGACAGGGGCCAGTTTTTTTTGTTACAAATACTACACATTGGGACCATAGACCCTGAGAACACAGTACACAGGCAAAACCAAATAATGTCCACATCAGTAAAACTCAGCTTCACCTATATAAGAACTGAGACAGACTTTTTTCTTCACATATTAGAGAGGGCTGTAGGATTGTGCATCCTCACAGGCCCAGCAGCATCAGAGTAATTTTGCTGCATGGCTTCCAGAGTAATAGAGATTTCCTCTAACTAATGGCAATTGCTTTTTTTTCCACTTCAGGTGGAGACATAAAAAATGTCATATATAATATAAAAAACTATGTAACTTCTCAAGTGAACAAGTAGACAGAAGCTGATTTAAGCATTCCACATAATTTGGACAATGATCATGGTAGTCAGAAGACTGCTGAGGCAAGCGAGACCCACATATGCCACCTTTCCTCTGCCTGAACTTGTTAAGATCTCTGCAAGGAAGACATAACTGTCCTATCTACCAGGTCAAGGTCACCAAAAGATCTTCCACTTTCCACTTGCCTTGCGCTGACTTGGGATGTGTCACAAGGCAGCAGCAGAACAGCCTGGGCCAGTGACTCAAACAGGACACAGCTGTCATACAAGTAGTGGTAATAGAGAGAGCAGTGGCAACAAGGGTGTAGGTTTAACTGAAGGAAGATGAAAGATAGCATGTGATGGTGAGGCATTAGTAATGACAGCAAATGTGTTTGAACATCAGCCCTTCAGTGGGACTGATCTTCCCCCTCTCAGCTTCAGAAGGATCAGAACCATGTTTCTGATCCCCCTCAGCTGTGTTTGAGAAGAGCTGATTTGTATGCAGCTCTTCAGTTGGACTTCTTATGCACGTCACAGTACTGTTTGCTGAAGCTGTTTGCTGGAGCTGTTTGCTGTGTCCCTGTGCTTGATTACCTTCTGGTATCGCTACTGAGAGGCCGAAGCAGCCAGGCAAGAGATGCTCACTGCACGTTCTAGTGCTACTTATGCTGGTGCCAAACTATTGTAGAAAGCCAGCACTTCCTCAGTGGTCCATCAAGGACAGGAGTCAAGGTCATGTGTCAAATCCAAACATACTCTGCCCATGCTAATTTCTTCAGGAGACAGAATGGTGCCTTAGCCTTACACCGTGTTTTATTTTTCAGCTAGATTTTGCAGATACCATTTTGTATCAACTACTAGACTACCATTATTTAGTATAAATCCTACATAAAAATTTATCAGATAAATCATATACTGTCTTCTGAAGGGCCAGAATTATCAAAATATCCCAAATTTAATATGACTATGCTTATTTTTCTATCAGTTAAGTAAAAGATTTGATGAGCACATTAAAGTTTTCACTTCCATTACTGAAGCAGAGAGTATTATGTCAATAGTCAGACCCTACATTTAGGAAGTTAATATGTAAATACATTCCAAGATCTTATTGCAGGCCTGTCAGAGAGATAAAAGTGATATTAATGACGAACTTTTTTTTTTCATTGCCTTTATTCTGGCAAGCCAAAAGAAAAGAATATTACTGTGGTTGGATGAAAGCAACAAACTATGTCATGAAGAGATCAGTCTTATTTTTCCACTCTGCCTATTCAGAGCATGATTTCTTCCTTGTATATAAGTTATTCTTTTAAAGTGAGTCTCTCATCCTCAGGCTGTGTTTTGTTGCATCCTAATTAATGCTTTTGCACTTTCCCCACCCCCCCATACAACCACTGATTGTCAAATACTTTACCATCTTTTGCAAGAAGGACACAAATCCGAGTTAGTACAAGGAAGAGGCAAAGTTTCTTCAGAGTATTATTTAAATATTAATCAACAATACAGCATACACACATTTTAACAATTCCTACTACTGTAGTGACTGATTATATGGTGCTGCTTGTTGTCACATGAGCTACCAGAAGCATCGTTCTTTATCTACCAAACACAGAAATCTGGTACTTAGGAAACAAAGTATATTTCTTCTTCCAAGCTCCACACCAGTGAATGTGTTGGCATGTGAAAGTGTCACATAGTAAAAGCATCTTCGTGCTGTGCTTTGTCCCCAAGACCAACGCCCTGTAGCTGCAGGCTCAACTGCTGGAGCCTAACAGCGTTCATGTTCACACCTGCTAGTCTCAGCATATTGTGGGTGCAATGGTTCTGACTTAGTTCTTCTTGTAGACCTTGTTGAAGGAGAATGCTACATATTTATACACAATGTCCCATTTTACCATTGTAATTTGTTTATCCAGAAGTTAAATGAGTTTGTAATATTTGTTAAAATCTTAGTGAGCCAAATGAGTGCCTGGGAGTGGTACCATCTCCCTTATACAGAAGATGGAATGAGATGTCCAAAATCAAAAAAGAAGAGCACGAAGTCAAATCGAGACTCAAGACTGAACATTTTTTATTAGTAAGATTATCTTCATTTCATAACCCTATCCTTTTTCCCGGGGAAAAAAATTAAAAAGAAAATCAGAAGAAAATACTATCAATACCAGTTATTACAGACAATGTAATTTTCCCCTGCTTTTCAAGGTAGAAGCTTCACTTCCTATAGAAGCTTTAACCACATTTACTTATTCATATTTTGAAACCTATTGTATTGTACTCAAGTTTACACCAAGCAGTCCTAACTAAAATAATTTATTCCCTTCTACTTGAAGAGTTAGAAAAGAGACTAATGTGAACTTGATTTTCATATGTTGAAATTTGGACAATAGTAATTTAAGATTTATCTGTTGTTAAATTACCCCAACCAAAAGTCCATGAACAATACAAAAATATACAACACTGTAATAAAATAACATCTAGGAAATTTTCAGCAAAATAAATGAGAGAGAAAAAATAGTCAGTTCAGTGTAATGCATAAACTCCTCTGGGCTCTAACAAATGTTTGCTGAGGAAAACAGCCATGGCAATTTCTGCTTTTCACCACAGGGCTCTGCCTTGTCTCTCTGGCATCTTATATGCATAGGACAATTAATTGTTTTAGACATTTGAATTCACAATCCAGCATCTTAACACACACGTTTGACATGTTTGACCATTTAACTGACATCTGTTAATTTTAAATCTTTCACTTTTAAAAAACTGTGTTATATTGATACCATCTCTCTGTCATCCAGGGTAATGGAAGAATGAATCAACCAAGCAGACATGTGGCTTCTGTGGAAAGTGCATGACATGCAGGCAGAGTATAAATAAAGAAGGAAGCCATTGATGGCTCTGTTACTTGAGAATTGTAGGAATCTCTGGGTAAGCAGGACCTGGCCCAGCCTGGTGCAAATATAGCCTCTCTGACAACACTGGCTCATGTGGGAAAAGCATCAATAGCCCACTTCATACTGAGTCTCCAGCCTGGATCATCTGTCCTGTGTCAACAAGAGTTGACTAGTACCCCAGATCAGTGATTATCTCACTTAGAAATTATGCCAGCATTTATCAGCTCGTGGTTGCACAGATTCTTATGCTACTACTTAATTGGGTCTCCTAACCCACACCAAAATAGATATTAATAGACGTATTTGGTACAAGAGAAATCTCCTGAACATCAAACTGATTGATCGTCACCCAGGAAGTACTGGGATAATGAAAGATAAATTTCTGAACTTTAGGTAACTAATTGAACAGTACAGTACTACCACATATGAGCATACTTCTGTATTCTCAAAATGCTCACTACTGTACCCATTCCCAGAGGAAGACAAATATAACAGGAGATTTTTTTGCATTACTAGATGTAGCTCAGATATTACTGCAGTGACAAAAACACAGATCACTCTTCCTGCTCCTTGAATACTTGTTTATGGGATACTTTAGAACAGTTTTCAGCAAAGTTCACAAACAACTTTTCTTTCCACTCTTCAACTTCGTACAGCTTTTTAAATTTCCACCTGAAGATGTGTCTGGGTCAGGCACAGATAACAGAATTACTGTGGAGGGACTGAGGATGATTTCCATATATTCCTTACCCCACAGTCTTCCCGGTAACCTCAAATCCTTGTGCTTTTTTCTAACCCTGGATGACTTCTGTTTTCTTAAATGTATCATATGTACTTTGGTATTTCTTCCTTAATTTTAGGAATTTTAGGAAATCCTGCTTAATTTTAAGATTTCACTCCAGTCACTCATGCTCTGTTCATACATGAAATTATTTATTCTCAGGTGTAAAATATTTTTATCAATAAAGTAATAACTATAATGTCATATTGCACTGTGGTAAATTGTGATTTAGTGTTTGATTTACGTTCATGCAGAGGCCATATAGCTTAGTTCTGGGTTTGTGAGGTAGGTAAGAATGCCTTGCCAGAGGATATTTTGCTGCACTTGGGGAAAAGATCAGAATTCTTTTACTACCCTTGTAATGCATTAGGATTCATAATGAAACAATATGGTAACAGAGTTTCTTTCTCTGTCTGCCTCAAGAAATCTTTGCTTTTTGCCATACAGTTTTGCCAAAGGTATTAAATTAAACATGCTGACATGTCTATCTTAGATTTTTCCTTCTGGTTGTTACAATTACTCCTTATTTATCATTCTAGTAAAAACCAACTGCCAGTAATATCAAGGAAACATCATTAACTCTGAGTTGATTTTTGGGATATTGAGATGGTATATTCCATTCTTCTGGCTTTTTATCACAATGAATTATGGTATTAGTAAACAAAGAAAATGTACTCTGCTGCAGGGAGATCATTCTGGACATTGCTGTGGATGGCAGAAAATGTGACTTTAAAAACAGACTTAGCCTCGTGCCTTCATGAGCACAGAAAGCCACTACTACTTTCTGCCACTTTGCAGAAACCCTCAAAACTACAAGCTTTACTTCTCTAAGCTTCTGAGCACTTTTTCTGTGCCTCAGTCTACCTTACTTTCAAAGCCTCTGCAAAATGCTAGTCTTAAGTGTTTATGGCAATCCACTTCAGAATTTTTCTTATTTTTGAGGCACTATGAACGTCTCTGCAATCTCACATTGGAATGTTTCTTACTAGCTTTTTCTGACACCCTATTTTACTAGAATGAAGGTGTTTTCTACGTTGTTTAGATTTCCAGCATCAATTTCCAGCAGAGGGCAATCTTGTTCCTAGGTAGGTTGCTTGTTCCTGACATTAACCCTCTGATTAACAGCCGGCCCCTCCGCATTTAAAACATACAGTTAATCCAAAAGCATGGACTGCATTTTTTTTTAACTTGTCATTTAATTAATAATATTTCAGATTTTTCAGATTTGAAGCCTATTAGCTTACCCGATCAATGAAAGTATTAGAAACTGCACAAAATGACGTTAGTATGGACCTTGAGCTGTCATCTGATCTACCTTCTTTTTTCAAGACAGGATTGACTATATTTCAACTCTTGACTGATGTTGCTTTTTGAAATCTTTTATGGGGGTAGATGCACTATGTACCTGGACTATCTATTCTAGTTCTTACTCATCCTTATATATAAAAACTTTTTTAATTTCCTTTGCTCTGTTTTAAACCCAGTGCTTATTTTATTATCTGCTTTGGACACAAAACCCAACAGTTTAAGTATTAGCTGAAGTGGGAGAATTGCTCTCTGTTGCTGCAGAAAAGAATCTTGCAGTAGCACGGGCTGAATAAAACATCCCTTTAGCAAGCTGTGTCTGAATGCAGAGCTCTAATATTTCTGGCAGCATAACTGTCTCACTTATTTTGTTTATTAGTTCTCATGTCCTGCACAGTCTGCTTTTCTTTCAGCTATTTTTCCCCAACAGATTCTGTTTTCCAGATGCCCCCATCCCCACTGGTTCATTTTCTGGACATCACAACTTCCTGAACCACCTTGTGCAGTAGCCTGTCACTCTAAGTTGTCTCTCAAAAGTCATGTGTGAAGTTTCTTGAACTTTTGTCATGACTAACATCACAGTTGGTTGATATTATGCAGCAACTGATTCACCCACCAAACTGAATCATGGACTGCCTACAAATGATTAATGAAAGGCTGTTTTTCTAACACAATTAGTGACAATTGGGAAGATAGTAATGTCAACGCTTTTCATATAGCAAGAAATTGCTTTTTTGAACTCAGCATGACAACATCAGTTGGCTACTCATACTAGCCCCAACTTTAAACCATTTTTTGGAGTTCGTAGAAATGGCATAAAATTTCAAGTAGTTCAAATCACTTCAAACCTTCTGTGGTGGGGAAAAGTGGTGTCTCTTTCGGGTAGGGTATATTTCCTTTCCAAACTTGCTGCCTGGGATGCATGAGGAGCAATAGCAGCAGCCTGTAAAGCTTAGAGATGTGCATTTACTATTTTTGGGGAATACATTCAGTGCAGGTAGCTCGGTGTGCAGTTGCACAGCGAGCTGGATGTTGAGCTCTGGGGGGCAGGAGCCTGAGCCCAAGGCGAGAGGCCGTGAAATGCCGACTCTTTGCATAACAAAGAACCTGGGCCCATGTGGCCCAGCCAGATGACAGGACACCCAGAGACACAGCAGGAGCCGACGACCCCCAGACTTTCCTGCCCTGAGACTGTAAGGGTATAAAAGCCTAGGGGTTCCTTTGTTTAGGGTCCCTCCTTGGAGACACACAGCTCGAGCTGTTATTTTGTTATTTTATTATTTAGTTATTGTGCCATGATTAAATTATTTTAAGGATCTAGATGTCTGAGACTCTTCTATGGGAAAGCAGGTGTCGAGCCGGTAAGGAAATTGTGTGTGGGGGGGTGTTTAGCTGCAAAGGGGCCTCGGTCCCAGCTCAGGTGGTACGAGTGTGACTGCCAGAATGGCTGCTGCATGGTCAGACAGGGAAGTTTCCTTAACACTATAGCTGTTAGGAAGATGCTACGAGTTTGTTGAAACTTTGATGGACCCTGGCTGCTCCTATCTTATTTTGCACAAAACAGACTGTGTTATTAACATCCCCTGATGTCTTACCTGAATCTCACTTGAAACCTGAGACACTGAGATTCCTGTAAAGTAGTGTCTGAACCATTATTACTATCAGGTTAGTAGATTTGTCATTTGTAAATGCAGTTCATGCTTTAATACACTAGCTGGTGCTCTATGCTAAGTTGTGCAGTGTTCAGGTATGAATTTCCACACTTGTTTGTATGGTTTTTATACCTGCTTTTGTCACTGAGCTTTCATGTTTGGAAAAATTCATTTTGGGAAAAAGCAACTGAGATGATTTTTTCATGTTTGAGATGAAACCCTCTACTAGTTGTCAAGGCTTTTCAGCTTTGGGTCAAGGCAACATGAAGGCATGTGTGCAAATGTGTGGGCATGTAGGGAGAGGAATGCTTACTACCTTAAGTTTTGAGTCACTGGCGTATGACATCACACAAAAGAAAGAGAGCTCACAAAAAGCATAAGAAGGAAAGAAATAAAATGGAAATAAATTTACAATTCTAAAATTTTGATTGAAAATATAAAAATTGCTCTTTTCCACTATATATCATGGTGATATGTTCTGATACTTCACATTGCTAACACAGATGAAATCAGTGAGCTTGTATGTTCTACATAGAAGCTTGCTGGAGTCCCCATGGAATAAAGTTTTCATGTCAGATACACAATGTCTCGTTCTAGTTTTGGGATGGTGGAAAAAAAGAAAAGTAGGAAAATTACTCTCAGATGTTCAAGTAAATGAACAGAACCTTGCCATAATGTAATATGACTAAAACATCTCTATAGCAAGCTGTGTTAGAGTGCTTAACAATGCCATTCTTGACTGACAAGCTACCTTACCACTTATAATAATTTTAAAATAAAACTACTGTGGTTTTAGGAATGCCACTCCCCAGTTTAATGTCCCACTCCTGCCTGAGACTCTCCCAAATCAGATGCCGCTTGCTTGCTCCCTCTCCTTTTCTTTCTCCTTCCTGCTCCAGGGATGGAGCTGAGAATTGGAGGCAAAAAAAACGTAAGAATTATGGGTTAAGATAAGAACAATTTACTGGAAACAGCAATGAGATAAGAGAACGAAGAGTAACAGTGAGAGTCCTTTCCTTCCACTACACCCGCTCCCTAGCAATTTTGTAATGGTATAGAATAACAACCTAGACATAACCACATGGCTCCAGGTTCTACCCCCCTCACAGCTACTGCAGAAAAATTAGCTCTGTTCTGAATGAAACCAGGACAACTAGTTAATTATTTTCTTTGAATAAAACAATAACAACAAAAACTTGCATCTCCAAAATATAAAGAAGATTGCAATATTTGAAAGTCAAGTGCTAGAAATCAAATCAGATGTGTAGGTATCATATTGCCCTATGGGTGTTTTCTGACATCTTGTGCTTAGCAATAGCATGAGCAGAATGGATGCTTGGAAAGCTGACTGGTTCTTTATTAGCTTTATTAGCAAATATTGGCAAAATTGCTGTTCAAATTTGTCATATGTGCACAGCCTGACAAAAAATGCTTTTCCATTTCCCTTTCCTTTGCATTCAGTACTTTGTCCTCTGTTCCTCTGCCCCACCCTGGTTGTTTCTCTGAGATGCTCTCATTGAAGCTGCTACTTACATGGTTTTTTGAAAGGTAGTACTATCCCTTCATATACTTGGCCAGCTGTAAAGTTTTCAAATGTATATATTTGTAAGCATGGGAGAAGGAAGACCCTATGCCCACCTTAACTTTACACCTTGGGAAACTTATCATAAAGGGATAGGAAACAGGCAAGTCAAAAGGATTTCCTGAGTTCAAGGAAGAAAATGCTATTCCAGTTCGTTGTAGCCAGAGCTGAGGGCAAGAGGAGATTCATTAGGAAAGTGAATCCCCAGTGCAAATGTGTTTTGAAATCAAAGTGGTGGCTTGCTATCTGGTGTGGTTCATACACCTGAAAGGAAAATGAAACTCTCACAGAAGTAAGAGATTGACGTAGTACGTCTGCAAGCAACCTGAAACCCTACATGACAGAAGCAAGATACTCCATCACAAAAAACAAATAAAGATTTTGGGTATTTCAGGAACTGAAAGTCTAGGTAGGGACCGCGTTGCTGTATTTTGGTGAGGTATACCCCAAAGTGAGGAATAATATAACATAGCCCACTTCTGAGAAGACTTAAAGATTAGTATGGGCCCTCTTCAGCTGGTCTTGCTTCAGATGTCCAGGCTAGATGGGAAGAACTTGCTTCATGCCAAGTGCTGGGAAAAACATCTTATCAGCCAGTCTATCATCTTTACTAATAACATGTCTAAATTCCTCCTGTGTGGGTTCTATAGAGTATTAAGCACTTGCTAGAAGTTATTAATTCGATAGCATACAAGCTATCACTTCAAACATATACTTCATGGAAAGTTATGAAATCTTTAAAGAAAGCTGCAACAACCAAGGAAAAGCTTTGTACAAACCTGCAGCACTGCATTTGTTTAACGCTGCATGCAAAAATGAGAGAGGAGGGAACAGAGAGTCTCTAGAAGGAATTGCCTAATATGGATAGATATTGGGCTGACAAACTTGCTGACTTGATGTTCTGGGGGTAACATTCAGATGTTATTGGTGTTACTGTGGGTTCTGAATTTCAACTTTTTTTGCACAGTCACATTAGGAGCACTGTAGACAGAAAGGTAAGGTAGCTAAGGTATCCAGTTTCTTTCTTTCCTTATCCTTTCATTTCTGGCTTTGTACCCAAATTTGATAAAAGCCTTTGTCCTTCACCTCAGCTGGTGTTAGAGGTGAGAGTGGAGAATTGACTGAGGTAGAGTACCAAATCTTTTCAGTTATGACATAATCAAATAAAGCAGGCAGTGTGAGTAGCCTGAGAAACATACAGATCAAAACATATTTAGAGGACTAGCACCCGGGTAGTTTTGGTATTGACAGCATCCCTACCTTATCCCCAAATCTTTTTTTTTTATTCTTTTCCTTAAAAGCAGAGCACAGAATGACATGCAGAGCTCCCAAGAAACTGTAAGATATTAATGACCTCTTGGGGGACACTATGTGTCAGTATCATGCTGACTCTCCTGAAAGGCTGGTTCTGCTCCAGATTAAGAAAGAGAAAAACAACTCAGGGCTCCCGTCAAAATCCCAGGTGCAGCAAGTCCCACTCTGCATTTGATCTTTTTCTCTGTTTGATAGTATTTTCTCCAATGTACCTCAGGGCTGTGATTGCTGGACATTTTAAAGAGTAAATCAATGGGCACAGATTTACAACTCTTCAATGCAAGTTTTTAGAACTGAACTACATTTCAGTAAAATTCATCCTCTACAGGGAGTGAGCAAAGAGCAAGTTTGGCCTATTAGTGTGACCCATGGTTCCAATTGCAGTCAGTGAGATTTTGGAAAGAGAAAAAAATTAAATGTCTGTAACCATTGGGTCTAGTGATATTTCTATAATAAGAATCAAAAGGATTAAATGTAGGTCCAAATGGAAAAGCAAGCATTTGGTGTCCTATATGGCAACCACAATAGTCAGTGTAAACTCAGCTGTGTTTCACGAGGAAATAATTTTATCCTCTATTTTGACATTCATATATAGAGATAGAAAAATAAAAGAACTAGAGAAGTAAAAGAAAATGAAGCCATTATCCAAAGGGATAATTGTCTGTGCTGTACCTTCAGCACAGGAGAACAGCACGTGGGCAGGACTGAAGAGCTGCACTCAATACATTTGTCAATTCCCTCATCTGCTTTTAACAGTGTGAAACTCTGGTTTGATTGTGCAGGTGGTGAAAATTATGGCTAGAGGGATGCAGGGACAAATCCTCACCATGGTGCATGGCAACCCCAGAGCCAGGTACACTTTTGTGGCTTGCTGTGCTTCTGCTTATGCTTAAGGCTGCAGAGCCCTGCGGAGATCCCCTTCACCAGCTGAGAGTCCAAAGAGTTGCAGGGATATCAGTGGTAGCACAGAGACCTGTGTCTGGGGGATTCCTTGGTAGCCTTGAATATAATAACCTAACTAGCATTCGAGCTGAAGTACAAAAGAAATCAGCACAAGAAAGAATTAGTTCTTGCTCCACTTTCCCATAGCCACACAGGGGGAGCAGTAGGGGTGCTCAGACTGCAGCTCTAGTGCATGGGAAACACTGTCTTCAGGAATCCTGGGATTTATTCAGCTAGAGGTCACCAAGTCCTGGCTCTCTCTTCTCACCTTTGGGAATATGAGTAGGAACTTGCAGTAACAGAATGTATTAATTCCATTAAAATGTCATAATAAGCTATTCCTGACCAAAAGGGGCACAGTAAGTCCTGCTGTGTCTCTTAAGACATTTTATAAAGGGCAGAATCACATTAAGTTTGGGAGAGGAAGGCTACTCATGGTGATGGAGCTCTGATCTGCAGCCAAGAGTTGCACTGGAGGAGGCTGCCTGTGGGTTCTTGCAAAAAGCAGATGGGGCAATGACCCTTTGCCTTTAGTGTGCCCAGTAAAGAGTTTCATAGTTATAAAATTGAGGGCTTAAAGCAAAATTGTATTTTTGGATCAAGTCTGATCCATGTCTGAATGAAAGCACAGCAAAGTGTTCCTGAGAGGGAGAAGTTCTCTGCAACAATATCCAATGCATTATCCTTACCAGTATTTATTTGAAAAGGATAACGGTTATAAGCCTACCTGAAAGAAGAGTTTACAAGCAAGGAGCAGTAGGATTGTATAGCCTTCCAAGTATGAATCACATCACTAGCAATTTTTCACTGAAGGAAGAAAAGTAAGAAGGTAGATAAGGAAGATGATAATAACTACTTCTTAAAGTACAGTTAACCAATAATCGTTTACATCTCCCCTGTTGGAAGCAAAGGAAATATTTCTTTCCCTGCTCCTGCAGTGACATGCCCTAAGTTTAAGGCTAACTTAAACAAAAGAATATGTTCCCAGGTGCCAGTACTGGGGTGCCTCTGTCTGCAAGTCAGTCCTGCTGGCCCTGCCCGGCACCTGTCCTCCTCTCTGCAGTGTGCTGACTGCTCTTCATAGACATCCCTCAGGCCACTAACTCTCTTCACCTCTTCGGCATCTGCTTTAGCCACATCCCGTAACTCAGATTCACTGTCATTATTTTCAGTATTGGGAATGACTATTTGCACATTACTATAAATTCAGGGGAAACTTTAACAGCTGCTACCTTGGAAGAAAATTCTGAACCTAGTCTCATCTTGCCTTGTTCGGGCTCTAATGCCTGCATTCCAGTCCTGGAGTTACTACCTTCTCTTATGGTGATCAGCCAGGCACAGTGTCATCTGGCCTGTGCTTGGATATGCTGAAGAAGTTACTCACCTTTCTCTATCCAATGAATATATTTTCCTTTTTAACAGAAGTGCTTCACAAACATGATAGTACAGCATGGACAGAACAAACATGTTTCAAGTTGTCCCATGAATCATTTTTTGCTTATTCTATTTTTACTCCACCAGTTGTCAACACAGTGTTCCTTCTTGTTTGAGATCCAAGCCCTTCTTGAATTTTAAGGGGATCTATAAAGGTTTTGCATTCATTCTAGGCCTTATCCAGGATTACAAATATATCTCTGAACTTTTTAGACTAGTAATAAAACTGGTGTTCAGTTGCAAACTAAGTGAAGTTTTCTGAAGTAACTGTCCTCTTCTTAGAAAAATACAAGGAAAAATCAAATTCCTCCATCCTAGGAAACCACATGGGAGAGAAAAAAATCCTAGCCATGGGGGTTTTATTGCTGTTGTTGTCATTGTTTTTGTTTTCAGATCCCTTAATCCTTGACAACATTTCTAAAAGAGCTAGAAATTTACTTTACTGAATGGCAGATTAATACATCTTTAAATTGGGCATTGTGGGTAGGAAATATTCAAGAGACTTATTCAAGATAACAAATGGTTATCTCTGACCATAATAATTTAGGATATAATCATTTACATTAATTATTATGAGGATTTAAACTATTCGTTACTCAGCAGTAAAAGACTAGGAAGTGTTCTCATTTTGTAATAAATACAGGGCTTACTCCACTAAGAACATGGCAGAAGGCACATCACTGTTTTAATAGGTGAATTTGTGAACATGTATACATAGAACATAAACATCTATAAACAGAAGGATAAGTCTGCATAAATCCACACCTCCTATTGCCCATAGAAGCAAATACTTGGCAGTTTTATAACACACTTTGGAGCTGGTGGGTGGCTGGTTCTGGGAAAGGCTAAAGACTTTCCTTTCCTTGGTACAGAAACTGATATTAAATGTAGTGTTATTTTATGGGTGTTGTTGAATTATGCAAATGAAACAAGCAAACAAACCAACCAAAAACCACACACACAAAACCCCACAAAACACCAAAATACTGTATAGTAAGAGCACTCTGAACTGCTGTGTTTGTGTTGTGAGGTTCATGCATTACATACAGAGGTCTAAGGGCTTGTTCATCTTTTAAGCAGGCTGTCATTTTCTATTCATTTTCTTGCAGGAATATCCTTCAGAGTTTATGAAGTAACTTTGATGTTCATTTTTGCTGTATTTCAGATGAGATAGTAATAGCCTTCACAGTGTCCATGGTGATTGGACTGGTGATTGGAGGGATCATCTGGGCATTGTTCACTTGCTTGTCCCGTCGCAGAGCTAGTGCCCACATTTCCCAGGGGAGCCCCTCAGCTTTCAGCCGTCGGTCCAGACCCTCCTCCCATGGCCACACTACCGGCAGGACTGGATTTTACCGCAATAGCAGCTGTGAACGTCGGAGCAACCTGAGCCTGGCCAGCCTCACCTTCCAGCGGCAAGCCTCCTTGGAGCAGGCCAACTCTTTCCCCAGGAAGTCGAGCTTTCGTGCGTCCACCTTCCACCCTTTTCTGCAGTGTCCTCCTCTCCCTGTGGAGACGAACAGTCAGCTGATCACCCTCACTCCCACAAATACCACCACAACACTTGTGGGAAGCACCACAAACAGCTTAAGTCGACCTGAATTCCACTGGTCTAACAACAGCCTCCGCATCTGCCACTCCACACAAACCCCACCTCCTGCCTATGAAACCATCATAAAAGCTTTCCCAGAATCCTGAGCTACGTCCTTGTTGCAAACACACCCGTGCATTTTAGGAGGAACCTCAATTATCTCAAGAATTTTTTGTGCATGATGAAGATCTCTGAGAAGTCTCCAGCTGCAGTTGCAGATGGGACGGACCTGTCAAGAGGGGGGGTAGCAGTGATTTCTTGGAGCACAACATCCCACTGTCTGAGAGACCACTCGTCTTTGCACTGCTGGCTTTAATTTACTGCTCTGCTGTACGCTTGCATATTTATAGTGTTGTATCTTTAATTGCAGCCATTGTCTCTTTATTTTAGAGGGGAAAATGCTGCTGCATAAAAGCTGGATCATTTCTTGAAGAAACAGATAATGTTAGGGATTACTGATACACAGTATATCAGTGCAAATTTCACTATTCTTTTTTTTTTTTTTAAGAAGTTCTAGTTTCATGTTTTCCCAAGGATGTTACATTTTCAGAGAACACCGTCCGTTACCCACCTTCTTCCTATAACCCCAGAAAAGCTTCTGTCAGAGGAACCTTAGATCCTGACTGTGATTATAGGCATCCTGTTCTGATGATTCTAAGTGAGCTGAAAAGACTCCATGTTAGAGCTGCTTCTGTAAAATTCCCCACAGTGTGGGAAAAATTAGTGAAGTATATGAAGCTTCACATAGAAAGAAGTTTTGAACAACACATTAAATGCATGATAACAAAGAATTTTCTGCCTGCAGCCAGCAGAACAGGTAGTCCCATTTTAATACCCGATGAGGCTGTATGGGCAGAACTGCTCATGTTTCATTTTTCTAGTTCGGGTTATCCAGATAAGTGGCATGAATGACAACTATTTTTTAATTAAGTTTCCTGACTTGCTATGGGATTACTCATTTCCTTATTTCAAATTGTTTTTCTCAAATTGTACCAATGTTTAATTGTTTCTGGCAAGTTATTCACTGAAATCTTGTCTTTCACTAAAGCAAGATTTCAGACATCTGTGGTTGAATACTGGGATTATATAATGAATTGGAATATGAAGATAAAGATGAGGTATTTAGTTGAGGGTTGCATATATTCTTGACTTTTATATGTGTATCATGTCAAGCTAACCCCTGGCTTAGTAGAGACTAATTGCATTGATGTGACAGAACATTCAGGATTTGAAAATAGCACAGAAAAATGGGACCTGAAGTAGGTCTTATTGTATCAGTTTTCTGTTAAATATTTCATGTTCAAATAAAGAGTAAAGAATTTCCGCAAGTAGAGGAACAGTCCTACTTGTCACTTACAGATAAACCAGTTGTTTCTAAAAGACCTGGGCAACTACCATCCACAGGACTTCTGATTCTGAGGGGGCTTTTGTAGAAAGAACAAGTTCTCATCTGTCTTCTGGGAGGGACAAAGATTCATCAGCTTTTAAGAATGGGCAAAATGCATTAAATCTTACTTTTCAGGCTTTTGGAGACTGGCAGTGTGTATCCCTTTGCTGAGCTCAGCATCCCTAAGGAAGCACTGGAATCGATTTCTGAAACGCAGTATTCCAGCCCAATATCGAATCATTTGCAAATAATGCTAGAAACATTGAGCTTACAAGCAATATTTACCATAAAAAATATTCCTCATTGTAAAGGCAAATTATTTTGCATGTATTTACTGACTAGCTTTCATTGTTTTATTTTTAGTGTGCAACATTTTCCCTTCTGGAGAGATATATGTCATTGCTAGAGGAAGAATCATTTACAGAGTTTACAGAGCATTTCACTGCAGACACTGTGGGTTCTAGCACACCAAGGACTTACTGATCAGACTGTAAAACTGCATTTGGCTGATGAGAGGCTACAGACTTAAAATAATAGTCATCTAGAGAAAAAAGATTGTGTTACTTCATTCTTTTTTTTTTTCATTTAGAGGTTTTCTGAGTCTGGTGAACTTCATTGCATGCACAGGTGTGTTCGTGGTGTCCTTGCTACAGAATAGGTGATGCTGCCTATTCTGACCTGCCTATGAAAAGTAGAATTCCAACCTGCTTCCTTTGCTTATTGGGTTTGATGGACTATGGAAGACACAACTTGGTCTACCAGGTGTGTACCCGGTGTGTACCCAGCTGGTACCCTTGAGAGTGAAATAATTTTAGATGAGTGAATTCTTACTTCTGAATTGTAAGTGCACATTTCATTACAGTAGAACTTTCCACAGTATATTATTACTCGTATTACACTGTATTTAGTAAACAATGTAGAAAGGGAAGCTTAAATGTACTGTATTTCTTTTCCTCCTGAAATCTGTACCCAATATCAAAGCATTTTTGTGCTCCCTGAATTAGGGAGTTTAAAAACACAGATTCTTTGGTGCATAATCAGTCTGATTGTCAGATGCCTAAAACTTGTTTTCACAACATCTGAAATGAATGTTTTACAAGCATTCTGGAAGCTCCAGAATGTGAAATAAAGTTAGATGCTATAACCTCAAGCTCATGTTTTTTTCTTAAATATGTTGACTTGCATAAAATATCCATTAAAGGGGAGAGTATTATTTTTAATTATGCCAGCTGATACAGTTCGAAGTGTGAATGAGGACTGGGTCCTTCCTCTGTTTCTGTGGGGAAACACTCCAAAACTGAAGATGTTATTTGAAGTCAGACTTGGAATTTGCCATATGAGAACACCTTCAAAGGATTACAAGTGAGAATGTCGCTCACAAATAAAAGTGCTTACAGGTATTAAATCCACTGGTTTATAAGTACTTAGGTTTCAATTCGCTGAGTGCTTGAGCAAATGCTTGCTTTAAGTGAAAGGGCAATCACTATAAGGTTCATGCTTAAATAGACTCATGCACATTTTATTGCATAGGATCAACACACACTTCACGGGATCAACCCCCAAATCAAACTTCAGGACTCAGCAATCGTTGGGTGTTTGATATGCAAAAAGATTATACTTACTTAATGAAATCATCTTTTATTTAAATTTAAAATCCTGGAAAGAAGAGCTGAATTCAAAAAAAAAGTATTACTGCAGATTTCAAGATGTCTAAGCATTCACAAGCATGAATTAAACTTCACAATAATTTTGCATGTAATACATTTTCACAGTGAGAAGCAGTGATAAAAATGGTGCTCCCAGAATCACACAGAGACTGAAAGGCAGTGCTTTGGTCAACATCCACATATCCTGACCCCTTGTCCTGAGTACACAGTGCTACTCCTTCTCTCCATTATCCTATTGTTGTCCTATTATATCACAATTGCCCTATTGTATCACTATCCCTTTATTGTCCAGGTCCACAAAAAGTCACTCCAGTTAAGGGTTCATATAGAAAGTGAAACTTGACAGATCTTTGTCTGAGAATAGTTATGTTCTATCATTTTTACAAAAGTAGCTCATGGTATATTCCTTGACCTTTCCCTACTGAAGAGCTGCTGATCACCTCCTCAGCTATTGAGTACCATACTGTAACACACAGAACATGCAGTATCTTTGCCAAATCACATTTTTAAAGTTCACTTGTAATTTATAATTTATCATGAAGATTTTGAGTCATCTCAACATCCATTCTTAAGTATAAACTACATTTACTGGAAATATCCTCTCAGAGGTGAAATGATACGTGCCAGATCCCTGACCTATAGGCATTTGATAAAATTAGGTGATGTCTATGATGCAGTACAGCTTCTGGAAAAAAAAAAAAAAAAAAAAAAAACCCAACCCAAAAAACCCACAAGAACTAAAACCAAAAAAAAAAAAAAAGAAAATGGTAATTGGAAATTTCCCTCTGCCAAGCCTGGAGCAGATAAACAAAAACAAAGTTGATATAACTTCAGAACACAGAGAATAGACTTTTAGAAACCGACCTTACAAGTCCTAAAACTCTGGGAAAACACCTTATTCTTCATTTGGGTCTCTTAATTAAAGTGAGTTTTCAAAGGCCTCGAGTGTTCAGAGTTCCTGTATGACTTTATGAGGATATTTATCTTTTTGAATGCTAAAAAGGATGACAAGATCCTAATCCCTTTTTCAGTGTAATATTAATATAGACTACAATTGACTCGATGTTTTTCATCCAGCTGGGGTAGACAGTTTTGAGAAAACTATTGCAGTACTCAGGAGGTGAATTACTGCTGCCAGCAGCACACAGGGCAACAAAAAGGAGACTTTTCCATTTACATTTTCTGCCTCACAGTGTAGCAGAAGCAGCAGCAGTGACTCCACTGAGGATCTCCAGCTTCACTGTGCCAGGTGGGAGCTGTGCATTATTCCATGCTTTTGCCTTCGAATAGTTTGCAGGTTCAGGGAGCAACTTAAAAGATAAGTCTAGTTTTCAGGTCTTGTTTCTGCTTTTAACTTCTATGAAAGCTTTTGGCTTCCATCAGATTTGTGACGACACTACTGCACGAGTGTGGCAATGCCTGATGGGCGTGGACTGGATTGAGAAGCTATTTCAGTAAACATGTTTCCTGTCTGCTTTCCCGGAGACATTCTGCATCAGAGACATATTTTCATCTATTTAGCAGCAGAATTAAGCAATTGTGTGCTGAAGGCTGTGAAGGACCAGTTGCCCTATTTTAGAGCAAGAGCTACTCTTTTAAACAAGAGTAGCTTAATCATGAAAGGGATTACGCATAGTGATGGAACTGAGATAGAAGGAAATTGGATTTACTGATTTAGGACATAACTGTCTGATGTTACCATGACTATTAAAAATATAGATAGGTACTGGAATGCAAAATTATTTCTATCTAGTTCACAGCAGACCTGTATCCATATCAATCCACTTTATTCAATAGCAGCATGTTGATGACTACAAAGGAAAGGTGATGCTGCTCTCTTGTTCCAACTCGAGAAGAGCACAGATCACAGATGACAGTAATATGCATTTCTTTGGACATTTACAGAGAAGTTGCTGATGATCAGCTGTGCACTGAAATGGGATGAATGCCCTAAACTGACCAGTCTAGGGCTTGAGTTGAAGCACATTGGAGAGGAAGGAGGAGTTCCATTCTCTGTCCAAGCTTTGTTCCTGTGCTGTATATCCTGGTGATCTTTTAAAGTTATTTTTTTTACAGGAGGGAAGAATTTTCTTTAAACCTTTTCTAGACAGATTGTAGATTTATATTTTTGTCCTTTAGTTTATCTCTATTTAGTTCCATAGTAAATTCCATCTCTCTCTGGGGATAAGTATGATTACAAAAATACACAAACCTTCACTCTATCCTATTCTTTTGTTGTTCTGCCAGAACTTTCTTACCCAGAAAATCACTTTGAGGAATTGATTGGGTTGTGTGTGATAAGCTCTCCAGCACTAGTTTGCCAGCATCAAAGCACTGATCTTTTTTTTTCTTTCTCTAATCCATTGGGCAAATGTCACAAAAAGATACAGACACCTTTTTGTCAGTACTAAATGGCAGACATCATTTAGCAAAATTTTGAATTGCCTTGCAAAAATCTCCTACCTCCACAATGCACTAATTCATGATGTAGATATTTTGGATCATTTTGGGTAACATAAAACTGACTCCACTAAAAATTCCTGCACTCACAAGAACATATTTTTGGGTGCTTATATATACTCTAAATCAAATCTTTCAAAACATCTAAATGCTTCTAGGCATTGAATCACTTCTGACAAGGAAATTGAACGTTAAATATGTTCCTACGTCATGTAATCCTGTTTGAAATGTATTAGCCTAAAAAGAAATTAAACTGTCTCTAAGACACCAAAGTTAAGCATTTTCAGATTTTTATCTCTTTCACCAGCCCAGGGAACCTGCTTAAGGCCAAAGATATTCCCAGTAAAACCAAAAATACATAGGAGGGAAACAGGAACTGTGAAAGCTCAGTGTAGGTTGACAGGATTCAAGTAATCCAAATAAATTGGAGAATGGCAGATTTACTATGACTTTGCAAACTAACTGAAGTGTGACCAAATTTAAAGTCCTGGTAGTGTTCCTGAAAGATGCTTGAAATGGTCTTTACTGATTAGGTCACCCCTAATCCGTAGTAACAAAGTATATGCATCTGCATGCCTTTTCACAGACATTTTACAGATACTGAAGGCTAGATGTCATCACATACCTTAAGTGCATTTACTCAATTCCCAGAAGAATAAATAGATGTTCCCACTTCATTCAAAACCCCTGTAAGACATTAAATGGTTAGGTGATCTAAAAGCTGCTTCTGGTGCTGGGCATCAGGAAGATTTAAAAATAAACCAAGAATGTTTCAGACAATCTTGTCACACTTGATGCTGTACCCAAAATCTGAGTCATTAGTGATCAAAAACTTTCAAGACTAACTGTTTCCTTATCAGTGCAACAGAACAGTTGTGCTGGTTTTGCCTGCAGTAGAGTTAATTTTCTTTACAGTGGCTAATATGGGGCTGGTTTGGATTTGTGCTGAAAGCAGGGTTGATAAGATAGAGATATTTTTATTATTGCTGAGCAAGGCTTACACAGAGCCAAGGCCTTTTCTGCTTTTCATATTGCCACACTGGTGACAATACTGGGGGTGCAAGGGAAACTGGGAGGAAACAGCAGGACAGCGGACCCAAACTGACCAAAGGGATATTTCACACCATATGACATCACGCTCAGTATATAAGGTGAGGGGAAGAAGGAGGAAAGGCCAGATGTTCAGAGTGATGGCCTTTGTCTTCCCAAGTCACTGTTACCTGAGACGGGGCCTGGCTCTCCTGCTCGCCTGCCTGCCCATGGGAAGCAGTGAATGAATTCCTTGTTTTGCTTTCCTTGTGTGCACGGCTTTTACTTTCCCTATTAAACTGCCTTTATCTCAACCTATGAGTTTTCTTCTTTGTGCCCTTCCAATTCTCTCCCTGATTTTTCTGGTAGGGTAGTGAGTGAGCAGCTGTGTGGGGCTTGATTGCAGGCTGGGTGAAACCACAACAGTGAATGAAAAGAAAGTAAGAAATATACTGTATTATATATTGCTGTTCTTCAGGGGTAGATTTGCAAATGGGGTATGCTAGACACACAACTGAGGCTCTTGCTACATAAACCCAATCCAGTAAAACAGCTTGTTCACAATCTACCCTTAACCCTCCAAATGCTCTGGTTGACCACTGGTAGTTTTATCTATATTGCTTTATTATTGACTGCAGTGAGATTACTCATATCTTTAATAATTCTGTTGAATCAGAATATAATTTTATAAAGCACACCATTCTCATTTAAGAACTAGTTTAATACTAATTTAATAACAGAATTTGTATCTGTCAAATGATTTCTGTTGGTTGAAAGTTTCTTCTCTGTGAAAACACAGGACTCCTCTGCTTATCTCACCTGCCCAGTCTTTGAGCATGTTAAAAGATCTGTGAGGATATAAGGGTGATCCTTACATCCCTATACATGAGGGGCTGACAACTGAGGTCATGGGGAATCAGTGCTTGACAATTCCTTTCTACTGTTTAACTTGAGAGCAGGTTTAGGAACTCCTGAATTACAGCTTTGTTTGAGTCTTGGCAGTTCTGTTGTTCAACAGAGGCTTTCTTGCATCATCTCTCCTCTCCGGATGATGTGCCTATGAAATAGGATAACAGTAGGAAAGACTAAAGAGAAGTTTTCGTAGAGTCTTACTCTGGTAAAGATCACTTCTGGGCACCATTTGGAGGGATATTTTAGGTCTGAGTTTGAAAAGCAGAGCAGAGCAAAGAGAGTGCTAGTGCCAGATAGCCAGTCTCTCCTCTGGCTTTTGAGGCCAACATTACAGCGATCCTGCTTGTAATCATGACTATCTGAAGACAAACTGTCCCCAGCAGGACAGTCTCTTACAGGCTTGTGAAAAGATTGTCTGTAATCTCTACTGCCTCTAGACAGCATGAGGAATTGTCAAAATGTGTTATTCTGATAGATCCTGAGAGATGTCACTTTGGGTTCAGCTTCCTCTGGAAGTGTCTGGAAGATAAGGAAAGAAGGGGTTTGGAATTCTTTTAGTAGCTCCAGTTTCTGGTCATTTTCATGTTCTTAAATTAGTACATGATATGCATTTCTGAGTGACCCTTTAACCTTCTAACTATTAGGACACTTATATTTGGGGATCTTTTACTGTGTGCAAAAATCGAGCAAGAACAATTGTATGCAATCTTACTAGTACACACCGTTATTTACTGGGTAGTGTATATAGTAGGTAGCCAGAGTAAAATATGACTACACTGAATATTATGCTCTTCTTACAATAAGTAAGTTTTTCACAGATAGCCAGTGGTAGTCAAGTTGGGAGATGCAGCCCCTGTTGCCTCTTGGGAGACGCTGATACTTGACCTTGCTCAGTCACAGACACCAGGACCACAGGCTGTGCTGAGGATGAGCTTTCTGAGCCATAAAACTCTAGATGGAGCATTGTGAGTAAGGGAATATAGGCCAAGACAGGGCTATGGATTCATCTTCAGTTTATGCTACCCACTGTCTCAAAAAGCATAGCTATCCTACTCAACACATTTCTTTCAAGATCTGAGAGAAGGGTAAACCCTCCTGATCCAATTGTTGTTACCTTTTGACTCCAAAGCTCTTTGAACTCAGTGTCGAAATTACAGCACTCATTGAGTAATGTCAGTAGACAAGTCACATTTGGATAATCTTCTAATCATTATGGAATATTCCCCCCCAAACGGATGCCACTGGAAGCAACTTGAGAGCATCTCCGAAAATAAGATCCAGGAAGAATACCTGCAACAAATGAACTTTGCTGCCCTTTCCACAGACGGTGTTCTGTGATATAATTTTCTGTTGTGACATTGTGTGATTACACATCTATGGAAATTTTTTCTTTTAAACCAGAAAATATTTCAAGTAAGAAGAAAAATTACCTGTGACTTTTGGACAGTTAGAAGTGTACTTAGAACTTGCACAGAATAGTTACCTACTACATGAAATACTATTTGAAAATCCTGTAGTTACATGCTGGAAAAGGGTTATAGTTATTTTTACTGTGCAGCTATTAATGTAACCACATGATTGACACAGAGTCACCAGGAGCAAGATTTAAATCTAGATCAATAATTTATGAATTCATGCTTTGGTACAAGTTGAGCAGAAAGTTTAGCAAATTTCAAGGTGCTAAGGTCAGTAGCTTAGGTTCAACAGCAACATTTTAATATTGACATTCAGTAGTGCTGATGCTGGTGCTGAATGTTTCACTTGTTCTGCAGAAAGCACTTTAGTGAGTCGGTCAAATATACATATATGATGACAGCATATATGATGGCTATCAAAAGTATTGCTGCGCCTACTAATGTCTTTTATCTTTGTGATAATCTTCACTTCCCAAAATCTCTTCGAAACCTTATTAGTATTGAATCTATTCATGTGTACTTAATAAAGGGGAATATACTGACTATGGTGCCATGCTCATTGGAACATTCTTAATGCTTCGCGTAAGATGAAAAGGCTAATGAGCTATTGATGTATTGCCCAAGAAGTCAAACAAAATGCAGGAGTTATCATTTGTTCTGTTTACCTGTGGAGTTAAACTAAATGATCAACTAGGTTGGAACTGTATCCCTTTCATCCGTGAACGCTACAGAAATTATTTCGTGACTAATATTGAAAGCAATAAAGTCTAAATAATATAATTTATTAAGGATGGTAAACTAACAGCTTAATACTTTCTGCTGTATTGTTTCTTCATGACAACTAAATGTGGATGTAGATTTCCACAGCCATAATAATGTACATTAGGCTTAGAGTAGTGCTAAGAGACAGCACGTTACACTATGCCCTTTATACACATGGACAGTTTTAGAAAACCTCTCTCAGCTCTTTTTCCATGAAGACAATAGTGGTAATTGCCTGAGACTGAAGCATTTTTAGCTTGTTTCTGCTGTAGCTTTTAGATGGCTTCCTTTTTCAGCTTGGTAAATTAAGAACTTGTGATGATTAGGTCAGTTCAAGGGATAAAGTTATCCTGGCATAATTAGCATCTTAAGATGAGCCTTCCAGCCCAACTGACATAGGGTTTTTTTTTAATATCCTGAGATGATACGTCTATTCTCACAAGCTTCCAGACAGTGCAATAGTAGCAGTATTCACTGGGGAACACAAAAAGAGTTTGGTCACACAGTCTAGAACCAGCATCTTGTACTATACACAGGGAAAAGGATCTGTGCAAAATTGGAGAAGTATACCAGTCCTTTCAGCACAGATGTTACAATTACAACTCATGAAAGATTCCTATCATAGAGTTACAAATGTGTAAATGGACTAAATCCTCTGATACTTCATGGGATTTTCTGAAGTCGGGATAGGAAGTAAGTAGGTAAGGAGGCAAAGGGACTTTTAACAGCCCTCTTGCATCTGGAGATGTGCTCCTGGCCTTTAGCACCATTGGTTTCCCAAGGAATCTTGGATTGCCCAAGCTTCCAATAAACTTGCAATCAAACTTCATAAGGTGTGTGTCAACAGTGAATCAGAGTGAGATAAGCTACCCGAGACAGGTTTGCTCTCAGACTTCCAAATTTTGAACTCCACTGTGGCAGTGTTATTGGGTTTTAATTTTAACAGGTAATCTGAATGGACTCTAGAGGTTATTTCTATCCTGTACTCCTTTTGTGCAGGTAGAAGCAAAAGGACTCTTATAAGGTATCATATTGTACAGGTGACAGGCCTGAAAGCCTGGGGAAAATGTAGGGACATGGGTTTGAAAGATTGTTCTTAGTATCTGTTTAGATAATTAGATATTAGCTTAGAGAAACTTACACATGTCAGAATATAATGAAAAATATAGTGATTTTTCACAGGTTCACCACAGAAAATCCGGTTTTGTATACATAAAACCATGAAGCAAAGAGCTGGCTGAAAATGGGTGGGAAGTTCAGTCTGAAAGCTATGTCTTCTAAAAGACTTGACCTATATGAAGGTTGTTTCAGATTTGCAGAGAAGAACGTGAGCTCTTCTCAGAGAAGGGTTAGGTGAGCCGCAGGAGGAGAAACAAGTTTCTGGTGATGAAAGAAAGTATCATCTGATCCTTTGCTGAAGTTTGACCATTATAACTGTGGTGGTAGAAATAGGACACATTTCAGATAGCTTGTTAAAAACAAAGCTATTTGTGAAAACAAATAGCTTGACCAAACCAGAAACTACTCTGCTTCCCGATAAACTTTGGATTACTGTGTGATTTTCTGGGATTTAAGGTAAATGAAATTCTTTAAGCAATTTAGGTGGAACATTAAAAGGAAATTGCTCTGAAAGAAAACCAGAAATATTAAAGCTTCTGTTAAAGATTGCGTAGTCACGGACCTTCCTGAGGTGTGACTGCAGAATACATGTGTCTGATATTTAAAGGGGGATGGCAAAAACATCACATCCATGCTAAAGAATGAGAAGAAATTTGGACCAACACTTCCAGGACACCTGCATACCATGGACCAGATGGACATGAAACAGTAGTTCATACACATACCGAAGAGCATAAACACCTGGAGAACAAAATGTCTACCCCAAACTGCTTTGGAGTCTTGGAAAGAAGCTGATTGCATTTTGGGGTGAGGGAGCAGGAGTGTGAAAACAGAACTAAACTACAAGCAATAGAAGTTTTCCCAGATAACAGCCCAGGCAAGGTGAAAAGATCCTTGGAAGTGTCGCCAGAGTCAACACCTCTCCTGCATGCCTTTTTCTTATCACTATATCCACTGGCCAAATCTTCATTCGCGAAGCCTAGCCATGATGATGATATCCACTGGGAAGTTTCAAAAAATCAAGCATGTCTGTGTTGATGACATGCTAGGACATACTAATGCAAGAGATGGAAGAGTCGTTGGGAGGCATAGGCATAATCCAAATGTTCCAGTGATTTTGAAAACTGATTTTGAAAACTGTTAATCCACACAGAGTCATAATGCAAAACTACCACCTGCAATAGGACAGAATTGTTCAAGTGGTGTCCGTAGTATCATGTTTATTAATATAATTTACATGCTGCAGGAGTTTACTTCAGTTAATGACTCTCCTGTGAGGATCCACACTTGTGACCTGAAAGCAGGGCTCAAAAAGGGTGAGAGAGAAAACAAAGGCTCCCCTGTTACACCTGTGCAACGCCCCCCACAGCCTGGGAAACTAAGAGACAAGCAATCTTCTGCTGAATTTTCTGCTGCAGAAGGCAAGTCATGTGTTTTCAACTGCAAAGTATTTGTCTGTGTTTTATTCTGCTTGCCATCACGTTTCTGAGTCTGCAGAGCTGACTCAGGCTAAAGGTGTAGTAGAAAGTGGACTGTGCTTTTGAAATATAACTTACCTAAAAGAACAAACTGATGGTTTTCTCCTTATTTCTTCTGAGAAGCATTCAGAGATAGGTGCAAAGAAAGTGAGGCTGTAACAAGTTTCATAATTTTCATTTCAGCATTCCATCCATTTTCTCAAACCAGGTGATATTGAGGAATGTGGATGTTTATGTGAGAGTGGGACTCAGCCGTGCAACAGGGTGCTGAGAGCAGATATTGGAGATTATACTAATCATGTCATTAAAGAGAGAAGGGCAGGTCAGTTATCACTTTTTAGTTGTATTTTTTACTCTTCATATACCGTTTCTTGACCTTTTGTCTCTTATCTTTTTTGTGGAAGTTGAAAAAGCTCTTCTGTTAGCTGCTGAATAGTAGCGCTCCATCAATCTGCTCTATAAGCTCTAAAAACTCATGGATCAATGTGATACGGCTATGGGATCAAAGGCAGAGTTTCTGAACTCATCTACAGGAAAATGAGCTGTAATGCACAAGGGACATTCCGCTAACCCGATGATTAGTAAGAGAGAGCTCATGAGTCAGTAGAAGTTTTGTTTTCCTGATGTAATACACAAGTCCTAAAACAACTCAATATTTTTATCCTTTTTTTCCCCAAAAAATATTTCTATTTCTGATATAACTCTTTTCTTAAAATACAATTACATGATAGATCTGGTAAATATTAAGCAGGTCCTTCATGGAACTAAGCAGATTTCTCTCATCTAAGGATTTGGCTTTAGGAGATTTTTAGCACATCAATTTCAGAAAAGTTTTACATGCTGAAATTAGTAAACAAGTTTAACTAAAAAAACTAACAATTCCCAAATATCTTACCCCAGATGATGTAACTATTTTAGGTAATACTAGATTTATATATACATCACACAAATTTGTATACAAATGGTGAGATAAACTTTCAGACAACTTCTGCTCTTTGCTCAATCTTTATGATTATAACCTTGTTGTTGTTAAGTGGAACAGTAAAGAATATAAAGCAAAAGTGAAGGTAGCCAAAAGATATTTGATAATACATAGAACAAAGATAAAAGGTTCAGTAGGTGGTGAGCTGCTAAGCATAAGGATTCCTGCAACAATCACTGCAAAATAATTAACTTCCGTGGAGTTGCCTGTGTCTAATTATTATCCTGGAGAAGCTCTCAAGCACTTTTTTTTCCCAAGTGGCACTCTCCTGAAAGGGCAGAATTTCTGTCAGTAGAAGACAGTAGGAGTTACCTTCTAGAAAGAGTTTATCTGCCTAGATCTTAAGAGGACTTGCTTAGGACTCCTAAGGGAGAAGGGTCTTTTCTCCATCTGAATGCTTATATAGTATTATTTTCCTTTCAATGCCTTGCTCTTATCAAAACATTTTTGGATGTGGAAATAACAGTGTATTTAAGCTTCAGGGGAAAAAAATGGAAAAGATACAATTTGGATTGCCATCCCAAACCTTTCTCAGTCACCCCAAACAAACCTCAGTCACAGAAAATCCTCTTGAGAAATGTGAGGAATAAGGAGAAAGGGAGAGATGGCATTTCTTCTTCAGTTTCTTTTGATTAAAGAGGAGAAGATGGTGGGTTGTAATAAGGTGTGGAAGGGAAATGCAGACAATTGTTAGTGTGACTGCAGAGTGCTTGGGACATTTGGGGTCACTTCAAAGCTCCACTGGGGATTTCCTGGGTAAGCAAGGGGAATCCACTTGATCTCCCTATGACTCAGTCTCTTATCTATAGAATAGGGAAAATAAATGGTATTGTAAGATTAGATGCACTACAAATTTCTCAGATCGTTAAGGGGGCTATAGAGTTTTCTTATCAATACTGTCTTCTCTAGAGAGGTTCTGAGGGCATTTTAGCCAGACTTACAGCATATTGAGCAATCTAGTGTACTACCTGTGAAAAGGGGAACGAAGTTACAGCAAACCAGATTTACCAGATGTGGTATGGAACGGTGCAGTACAGTACATCACAGCATGGTATGGTACGGTATGGTAAGAAAGCACTGATTTGTCAGTGATTCTCAAATTTTTAGGCATGTATGTCTCCTCACACTTTGCGGCCACCCATATTGCACATACATAGCAACTGACAGCAGACTTGTTTTTCACATATTCCTTAGACTGAATTGGATAATCCCCTCCTCCCTCCCAGGGACCGCAGACCGCAGGACTCCTGCGAGACCCCGCTCCTCAGGCTGCGCTAACTCAGGCGTTCTAGCGCTAGAAGGAAACTTCTTTCTTCTCCACTTCCCGCTGCCAGCAGCGTTTGGGCTTTTCCCGCAGCGGCGCCCTCGGCGGGAGCGGGACTCAGAAGGAAGGGAGGGGCTGAGGAGCAGGCAGCCGCAGCGCTGCGGTACCCCCGAGCCCGGCCCTGGCCGCGGGGTGCCCCCGCCCTCCGTCCCGAGAGCCACCTCCCCTCCTCGCTCGCCGCTCCAGGCCAGGAGCCTGGGAACCCGAAGACTTCTCGGCGCCCCGGCGATGGAGATGGGTTTCTCCTCTTTCAAGCAGCTGGGTGAAGTCCACTGCACTTCCCCAAGTCGTGCATACAGCACAACGCCTATGCGCCCTAGCTGGGATATTTCTGAGGGGTGAGAGGAATACGGTGCCATTGATGCTCATCTCACCATTCCAGAGCAGAATAGCATCTTCGACCTCCAGTTACGTAGTAACAAGGGGAAATTTTCCTGAAATTAGACTACTGCAGGAACTCTGGTTTTAGTCACAGCTGTCATCCGAGAACCAAATTTCCAGGCATTTTTAATCTAATTCACTTATTCTTTATGTAACTGAATTAGAAAATACGATTAAGCATCGCAGAATCTTCGGCATTGAGCCTGCCTAACCTTTAGTGAAACATGGAACAGAGAAACTTAATAGAGGTAAGAAAAAATGGTGAAATCATCTGTATAGATTTGGTACAATCGTTACTGACTGAGTAGGAGGATTAGAGCACAAAAGCTCAAGAAAAAAAATTAAGAAAAAAGAAAAGAGGATAATGACCTTTTCAGCTGAAATTCTTCCGGGACTGTTTGGCAAATATTCCAGGGCAGGCACGGCACGACACTGAAGAGGTGCTGCCGGCCTGCATACGGGTCCCACGCCCACTTCCCCTGTGTTTCTCTCCCTGCTGCTCACAGATCTCTCCGAGGTAGGGAAAATTCGAAGGAGAAAATCAAAGACTTGAAACTATCTGATTCTCCCTTACTCTGGCAGTGACTCCAGCCCCGAGGTTTGGGCTTAAGAACCCTAGAAAGAAGAGCTGATTCCCCTCCTGCTCACGGGGGTTTAATATACTCTCCAGCCGCGCTCCCTGCGCGCCCATGCAGCATGTGCCGGCGCTGGGATCCGCGGAACGGTCACAAGCACCTGCGGTGCTTGGCCGCACCAAGCAGCGCTTGGATGTGGGGTTTAATCCGTTTTACACGAACACACACACAGTTTAAACGAAAAATCAAAGACTGGCAAACCCCCCGACATCTGCTAAAATCAAGCTAAAACCCGGAGAAAAAAATTAAGACCAGCTCCCTGCGCATCTCGGGCGGGAATCCCTGTAAAGGACGGGCATGTGCCAGGGACGGAGAGGGACCAGCCCAGCATGAAAACACCGGAGAAGAGTTAGGGAAAGGAGTAACCTCTAGGGAAGGAGACTGCGTAGGGAAGTACGGGGGCTATAGGGGTGGGGAGGGAGCGGAGGGCTCCGGGGAGTGCCGCCACCTCCCCTCCGGCTATACCGGGTGCGGGCAGGGGTGCGCGGTACGACGTGCCCACCGCAGCCCCCGACGGCCGCCTGGTCTCCTGCCTGGCGAGGCGGAATCACCCCGCCGACGGGGCTCCGCTTCCTGCAGAACTATGTCATTAATATAAATCAAATAAGGGCCGGGGGGGCTCGGGGGAGGGAGAAGGTGGGGGAAGAGGTAGGGTGCGCTACCGCTCATGAGTTAAATATAAGTCTGACTGTCCTGAACAAAGCGACCGTCCCCTTGGGAAGGGTGACGTCTCTCCAGTAACGTGATTGCTTCTTTGGAAGCAGAAACGTGTAAACGCTATAAAACGCGGCGGCGCGGCGGGCAGCTCAGAGCGTGCGGCGAGACGGAGCTCTCCTCTTCATCCTCCTCATCCTCACCCTCTGCCACCGCTCCGGCAGCCGCGCAGCCGGGCAGGGCGCACTCCTCCAGCACCGCCTCGCTCCGCGCCCGCACAGCCAGACCCACCGACGGACTCGCGGCTCCGTGAGTAACTTTCCCTCCGCCGCAGCGGCAACTTCCCAGCGGATGAGGAGGGTATCCCCGTCCCACACCCACGCTTCCCTTCTCCCCTCCCGGACCCGCAGGGAAGACGTCTCGGCCGTCGGGGGAGCAGGGAGCGGTTCTGATGGCCCCGGGCAGCCGTGGAGGGACCCTTCCTTTTTGCCGCCTAAGTCGCTAAGCCCCGTGGGCCACCGCCCCTCACAGCTGGCCGAGGGTCGCCTTCTGGGGTGCCAGCTCTCCCTGCCGGCAGCAGGGTCGCGGTGGCGGGGGAGCTGCCAGCGGCGTCTCTCGGGACCGGGACCGCGGTTGGGACGGAGCCGGGTGCCGGGGCAGTTGCGCGGCGGCCCAAGGCGAAGCCCCGGCACCCGGGCGCGGGTCCCGTCGGTGCGGGCGGGCCGGGTCGGTGGGTGACGGCTGCGCTCTTCCCTCCGCAGGTGGCGGCCATGGAGCACCGCGGCGCCTCCCCGCTCCTCCTCGCCCTCGCCCTCCTCAGCGCGCTCTGCTGGCGGGCGCGGGCGCTGCCCCCGAGAGGCGCCGCCTTCCCTCCCGTGCCGCGGTAAGGGCCGCGCTCCGCGCCGCGCCCCGCCGGCCCGCACGGGCCTGCCCGGCCCCGCCGGGAGCCGAGAGGGGCTGTGAAAGAGACAGTCCTCCGTTGCGCCCTTCTAACAAGCGCGCAGTGCCCTTCCAACAAACGTGCAGTGCGGCGCCTCCCGTCGGGCGTTTGTCTGGGGGCGGGAGGGTGCGCGAGGTCTTCAAGGCGAGGCTCCGGTCAGGCGTGTCCCGGCCGGTGCCCGCTGATCTCACCTGTAAAAGCCCCCGGGACATGGACTCACCTCCCGCGGCGGCTGCCCCACGGGCTGCGAAGCGGTGACCGCGGTATGTGCGGGAGGCGGAGGGGATGTAGGTTACGGTGTGCCCTGGGACGTGAGCGTGTCGGTCGGAACAGACCGGTGTGTAGGTTTTGTACCGCTAAGTGCTTTGGCTGGTTGAAGTTCCTATTAGTTGTTCAGCTAAGTTAAATCAGATGGTAGAACGGTACGGTTTACATTTAGGTAAGAGGAATATAATGTGTATAAATACCAATGGTAAACAGTACGGCAAACCAGCACGGTGACTGACTTACAAAAGGTGTGACTTGAACTGGTTTATCTTATGCAGCAACTTTGCACGATTTTTTTACCAGACAGAAGTCTTACATGACTCAGATACATAAGCAGTGCCAATAGTGACCACAAAATTACAAGAGTGATAGCCTATCCTACTTTTAATGTGTGATTTCTGCACATCATCACATGCAGGAGTTTCCTAAAGTGATGGGAGCCTATTGTCTGCCAGAGAACATAAGAGTAGCCAGAAGGAATGTCTGATATCATACCACTGCTATGCAGTCACACTACCCGTGATAAAATAGGACACATCATAGGAAACAGCAGTATATGAAAATGTGAAGTAACTGTAAATCAGTTTATACAAAGCAATTGATGTGATAAACATTTTAAGAGATTAAATGTGAATATTTATGAGAGAATAAAAACACATAGAGATACATAACTGAACTTCGTATATTTAATTTAAAGTTCTTGATGTATTTGTTTTCTTTGGAGAAGACCTAAGAATTGTTTCATTATGCATTTCAGTGCATATCTTAAATCTTAACTGGGAGGTTAGTACGTCACAGGAACTGTTTTCACTTTGCAAGTGTAGTGACTGTTAATTCCATCCATCATTTATCCAAAATATAGTTGTTAGAAAAAGTTTCGTGGTTGTCACTTGTGCTGTAATCACCACACATTATGCACTGTTCACTGAAATAAACTGCGTGCGATGACAACACATATCTAGAAAATATACATTTGAGAGAAGGATCTGTTAAGTCAATTAATCTACCATTCAGCATTGATTCTACCTGAAAGTGACTTTTATTTTATCTAGACTTCTTTAAAATGCCTTACAGATTAAAGTAGGTAGATGTGCATTTTTGACACAAACCAAAATGTAAGCTACGTTGAAGTGTTGCATGTCCTCAGCTAGCTGTACTTTATATGGTTTCTTTCTCCAACAGATTGGGAAACAGAATGCCATTTGATGGAGCCAGTGAACCTGACCATGCCCGTGGGTCATTAAAATCAGAGTCAGACATTTTGCAGAACACACTACCTGAAAATGAGAAATTCTATTTTGATCTGTCCAGAATTATTGATACGTGAGTTTCTTCATTATCATAAATACAAATGATGACGGACTACTTGATTTATGCCATTCACATTTTCAAATTGAGAAACAGGAAAGGAAGATTCAATTACAGAAGAAAAACACACAGCCGCTGGTTGAGTACTGGTAGCAGTAGGGATGTTGGCAGAAATGTTGATTGCATTGCCATTCTGGCATGATGAATGCGTTCACTTTCCAGGAAGGGCTAAAAATTATATTGTGAAAATCTGGAAGCTGTTTTATGAAATTAGTTTAATTTAATATGTACAATAGATAAATTAAGGAAAGCAGTATGATTACAAAATGAACATTATCAAAATGATATGAACCCAGGCTGTATTGTAGAGTTTATTTATTGTCCATTTCAGAAATGCAAGGCATGCTGATGGAATTTTCACCAGTGTCTACAGCCATCTTTTGGCTAAACTTGCTGTGAAGAGATATCTGCATTCGCTTATTAGAAAACGAGTTAGGTGAGGTGACACTTACATTAGGTAGATTTTTTTCCTAGCTGACTTCACTGGCATCTTTTCTCCCTTCTGTACCTAAGTTCTCCTTTTTGTGATTTAGAGTTAATGAAAAAGAAGATGCTATAATTATGGAGGAGCTGAAAATCCTATATAAGTATTTAGTGATATTACTAAATGATCATGTTACTATTTATTCCTGATACAGTTGTGAGAGGTAGAGCAATAGACACTGTACAAAGCATGGAAAATATATTATAATGATTAGCATGGTAATTTGCTAATTCTTTTTCTCTGGTTGTGTTTTTACTAGCGTGGTGGATGAATGGCAAAAGTAAATACAAAGTGAATGATTGTTCAGTACTTACATAACAACAAGGAAATGCTCAATGAAATTAAGAAAAAATTGGTTTATAGTGAAAATGTAAAGGAGTTGTTTTTTCCAACTGTAGAACATATTGCCAGATGTTTGTGAAATCCATATTGTAGCAGGATTCAAAAAAGAAAGAGCAAAATTAATAGACAAGGGGTCTGGATGCAACTTCCAGACTGGGACATTCATAAACTAATGTTTGTGGGGTGCTGGGAAGGATCACTGTATACTTTTCTTGTTTTCATATCCCTAAGCAACAGCTACCGGTTACTTTTGGGAATGTATTAGTAGAACGCTTTGGACTGATCCACTATGACAGTTCCATTGAGAGGCTACTCCATATGCTCAAAAGCTGAGTAAAAATTACGTCCTCCATTTGTGTCAATGCTGCCTTTGTTCCAGAACATATAATTCCAGTTTCTCATATGTTATAAACTAACATAGATAATTTAAAACAGAACACACTGAGGCTTCCCAAGGTTGTGAATGAAAAATAGGCCTCCAGGTTTGGATTTCACAAGGTGTGTTTTTTTCTTCTGAAACCTCCTTAGAACAAGTAATTATAGCTACTTATGTGATGCTACACTTTTACTTTCCTCGGTGGCAGGCTCCATCTTCACAGCATTCAATATGAACAGTGATGGGGTCCTTTAAGACTTACTGTGACTTAAACCAAGCTGCACCTTGGAATTGTACTAAAATTTTACACAGTTTGTACTAATATTTATAAAAATTATAGACATCAGAATAAAATCTGTTTATTTAAAATAGTAATCTGGGCTATGAGAACAGATAGGAGGGAGTAATGAATTCCACACTCAACCACTTGATCTTGCAGAATTCCTGGGACAAGTGATCTAGAAATCATTGAGTATGGATCCTAATTGCATGGGCCATGGCAAAGTTGAGTAGGAGAAAAAAATCAGTGGAAGGTGTGCCCAAAAAGACTGAATACTAATCTTTGGAATTTGATCCTTGTTATTAAAATACACGGTAAGCAATAAAAGCCGTGGCTTCTTTTCAACAGAAGAAAGATCCAAAGTCATAGTTGGAAATGAAAGCTGAAATGAAAATTTAATTTTATTTAGCTAATCAGTATTGTAAAGTTTGTTTCACTCATTTAAAGGTATCTACTTTTAACCAGGTATTATCTATTAATTTTTTCTTCATAATTGTGTATTGCCAGCTCTCAGGACAGTCCTGTCAAACGCCATTCTGATGCTGTCTTCACTGACAACTACAGCCGCTTTCGAAAGCAGATGGCTGTGAAGAAATACTTAAACTCAGTTTTAACTGGAAAAAGAAGGTACTACAAGAAAGCAAATATATATTGTTTCCATACTTTTGTGGTATTAAGACAGAAAAGGTTTATATCCATTTATGTATACAGAGAGGGCAAACAAGAGGCAATGAACATTAATGACTTGATAGCATAGTTTATAACATGGTTTTCAAATACAGACAACATTTTCTTCCTGACTGGAACAGACACTACAATCAAATTAGAATAAAAGAATAAAGAGGAGACTGCTTCTGGCAATTTTAAAAAGCTTCTGACAGATTCAAAAATGTTTTTATTTATGAAAAATCTTCTTAAGGAAAGAATTCACAGAGCTATGGAACATGAGAAACAATTTTATAAAGAAATTTATTGAAAATTTTCCTCTAAATAAACACATGAAATGAAAATTTAGAAGTCCATAGAAGGCCATATGTCCTAATCAGTATAGGTGAGAAATGCCAGCATACATTTTTGTAGACCCTGTATTCTATCTATATATTCACTCATTTAGACATCTGCTTTTAAATGGCTCTTCATTCATTAAACATACTATTTCACATTTTATAACACTTCGGTATAAATATAATAAAATGTACAGAAGCTACAGTTAGAAGGCGGCTTTGCTTTCTTGTTTGCTTTTTCTTCTGAGAGCAATAAAACTTGTTTCTGATCCACAACAGCCAGGAAGAGCTAAACCCTGCTAAACTTCGAGATGAAGCAGAACTTCTTGAACCTTCCTTCTCAGAAAACTATGATTCTGTAGATGAGCTGTTGAGCCACCTCCCTCTGGTATGCCCAGATTTTCTTTCCTCTTGTTGTCTGTTACTTGACTCGACCCATAAAATGAGATTAATTGTATATGAAGTGTGATCTATTAGCAAATCAGAATCATCTAGGAAAGGGAGTCATGTTCCATGAAATGCTTATGTTATAGAGATTGTGTCTGAATAAAATAATAATTTAAATAATAATAAGATTTAAGGTATCCCATGAATGCTTTTATTGAAAATTCATAATTAAATGCCACTGTTAATAATGCACCTAACTCACTGGGGTGTTTCAACCAGTGTGCACTGTAGAATAAAACCAGAACTGACTCATTTTTAATTACAAAGACTATTATTTCTTCAGAAAACAAACTCAAGGATCTTTCTTTTAATTAAAAAAAAAATGCTGCAGATTTTGTTTAACATCTATTTCATCAGAAAGGAGTTGCCCCCAGAACTAAGAGGATCAGCAACATGAACTTTATGCATAAAGAAAACACTTGACCCCTACCTAAGGGAGGATCATCTGACATGCAAATATTACAGTTGCTGTTTTCTGTTTAGCTACCACTATTTTTTTTCTAAAATCATTCACAAATGCATTTCGTTGGTTTACTGAAATGGAAACCTTTCTCATCAACACTTGCAGGAATATAACATTGAAAAGGTAACATAGAAACATAAAAGTTAATTGAGTTTGGTATTCTTAGAAGTGCATTATCAAACTGATGGTAGTATGGGTTTTGGCATTCAGCTATGTCTCAAATACAAGCAAGAAAAAAGATTAAAAGACTACTCTTGAGGATAACTTTTTTTGGGGGGGGAGGAGCTGGGGATGATACAAGAAAAGACATTTCTCCAAACTTTGTTTCCTTACTAGACTTAAAAAAAAAAAGAGAAAATATTCTTTTCCTTTCCAGTTCTTCTTAAGTTCCCAAATATTAGAAAGGACATAAACTGCTTATGCTTTGAGGATTGAAATAATTTGTAAGTGATGTGGTTCTGGAAAGAAATGTTCTTTCTAGATAGGTTTATCATGAAACATACCTGCTCCTGGATTTTGCACCTTCTAAAACTTCTGGCATTGACTAAATGAGAAAGAGTAGTAGTGCAGCACTTTTAAAGCATATTTCTCCTTTGCTTTTCAGGACCTCTGAAGGACACCTGATAAAGTCTATGACAAGAACAAGCTATTTTTGAGTTCCACATAGTATTTCAAAGAGATGACTTTAGTCATCAAACCAGAACAAATATGTTGTGAAGTGACAGTTGTGATATATTTGTTTCTTATGTAATAAAAGTTGATATTTACATTGTAAATATTACTCTAGAGTTCTCTACTGAAAGCTGTACATATGGATGCCAGTTTAACTTATGAGAAGTCTGTGAGTCCATATGCTGTAAATCCTTTCCTTCAATAAATTCATTTGAAAATGAGTGTGCAGCTGAAAAGAGCCCATCTTGACTAATTAATTGGCTTATTTTAGAAGTGGTACAACTTCAGACAAACATGTAGGATAATAGGAATACATCTTCAGATAGCTCCATAACCAGCATGTAAAAACATGAGGAAAAGAATGTGCAAACTGTGTAAAACTGCTTTACAAAGATCTCTGAAGGTTATTGCCAAGAAAAAGGCAAAGCTTTTCTAGCAGCTTACCAAGCAATTAGAGAAAATAAAAAAGCATTACAAATTTGACGTCCAGAAGCATCTTCCCTTCCTGTTTGCATTTTTAATGTTTCACAACATACAAATTATATTAAGACCAAAAATGTATCCTTTATTTTCAATTGTGTTTTGTATGTGGTGGAGCTGACAAAGCACTAAAAGAATGCAATCCCTTGATTCGTTTGATGCCTAAAGTCATCAGTTATTCTACACTTAATTGTAGCTTTGATGATGAAATCATTGCTTATATATAAAATAGATCTGAAGACAGTTTACTATTTTTTTAGGATGAATGTAATTTACAGACATGCAGACAATAAATAATTTTATTATCATGGCAAACAATTGCTGGTTTGAATCAGTGCTACGGGTAACTGGAACAGTAGAGGTCCCAGCAAGTCCTGTCTCTACTATAATAGTAGAGGAAGATAATATTTTTAACTGATTTATGCTATGTTATATTAGAAAGATGAGCCAATGAGCCTCCAGTTCCCATTTCTGTAGTTTCCTATCACTGTAGATGACTGTGGAACTAGAAATTTGCAGCTGTTTGATTCACAGCACTGTTGCTGTGAATCAAAATCTGGATGTATTTTATTAAGTTTGTGGATTTAATCAATTAGATCATTTTCTAAAGAATCATTTATTGTTGTAAGACTAATAGTTCCACTGCAATGAGGACAGTGCGTGGTACTGCGTGCACAACATATGAAATCCATATTCTTGAGTGATACCAGCCATAATAATCTCGTGACTCCCCTTTTACCGCCTAGAAAAAGATGAAATTTGAAGTAGGAAAACTTATCAGACCTACTTACAAGCTCAATTTGGAATTTCATAGTTATAAATCATACATATGCACACATAGACAGTGATAAAACTGATTTGCAAGTTTCACTGACAAGTTTACTTTTCCCATTTAGAATGAAACTTCTAACATGATAAAATTTGAGATTTATGGAGACTAGTTCTCATAAATATGTAGCCTTCTGATTTGCAATTTTTTTGAATATTGGCAACTGCATGTAGAAAGAAAATCAACTTGCACGGATCAGATGCTAATATTGCTATTTCTATCTAGCCTTGACAGAATCTATTTTAGTCTAAGCCAATGAGTGGTCCACAGAAGTTAGATGCAATTTTGAAGTCTTCTCTTGAAAAGTGGTTTTCCACCCCAATTCCTATTGTATTATGAACATTTCAGTGTAAAAACATCTTTGTAAATACTTGAAGGATACTAATGGACTAACGCTATAGTATTTAATTAGAATTTTTCTTCACTGTAGTTTGAACTATATTGGTATTTCTGGGATAAGTAATCTTTGAAAAAAAGAAGTGAAAAAACCCAACTAGAAGCAAAGCTGCATATGGTCTTTATACACAGAATTTTTTGTTTAAATATATGTGATCTTCATTCACTCAGTTTAAAGTAACAAAAATTGGAATGATCGAACTTTTGATTCCGCAATTCCAGAAATATTTTTTCTAAATGTTCCTTTTTAAATTTTTTTTTTCTGCTTACCAATAAGACATCTGATGGAAGAACTTGTCTTCCATGTCTAATATATTATCTCCCTGATATTTTGTTCTCCATAGAAAACCACAGAGCCTTGGAACATGCATTTTCTGTGTTACAATGAAGATGGAGTCGTTAGAAAGAAAAAAATGAACACTTATTAGAAATCATACATATATATATATCTGTGTGTATATATATATATATTTTAAAATAAAAAATTAATAATTTCATTGTAATAATACCATGGTAGGTTCCTCTGAGCATTAGCAAATAGAGACAGTCTAAAAGGCATGCTAAATTTTATGTACGTTTTAGCAAAACCTAGCACTGACAGGAGAGATTTTAACCTCCAGAATACAATACCTGACTTGATATTTGTGTTAAAGGATGGCTTTTAACTTGTCATAGCAACTTTTGGCATTCTATAGGAGATTTAAAGCCCAATTAATACACTGAGAGGAATTAATTGTGGAAGACGTAACACTGTTCACCTCAACTCCATAGGCAAGTGGTCGTGATAAGGTTAAATGATAAAAATGAAGAGAAATTGCAGCATTTCGCTAAATGAGACAAATTTTCAGCCTGTCAATGAGCCTTGACACATGTCACCAATCTTACAGCCCACCTGCAAAATGTCATAAGTGTGGAATCAAAGCATTGCATTAATTAGGAGAATGGAAGGGGCAGCCGCAAAGGGAGTGTCAGGAGTACTGCTAGGAGGAAACAAATGCCCAGGAGATTTTGAAGAGCGTCACTGACAGAGAATGCAATCACTAGAGAGGAAGGAATAAAACAGTGAAGCGTTATTGGGGTATATGATAAAGAAACATCTCACCATGTTTTACCAGAATTTCACTTCTAATACAGGGTAGGAATACATGTGATCTTACAGGATAGAACTAATTAGTTTTAGTTTTATTGAATGGGGTTTGCTTTTTAAAGCTACTGCTTGGAACTCTTTAAGAAAGGGAGAGAATCACCTTGGTACATCTTCACCAGGACTAGAAGAGCACATTTTCTGGTCGTAAAACCATGGAGAGGATTTGCATGCTTGGGTGCATCTGTACATTCATCACCCACTCAAGAACAACCCTCAGGATTGTGAATAAAGTCATGAGAGTTGCAAATACTGAGAAAACAATTTAAAATTACAGCCAGTAAAAGCACATTAAAAATGAACAAAACTCTAACAACCCCTCTGATAATCTAAATGAGTTTGAGGGGCTATGAGTGTTTGTTCCACCTGAAAGTCTGAGAAAAAAAATTATGCTTAAAAATATGAAAATCGGTAACTTGGATCCAAAGCATAGGTGTAACTTCATGTATGGACATATTGAATCCTCCCCAGAGATGGACCTTTTGGGAAGAGATGTATGTATACAGGAATAATTTTTTTCCTTGCAAAGTATTCAGGGAAGGGAGATGGAAAAGACTGTCAACTGTCTCTTGTGATACTACCTGTGCTTTCCACTACCTCTTTACTTTCCCTTGTATTCTCTCTCCCTCCTTCACTTACCACAAGCTTTCCAGTCTTTAATAATTGCACCATTGCATTGCAAAGCTAGTATGTACCTATGCTTTTGAGAAGAACACTTACAGGAGACCTTAAATTTATGGTGCAGCAATCTAACAACTGCCAGTCCTGGTTGATGGAGATGAGTATTGCAGAGAACCTGGCAAGCCAGATTTGCAAGAGCAACTTGGGTTCTGCTCACCAACTACCCCTGGCTTCTCATGGGAGATTTCCCATTTGCTATATGACTGGCACAGAAGTTTGACCTTCCCTTGGATACATCAAACAGAACTTATGTCCTCCTGGGGCTTGCACTGGCTCAGGCAACTACAATATTTTCAGTTTTTCTCATTTCTGCTCTAGATCAGTCACAGACAAATCACTTGCCAAGTTGCCAAGCTGGTTTGGAACTGGAGGTAGGAAACTAGGCACTCAGCTTTTACATCAGTCTTTAAAAAAGTCCAAAGAATAATTTGATATATCTTTCGCTTCTAAAGTAAATAAACAGAAAAAGTGCTATTTCAGTTTTGTACAGATATGTATGCAGATCACTTAGTAGGGAGGGGAAAAAACAACTTTTCCTTGTGAGGATAAGTATATTCAATAACTTAATTGATCAACTTTTATAAATGAAAATATGACTGATTATTCAAAGATTAAACTCAACGTGACATAAATCATAATGATACAGTAAAAGAGATGAATATCTAAATATCAACATTACCATGGTGAGAACAGTATTTTCAGTACAGCTTTCTTTTGAGAAAGAATGGGGACTGTTTCTATGATGAGTTGAAAAAAGGAGAAACTTGTTCTTCCCCGCTGAGTGAATTATTTAGTATTAGATAGAGTTTTGCATAGGATAATATTCTTAAAAGAGTGTACATGAGGATGGTGCATAAGAGACATTTTCTGGATCTTTTTCTGGAACTGGTCTGGATGTTTAGAACCCCTGTTTCACATTTCAAAGAGACCACAGCTTCTAAGAGCCTAACTTATTTCTAAATGTCATATATAAATGCTTTTAGTATGTAAATACAATTACTTAATAATAATTTGCTCTTTTCTGACACATATCCTGGTTTTGGAATGGAGGGAAAGCAGAAACTAAAAAGAGTCTCTGTTGTTACATGGGATGTATCAGTGAAGGCCTTTCTACTTAGGAAATGTACTCAGAGCAACAGCTTTTGTCAGTAGTTTATGAAATAGCCAAGCTATTAACTGGGAGGTGACACATCAGCTTTTTGATAGAGGAGAATTCATTTATATGGACTCTGGGAGGCTCCCAGTTGTTTGCTTATTTTATGTACTATTGAACTGCTTTTCACAGAAAGTGGTCACAAGTATATTTGACAGATGTCTTATCACCATTTGTTTCTATTCTAACACAGTTCTTCGTCTTTGTCTTTCAGAGAGTCCCTCTTCCCATAATCACAGCCAAAACATCTGCATACTCTTTTAGTCAAGTAATTTTGCTTCTTATTAGGGAGTATAGAAAGCAAACTGCTACATTCTAGAAAGATTCTTCATGAAAAGGATAAATAATATATGCAGAAAGAGTGAGTCTTGGTTAAAAAGTAAGAAAAGTTTGAAAAATTCTAGACTTGGTGCTGATAGTTTCCCATCTGATGATTCCTTCCAGAGCAGTGCATTGTACTTAGTGTTCCAAAGCTGGTGTCAGAACTCTGGTCTTGAGAAGTGAAGTATGTAGTAAGAAAGAAGAAACGTGTAAATGTTGAGGTAGAGTAGATGAAGACTGTGTCTTCAAAAAAGTACTTGGTGTTAAACATAATTTATATATGGCCTTTTGTTCCCTGTAGATTTAAGACTCTTGCTTTGAGAAGAAATAGTCATCTCTTGCTGTCTGAGGGCCTCACATCATGGAAGTTCATTCATTAACTTAACAAGCTCCCTCAGGAGCACAGCTGAGTTGTTTGTCCCCTAATTCTGCTACTGCACAGATCTAGTGGCTGTACTTGTTGGGAACCTTCTTTTTACTGGCACTCATGTCATGTATATTAAAATATTATGCTAAAGTGTAGTGCCAGTGACAATGAGGGGCTGAGGGTCTCCTTTCATCGAGAGCTGAAGGATTACAACAGGGATTACCTTCTGTATTATTAGTCCACTGCTGTGCAAGAATAAAGAAATCCAGCTGAGTGGACTACTTGGGTCACTGCTCTTTGATTTATGATTCATTCTTTGTTCAGTACAGGTGAGAATACAAGTGCTTAATGTACCCTACTTTCATAGAGAAGGGGGTTGATTCTGTAAAGACCAAACTTAATTGGTATTGCTCATTCTGTAGCTTTCAGGCCCCATTTAAATGTGTTTTCCCAAAGAATGGCTAATTCAAAATTTCATTTTCATGGCCTTAGCCCTCGAATAGCTTTTTCACATTTACAGCATTCTGAAAGGTTCTGGAATCGTATATGAGAGAATAAGCTTATTGGGTGTTGGAACAAACAGAACTTCACCTGGTAAAGTCAGAATAACCTTTCAGTGGGACTTTTCCTTGGCTATTCTTTATAAATGGGTTTGCAGGATCTGATTAATAAGTAAGTGCATGGCCAGTAGACAATTTATCTCTGTAAAAAGGACTAATCCATATAAATGGTCTATATTATATTTCTAATTGCTTACCTCTTAACAATTCCCTGAGAGATATTTATCAGAAATTCTGTTTCAAAGATGTACTGAGTTTTATACTAATTTTATGTTTGTTGAATGATAAACTTCTGTGTAAAACCAGCATGCTACATGTTTATAATGCATACAGACTATTAAATTATTTTCTGGTAAAAAGTGAAGTCAATGAAGGAGAACCTCTCCTGCCCAGCTTTACTCTCTAACTGCAACAGCAGACCACAGTGAAAAGGATTATGGTTTCAAGGACTTCTACACTGGCTCTGGCAATATTTAAAGCAGATTTCAAGCTATTGTAATCTAGGCTGTTTGATTACATTTTGTAAGAGCTGTGCATCAATAGAGGAGCTCTGGCAGGCTCAGGAACTACAGTTCCAAATTCAACCCATGACATAGATACAGCATAAAGGGTGTTCTTTCAGCTAACTCAACTGCCTGAGGACTTCTTTCTACTGTGGATTTCCCTGAGTGCCCACTATTATTTTAGGCTTCTTTGTATTACTGGATATAAATAAAGGAGTTTGAAAGAGCATCTCATTGTGACTTATTTGCAGTACAAGAGACAACTCTGTGGAGTATTATCCATTGTGGGAGAATCTGCTCTGGAAAAAAATAAGAACAATCCAAGTCCTCAGTAATTAATAAAATTTGAAACTTAATTTGAGAATTGTCGTATTTTTTTCTAATTTCTACATTATCATCATCAGAAACAAAGGCTTGGTCAGATCTAATTTTCTGAGATTTTCAGCTCAAATGTTGCAAAAAACTTCCATTTTTTAAAGCTTAGATGCACTAGATACACTCAACCTCTTAGAGTAATTAGCCAGATCCAATAAACTAAGAGGAAAAACTAACTCATATTTTTAATTTTCTTTTTTGATCTATTTCTGCTATTGCAGATTTTCAGAAATGTATTGATTAAAGATCTTCATGGAGACAGTAATTTTAAGTAAATTATACAAATAAGTTACCAATGACATCTTGTCCTGCTGTCATTTTTCCTTTGCATTCTGCAGCTTTGATACAAGCTTAAACTAGTACATACTGATAATGTTTTGCACAAGGAAACTAAATAAAACCAAATAAAAGTAAATTAGAAAAGATCTTATGTTCTGTCTGTACTTGGTAGTGGTAGAAAGTTTTAAGCTGGACCATTCAAACACATACAAAAATTTATTTAGACTTCTTAAAGATGGTTGCACTGTAACCCAGGCAAACCAATGTTTTCAATCTTGTTTTTCTTTTACTAGTATTGGCTGCCAGTGAACAATAATTCCAAGAGATTGGATTTTGAAGTGTATCTCAAATGACTTAATTTGCTTAGGAGACAATTTAATTAATGAACTGCTCATCTCCAGTTTAGAAAACATTTGGACAATGTGTGAAAGCAAAGTACTCTTCAGATACACCATTATCTTTCTATTTTGATGAGGAATCCTGCATAAATACATAGGAGAAAGAAAGCTATTTAAACAAAAAAGATAATACTTATGGGAAACAAGTTTTTGTAAATTAGCAAAGAATAAATTTAGGTGAGAAATGAGATTAAGCTTCTTGCTATCATAGAACTGAAATTATGGAAGCATGTTCCAGGCTCAATTTTAAGCTGATGCTTCATAAATTTAGCTCATTTATGAATCTGGTAATTTGATATGGTTCTCCTCTGATAATAAGGACTAGATCTTGAACATCCAAGGGATCTCAGTGCTATATTCCAAATAAACATACCAGTAAATAGTAAAGCTTTTCACTATGGTTGTCTGTTTTTGGCAGACTAATGGAGTTTCAGATTGGCTGTTTTGTTGTATAGGTTTACAGATACAGAGAAACTGAGATGTTGGCAATATTGCAGATGCATTGATTTTACTTTTTTAAAACTATCAGTGGATACAGACGTGTAAAGAATAATCAGTGTTTTGGGTCACAAAATACTTCCAGAGAAAGTAAAATCTCATACCTATTAAAATATCACTCAAAACTAAGGAAGTCTACATTTTTAGGTAGAAAAATGTAACACATATTATTTTTTTCAATGTTGCATTATAAATAAAATATCATTGGGAAAATATGTTTTGCTGCAAGTTTATTAATTCACTCAATGTACATAAAAATGAGCACATGCATATTCTTACACACACTTACATGTATAGTTGTTTTTCTAATTCTTGACAGGTCTTGGACTGTCTGGTGTAAATGACAATCAGAAGAAAACCCTGCAGCATAAAGCATAAATATGGTTGATATAAACTTTGTTTCCCATTACCTTCAGGTTCATTGTATCATTGAAGTGAATCACTTTATCTTTGAAGTTCAGCTTTCATCTCTCTTCAGAAAATTTCTTATAAAAAAAATGTACTTTTTTTCCTGATTTTTTGGGTTTTTTTGTGTTCCACAGGAAGGAATGCAACAGTTGAGGCCTGGATTCTCTGTAGACTTAATAAGTCCTTGCAAAGTCACAGTTGCTTGTTGTTAAACAAAGAATATATGACTGTCTCTGCAGATCTACAAAAAACGAAGACATATCCTAATCACATATGATATTGTTCGTGTGCACCCAAAAACCTTCTGACACTTAGGAACTGGATATAGATACAGAGAGGGACTATACCACTGTTTTTACGAGTAAGACAAAGAAAGACCCATATAGGGAGAAAACCTGAACTGAATCTCATTCAAGACAATGAAAAATACTGCGGATTAGGAACCAAATGTGACATTTTGATATACTGAGAATCTTCTGTATAGTGCTACTCAAGTAAAGAGATACCAGTTTTAGTCACATGTTCGGCTTCTAATTGTATTTCTATTTGCATATCACAACTTTGTCACAATCACAGGCATAAATAATGCGTTGTGCCAAGTAACATCTTTCTTGAAACTCACATCATAATATGACATGGTACAAGAAAAATATTCAAATTGTATTTAATCATAGAAGTCAAGGTGTTATGTTAATTGAAGTTCATTTTTAGAGCTCTCAGTTTAAATACATTTAATAGGAAAGAAAAGAATGATCAGGTAAGACAGTCATCTCAAATTATTTCTCATTTATAATGGTTTAAGATGTAGGACATGCTAATTAGTCTAGAATGAAAATTCCTGCCTAAGAGATAGTTGTTAACACAGCCTCTGGCTGAACTGAAGTTCACAATAAATCCCTACCACAAGCTGAGAAATTATTCTGTATCTAAAACGGCCTCTTGACCTAGAGAAAGATCACAACCACGTGTTTCTGGGATGATTCACATGCATAATTCAGAGGTGATTAGTTGTACTGGTTTCCATACTCCTCAAGGAATAGGAAAGAAATGGAGAAATTAAGAGAGGAAATGTAATTAATGAGCAATGGGGACTGTTAGAAAGGTAGGTCTGATTGCAGCAAGCAACTGAGAAATCTATTAAGATCACAATTAAGTTATTATTTCATCTGATATGGAAGAGTTCAACTTGTTATAATGGCATTCCTGGACAAGAAATTATTTTGCGGGTGGTTTTATTACTTTAAATGTCAAGTTAAGCCCCTACACTAAAGTGAAAATAGACCCAAATGCCCTTTCCTCAGGTGTTTTTTTTTTTCAAATTCAATTCCTCCTTAATCTAAATCTTTTCAGACCCCGAGAATATCTGCTAGCATAAAAATGCCGCTCAACCACGCATACAGATGCTTCCTTTCCTGCTTGACAGGGATTTTCTTAGCAGGCAGGCAAGGCTAAATATCACCATGGCATTCCCTTAGGAACACTGCATTAGTGTGCATTACAAGATTTTAATGGAGACTGACTTGGATCAGAAGGGCTGCTCGCTTGCTCCGAGATCATAAAGTATAAGAGTTGTACTCTTTGAAGGTATAGAAGAAATTGCTACAACTCAGTTTTCACATAGAACATTACCTACTCCATGATAATTCTTTGCAGAAACAGCTTTTATTGGATAAACTCATCGACTAAAATTGCAGTGCAAGAAGGAGAACTTAAAAAAGAATCTGAAATATGGAACATGAAAAAAGAAAATAATGGAGCAGCATGTAACAGATTCAGCTTTTGCATTTTTCAACCTGCTCTATATTTCTTACATGTATGATAGTGTTCAGGAAAAAAAATAGAAAGTTGACTTTTGCTACCTCTATTGAGCTGTTAGCTTTCCATCTGAGGTCTTCCCATCAGACTCAAAGTACAGGTCAATGATTTTTGCATATTGCAAAGACAGATTGAAGAACACACTTCAGTTCTATTGAAAATATACCTACTTTTTCTTCACCCAGCCTAATAACAAGGGGAATTGACAAAGCAAAGTAGATACACCCATTTTCCCTTCCAATTTATAGCGTGTAGTTTGAAGGAACATTATAGTATTCTCAATGAAACTCTTTGTTTAAAGGTTTAAAATATTTGATGATACTAAAATACACTGATGATATTTCCTCTGATAATTGAATCCATTAACCATTCTTGCTACCTATAGTAACTTATTCAGATTTCACTGGCATTTTGTATGTAATACAAATGTGTTCTTACCTGCGCCAACATACTGGAGAGGACAGACAGAAAAAGTTTCAGTCAGTCGAAAAATAGAAAAAAATTCCTCCAAGCCTTACACTTAACATCTGGCTCAGCACTGTGATGGAAATAAACATGTATTATAGACATTTGGCTAAATAAAGCCACACTACAGCTGTTATAAAAATTCTGTGGAAAAGATGTCATTGAAAATTGTCAGATCTCTGTGGCCAGAATCCAGGAATTTTGTATTCTCACAAAATGAGATTACAAGATGCCAAAAGTTTCTTAGCTATTTCTGGTTCTTACTTTAAGAAAATCTTGAGTCTGAATACTTTTCCATATAAAGTGCAACAGCTGATCTATTAAATGGTATTGTTTCTCCTCACAAACCTGGCTTCTTTTACTTCCCTAGTCTGTTTTGGTTGTAACAGCCCTGTTACCAAGATTCTACAGATAAGTTAACCAATGTGGCATGAGAAATCAAAATTTAAAATTAAATATTTTGAAAGATGCCTGTGAGATAAACCTGAGCTATTTACTTACTGGAACTTCTGTAAAAAAAGACCAAGGATATTTGGAATGAAATACAGAGTTTATTGTTTGTTAAGCTGGGCAGCTATGGAAAGTCTACAGATTAACATTTCCCTTTCAGGTATCACAAAGCTGTAATTCAAAATGTATTTTATAATAGTGACTTCACTCGGTCATGTTCCTAGAAGGAGTATGACACTTCTGAATACTGTTCTACTATTAGAATATATTTTTAGCTCAGCAGCTGCTAAAAATGCAGGTTGTTGATGCACAGTGTTAATTGGTAAGTACTGGTGAAGAATACAGATCAAAAAATAAGCTTGCATGAGCTAATAAAGCTGTGTTTGTGTCTTGAAGTGAGGGGGGTTAAATAAGCAATTGCAGTAATGAAGGTGTCAGATGACTTAGAGAGAAATCATGACTTTTACTGTTTACAGTCTATCAAAACTGACTGTTTCCGACTGTGTCTGATTAGTTTTCTTACCAACAGTTGCTTTGCTGCAGGAGGCCTTCTAGCACTTATTTCTATCTTTTTCCTCCACCCTGTCTCAATACATTATTGCAATTAAAACTTTGGTACTCCAGTTTTATGCTTGTTTAACACCAGTGGTTTCACAGGAATTATACCTGTGTGAATCAGTGTTTGTGCTCCTTTAAGCTAAGCATACCATAGGAACATTTTGAACTTACAGTATATGCATATCATAACAAGGAGTAAAGGGTTAGACCCTTGGCATGTCTTCCATAACTTCAGGATTTTTGATCTAATCAATCTCTTAAAAAGCTTGAAATAAACTTTATTAGTCTGAATTTAAAAGTTGCAGGTATCAAGAGGATGATGGAAAATTTCAGTCTTATACTGTTGTTTTTGTTTTGTTTTGGTTTGGTTTTGGTTTTGGTTTTGTTTTTTTTGGTTTTGTTTGTTTTTCTTTCCAGGGCAAGATAACATAATACAGTGAAAAGAATCCACAAACTACCATATATATAGTTGAAATGATGATCACAGTTTATGTCTTTCTGATATCCCAAATTTCAAATAGAGTTGTATACATCTTGTTCAACTCCCCTGCCTATTTAATCCTAGAAGAAAAGGTTTCATAAGGTCACTCTTTTGCTTATTTGTAAAATGAAGAATTGTTTGAATATGGTTGGTGTCTATACCACAGTGGAACCCTGAGGAGATGTTAATGTACCATCTTACATTAATTGTAAGCTATGCAAAAATATTTTGGTCTGAGTCATGGTGAGTTGTAACAAAAAAAAATTGCCTGTTGCAATCCTATTTCACACCTTCAGAACTCCATTTTGCAACTGTACATCCTCTAGCATCTTCTCTGTCATGAGCTGTGTTTGTACAAAAAAGCTAGAACTATTTGCATGGAAATAAGATTTGTCTCCAAGCGAGTGTTACCTGCTAACCACTAATAGTATGGAAGTGAATCTTATTAAACTTTACACAAGAGGTATTGTTAATTCCAGTTGCCAAAAATTTCTCAAAGCGTGAGAGATTTTTCTTGTAAGAAACCTATTTCTCAGAATGTTGGCTGAGCACATCATATATATAGGCACACAAACAAGGAAATGAATGATGATATATAATATATCTTAATCACAAACCAGAGAGCCTTATTTCATGGAAGAAAAAACTGCAATTTTATTCCTTCAAAAGAGAAGAAATCTCAATCAAACCCTATTGTTTGTGGTGACTGGTGACAATTACTACAAAAGATTAGTGAGCTTGATGTAAACTGGTTCTTAGACTGATCACACATTGCAAGGAGATGTGCTCATGGCCAAGGGAATGTCAGTGATGGGGACATGGCCGCTTTTATGGATCCTGCCAGGGCTGAATGTCTACAGCATTTATACTGTCCTACCCTCAGCAGCACAGGATCTCAGCAATCTAATCCTGGTGAGGATTACACACAATATGTGTTTGACAGGGTGTACTTCCATTATTTTCTACAGATATATGCATATGCTTTTGGAAAACAGAGAAGTGTGGTAGAGTGACAAAATCAAGACACAAAGGCAGCGTGTGTTAGCCTTACAATAAATCCTTGGTCCTTCTCTTACACCGTCATGGTAGATGCACCTCACCATCAACTATACAGCGTGAAAAAATGACGTGTCATAATAGTAACAAAAATCACTGAGTTGACTTTATAATGTTCAGTTACATTAGCTGAAAATATTATAGATAATAATACTGTTAGATTCTCAATAAAAATAATTTTCTATTAAAAAGACTGACATCTGTTTCAGGAGAGGCCAAAGTATGTCTCATAACACATCTGCAGATCATGAACAACGACAACCTGAGTCCTGCACTCTGGTTTATCTCAGAAAAGAAGCATTGCTGAGGGAACTGCAGGGTCACTGAGTCCTTCCCTGGGGGACGATGAAGGGATTTATTTGGAGCAGATGCAGAGGTTCACTTGGAGCCAGGGAAACATGGAGAATGCTGCTGTCTCCACAAGGATGTTGGAGTTACATTTTTTTCCACTTTCTGAGGTCGATGTTATAAGCTCTGTGACTCTGAAGTGGTTTGTGATGTCAGGAGAGGTGATCACCATGCTCCATTTTCCCAGCAAAGCACTCCTTTTGCCAAACAAAACCAACTGTTGTGTGCCATTTTATTGCAGTACATAAATTGCCAGCTGGATTTTTTTCTGCCAGAGTGTCATATGCTGAATGACATAATATTAATTAAAAACAAACAATTAAATTATCAATAGGCACTGAAAGTCTGATGTGAAATTAATGTTTTTGCTGAAAGCAAGCTAAAATAAATAATGTCTTACGTTTTTCATTGTAGCAGGGAAAAATGAGTGTAATGGGTTTAACCCGTGGCCAGGTTTTGGAGCAGAGGGGGGCTATAGGGTGACTTCTGTTGGAAGCTGCTAGAAGCTTTCACTGTCCTATGAGAAGCCAATGGTAGCTAGTTCCAGGAGGGATTTCCCGTTGCTGGCCAAGGCTGAGCCAGTGAGAGGCGCTTCTATGATAACATATTTAAGAAGCAGAGGAAGAGAAGGTTGTTGTGCGGAAGAAATTCCAGTCTGGGAGAACAAGCAGTCATCAAGATCAGTGCAGCTGGAGGGGGAAGAAGGGGTCCTTCCCCCCCCCCCCCCAAAAGCAGGGCAAAGACTTAGAGCTGAAGCCCCTGCAACCCATAAAGAACCATTGGAGTGCAGGAAAATACATGAAGGAGGCTGTGACCCCTGTGGGAGGCCCAAAATCGAGCAAAGTCCTGCTGGAGACCTGTGGTCTGTGAGGAGGGAAACCCACGCTGGAGTAGTTTTTTTCCAGGTAGGACTTTGTGGCTCCCCCTTGGGAGACCCACATCAGTACAACTCAACCCATGAAGGACTGCACCCCCTTGGGGCAGTCATCCACGGGGTGACAGGATGAAAAGAACTGTTGCCCAAGAGGTGGATGGACTCACGCTGGAGAGGTTCATCAAGGACTGTCTCCTGCCGGAGGGACCCCATGGAAGCAGGGTAAGGACTCGGACTTGTAGAGATCTCCCCTGTAGCCCGTGGTGAAGACCACAGTAATGCAAGTATCCCCCTATATAAGGTGGCAGTCATTAAAAAAAACAAACAAAAGAGAGACATTAAAGAGCCATTTCCACTCTTACCCAAACCTGAAGAAACCTTAAGATAAGGAAAGTAATCAAATCTTTATATTTTCTTGCATGTCTTAGGTTCTGATGCTGGAAGAGTCCCGAAGCCCCTCATGTTGCAACAGATTTGATGCTCACATCTCATAAATAGCCACAGGGCAGATGTGCTGCTGCCTACCACATCTGGGTGTGTTGAGCTGCAGCTGTTGTCTGAACTGACCTACACATCCACATCCCAGTTTTAGTCCTGCATCCCCAATGAATGGTAAAATTCCTCTGTTGGCAACAACCTGGCAGTGTGAACACATAGAGGTCCTCAGATACTGACAGAGCAGGTTGAAGCTCAGCTTTCTAGTAAATTGTGATAACCAGAGGGATTATGCATTTAGGCAATGGGCAGGGAAAATGAATGTTCTTGAGTCCTTCTGTTGAAAATGCTTCATTATAAATGGGCTAAAACCCCCTTCATGATGCCAGAGAAACAACAAAACTGAATGAGACTAGGAGAAGCATAGACTCTTGCAAAATCTTTGTATTTATTTCATGGGTTTTGAGTTAAGGTACAGACTATAAGTTTTGTTAGAAGGGGAATAGTACAGGCATCTATATTCTGGAATATACAGAAAATAAACAAAATAAATCCTGATAGTGTTTGAAAAAGTGTCCTATCCCTTGAGATATCCTGCTGAATCAGAATGGCCTACATTAGGAACATCACATTCAGGGTTTGCAGATACTCTGTTGAGAGTCCTACTGTGTATAGGGAGCACTGGCACTGATTGCCAGCAGTTTTTGGACAGCCAATTCCATATAATGTGCTGAAAGCCTTGATTTTTCGGTCAAAGAGCAATGGTGGAGGCAGAAGACTTTCAGTACCCATCCAGTGGTGTGTCTACCACGGTAGGCATTAATTCAAAGCGTGACAACACTGCTTTTCTTTCTGTGACTGTTTGTAACTCTAGCACTTCTGAAAGAGTATTAAGAAGGAGGACTTAACACAAGTGTGACAAGTAATTTTCTGAATTCTGAAGTCCAAGATCATGGCAATCAAAACCCCCTCAGCACTGCACTAGATGGCTGTTAGATGACAATGACTTTTGGCCAATCTGGTTGTAACTTAGTCTCAAAGTGTGAATCCAAGGGAAGCTGCACAATCAGTTCCATTTTAAATCTGGAAGCAGTGAAAACTATACTAAGCAGACTTGCCTGAGTAAGTAGTAAGAAGGCCTCAAGTGACATGAGGTTTTATGAGGAGTATGAAATTCACTTTTCCTGTGTTGGAGTTGAACTTTTTTTTTGGTCAAAACCACAGTGTTGTTGCTTATTAAAAAGTGAATCTCTGATGACTAATGAGATCTCTGAAATGAACAGACACTTTTTATCAGAACTGGTTTAGATAAGTACATGAAAATAAAGAGGAAAAAAATCTTCAGTCAAAACCTCTTTTCTTCTAAGCAGGTACCAGTATAAAACTGTAATATCTGACATATAAGCTGCTAACAGATGACATAAAATTCAATACACCATTAATCTTGTTGTTATTAACCTCTGGGATAGTCATTGTTTCTCAAGTCTAATCATATTTCACATTGATATTACAGTGCATAGGTAAGGAGCTCAGAACACTTTTAAGATATTAATTAAAGCTCACCAAGAACACTCCTGGGAAGCAGAGCTAGAATCATTAAAATCATCTGACAGAGGAGGAGAAACTAAGATGTAGAGAATATAAGCAACATATTTAATATCCCACAAGGCCAGAAATTAAATCCAATATCCTCAGCTGTCAATTTGTTGTTGTAGTTCCTTGGTACGAGCCTTTTACATCTAAAGCATATTAAAAGATGAACAATGTCCCCTGAAAAATCCAGCTCCCTTACTGCTTAAACTAGAATTACAGGTGGACTGAGCACTGCCTGGTGTCAATACATTGCTGAGCAGTGCCTGGTGTCTGGAAATGCATCCTGTGACCCAGCTCCACTCCTCTAGCAGGAACAAAAGATGAAAATAAGCCATAAAATGCCCATTCCTCAGAGTCAATGGGTGCAGCATGACTTAAAATTCTGGGCACCTTCCACTTACTAAAATACTGAATTTAGCCACCAACACATAAGGACAGTTCACTTAGCGCTCACATGCTCAATGTATATTAAGGGAGCATGGATCACTTTCCATGTCTAAAGATGACTTAAATCTGCTACAGAAAAATCTTGACATTGATAAACTTTCTGAGTGGAAAGGATTGTGCAGTCATCTAATCAAAGCCGAATGGAATAATATATGAATTTTACATGATATTTAGAATGAAAAATTAAATTCCCCAACATTACATTTTGGATATTTCAATTTCCTTGTAAAACTTGTACTTATTGTTGCTTATGTTTTCTGTTCAGGACTACACTTTTAATAAACTAAATTCAAATATCTGCAACTAGAAGTGATTAAAAGTCTACCAAAAATATATTTTGAAATCTGTAAGCCAGATTTACACCATTTCAGACTGGTATTCTGAATATAATCTTTATTTTGGTTTGTTTAAATGTTGCATTTTAAATGAGAATGTTTTTCCAGTAAACCACACAAAGAGAGCTACATAGCATTTCAGTATTTTAAAGCTCATTTTTATCACACATTTTTCATAATCACATAAATCATATCTGAATAATGCTATTAAAAATGTTTTTTCAAGTTAAAATATTTTTGATATTTTTTCTCCTGAAAATATTTCAAAAGTAATTTTTATCCTCAGTTAGGAATTTTTACTATCACTTCTGTAGACGTAAGAGCTGACTCAATTCAGTCAGTTCTAACAGGAACCATCCTTAAAAGTGTAAGTATTGTTTGAAGGAATTTGTAACAGAGATATTTAAAGTTTCCTTGACTTTTATCTTTGTCTTTGTTGTTTTCACTGGAAACTGCTTTTTGGTGTAATGGTTTTGTGGAAAAGGGGCCTCCTGTGCAGACTTTTTCAGCTTGCTGTCCGTTGTTAAATTTAAACTAAGTGCTTATACATTACAGGCCAGACTTTCAACTGCCAACGTATTTTGCTTCATATTTTTTTTTTAGTATTCAGAAGATCATTTACGAATAGAAATGTTTTAATAATTATTTCTGTGCTCCCGTTTTGTGGTCAAAAATGTAACTGAATCTAAACATCTGATGAACCTTGACTTTTCATTAACCAAAGAAAACCACTACAACTTTCTTCTGCAAAGTTGTTTGCAGCAGGATATAAGGTGTCATAGGTGAAGGAGCAGAAATGCTAAAAGATTATGAATAATATTGAAAATAGAACATACATTTGTGAGCTATATACAAAGCACACCTGCCCCACTTAAAGAAAAGGGCATAACACTGTGTCTGTGCATGCTCACATAAAGACACCAATAGATGCTATGTTTCCCGGTTTCTTTCTGTATATCAATGTAGTCCCCCCTGCTGAATGCATTGGGCAGTACACCAACTGATGTTATCTGGGAAATCATAGACTTCTTTTTAACTCTCTCCTCCTAGCTGTTCTCCATGTTTTTGTTTTATAAAGAATGTAGTAATATCCTGCATAGGATGGGCCAACTGAGCAAAGCTAGAATAGGCTGAAGAAGACAGCAAATGTTATTTAATTCATCACTCAAGACAGCTAAAATGATATGAACAAACTACATCTGAAATCGGCATAATAGAAATAAGTGGATTACCTTCTGTCATACTTCTACAGCAAATAACTCATATATGTTTCATTGAAGTATAAGATACTGAGAAAACAACTTTAAGAGTAACAAACACCTGAGACTGTGCAAAGTGCAAATTATTTGGGAAAACACTGCAGTGATGATTTCAGATCAATGCTTACTGTTATGTCATTCCTTCATCTATGTATAACCCACCTCACTGAGTTTCATTACAGAGTCTTTCCCTTATATCTCAGTGAGACAATAAATAAATATAGAAATCATCATATAAATAAATTTCAACGTCATGACCGCCCTGATTTGGTTCTTGAATCTCTGTTCTTTTGAATCCTATATTTATATTATGCTTTCTTAGATCTTAAGAGCTGGAAATCTCTATATCTTACTACATCTTGCTAAGTTAAAAAAAAATCCGGGATGCAATTTATCTGTATCTGCTTCTATGTGAACTTTTATCAGCTCTAATTGCCTCTCTGCTTTGATGTACTTATAAAGTCTTTCAACGCTTCCATTCCCTTCCCTCCCACTTGGGAAAATATCCCAATCCTCAGAATCTGACCTTTGGCTTATTTCATGAAGACGAAAGCAGAGAATTTATTCAGGCTCAGAGCAATACTAACGTCATTAACTTACTTCCCACTTTCTGTATATCCCTCAGTGGCTTCACAGAATACTTGATTGGCTTTTTGCTTGTGTATTTAAATGACATAAGACCAGATTTTTGCTACAGAAGTATCTATTTCCTTTGATTATTTTATTGCATTTGTAGCTTTACCTTTTGCTGACATTATTTAAATTATACATTTTTAAATACTCTTTTTGATTATCTGGCACTCTGCTTTCCAGACCAGCTTTGGCCATTTCCAACCCTTCTGAAGGTTGTCCCTCTGAAGTCAGTGCAAGATTTGGCTGCTGAAATTAACAGCACCAGGAAGGTGCTTTATGTAGCCTTGAGAAGGCCTTTACACTGATTTTTTTGTTTTGTTTTGTTATTATGAATTGGACAAATTACTTTCTTCCGGGCAGTCCAGGGAGTTGCTATGCCATAGGACAGTAGGGGAAGGGTCCTGAGACATCAGCCACCTTCTGACTGAAGGAGGAGTTGTTTACATCAGTACTGTCCCTGACTGATGTTTGACTAACCAATGCCTTAAAATTTCCACTGATGGGAATTTCACAGCTTCCCTGGGAAGCATCTGCTGGTAGTCAACTATCCTAATTGATTGTTTCCCTGATAGCCAGCCTCACCACAGTTTGCTGAAACTGAGGTATACTTTGTCTTACTCTCCTCAGTAGATGTGGGGAACAACTTACTGCATTTGAATTTTTCACAATCAGCATCTAAATATCATAGATCATATTTCATAGGTAGTATGTCATGCTTTGGTTTTCTCCATTCTTTCTGTTTTTCTGTGTCGATTATATTTTCAATATTCCTGATCACTCTTTTTGCTCTGGATTTTGTTTTGTGGAGATTACACATTCGATGCATCTTTCTTGACATATGGTAAAAATAATCCAAGTAGATTTTGGTAGATTTAAAAGACTACTTCACACATTTTTCATGCTGTATATTTTTACAGTTAAAATTTACTCCCTCTTATACATCATAATGTCATATGCTTTTTAAATTAAATCATTATAATATCCAGAGCTTGTTCCTCTTAAATTACATACTCTTGATTTCAAACGTTTCCTCTAATCTGCCAAATTCATTTTTCATTCTTTTTTTTCCTTCCAAAGTACATGCAGCTCCTTTGCCTCTAATCCTATTTGAAATTAATAAGATTTTCTATCCCCTCCTTTCAACCATTAAAGAGAACACCCCACACAACGTATTTCTCCAGTTAATGGGGCCATAGTGGTGATTCTACATCAGATACAGTTTTCTCCATATACATGGAGCTTTCCTACTCCCCGTGTTTTTGTCCAAACTTGTATTTCCATAGTTTGTTTACAAAACTGTCGTTGGGCAACAATGTCAAAGTCTTAACAAAGTCAACAGGTAGTGCTTTCCATATACCTCTTCCAGCTTGGTCTGTCATCCATAACTTTCTGTCCCTCAGAGCAGATGAACACATCTGTAAGCAATATTCTTCTTTCCCCTCCCTTCATAGTTCCTTCCCATTCATGTTGTCTATGTAATAAAGGTTTGTAAGCAAATATTCCAGTATTTAATCACAATATTCTATGTTACATCATTTAATATATAACTCTTATTTTGATCTAAAACATTAGAGTCCTCTTTTGCACTCCATTATTTTTTCTCTCTATTCCTTCCTTGATCCTAATATGAATAATTATGTCCCCTCCCCAAATGTACTACATCTTTCTTATGTCCATATTGCTTATAGCCATCCTGATTTTTCTACTTTGAACATAAGGATTTCAAAATCTAACATTTGGATGCCTATACCACTGTTCAAGAATATCTCGTCAACTGGGGTACCAAATCCTGCTGCCCTGTGCATGGTATGTCCAACATGGAAATTCTCGGTATGTCTTGCAAATGTGGAAAGTAGTCTAACCTGTGACATAGGAAATATGTGAGACAATATGTTTTGGAGACAAGGCATAATCATCTGACACAATAGTTTTCAAACTGTTCTCTCCTCACATTTTTAGAGTAGTAAACACAGAAGAAGATTGCATTTCCCACAGTGGTGTTTTTTCTACATTAACTTTTAATGACTCTGTAATGATTGTGTGGAATTACTGTCCTGCAGGTGGTTTAAAGGTAATTTCTCTATATCATTTTAATGGTTCAGAACAGATGTACTTGCTAATCTTCTTGCCAGCTAGATGCTATTATGATGTCTGTACACTACAGTACTTTTGACCGTGGTCTACTCTCCATTTCCAATTAACTCTGTGGGAACTCTTTACTTAAGCATGAGCAGGATCAGGCTCTTTGTTGTTGAAGAGGCTCTAGAGAAATGTGAATATCTTTTCACTGACAAAAATCAAGAGAAGAATGAATAAGTTCTATCCCACCAATGGAATCATTAGGAGGTTTCCTTAATTTGGCAAGATAAGAGCTTCTAGCTTTTAAGTGAGGGATAGTGTCGCTACTGCAAGGCAGAGATAATGTATGGTTACTCCTTTAATAGTTTTAAAAAATTGAAGTTAAAAACACCAGTGGCAGAAATGTGGCATAATAAGAACAATTACATGTAAGTTGTTTATATGGTTTATGTGTTACTTGGTTCAAACAGGGAGAGGGATTTTCAATGAACTTTCTGCTATCTGTGTTTTCCTACCTGTTGGGGTTCAGCAACTCCCTAATTATGCCTAAGGGCAGCCTGTGGCATTTTCCAGACCACTAGAACTTGGCAAGGGGGATGGAAATGGAGGCAAAGTTATTACAGTGAGAAAAATAGGAAGCTGAACACTACATTTGATTTTCTGAGGGATAGAAAACAAAAAAATCAGTTTAAAAGACATGACTATCTAAACTTATTAATTACAATTTAAATTATTTGGTATAAACGGTAAAGGTGTTTTTTGTGAAAAGTCGAAGTTCTGAGGTTGGAGTTTTTGCGGAAGATTGATGCTACAGTGGCATGCTCATCAGAGACAGCAGAGCAGAGGGCTAAAGTCTGTTCTTTACAGCAGCAGTTCAGTCCAGCCCAGGTCACCCTCAAAGTCTTGTTTTGGGGAAGAACAGTTCTGGAGGCAGTTGCTCTCCTTCTGTATTCCACTCCTGGCAAAATTGTGGGGTTCAAATGTTTGATCTTCATAAAAACCAACAGAAAAGCACAATGCTTTACAAGATTTACATTAATATTTAAATTTGGAAGACCAAAGAAAATTTTAAAATATTTTCAGAATTTTAAAGGTAGGTTTTAATTAATGGTAGTGTTTATGCTAGGCTCATAGTTAAACAACATACTGCATACTCAAGTCTAAATCGAAAAGTGTTTCAGATAATAATGTTGATTCATGTACTGAAGTCAATACTGCAGATACATCAGCCTTCTTCCAGTACTTTTTAATAAACAGTCATTTCCAAACAATTAAATAAATGACAAACGCTATCTTATTTAATTTCTGTGATTCACTTCAAAAGGAAGTGAGCAGACAGCTACTGTCAAGTCTTCATCACTTCCTAATACCATAATAATGCTGTTTTTAACTCAAACCAGCCACAGATATTCCAGAAGACTCAAAGCAGAAGATGAATTAGACTTGAAAGACTGAAAAATTCAAGTTAATGTGATGTTACTTCATCACTTCCTAATACCATAAGAACAATGTTTTTAACTTAAACCAGCCACAGTTATTCCAGAAGACTCAGAGAAGATGAATTAGACCTGAAAGACTGAAAAATTCATGTGAATGTGATGTTAAAATCAAATGTATGGTCTGCGACCAGATTACTACTGTTACTGCTGCTACTGAGAAGGTGCTCAGTGCACTTTAGCACATCCATTAAAACAGTGGTCTCCAAAGTGTGTGGGGGGTTGCATACCCCCTAGGGAGTGTGCAGGATAATCCTTTGGGGTGCACAAGGAAAATATTTTTTGTGACATTAATAAGTAAGATAGAATAATTTGAAAATTAAAAATAGTGTTTATTTAATCTTTATCTCATCCTTTCTTAAATTTCTATTCTTGTGTATGATTTAGAATGTGCATCATATATAGTACAGTGTACATGCACATAATTCACAAATGAATAAATGTAGATATATTGGGAATGTGTACTCAAAAGATTTACCTTGATCAAAAAACTTTGGAAACCACTGTACTAAAGGACTACTATGAATTCCAACCACAGGAATCTAAAAAACATTCAGTGCTATATTCATTCAACAAAAGAGATACATTTACTGGCTCCTGCAGCAGGAAATGTGCTTTTTTTAGTCTTTCTAATTCAGTGCTTGCCTCTATGGAGGGAATGAGAAAAGTGAACTAGAGGCACATGCAAAGGAGTAGTTTGCTCAGAGTGGCTTATCAGCCCAATCATTACATTTTAAACGTTTATTCTGCCTCAAAACCACCACTTAGACATGTAAAGCCTGGCCCAGCCCTTCTCCTTCAGTGGGGAAGACTTCAAAATGGGAAATATGGTTTGCCAATAAATATCAAGTCTTAAAGAGCTGTTTCAGCCTAATGTAATGGCACATTGGTTCTCTTCCTTCCTCCGCTGATGAGTGTTGTCCTGGGAACTGGCTCAGGCACAGGTAGCCTTTGCTCAGAGTGAGGGGTAGAGCTCTCTAGAAGACATTTGCATGGACCTGGGCTATCAGAAAGCAATCTTCACGGTGCCAAGCAGCCATTGGTAATAAAGGTAATAATTGAATTGTAACTGCCCTTTATTGTGCTCTGTTTTTTATAATAAAACACAATATACTAAAAGAGAATAGGATGAGAGAAAATCCTGGGCTAACTTAAATGGGTAGAAAAATGTAGGGCAGAGTAAGTGTTAAGAAATGTTGATAGAAGAAAAAAAGCTGAACTTATCTGTCACTCAGCACTTTGTTGATGTTTAAACTCTGTTTTCAATATGCAACGTACATGGAATATATGAAGATTTGTGTTCCCTTGTCTGCAAGATCCAGATTTTTTTCTCCGTTTCCTTGCTTGCACTGCTCATCCATTTCCAACTTCCTTCACTATCATATTAGGAACAAGCACTATAGCTGCAGGTTCTGACCTTGATGACTACACCAAGATATGCAGGAAAAGAATTGTTAAGATTAGGAGCCTTTTTTGATCTCAAGCTTCAATGATTTAAAGATGACAGCTAATCTCACTCCTGTCATATGAGGACTCTGGGGGTTTCTGAATGGGCACAGACACCCAGATTTGTCATTCACATGAGCTTAGGCTGTATTATGCAGCTTTTTTGACCACCATCTATTTGCTAAGTCCTTTAGAGATCCACTAAAACTACAGAAATTCAATGTCCTCTTTAAATTATTGACATCAGAAAACTGAAGGACCAGCATTAAAATTTGACATCTACCTGACTATTGCCAGTGTTTTGTTTTCTTTCAAGAGAAAGAAAAATTTATTTGTTGGAAAATTATTATTCTAGCTATTGCTTTTGGTAAAGGACCTTCAAAAGTGGGTAACATTTAAACAAACTTAATGAACTCTTAAGTTTCTGGTTTGTTTCAGGGATTATGCATGAGAAATTGTGCATCTACCATATGATGCAAGACAATATCCCTCATCAATTAGCCTGAAAAAAAATATTTTTCACAGAATAAACACTTTCTCAGAAGTAGAAAAAACATCTTATAGTTCTAGACTCAGCACTGTGAAATTCAGGGACAAAACTTTTGCGGTGACCTTAAGCAGAGGAAAGGTGTTTAATGAAGTGCGATGTAAGAGTGGGAGGGGATTATTGTAAATTCAGCATTTGTCTTAAGCTAAAGAAGTTGGATTTGAAGATTGGGGTTTTTCAGAACTTCATATGAAAGAATTCCTATCACAGATTAATATTCATAGTAGATGAATTAGTTTGATTTAAATTCTCTGTCTGGAAATGTCACTGAAAAATAGGTTAACCTAACACTACGATGTAGTGCTAACAATATGATCAAGAAGAAGGACGCAAGAAATTGTTAATCATAGAATCATCTAGGCAGGAAAAGACCTCTGAGTTCACTGAGTCTAGCCATTAGCCAAACACTGTCAAGTCCACCACTAAGACATGTCCCTAAGCACTACATCTTCACATTTTCTAAATACCTGTAGGGATATTGATTCAACCACTTCACTGGGCAGCCTGTTCCAGTGGTTGACAACTCATTCAGTGAAGGAGTCTCCTAATATCCAATCTAAACCTCCCCATGTGCAACTTGAGGCCATTTCCTCTTATTCTATCACTTTTTGCATGGGAGAAAAGACTGATGACCCCCACCTTGCTACAATGTCCTTTCAGGTATTGTAGAGAGCAATAAGGTCTCTCATGAACTTCATTTTCCCCAGTCTAAACATCCTCAGCTCCCTCAGCCTCTCCTGAAGACTTGTGCTCCAGACCCTTCACCAGCTCCATTGCTCTTCTCTGGATGTGCTCCAGCCCCTCAATGTCCTTCTTGCAGTGAGGGGCCCAGAACTAGACACAGGACTTGTGTGGCCTCACCAGTGCCAAGTACAGAGGGACAATCACTGCCCTCGTCCTGCTGACCACAACATTTTTGTCACAGGCCAGGATGCCATTGGCCTTCTTGGCCACCTGGGCACACTGCTGGCTCATATTCAGTGGCTGTTGACCAACACATCCAGTTCCTTTTCTGCCAGGCAGCTTTCCAGACACTTCTTCCACAGCCAGCAGTGCTGCAGGGCTTGTTGAGAACCAAGCACATGACCCAGCATTTCAGCTTGTTAAACCTCATACAACTGGCCTTGGCCCATCAATCCAGCCTGTTCAGATCTCTTGGCAGAACCTTCTTACCCTCCTCTGCAGAACCTTTCTACCCTCCAAGAGATCAACACTCCTGCACAACTTGGTGTCTTCTGAACACCGACTGAGGTTACATTTGTCCAGATCATTGATAAAGATATTAGACAGGACTGGCCCCGAGGGTGACCTGTTTGTTTCTCCATAGGAGAAATAAGAGAAATAAAAAGAAGCAGGAAAGAGACAAAAGAGAATTGTGAGGATGCAGACAGAAACAGGAAAAGAGGAGAATAGAAACATCACAAAGGGTGGGGGGGAAGTGTGAACATAAACAAAAAATTAAAAGAAAAAATATCAGATTAAATACCAGGGAGACAGAGAAGACATCAAAGGGAATTGTCTGTGCTAGAAAAAGATATAGTTGGATAACAAGCAGAAGGCATCCAATAATATGGACAGTCATATGAGGTGGAAAAACCATAAGCCTAACCAAATATTTGTATGAGAATGTTATTAGAGGTACTCTGGTTTGAAAAAGATGAATATGGTTGGCAGATAGACCAGGCACAAGTGGTTTGCACAGTCTGGTGCAATAGAAAATGTCCCTGACGTGCACCTTGCTGAAAGGAGGAGTTGGCTGGCATGGTGCTCGTGAGCTGAACCTTCTAAGACATCTGCTCAGTCCACAGGGCTTGCAGCAACCACCTGGCAATTCCATCAGGAATAGCAAGTTTTTTTCTAATTTCAGAGTGAAGATTGAGACTCTCCTTGGTTAGGAATGAGACTTGTGACTACACCACCTCCAGGTTTGATTATTACAGTTGCCTCTGAGGTACATCCTAGACATCCCCTGCTGCTGAACAGCACAGCTGCTGACAACTGAGCTATGTTTCCTGATTGGCAAAAAATTTTTGTGGATTATTAGCTGGGCTACACTTGGTCCTTTGGTTCCTCTGACAGTAAAAAGTAGCCAAGGAGATGGAGAACAACGGAGCTTTCCATTGCAAACACAATTTTGAAAGATAAGGCTTTCTGAGGATGAAATTATCATTTTATGAAACAAAGATGTCCTTTTTCATCTCTTATCATGCTGTGATAGCCTACGTGTCTCCTCTAGAGAACAGAATGGGTCTTGTTTTGAGTTAGAACAGCTGAGCTTACTGCACCCCATCTGAGGTTGCTGATTGACTTCTTGTGTGGGACTGAAAAAGGTAAAGCACAAGCACAGTGGGTTTTTTGTGGTTCTAAACTGGAAAAAATACTCTAAAATGTTTGCATTAGATTTACCATACTTACCAGATGTATAATAGGCAAACAGGAACAGAGCTGGTGCTACAACTCCTGCATCTCTGTCCAGAGGAGAATGCCACATATAATGTGACAAATTAGATAACGGTCATGTCTCTTCAGTAGAGAATTAAACTGACCTATGTTATTCCCTTATTTCCTTCAGAGCTCTTCTACAACTTAACCTCAATCTCAGTGCTCAACTACTGTTGCATTTATATCTGCACTTCTTCTTACTCGTGTTTTAGCAGCATATTAAAACTAATTTATACAATTTAAGGTTTGCTTTCTGCTTTGTGATGATACTCTTCAATCACTCTGGGAAAGACTATTGTAAGATTATAAAGGATTGAACGGTAAAAAAAGATTGCTCCAGAAAATATTTTTTGAGATAAATTTTGCCCCCCAAAACAACCTCTATTTCTGCCTTATAGCTTTCTTCATGAACCACAAGGTAAGTGGTTAGAAAATGCAATGTATTTTCCAAAGATGTAGATGAAAATAGATGCATATTGGTAAAAAGTCAACCGAAAACAGCAAGATCTTTAAAATCACAGCCACACACTTGACTGAACAGTTACAAACATCCTTTTAGTCACCCTAAAGCTTCTTATTTCAAAGCTGCGAAAGAGATGTATTGACAGTTGCACAGAAATGAACTTTAAAGATACACAAAGGCAGCAGAGGTCAACCAAACTCTGAATAAATGTTAAAGTGCCAGAGGCTCATGAGGAAGTGCAAGAAATTCAGATGCTGCTGCTATCCCTAAGACCAAGAGAAAGAATTAACAGTATTCCTCATACAGTGCCCTTAAGACAGAGCAAAGGGATTCCAAGCATTGTCTTGTCCCAGGAAAGGAAGAAAAGAGGTCAGTGCTACTCAGCTTCACCATTACTGCCCCAAGGGGACCCTCTGCCAAATCTTAGCTAGAAAGGGAAAGTCTACAAAACTTTTTCAAATCTCGCCAGCCACCATCTTTTTCCAACAGAGGGAAGGACTCTATTTGTATCCTTTTTCTTCATCTGTCTTTGTAATTATTTGTACCCTTATATAAATTTAATAAATATATGTATATGTAAACAAAATATATATATGAATCTTGGACACTACTTTTGCCTTTTAAGCTTTCTGAAACACACAAAGCAAGCTGAGAGTTTCATCCTTCGTTTCTGCTGATGTCCTCTTACAGACATTTTCAGAAACAGAGTTCAGGACTGTGTTGATTATTTATCTATTGCCAAAATATTACTTTAGAATTCAATACCAGATAGGCTTCAGAGCACAACATTTTTGTTTCAGTTCAGAGGAATTTGCAGGAAACTGAGTTGCACTATTAGAGCACAGTTTTCCCCCACCTCTTATTCTCTCCAACAGCAGAGACAGCCCTGTGTTTCGCAGTGCCCTCTCAAGACAGAGAAGCTGTTCTGCCAGCTGACCATGGAGCGGCTGCACAGCACATCTGCACACCTCATTTTCTGACATACACAGACATGCTCAGTGCCTGGCACCTGGGACTACATGGACCACCATTTGACTTGACAGCTACAATCCTGAGTGACATTTAGTTGTGGAAGGGATCTGCCAAGTAAGAGTGGTAAACTGTTTCCGCAGCCTGATGCACATAATGTTTTATTTTCACTTGTTCTGAAGTTGCCCATATGGTTCCCAGATAGAGCTACAAAGGCAGATGGTGCCAATAAAACACGTAACGAGACTGTCTGTTCTTGTGAGAAGAGCCCATATCCTGCCATTAGGAATTGCTAACTACAAGTAGACATAGAGAAAGAGACAGGTGCCTGAAGGGATCAAGTTCAGTGCAACATTTGAAGCAGGGAGTTTCTACCCTTGGCATGTGAAACAGTCTCACTGAGCATGCTGAATGCCAGTATTAAGATATGTCTGCTGTGAAATTGTGAGGTTTGATTGCAATAATGCATAATATCATAAGAGCATGTCTTCACTGCAGCTGTAGGCTTGACTGCAGCACAAGAAGAGCACTGCCACATTAACCACACAGGTAACAGTGGTGCAAACTGGATGGGTTTGGAGAACTAGCATCTGTATACTTCTTGCTATCTTCCACTGAAGCCTGTGATTCAGGGCACTGTTGTATTTCATACACATACTAACTAGACTGAAAATGGCTAATATGCTTTCTTATGCTGCACTCACACATCCCAGTTGCACAATGCACATATCTTAACATAACCATTAATTATCCTCAGTTGCATGTCCTTTCTTCAGTTTTGACTATAGCACTTCTGATAAAATACTACCTCTGCACTTTCCACTTTTTATTTAATATGATTTAAAATTTGTAACTCGTCTGTTGTTTTTAGTCATCATTACTTACAAAGAAACTCAGTTTAACAAAGACTAGTTTGACAGGGCAAGAAGGAGGACCCGGGAAACTACTGGTCAGTCATCCTCACTTCCCTCCCTGGAAAGGTGATGGAACAGGTCATTCTGGAGCTCATCACCAAACATGTAGAAGAAAGAGTCATCAGGAGTAGTCAGCATGGATTTATGAAGGGGAAATTATGCTTGACTGATGTAATAGCCTTCTATGATGACATGACTGGAGGGATCAATGAGGGCTGAGCAGTGGATGTTATCTACCTTGACTTCAGCAAGGCTTTTGACACTGTCTTCCATTCAGTGGGACCTTGGTAGGCTGGAGAATTGGGTGGAAACCTAATGAGGTTCAACGAGGGTAAATGTAGGGTACTGCAACTGGGGAAGAATAACCTCAAGTATCAGTACAGGTTGGGGGTTGACTTACTAGAGAACAGTTCTGCTGAGAAGGACCTGAGAGTCTTGGTGGATGACAAGTTGACTATGAGCTGGCAGTGTGCCTTTGCAGCCAGGAGGGCCAATAGTACCCTGGGGTACATTAGGAATAGTGTGGCCAGCAGGTTGAGGGATGTGATCCTCCCCCTCTACTCAGCCCTAGTAAGGTCACATTTGGAGTACTGTGTCCAGTTCTGGGCTCTTCAGTACAAGAAATACAAGGAGCTGTTGAAGAGGGTCCAGATGAGAACCACAAAGATGATTTGGGGTCTGGAGCCTTTCTCTCATGAGGAGAGACTGTGGGAGCTGGATCTGTTTAGTTTAGAGAAGACTGAGAGGGTATCTCATCAATACATACAAATATCTCAAAGGCAGGTGTCAAGAGGATGGCGGCCAGCAACAGGATGAATAGTAGTGGCCATAAACTAAAACATAAGAAGTTTCACCTCAACATGAGGAAAAACTTCTTTATATTGAGGGGTGCAGAGCACTGGAACAGGCTGCCCAGGGAGGTCATGGATTCTTCCGCTGTGGAGGAGAGAACCCACCTGGATGAGTTCCTGTGTTACCTATTCCAGGTGACTCTGCCTTGGCAGGAGGGTTGGACGAGGCGATCTGCAGAGGTCTCTTTCAACCCTAACAACTCGGTGGTTCTGTGATATGTGAAGTTTCAAAACCTAAGAATAGTTGCTAATACTAATAATCATTATTATAAATTATTTGTTCTGTTTCTTTACCTTCTATGTTACTCATCAAACTTCTGATAAATTGAACTGGTACATTGCAAAATCTTGGGCTTAAGGGTAGGTTTGTTTGTGTTTGTGAAGCAAAAGAAATGGAATGTCTTTGGCAACCTCTCCACTTTGGAATGTGCAAGCTACAGCAATTTAAGTTATATCACAGGGATTTCTCATAGGAAAATGCTGTTAGAAATCGCTAGCTTCTACATTTTATTTCACTGTCTGTTCCCAGTTGTGCTAGTGAGAGTCTTCAGCCTATGTGCCTGTGTTTAATATCGATTGCCATTAAGTCATTGCAGTTCATCTTAAGTTCCTACAGCACTCCAGAAATTTATGGAAGTGTTCATTTAGATTTGAAAATTCCATAATTTCTCAGTCAGAACCCTTTTGAGAGGAAACAGTTTTTAATTTCCCTGATAAGTTGGTTGTCCATGATTTGATTACAGATGTCTTGCAATTACCAACAGCTGGACAAGAGCAGACAAGTAGTTCTTCCGGTGTTGTCAGTATGAGCACAGTGGATGAAGAGTGGCTGGAATGCTAATTGAAAACCATTCTTTTCTTATGAGACAGTTTTTTGTTATGTAGTTACACTTGTTCTTCACTCTTCAATATCAATGTTCTAGCACTTCAATACCAGAGTTCTAGCACTCTTCATCTGACTGGCCTATGGGGATCAGCTGTTCTATGGGCATTTGACAGGATGCTAACAGTTTGATATAGAAACAAATTTAGGAAATTTCTTAATTTAAGCATGCCCTGAATAGTTGTTACATCATAGTGATGTGAAGAGCTGGCTCTGAGCCGTACAAGTAACCTTGCCCTCAGAACAAACTTGTTATATGTAATTTTTGCACTGAGCAGATCTGAAAGAGGCTCCTACAACCACTGGGATGAGCAGACCTCAGTCGTGTAGAAATGATGTCTTGGGTCATCATTTCCTGATCATTCAGGTGATGTCACAGGAGGATGTGAATGCTTTAGGAGGCAGGAAGGTCCACTTCTGTAACATAAAATTAAACAGTTTTGTTTGAATTATTCTTGCAAATGAGATAGCATTTTTGTAAATGAAATAACATAATTGAACAGAACAATCCAAGAGTCCAAGATTGTTCTTCAGACTAAGAATTTAGGGAAAGTTGTGCAAATGTCAGCAATTGCAATAGAACTGAAGTCAAACCATTGGCAGTTAACTTGATGTTAGGAGAGCTGGAAAGACACTTTCTGTTAAAAATGCTTTGTCTGGGAATTATGTCGTATTCAAATAAAAATGAAGAATTCATTTGGAATTATAAGATCAATAAAGTTGTTTCCTAGTTAACATGTCTGAGGCTTGCAGAGTTTCTTCATCCCTCAGTGAGCTCCAGAGATACTCCTTCTTAAGGTTATCTTGATTGGAAGACGGAGTCTAAAACTCTTTGTTAATCATGCTGTTTGCACTTCTTGCATTTTCCACTCTAGTGACACATCTTTTCCTCAAATCATAATATCCAGCTGTGTATATTTGAACTACAAGATGTTATGGAATATTTTTAGGAGCTTCTGATTTCACACAAAGAATAACCATTTGAGATGGGTTACACATTCAGAGTTTCTATCCTTGTTGCTAGTGCTCATTTAGTGGGACAGATATCAAGTTTAGTATCATTTCTGCTTTTGACCAACACTTGAAGAATATTGCCCCAGTGTTCACCTTTTGTTTATGCAGACTGAGGAAAGGAAAGCAGAATTCAGTGTGAAGGATGGACCACTGACTCAATCAAAGTATCTTTATTAAAACACAAGAATCTCAGTAATAATTCTTTCCTAGTGAAGAAAAATATAAAAATTCAGTTTATTTATACAATAAATTAAACCAGTAATAAACAGAAAGAGCTCCCAGCTATCTAGGTCCTAAAACAACATTCCTTTAAGTATTTCAATGGATCACAAGAGACATATTCTCATGCAACTAATGCTCTGATGACACATTATTTGGAATGCTATAAACATCTACAGAGAGCTCACAGAAAAAAAGATGTAGCTTTGAAGATATATAGAAACACAAAAGCTACAAAACTAAGCTTTTCTTGGAATATTAAGACATTTTTTCATAGTTAATATAAGGCTGTAAATACTTCCTGATGTCTCTGACAAGTTAAGTAAATTTGATAAATTTGTAAATAGATAAAACTTGAGACTATTGAGATATTCCAGTAACATGAGCAGAAAGGTCATCAGCGTGCACCAGGTAAAGTGTTAGAGAGATCACCAAAAAGTGGAAGTGCAATATGAACATTTATAGAGAATTATAAGTATAGTTAACACAACCTCAGAATGTAATGGGCTGTACCATGGGGATATAGCTGGATTGTATCAGTACCAGTGCTTTGTAGGCTAAATTCTGTTGGAGCTTTTGAGTGTTTTCTGAATTAATGTAAACTTTTACCCTCTGCAATACTTGGTATTAGAAGAATAAATTATAACATTGTAGCATTATGTATTTAATGTAAAATAACATTAGAAATTATTTCTCCTTCACATATCATTGAAAGTTACAAAGATCCTATCAAATGGGAAAAGCATCATATATAGGTAATTATGATATAATAGTTCTCGTGATATGTATTTTTTCCAGTATATATTTTAGGCATGCCAGGTAACCAGGAAATCAGCCTTATTCAGAATAGACTGGACAACCTCAACAGTCAAATGAAAGCAGAATTCACATTCAAGAGCATCAAAAAACCTATGGTTGTACACCAGTGTTCAGAACAAAACTCAGTCAAGTGCCAATTATTTTATTTCCATACTATGTTTGAAAAGCACGTACTCAATTCTATGAAACTGTACTAGTAGCAATATATTATTGTTATCACTATGTTAACTAAATTTAACAACATATTTTTTCTAAATTTTATTTGAAGTGCTTCAATTTCTTTTCCCACTCTCCTTGTACATTGAAAGCACTTTTTTAAGATTTCTTCCTGCAGTGGTTTAATCCCAGATGGCAACTAAGTACCATACAACCACTTGCTCACTCCCCTCCACACCCCACCCCACTGGTATGAGTAGGAGAACTGTAAAAAGATGAAACACGTGAGTTGAGACGAGAACAGTTTAATAATTGAAATAAAATGAGATGAAATAGTAATAATGACTAATAAAAGAAGAGAGAAAAGAATAAAACCCAAGAGAAATAAGTGATGCACAACACAATTGCTCACCATCTGCTGATTGATGTCTAGCCTGTCACTAAGCAGTGATTGGCTCCTCCCAGCCAATAACCCACAGTTCACCTGCTGAACATGTTACTCTATGGTATGGAATATCCCTTTGGAAAGTCCGAATCAGCTGTCCTGCCCATGATCCCTCCTGGCTTTTTGTGTACCTCCTCACTGGCAGAGCATAGGAAACTAAAAAACGTCCTTGACTTAAGTATGTACTGCTCAGGAACATCCAAAAGATCACTGTGTTATTAACCTTATTATCATACTGAATCCAGACACCATACTGTATCAGCTACAAGGAGGAAAAAATAACTTTATCCCAGTAAAAACCAGGACAGCGTCCACCTATTTTTCTACACCATTTAAGTCATGCCCAGGTCCCACAGTTTCTAATACATCCCAGTTCACCACCATTGCCTTTCCTGTCTTCTGATATATATGCACAGTTATCACTTCCTTAGTCTATGGGCCATCCCTATAAAATGTCCATTGAGTTTTTGATCCATCATTTTGGACACCATTGTTCTTAAAAGCTTTTTAGAGCAGGAAAAATGGTGTGTGGTGTTGGATTGTTGCATGCTGAAGCCCGTTCTGATTCCACCACCTCTGAGGTTGTGCGGTTTCATCAAAGTTAATTTTTCATTAATCTGAGTGACTTTTACTGTACTCTTGATAGTGCTATTGAAAGGGTTCAGATCCCCCTATCCAAAGTGGAGAAAGGCACCATGAGGGCTCCACTGCAACGACGGGCATACAGCCACCATATAAGTGATGATATACAGTGTTACATAAAAATTAACATAATACATTTTCATTTGTTGGCTATTCTTACACAAAATCAAATCCCTTTGAGGCACACATCGAAGTTAACCATCCTCTTGTATTACCCACCAAGTACACCCGGGTTCCTAAGCAAAAGCAGTCCCATGGATGAGGTTGCCTTTTCCTGAGGCAGGAATAACCCGGAGTTTTTTCCCTGGTGTATTTTTAATGTGCACTACAGAAACTTTACTCCCTTCTACAGTACATGAATGTTTTGATTGAGGAGGGCCAGTCTGACTGGCAGATCCTCCAGTGTTGACTAACCAGGTGGCTTTTGCTAATTTGGTATCCACATGTTTGAGGGTCCCACCACCTGTTGCTCTCAGTGTAGTCTTTAACAGTCCATTTGTATAATTCAATCTTTTCAGAGGCTGGTGCATGACAGAGGAAGTGATATTACTCTTCAGTGCCATGCTCTTTGGCCCAGGTATCTACAAGGTTGTTTTGGAAATGAGTCCTGTCGTCTAATTCAATTATTTCTAGGTTGCCATGTTGCCGCAAGACTTGCTGTTCAAGGCCTGTATTAATGTTCTGCGCAGTGGCATGAGACACGGGAAATGTTTTCAGCCATCCAGTGGTTGCTTCCACCATTGTAAGCACATAGTACTTACCTTGGCAGGTTTGTGGGAGTGTAATAGAGTCAATCTGCCAGGCCACCCTACATTTGTATTTCAGTCATTTTCCTCCACACCATATAAGCTTTAACTGCTTGGCTTGCTTAATTGCAGTGCAAGTTTCACATTTACATCAAGTCCATCCCTCAACCATGAGCGTTATCTGTATGTTGTACCTCTTCCTTGATCCATCAGTAAACAAGGCATATTGCTTCTCACTTTCTGCTAATTTATTATACACTGGGGCCTCTTCAGCATGCATCACCTGCACTGAACTATCTTCTGTCTGATTTGTTCAAAGGCTTGTCATTGCTCAGGGCCCCATTTGAAATCATTCTTCTTCCGGGTCACTTGATACAGAAGGTTGGCAATCAGACTGTCATTTGGAACTTGCAGTCTCCAAAAACCCACACTGCTTAAGAAACCCTGTGTTTCCTTTTCACTAGTTGGTGAGCTTTATTTTGTTGATCATGTCCATTTGATGATGTCCATCTTGCCACTTTATTTCTGAAAATTAGATCTTCTGTTGGCCTTTTTTTTTTCTTCTTTTTATGTACAAAAGAGGTTTCATATGAATTTGGACTATTTGCTTCCTCCTTTCAAAAACATCTTCTGAATTCCCCCACACAATGATATCATCAATGTATTGCAAGTGTTCTGGTGCTTCACCCTGATCCAGTGCAGTCTAGATCAGTCCATGGCAGACACTAGGACTGTGTTTCTATCCCTGGGGCAGTCATCTCCAGGTGTACTTTGTGCCATCCAAGTAAAAGCAAACTGTATTCAGCACTATATTGCCAAAGGGATTGAGAAAAATGCATTAGCAGTATCAATTGTGGCACCACTGCCTTTGACTCCAGTTCATATGGAAGTTGTACCATGTACAGCACAGCAGCACTCAGTGGTGCCACAATAATCTACTGTTAGTCTCCATTCTCCATTAGAATTTTTCACTGGCCATATGGGAATATCAGGAGTGAGTCCTGCTGAGCTCTCCTTGGCTCTCCAGTCAACACATCAGCTGAGGGATAGGAACTGGGGAGTTTTGGTTAGTGCGATATTGCCGCTGGTGCACCATTGTGGCAGTGATTGTTACCTGTTATTCTTCAACCCTCAGCAATCCCACATTAGAAGGTTCCTCTGGGAGATTGGACAAGGTAGACAGCTGCTTAAGCTCCTCCATCTCCAAAGCAGCTACACTGAAAGCTCATTGGTACCCTTTCGGGTCCTTGAAATACCCTTTCCTGAGATAGCCTATGGCAACAAGGCCCTGCAGAGATACCTCAACAAATTAGAGAGATGAACAATCACCAACAATACGAACAAGGGTAAGCGTCAAATTCTGCACCTGACACATGGAAATTCTGATTATTTGTATGGACTAAGGAAAAAGAGGTTGGAGAGCAGAAAGGGACCTGGGGGTCCTGGTCAATGGCAAGTTGAATATGAGTCAGCAGTGCCCTGGCAGCCAGGAGGGCCAATTGCGTCCTGGAGAGAATCGGGTAAAGCATCACCAGCCAGCTAAGGGAGGGGATTGTCCAGCTCTGCTCTGCACTGGTGTGGCCTCACCTTGAATATTGTGTGCAGTTTTGGGGACCAAAATATAAAAAAAAATTAAGCTCTTAGAAAGCACCCAAAGGAGGGCAATAAGAATGGTGAAAGCTGTGGAGGAGTGGTTGAGGTCACTTGGTCTGTTCAGCCTGGAGAAGAGGAGACTGAGGGGAGACCTCATGGCCATCTTCAACATCATCACAAGGGGAAGCAGAGGGACAGAAACTGATCTCTTCTCTGAGGTGACCAGTGATAGAAGTCAAGAAAACAGCATAAAGCTGAGTTGGGGGGGTTTAGATTAGATATCAGGAAAAGGTTTTTCATGGAGAGGATGGTTGGGCAGTGGAACATGCTCCCCAGGGAAGTAGTCACAGCACCAAGCCTAGCAGAGCTGAAGAAGCATTTGGGCAATGCTCTCAGGCACATGGCATGATTCATGGGGTGTCCTTTGCGGGGTCAGAAGTCGGACTCAATGATCCTCGTGGGTCCCTTCCAACTCAGCATATTCTATGATTCTATGATTCTATGACTCTATGAATGGTGCACAGAGCCTCTTGGCCAGTCATATGGTTTTTTTTTGCCCCTTATTCCCAGCCAGACTGATTTCAGCCTTCAATACCGTCAGCTGTTGGGTTCCCCTTGTCACTCCAGAGATACAGATGGGTTCTTCCCCTATATGATTTGATGGCATTAGGGTACACTGTGCACTGCTGTCCACTAGAGCCTTAGGCTCATGTGCGTCCAACGTGACAGGCTACCTGATCCACATAGTTTAGTAAAACTTTTTCTTCCTCTCCTCCACCTGGCTGGAAGCAGGGCCCTTCTAGTCCTGGTCACAGGATTCTCCACTTAGTTCTTGTAAAATTGGATTAAAATTCAAATCTCTCTCTCCAAAATATTTCTTCTAGAAATCCAAACCAGGTAACTGTCTTTCACATTTTCTCATAAATTGTTTGATAAATTTATAATGAAAAGTAATGTAAAAATTCCAGAGTTTTCCTGGGAATAAATTCAGATTTTTGTATGGCTGTGTGGTGAAGAACAGAGAGCAAAACTGGAAGAATTGCAAGTATTCCGCAGAAGCATAAATGGATCATATTTACTTTGTGAATATGTTTGCTACCTGCAAAAGTTAATGAATTTTTTTATTTAGGAATTATATCTGAGTATAGTTGTTGAAAGTACTAGATTAGTCCATTTAAGCCTTCTTAACGCATATATTTCCCTCTACCATTTCAGTATACTAAAATCTAACATGAAATTAAAATTAAAACAATAGTGTAAGAATGTTAAATTTTAAAAGAAGTACATAATTTTACGGTCAGTCCAGTTAGGGAAAGGAATGTTTTCCAGAAGAAATGATAAGTCCTATCTCACTAAACCCCATACAAATCCAATCCAGACACTAATACTCTTCTTGGTTACAACTTTGTTTGATGAATTTGGCCAGTTGGGCTACATCTAGGTGGAAAGAATCTACCTGCATAAATCCAATTGTGAGACTCAGGTCTTTGTTATAATAGAAATCATCAAAAAGCACTGCATTTCAAAGGAAAAGAGAGTAAATCTGAGGCCAAAAAATTGATTTATGAGGAATTACTGAGCACATTAGATATCAGATTAGAGATGATGGACCGCTGCGCTTGTCTTCAGATGAGAGGGCACTAAGTTTTCGGGCAGATGTATTCTTTTCTTCCTAGTCCACTGTGGATAAAATTAGTTTAGTTTTGCTTTTGAAGAGATCCATGCAATTCTAGTATATCGTGTTCTCATGATTACATTGTGTCGCGTCTTTCCGCAGTCATAGTTTAGTCATAGACCATTCAAGTAAGACTTGGACTCAATGATCCTTGCGGACAAAATATTCTGTGAACTAGTCTCCACTGCCTTTTTTACAAAGCTGTCCTGGGGTCTTTCATCTGCAATCTGTATAAAGACATCATAAATGCCTGGACAGAGTGAAAACAGTAGAAATTCAAATAATATATTTCTTACAAATGGCAAGTAAATTCATTTTTTAAAGCTGAAATTAAATAAAGGAATCAGTATAAATGTCCTTTATCTTTGAGAAAAGAGTATGAGAAGTAAGAGTTAAGGAAAAAGAGCAAACATAAGTGATGAGATTTTCTGTTCCACCCTTTCAACATCAATGAATATTTTATTGTATTTTGGAAGGCATAAGGGAACATTTTTTTTTAATTCTAAGAAAGGGAATTCTCAATGGGATTTTATATATTTATTCTAGAAGTAGAATTTATTACAACTGCTTTATTTTCTAGTAAAATTTGTTAAAGGCTACAAAACCAGGTCCTTTTTACGTTATAAAATGAAGGTGACTATTCTGTTCAGTGTCTCACTGTTGAGATACCTGCTCTGAAAGGGACACACTTTTGCCAGTATAACCATATTTTGCTAGCATTAGTTCCACTGAAATCAAAAGAAGGCATTGGGTAGCTCTAACTGATGACTAGATGAAGAGTTGTTTAGATTCTCATGCAGGACTCATGAAGACACAGCAGAATTCAGATCTTGACATTACCGTCCTCTAAACTGTTGTGATTTTAAAGAATGAAAAAGAGTGATAACCGTGCTGAGAGCACACTTTTTTAAAAAATTATTTAAAGCTTGTACTTTCGATCATGCCATTTATTTCCTTGAAACAACCATTTGTTCTTGCGCTAGATTCAACAAGGGCTCATGAGTCACTAAGTTTGAAATTGATTTGGCTTTCTGGAGCAAGTCCCTATGTATTTCTTCATTTGCTGAAAGGACACAGGCTCACAATATTTTCAGTGCTCCTGGTAGCCCAGGGGAGAGCTCTTTAATTGGTGAGTGTATTAAAAAAATAATAATTCCCTTGTAAGAAAAATCTCCTCTACAGATGCTAAGCTTTATTCTTTTATCTGGGTTGAGCCTGTAAGCTACAGAGTACCTCTAATTCCCTATTGAAAACTGTGGGGGCTGAATGTTCTTCACCATCAACTCATTTCAGAAGAAATTTGTGTAACTTGGAACTTCAGAGGGCCGAGCCCTTGTTGAACTGGTCAGCTGAGGTTCAGAGCAGAAGGTCCTTACTAGAGGAGATACTGTCATAGCTGACCTTCCTCTGAGGAGAATGCTGGACTCTAGACCTCCTGAGATCCCTTCCATATTGAATTTTCCTGTGGTCCTAAAACTCCTCTTGGTTTTAGAGAATAACATTGGAGTTCACCATCTGCTGGGTAGAATCCAGTCTATATCTAAAATTCTGGGATGGGTAACACAAAATGAGTTTAATAGCCTTAGCTAAATATTAGAACTCCAAGTCATATTATTCTTTTGGGTTTTGGTTTAAATTTGTCCTCAGAATATTTTTTATCTCGGGAGGGAAAAGAAGAAAGGGCACATTAATGACCTTTATGTTTTGAAAGAGGTGAGAAAAAAGTTATTAAACTGCAGTCAGGTAAAGCTCTTTGCACAGCCAGATGGGGAAATATTTGCAGACTTCAAGGTGGGCTTTGGACAGGAAATGGTTTGGATTCATGAAAGTGGAAAAGCATTTAGCTAAATATTTACCTTGTATGTAGCTTGAAGTGGTCAAGTGAAAACAGAAGGTCATATATGACATTTGCAGATATCTCCAGATAATACTAAATATAGGCAGCAGTTTGCCTTTGGTGAAAGGGGCCTTTACACTGACATAATGTTAGTTTCACAATTTACTTCTGACTTCCACAACATACCTAATACAAGTGCTTTTTGTTAAAAGAATGTAATCATGAGACAGCTATGGAAACATTGTAATTTATATTTCTAAATAGCACCATGACAGTTAATGAGAATTTCTGAAATTACCAGGAAATATATTAACTCTTGAACTGATGGATGACACTAAAATGAGCAAAAAGCAGTTTTGCTGCAGTAATAATATCAGAGTCATGGAACACTAGGATTCCTTTCTTGTCTTTTTTTTTTCTTTTTTTTTTTTCCGTTAGAACTATAAGAGGATTGAAAGTGTACTCTGACAATCTGAGTTTCTAAAGGAAATGAATTTGCATTCAGTCAATAATTATGATAATTATAAAACATTTAATATGGCTAACTTCACAATCTTTGATGCATTTATCCACAAAAAAATCCTGTAGTGAAAAACATACAGTTATGTCTTGTCACATAAGTTGAAGACTTAATTTTGAATAGCATATAGTAGAATTTTAAAATTTTAAAGTGGTTTTGTGGGATTAAAATTAAGCCAAATCCACTCAAATATTTTATGCCACTAAGTAGCTTTATAAAATGGGCCAAACACTGAATACCTATGGCAATCCATAGATAATGCTGACCTGCTAAAGTCAACATTTTAACTTAGCATTACAACCTAAGCTTTTACTTCCTGCTGGAATTACCTTCCAGTACTGGAATTACTCTGACTGCTCAAAATTTAGAATGATTTAAATGTCTTCTCAAAGTCCTGAAGAGGCTGACTAGACAAAAGTTGACTATTGCTGACTAGGAAACAGCTCAGGGCAGCCTCATGGAGGAGGATGCAAAATATCAAAAGATTTTACTTCGTCACACTCTTCCTGTTCACTGCTGAGATCACTGATGAGATGTGGAAGCACCTTGTCTGTGGGGCCCACACTTGCTTCCCATAGATTCCCACGAGCTTTGAACCTTCTCACAGACTCAATCACTGCTTACATGTGTGTCTCCTGCTGCCTGCTCATCATTAGGCGTGGGATACTTCACAATTCAGCTGATCATGCAGAGACATCTAGAGCCACATGCCACCTAAGGCACCCACCTGGGCCGTCAGCTCCAGAGTAGGAGCTGTAGGCTACTTCAGAACTGGATCCTCTTCAAATTGAGAAATAATGTTGATGCTCTGAAGTGAAATTTTCAGCATGAACACTTCTCTGGAAGGGCCTCGTTTTCCCTACTGACTTTAGGAGGAACATGGTTATTTCATACAGGTTCTAACAGTGGGATTCAGTTAAAAAAAACCAATTTATCTGACTTCATTTATGTGTCAAAAGGCCAGCTGGAGACCAGCTCTTCTGTCCATGTATAGACTTGCTTGCTATCATTTGAAATGTGGCACCCTATGCGTCTGCACAGGACTGATAAATAAGTGCAGCAGGACCTAGGTGAGATATACACCTTTCGGAGCAGCGGACTGGGGCCAGGACTTACACCTCAGAGTGCCTGTCATGCCACAAGGGTCTGGGGGATTGGCAGCTAAGCCAAGTCCACTGACTGGAAAGGGAACAAGGACATCTAACACTCACTTAGACTCCTGCCAAATTTTTGTCACACCTTAACTTCAAACTGGATTCCAGCTCATACAAGAGTATAATATGAGAAGGTCATATGGTTGACATGACAAGAGAGGTTGAATTCAGTCACCTAAAGAAAGGATTGGGCACCATTTTAGGCACTATGAGTTGTCTTATGTAGCTTCTATCCACCACTGATGAACCAATTCAAATGATACCAGTGCATCTCAAATCACAAGAAGATCCCTATGTTAATTGAATCCCATCTAAGATGTCATCCAAGTTCTATATCTAGAAAACATTCAATGTTTCAAAAGCAGTAGGAATAGAACCAGGATATTTTGTGCCTTTTTTACTAAAAGCAAAATGTCTTGATGATTTTTGAGTGGTCTTGGGGATCTGGAGAGGTCTCAGCTGACTGGAAGCTGGTAAATGTTGTCTCAATTTTCAAGAAGGGCAAGATGGACAACCCCAGAAACTACTGGCCTGTCAGTCTCACTTCAATACCTGGTAAAATTATGGAGAAGATTATTCTGAGAGTTATTGAAAAACACCTGAAGTACAACGAAGTCATTGGTCACAGCCAGCACAGCTTCATGAGAAGAAAGTCCTGCTTACCAAAACTGATTTCTGCCTATGACAAGGTAACCCACCTAGTTGATCAAGGGAAGTCAGTTGATGTAATCTTTTTGGATTTAAGTAAAGCTTTCGATACTGTCTCTCACAGGATCCTTCTGGACAAAATGTCCAGCACACAGTTGGATAAACACATCATGTGGTGGATGAGCAATTGGCTCATGGGTCAAGCACAGAGGGTAATAGTGAATGGGGTAACATCAGACTGGTGACGTTACTAGTGGGGTTCCACAGGGCTGCATCTTAGGCCCTGTGCTCTTCAACATCTTCATAAATGACTTGGATGCGGGACTGGAAGGGATACTGAGCAAGTTTGCAGATGATACAAAACTCGGATGAGCTTTTGACTCCCTCAAAGGCAGGGAGGCCCTGCAGAGACCTCGAAAAATTAGAGAAATGAGCAATCACTAACTAGATGAACTTTATAAAGGGAAAATATTGGATTCTTCACCTGGGATAGGGTAATCCTGGATGGATGTACAGACTGGGGAAAGAGATACTGGAAAGCAGTGCTCCAGAAAAAGGACCTGGGGGTCCTGGTCAACGGTAAGTTGAATGTGAGCCAGCAGTGCCCTGGCAGCCAGGAGGGCCAACCATGTCATGGGGGGCATCAGGCAAAGCATTACCAGCTGGTCAAGGGAGGGGATTGTTCTGCTCTGCTCTGCACTGGTGCGGCCTCATCTTGAGTTCTGTGTGCGGTTTTGGTCACCACAATGTGATAAAGATATTAAACCATTAGAGAGAGTCTAAAGGAGGGCAACGAAGATGGTGAAAGGCTTTGAGTGGAAGCCGTGTGAGGAGTGGCTGAGGTCACTTGATTTGTTCAGCCTGGAGGAGACTGAGGGGAGACCTCATCGCAGTCTACAACTTCCTCACAAGGGGAAGAGGAGGGGCAGGCACTGATCTCTGTGGCGACCAGTGACAGGACCTGAGGGAATGACCTGAAGTTGTGTCAGGGGAGGTTTAGGTTGGATATTAGAATAAGATTCTTCACCTAGAGGGTGGCTGGGTACTGGAAAAGGCTCCCCAGGGAAGTGGCCACAGCACTAAGCCTGACAGAATTCAAGAAGTGTTTGGATGATTCTCTCGGGCACGTGATGTGACTGCTGGGGATGGTCCTGTGCAGAGCTAAGAGTTGGACTCAATGATCCTTGTGGATCCCTTCCAAGTCAGCATATTCTATAGTTCCGTGAGGCTGTGAAAGCGAGAGGAATGAGGGTGGAGAAGGAAAAGGGATGAAAAGAAGGAATGAAATCCCAAACCTTTTTTGTAATCTATGAGTATGCCTTCAAGATTTCAATGTTTATTTGCAGCAAATGTCCAAAGCTACTTAGCCAGATCTTGAAATTCCTGTTGTGGGCAATCTTATTTTCCACTTCAACCTTCACAATGACTCTTAACTACTAGATAGATCTAATAGTGTCAACAGAGTGCAGTTACTACACTTGAAGTTATCAGTTGTAGAGATTTGCTGACCAGAAAGACTGCCTATACTCAAAGTTTTAGAAAAGAATAATTTTTTATTTACTTATGTAGTGATTGGTATTGATAATAATATAGCAATGTTGACAACAATCAAAAGACAGAGGAATAAAATAAATCCTTTTTAATATAAAAATGTTTAACAGTTTATACTTTGAGATCGGTCTTTTTTATTCCTCTTCCTAATATTTCTTTGTGGATGTGCTGTATCTGCAGTAGTTCATTAATTGTCAGTAAATCTAATTATGCAATATTTACAATGTCTGATTTACCTTTACTTTCAGCTAATTGGCCAATTAGCCTGATTTGGGGAATAATCAGTTTACAGTGCTGAGCACATAAATGGAATTTTGAAAGGGAGAACAAAAGAACTGAGCAAATGGTAGCATACAGTTTTATTCCTAACACTTCCTCTGAAGAAATGTAGTGGCACTCTCCCCACCCCTTGCCACCTTCCTTTCCGTATATTACCTAGATTATGGAAAACTGCTATAGGTCAAGTTAAATTTGGTAAGTATGCCAAGTTATGTCACGTTTTCATTCTTGGAACAGTCTGAAGCAATGTGGAGTTTGCCTACTGTGGTGACCAGTGGAAACCCGAGGGAATGGCCTGAAGTTGGGTCAGGGGAGGTTTAAGCTGGATATTAGAAAAAAGATTCTTTACCCAGAGGGTGGTTGGGCACTGTAACAGGCTCCCCAGGGCAGTGGCCACAGCACCAAGCCTGAGAGAGTTCAAGAAGCATTTGGATGATACTCTTGGGCACATGGTGTGACTGCTGGGGATGGTCCTGTGCAGGGCCAGGAGTTGGACTTTGATGATCCAAGCAGGTCCCTTCCAAATCAGGATATTCTGTGATATTGTTTTTATACCAAAAACCAAAGGTGGAATACCTGAAAGCATCTGAATTTTCAGTCACTACAAGACCTTTAAGAGAAAGTAATTATCCAATTTATTTGATTCCACACTATACATATTCAGAGTTCCTACAAAGAAGTGCTATTAGACAAGTTCCTATTAAGACCATCAGCAAGAACTCAATTTTCTGCATTTTGAAAAATTTAGCTCTGTTTAAATCCAGGACAACTGAGTACTTTTCCTCTCTCTGTGTGATGCAGTTTTCCTCTCCCACACTCCTTGCAGAAAGAACTGTAATTTGTTTGGGAAAATACTCTTGCAGGTTACTGAAAGCCTCTCACTCTCTGAAAAAGTTTAATCAATGAATATTTTTATGATTGATTATACTTTTATTGACACCCCACTTCAATGACTGGCTAGTTATTGTATAGATCATTATTATACTTAATAATTTAAAAAGTCAGTCATTTCACCACTGACTTTGCAAACAGTTTTTGCACAAACTGGTTTTTTTCATGATCTAGCTGCTGGGTAATAACCTTGTAGAACTGAAATTCTGTCTTAAGAGGGAAATTTCGTATTAAGAGAAATATTTTAAGAGATCCTGACATTAATGCTCTGGACACTTCAAGCCAGTTTCTGGTGCTGCTTTAAGCTGATGAACAGTTTCAGGAAATAGATCAAATAAACCCCTTTTTCTTCCTCTGAAAAGGAATTCATGCAATCCAGAATTATTTTTTCAATTCAGACCAGAAGCACCACCTAGCAGTGGAAGCAGCCTGTCTTCCCCTAATTGTATATATTATATGTCATCATTAGTGGCTGGCTGGATAAACTGCTCTGTTTGGGCAGCTCCAGAGTTCCTACAGCCAGGCCGGCTAAAGTAAAGTAGTCTGTCCTGTTTTATGTTAAAAATCCACAGCATTTTAGAGACAGTGTTTGGACAGAGAAGTGACAGAATTATATAGTTGCTGTTCTGTTTCAGTCATATCAGTAATATGAGATAATTATACCATGAGCTGTGTATCATTAATTGTGTTATCTGCTGCAATAAAACTTGACTAAAAAATTACCCTCAGATTACCAGTTTTGCTTCAGGTTTTCTCCTGTTTACTTAACTGCTGCCTTTTTTTTTTTTTTTAAATATTGGAATTGTTTGAAAATTCATTCTAATAAGAAACTGCTTGAACTTCAAAAGCCTGCCTCCCTAATGGCTTGAATGAATCCTTTTTAAGTAGGTGAGAGTCTTTCTAATCCTTTCAGTTGGAATTGGATTGTATCAGGTGGTAGGGTATATGTTTTATTGCCCTCTCATTAATATGTTAATATTTTTTTAAGAAATGTATTTGTCCAGTATTAACTCATCTGAATTCAGCACTAAAAAGTAATTTTCATACAAGTAATTTTATGTAGGATAAAGGGCATTGTTTTCCTGTCAGTTTATTCCTGAAGAGCGACTACTGTTCTCCTCTGAAGGACTTTTTCACTTGATAGAAGTAATTGCAAGTTTTTCTTTCCATAATAATCAAAAATGAAAAAAGAAAACTGTCCTTCATCAGCCTTTTCAAAGCAAACACTATTACTACCACTTCTTTTATTTGTACATACAATCAAGTCATGACTGTAGATATCCATTGTGTCTAATCAAAATTCCCATCTTCTTGTTACAGATGATCATAATATTGCTGTTCTTTACAGAATGATATATTGTTAGTCTTTACATTTTATAAGACTGTTGGTATGGTTTGAAGCTGGCTCCCTGCCAAGTCTCCAAACCTTACCACAAGGAGTCCCCCCCGCCCCCCAAACCTCAGGGAGAAGAGGGAGAAAAACAACTAAGAAAACCCGAAACAAGAGAGAGACAGCTAAAGTGATATATATAAATATATATAAATATATTTACACTTATGTTACAGTTATATACAATTGAAATATATACAATTTCACAAGGGAAAGGGAAGGGGGAAGGGAAAAGGAACAAAACCAAAATAAAATATATATATATCCCAATTAGTAGCCCGATATCTAACAACTAAAAGAGTTAGCAAAGGAATATCTCACTACTCTCCTTGGGACAACCGAAAGTCACTCTGGAACGATCGCCGGCAACCTCTGCCTCCCAAGGTCGGCAAGGCCTAACCAGGCCTCGCTCCCCAACACGACAAACTCAACAGCAGGGAACCTGCACCTCCAAGCCGCTAGAAGGAAAGAGAGCGAAGGCCTCTCCTCCTTTCTTCTTATAGCCTGGCTTACGTAAAAATCGTAGGGAATACTGGGTAAATCTGGACCCTTCCTTGGTTACAAACTGGTCACCAAGGAAGGCCTGGGCCAAACTACCACAACTGTTCTGCTAAGTGGTGACCGTCATGATACTAGGTGTTGTTCAGAAGTATATAGGACAAAAAGACACTCCTCAGACCCAGACAACACAGGTAATTTGACAAGCTAGTCAGCAAGGCTAATGGAAACACATATTGTGTGTTATAAATATTTGGTGTAAGGAAAGTAGAAAAGTCTAGCATGAAAGAACATTCCTTCTCAAACTCTCCATATTGTATATATAAACTGTAAGTGGTCTGCTCCTGCTGTCCAAAATTTTTTGCTAAGGTAAGCCCCAAAAATATCTTTATTCTACAGCGGTCAACTTTCTGAGTAGTGAAGGGTCTTCTAGAATTTTATATTTCTTCCACAAGAAATAAGGAATGGAAATGAACTGTAGGAAAACTCATTAAATGAATTCAAAGCAAACTTCAGCTTATGGTTCTTCAAAAATAAAGGTGAGAATTCACATCTGAAATGGGTTTGTATTCTAACCAAATTCTTCTATTTTTCTATCTCCACATGTCGTAAAATATCATTTTATGATATTGCATTTTTACATTATATGTGGAATCCTCAAAGATGAGATTAATTAAATGAAATGATTAATTAAATGAAAATTCTTTATCACCTGACTGAATTAATCTCATTCAAAGTATAGGAGAGTGTTTCAGGTTTCCTGTCTCCAGAATGGCTACACATTCATGCAAAGTTTTTTTGGCTACAGTAAGAATTAGACGACCCTGCTGTGAAGCTACTAGCAGAAAATACATTCTACATTCTCCACTGATTTGTCAGCAGTGCAATGCATCTGAAGTATGGCCACCTTCCAAAGAAACAACAAAAATGGATTAAAGAGTCCGAATTTTATGAAATTGTACTGTGTCATTAGTACATCATTGCTGTAACAAATACTGGACAGAATGATCTTGCAATTATTAGAGCCATATTTTTAGTGAACATATGCAGATGTTCCAGTTTGAAACCTGCTAGCACAGCTTTGACTCATGGCTATAATTTCTGCTTTCCTTTGCTATTCTGTGTGAGACAAGCACACAGAAATTTGGCCATTCAATGCCATAAACTACAAAGTATAGTTTCCTTTATGAAAAGGTGTATCAGTTCAAATTATATTACTTGAAAAATAGCTTAGGTGTGCATATGTAAATCCTCTATGGATACATGCATTTAAATTTCAGACTTTTTTACATCAATTAATTTTAAATAAAGAACTGAGCTAATGGACCTTCATATCTGTCATGTTTTGACTAGATTAAAAATATAGCAAAGAGCAGTATCATGTATGCAGTCATGGCATAAAGTAAAGCCTCTAGTTTGATTCTCTCAACTCTGACTAGAGATGTGGAGTTAAATTATGCGTTAGTAGCTTTTCTATATCTCTGGCACATTTTCCCACTTCTTGCATACCTAACATTAACTACATATTCTGAAGAAGTACCAGATTTTGTTTAACAGTGTTAAATGAAAACCAGGTTTTTTATTAGATTAAAAATAATGGGTCAGGTTGTTAAGACTGAGTGGAAACGTGATGCCTAGCTCCTACCAGAAACAAACTGCACCCAGCAGGTACAGAGAGTAAAGAAAGAGATGTGACATGCTTTGAAGACCACAAAGCAATTTGCCACATCCTTGCACATGGTCACATTCTTTTTATGTGGTTCCAGGTTTGTGTTCATTGGGGAGGCTGGGGAGGCAGACCAGACTTTTCTCGAGGCGCTTAAGTTGTTCTGTTCTATTGTTTTCCCTTTCCCTACACCAAGTGCTAAAGTTGGTCTCCTGTCCAGAAGCCTGGTCCCTTTCTATGAGTTCCTCTGTGAGTGATGAGAATTGCTAGAAAAAAGCATTCAGAGTCTGCCTGTTTCAAAGGCAAGATATGCACATTTGCTATTTCATTAGAAGTATTTGAAAAAAGAATCAATAAGAGCTGTTTGTTTTCTCCCTTACAGAGATATTTTTTCTAAGAAGATAATGATCTGTCTTACTTTAGGTATTTATCCAGAAGATCAAAGTTTGAGAAAACCACCTTTGAGTTAAAAACAAGTCACTCATTAGATAATTTGCTGTAAGCCAATTGGTTGCAGTTAAAATAAGTTTTCCATTACTTCATCACCCATTTCCAGAGCTACTTGTTAATCTAATTGACAACAGTATAATGACTACAATAATCACATTTCACTCACCACATTTCAACAGTTCAATTTTTATCTCGTGGTTCCCTTTCCTTTTTTCCCCTTGGGCTTATCTATTTTTTGACATGGGAAGATGTGCAGTCTTCTATTTTTCTTGAAGAGACAATCTTCAATATTCATTGAGGTAAAACAATATGTCATATCTTTCAATCCAGCAATATCATTCCTTGTTCTGGCGGCTCAAAATAAACTCTTTAATGATCCTGTTCTTACTGGCTCACAATATATAGTCAGTCATTTCAGAAAAGTGATGATCTTTTCACCAAGCTTTAAGTAGCTTGGCACAGACATCTTTTAGTGCATATACTCTAAAATGCCATGAAAAAAATAATCAGGTATACTTTTTACAGATGGAATTCTTGGCTATCTAAAATGCAATAAGTAATGCATTGGGAATAATTTTTAAGGGAGTTCAGCACCTTAAAGTGTCAGGCTATATGTTGGCTAATTTTTGTTATATAATGTTGTGATTAGGTAATATCATGAAAATAAAAATGGAGGTAACATTGAAAGAACCATAAAAAGATATAGGTTGTGCCTATTATAGATTAGTTAGCTCTTCTGTTTTCATTCCAGTCAATAAGCCTGACAAACAAAGAAAATGTTACTGGGCTTTTTGTAACTGTAATCAACAGGATCAATTAATAAGCTGCAAATGTAAAGATGAAATTCCTATTAAAACTCAAATTTCTTTTCCTCAATTTCCATGAGGTTTAGGAGCAAAGTCTCCTAGTCTGATGCAGTAGCATTATATTTTTAGTTTGGCTTTCTTTTCCCATGTAAAACATCAGACTACAAGGAAAAGATAAGATCACTGCAATTTTTCAGACAAGGATGTCAGTTATGTGCATTGCCTCCATCTTCCTCACTATCTGGTACTGAAAATGAGTCTGTCATAGCAGGTTTCGTTGCAGATAATAAGGGAAGTTAAAAATTAGCTGGTGCTCCTGGATTCACAGAGTCCAACCTTTGTCAAGCAGCAGTTTCCTCCATATTAATAGATTTGAAATTATTCAGGAAATTACTTGAAAATGACAGAGTCACTGAACATTATTTTAATGTTAAATGACTCAAATGATTCTGTTGGAGTCATACAGAACACAAAGGTCAATGCTGCACTGCAGCATGGCAGCTGGTCTACCTCAGGAGCTGAGGACAGTCAACTCCATCTTGAAAAAATTTATAACTGTCAAAGATAAAATGGACCACAGGAAGAAAATCTTCTCTTAAAAAGCTACAGTAATATCATGCTAGCATATTTTAAATGGCGATTCATATTCTGACCAGGTTCAAGCGTGGTAGAGCAGGGATAGACAGGTTTTCTGTCCTACAAAAAGAAAAAAAAAAGAAAAGAAAATAGAGAGAGAAAAAAAGGATGATTAGCCATCAAAATAAATTATTCAGTGATAATAATAATAATAATAATAATAATAATAATAATAATAATAATAACAACAACAAAATTTCTTGGCACAACACAGTTATATAAAATGCAACTTTATATTTCAAATTTACTGATTCATAGTACCTTGGGTACCAGTTTGTCAACTTCAATATTAGTTTTAATTCTGCTATATGAATTGACCAGTAATTAACGCCAAAGAAGTAGGAAATGTAACAGCCTAATTTACCAACATATGGATTTCATCTTCTGAAAAACTTAATCCACTGTGACTGTTTTGCAATAAAGAATAACATAAATAGGAACTCAAAAAATGAATTCATAGATGGACCCAAGACTGTATGAATAGTATCACCCGTATTTCAAATCACTTTTCCTAAACTGGAAGAAAAATAATAAGCTTGTGTGGAATAAGAACCACATGCTTGTTGAGTTATATTTGATGAGGTAGAAATTATTTTATTTTCATTCTTACATTATTATATCTATCTTTCAAATTTTTTTACTTTACATAGATGATATCAGAGAAATCTTTTTATACAGCATATGTTTTCTGAGAAACCTGGCCATATATATAATTTGGGTAGTGTACATAGCTCAGCTTCTGTCATTTAAATCTAATAGCTAAATCATCAATATGTTGAAGTTTTTTGTCATTTCAGCAGATCACTTTAAACAGTAGAGTGGCAACTGGATAATTGTTACAAAGATATCAGCATCAGATTGAAAATACATAGAATCCCATAGGCTTCTGTCACAGGAAGTAATTTACTTGTGGAAGTGAGCAGTCTCCCTAAACATGAGAGATAGATAGTAAATCCTGGAAATGTAGAGGAAATTGTATGATTTTTGACCAGACTCAACTCATTGCTTTGTTCACAAGTGGAAGAGTTTCTTTTACTCTAATGTCTTTTACTAGCCTTGAGTTTGCCTTCAAAATAGGAAGTAAGTGAGGATGCAGTCGCCTCCTCTATGAAACATTGAAGCATTATTTGGCTTTGTCTAAAATTCTGCCTAGCTTTGGACACTCATTTTCAGTGGTCTGTAATTAAATAAAAAGTGTTTCTTGCAATGTATTATAACTGTATGATACCATGGTACATTTACATACCATTGTTTTACATATTATTTATAACGTACTCTGGTAATCAATTTGAATTCTTCATCTTCCTTTGCTCTCCTCCCAGTTGCTTTGCATGTTTAAAAATAAGCAGAGTGTGTACGTCTCAAGACAGCTGCTGAACTTAGGAAGACCAGGGCTACTACAATTGTCACATTCCAAGCAGATTCTGTATGCAGAGTGGAAGGAAAACAGAATGGGTTACTGGAATATATGAAAAATATCTATTACACACAGCACAGTATAAAAAAAATGCCCTCACTTAGATTTGCAGCCTGTAAAAACTGGCATAAGATGAGGATTAGTCTGTCTTGTAGAATTTCTTTGTGACATGGTTTTGGATATTCAGTATGCTTGGTTTTTAAGCAACTATTTTAAATATCACTTCTTTTTTTTTTTAAATACCAATTGCTGCTCACAGACTTGGATGATCCTAACAGGACTCAAGCAACATGCCTAAAAGCCTAAAGGATCCTTAGGGCAGGGACAACCTTACCAGTAACTCACCACTGGATACCTTGGTCAAACTGCTTGTGTTCAAGTTTACCCAGGTGGAAGACTGAGAACAAGAGAAAGGATAAGGACCTCAATTAACTTCTGTGTTGGAACTGAGCAATCAGTCTATAAAGCATGAATATTTGAATTTTTTCTATTTCTTTTGACTCGAAATAGAACTAAATGCAATCTATTTAAGTTGTTTTATTTGTGAATGGGCTTTATTGTCAGTTTACCCTAACATGTTCTTTCTCCTTCCCCCACCACCTTTTTCAGTCAGAAGAATATGGAAGAAAACTGCATATACATAGCAATCACAGGAAAAATATTGCTGCTTCAGTATCTTCAGAGTTGTGATGTTCCTTTAAGTCACTGAAACATTCACAAGGCAGAATTTACATGACAAACAGGGTTTGATCTTTCAAAGTCAAGATAAAAATATACATTATATAAAAACAGCACCCTAAAATAGGTCTTGTATAAAAGACTGTAATTACTGGCCTAGGACAATATACTTGAAGATGCAATGTGGGCCAGGCTAAGACCTATTAAAAGTTGATACTGGCACTTCATGGTCAGAATTCACACGCCTATGCCACATTTCAGATGTGTAAACTTTGTGCCTTTTGTATCAATGGGAAATATCAAACAAAGCAGAAAGTAATAAACCTCCTCAAGATATGATTATCCATCTTCATACACTGTATTCTTGTATTTTAAGTAGTATTTGAGAAGGTATGATTTCTGTATTTATGCTTTAACACTGCCTATAAGGCCTAATCTAGAGTAAAGACTAATGTAAAACACTGGTAACTATGTGTTGCCATAACGAAGAAGGAGAAAAAAAAAGGCAGGGTGAAAAAAATCCTCAAGCTAAGCATTTTTACTTTTTAAGGCAAAAAAAGACCCAATTAAGTAAGCAGTCTGCTCCAAAAACCTAAAGATTCATTACATTTTACCAAGGCTACATCAGATCAAGATTTTCCTCTGGTTATTCTCAGAAAACACACCACCCCTCCTGTTCACTGTTCATGTTCTCACAAAATCACAGATTCCTCTCCCTGCACTGCATGTCTAGCAAAGCACACTGATACTACTTGTATAGAAACAAATCCTAGTACCACAGGGACTCTGGAAGAGATCTGAACAGAGCTCCTTCAATAGGAGATTGCATTGAGGATCTGAGAGCTACTGATTTTCCTTCCCTAGGAGAGCTTCCTCTCTTTCTCAGTTATAATATATGCTCATTTATGTCTAGTATTTTCCCCTTTACATGGTCTTATTTTTAAATTCTTTCTACTGAGGCCTTCCACTAACATTAAGAAGTCAAATAAAGTCCAATTCATGTATAAAAGTCTGTAACACAAATCTATCCTAGAGGTTTCTTACACTGAAGGTTTTCTTTCATTTTAAATTCTCATGACATCTAATAGGAAACTCCAAGAGTTGGCCTGATACTGCAGCAACAAGAATTTTACAGAAACATTAAAACTGCCACAGTTGCAGATCAGAGTATATTATTTGTGCTTGCTTTAGTACAGATCAAGTAAATCACATTTTATATGAAACACAATCTATACTCTCAGTTTCCAGCATATCAGTAACTATGTAACCTTACACAGTTGAATGCCATATGGCAATGTGGCTACATTCAGCTTGCTGTTCAAATATTTTTAAAAACATCTGCTTCTTGGTGCAGGAGGAGAAAATTATCATGAGCTTAACAGCAAACATATACAGCATGTTAGATATAAGAAGCCAAGATACACAGCCCGAGTTTAACAGACACTGGAAACAGCCAGTGAAAGACAAAGAAAACCATCTTTCTTTTTTGGCAGCAACTGACTACATTATGTACATCTTCAAATACTTACAGATATTATTACTGAGTGATGTCACTGGTAACAGTTGATAGAGACAAAGGCCTGAAAAGCAGGTGACAACTTGTATTACATAGTTCACTGTATTCTCTTTTTTCCATAAAAATTTGTATTTTATACAATAAAATAATCTATTTACAACACTGGACAACCAAACTTCTATGATTGTCAGTATCTCTGCAACCAAAATCTCATTTTAGTCCTTTTACATATATGAAAGATTATGTTTTTGAGGAAAAAAAAAGTAAAAAAATATCAGAATCATAAACTCCGGAGAATGTACTTGTTGGCTCTTTCCACAAGTGAGCTGAAAGAGTTTTCTAAGCCAAAATACAGTGATTCTTTGAAGCCATCTATCAGGTCCTCTGTAAGGTACAGGTTGTGCCTGTATATTGCTAAACAAAATAGAGTCAGAGAAAGCATTTGCGCATCCGACCTCTGTTTGTCCATATGGCTTGCTTCTTAATTTTTTTCTTCAGTATTTGTCTGTGTGCTTGTGTATCAAAAAATTCAAACACAGTCTGCCTTCATGGTAAGAAACAGCTGGAAAAGCTCTGAAAGCCATATTCTTGGTCTGAAAGCGCTGTGTAAACTTTTCAAGTTTGGCAGTGCAGCCTCCCAAATGCTAGACTCAAGAAAAACCACATGAGCTCGCTGGTGTTAAAACAGAGCGTTCCAACCTCATGGGCCTCTGTGTGCATGTGACCCCATAGAGATATATACAGTACTGTGTGCTGACTGCTTAAAAGCTGTGGTTAAAAATCTGGGGGGTAGCAAGGAACAACTGAAAAATCAAACAATTTTATTAGTAAAGATAATGCATTTCAGGAAATGTATTTCTGTATATTTATTTACTTTTTTCATTGTTATATCACCTTGACCTCGGTATAAGTATGCATGAATATATAGATTCTGAATAATAATCTTAGCTTCTTTAGAACCCTTTAAATCCAAGGCATACTTTTCCTAGTGATTGCATTGATATATTAACTTAAAAGAAATGTTATCATTGCCAGGTGTTTGAAGAATATTACATGCTAAAACACTTTTCATTTATGAATAAATTGTAATGTCAAGCTGTGTTACAAAAAGAACAGCCGGACATAAAAAAAAATGTTTAAAGTGCTTTGTATTTTTGTATTTCAAACATTTCATATCAGTATTACTTTCCTCTGGTGTTTGTCTGCAATATAACTTTTCTGCATGAGAATGAGAATCTAGGAGAATTTTGTGGCTCTATTTCTAGTTCACTTTCTGTTCCAGTCCCAAACAATGTTTGAATACTTTACAAGTTGGAGAAAAAGGAGAAAAAAAATATCAACATCTCCTAAACTTGTATCTTATCTTTCCTCCATTGTAACAGTAAAAGATTTTGATCTTTGGTTATTGAAATGAGCATCAAAATGAGACGAAGTTCAGAGGCAGTCTGGTGGTAGTCTTTGTGGAAGTAAATTTTGTCATGGATCATGTATTTGGCTGCTCTGGCTGCTGCAGATGTGGATTTTGGGATATCCCCAAACCAGGACCCAGGCTGTCATTAGCATGTTACAGATAGGATACTTAGCGGTTGTGCTTCAGTTTAGGAATTACCAAAGAACACTCACCAGACCTGTGTTTTAAAGTGCTTTGTTGTAAACAAGACCAAGAAGTCTTCATGAGTTAGAAGTGACGGCCTTGGCAGGTTATAGATAACAAAAAAACCCCACTTCTCACCCCTTTTCCTCCCAGATCCTTAGAGAGCAAAATCCAAGACTTTTCCCTTTGTCCAATAAAGGGTAGATGAAGAGCTTTTCACATGATTACCAGAGCTGAGATCTCTTTTCCAGTACGTGGAGTCACAGAGGGAATGAGTGAGCCCTTTGTTTGTTCTCTTGTACAGAGCTTCTCATGATACAATCCAATCTTCAAAGATGGTAGGAAAATGTACAGATATAATAAAACCAATTACAAAGAAAAATGCATGTATGATTTTAGCATATATTATTGTTCTCAACTCAGCAACTTTTCATGCAGAAAATATTATCAGTTTTGAAGAAAACGTTTGAGTGGAGAGGATCACAAATTGGTTTTAAATGGTTGCAAGAACAAAAGCTTCTGGGTGGCTGGTTCTTTTTTTTTTTTTTTACTTACTGTGAATCACACAAGATCTAAAAATAAGAAAGATCTAGCTAAATGCAAAACACATAGTGTGTTCATGAGATGAATCTCAAAATGAAATACAATAAAATTATCAGCTTGTAATGAAATAAAGAAAAGAAATATAGATCTGTGCCTGCTGTTCATAACTTGAGAAATTGAATCATGACTGAGCTAAGTGAAACAAATATATCAAATTCCTTCAGAGGACACTGTGTATAAACAGTTAAAGGAATGACATGTGCAGTGTTCTACTACACATTTTGCTAGATGAAAGTAGCATAGTATATATGTACTGTAATGCTATAGTACTGAGCGCAATTTGTGAACTAGCTCAGTATTTCTGATTTTGGACACAGCTAGCATAAAGTTTTGGCTTGCAAGTGAAAGATTAAGAAACAGAAGAAGCATTTACCGATTTAAGGCCTTCAAGTGGTTCAAAATTCACTTGAACAGTCCTATTAAAAACACTGAGAGTTCATCTTTGATATGACAGGACTGAGTCTAGAACATATTCATGGTAATAACACATTATTACCAACACACTGGTAAGTTTAAAACAGCACACTTCAGGAACCAAGGTTCCCCTGGGCTTTTGTTGAACTGCAGAATTTACTTTTGTCAAAGGCCTGATGAAGTGCTGAACATCTATAATTGGTACCAAAAAAGGGTATTGCTACCTGAGAAAATCCAGGACTGGAATTCTGCCGCTCCTTCACTGAAGGGTTATACGGGGAAGTGTCACAGTTGCAGACATATGGGGGTTTTATGCCTTTTGTTTATCTCAAGAGCATAGCAAGATAAGTGTAACCTCAACATGCTTGTTGTACGTAACACTACCTGATCACAGCAGAAAGGAGTTCCACGCAGTCGGTTCTGTTTCCTGCACCATAATGCAACAAAAACATGTGGCAATGACAAATACATCCAATAAACCAAATAGCATTTGATTTCAGAGCCTCAAAATCAGTTTCTGAAAAACAAAAGTGTTGTTTATTATGCCCATCTATGTCTGGAGTGCATAAAGCAAAATTATTAAAATATCAATGGGCTTCATACTCAACCTGAAATCCAATATTTCCTGGTCAGTATCTCTAAGCTTTGTCCACCCAGTTACTTGCTTCCCTGCCTTTGTGAATCTGGTTGTAAACTGTTACAGCCTTTCCCTTGCTCACAGTGTCTGTCAGCAAGTTTAAAACCTGCTCGCTCTCACACTTACCTCATCATCTGTAAGGTTTTAAAATTGGTTTTGATTCTAATTTCAGGGATGATGAGGCTGCAGACCACTAGTTTGTTTAGACACAGGCTGTTCTGCTTCTGATCCCTACAGTTCTCCAGTGCTACTTGAGGATAAATAGCAGCTCATCTTTGTTCTTTGAAGGACCTGGTGTTTGCAGTGGTTTTGTTTCCTTTCATTGACAGCTTCATCTAATTTTGCTCTGTGCATTCATGTTGGATAATAGTGCAACAATCTGAAGTCCGCATATTTATAGTAAGTAAAGCAGATATCTTCTTTATTCTGCAGAATATATAATAAAGCAAATAAGTAATAGATGCCTAATTGCTTCTTGCATTTAAAACCTTTGGCAAGGCTTACTCAGATTTTTATCCAAGTAGGAGGAAAACGCTAAATGAAGTTTCATTTTGAAAATGGAGTTCATTCAGCTTATATGGGTCTGTGTTTTTCTGACCTGGTCATTTTCTTCAGAAAGCACATTTTCTATATCACTCACTAAGCAAATAAAATAAAGACTCTTGACCCCACGCTCTTCTTCAGATGCCAGAAGGAAATGAAATCACACCTCCTCAGGTTTATGACTCGATTCTTCCCCTGAGAAAAGGACCTAGGTACTCTGATATCTCCTACTAATGTTACACATAAAAGAAATGATGTTTTCATTACATCCCAGTCAGCATCCACAGAATTGTGTAGCTTGTTTTCTTTTTAGAAATTTTTTTGTATTTCTTTTAGTGATTAAATACCCCATTTTTTCAACAATCCTACTAAGGGGGAACCAGGAAATGAAATAAAATAAAATAAAATAAGTTTACTTATTACTACTAGCCAGGAGAGGATCATGGCTCAGATTGCTGCAACTATTTTTCTAGGTAAGCAAACAATGCCAAGTCAGAGAGAGCCTTGGCATTAATTGTAACAGAAACAAGTTCAAAGATGGTGAATTTCTATTGTGCCTTTCTTATAGGCTTCCTCCCCACTTGCCATCATGACTGATCTAGCGCAAGACACTGAGGAAATGATAAAGACCTTAAAGCAAAGACCAAACCCTAGAATACTGGCATAATTTTCTGTTGTAGTTGTCAAATCTTGGATGCTGAGGCTGTAGAAAAATTACATGTATGCATAAACATCTCTGTGTTATTTTGTCTTTTAGAATGTGAAATAAGATATTGAAGGATAAGTTTTCTTGGGTTGTAGGGTTTCTAATTAGTCATCAAGAAGGCAAGCTGAATAAAGCAAACATCCCAGGTATGGTAAGGATTATAAGTCAATCAGTCACAAACCAAGATTTTTGAAGTTGCCTAAATTACAGTAACAAGATACAATGTGATCTTCAATCATCCAAATATGAACTTGACATCTACCCTAGGAAAGTGCTGATCAGGACGTTCCCATATTTGTATTTCTTGTCTAGATCTCAGACCTACTATTTTACCTTAAACTTTGCCTTGGCAAATGGACTCTTTTCTTTCTTCAGGTTAAGAGTATTATACCAGTATCTCACAGAGACGTAAACTGTGAACTGAATGGTATGGAATCCTTGTGGGTTCCTTCCAACTCATTATATTCTTTGATTCTATGACTTCCCATATACTTCTGTGTACCCACAGAGACTTTCATTCCCATATCACCTTTCTTTCCCAGCATGGCAAGACCTAGCTGGTAAGTTGACAAGGAAGGTAGCAAGAAAGAGAAAACCTACCATAAAACTTTTCAGGAAGAGCTTACAAAATTCAGAACTAGTTGTGAAAGGCAATACTAAATTTTGGATAGATAGATTTATGCTTGCTCTTGTGATGCTTTAGGGATTAGGCAAGTGGCGTGTTCTGTCCTGGGGTACTCATCTGTCCTCTCCATCTTTTAGAAGTGAAAAGAAGCAAAAACAAAAGGTAGCTTATTTGGGATGGACTTCTTAAAAAAAAAAAAAAAAAGAGAGAAATAACTTTTAAAGCTCCAAAACTGAGCCCTAGTTTTGAAGGTACTCTGTTTCTTATCACATTATACTACCCAGTATATTAATTAATTTGTCATCTCTGATGAGCATAGAGGATATGAACTCAGAAAAGATGCTGAAAAGTAATTGCTTGCAAATATGTTGTCTGTACTGAAGAGTGCAGATATCACAGCTGCTTCCCTCACTCTCCTTTTGTGCAGTGTCACAATGAGCTGACTACAGGACATGAGGTAAATGTAGAATATAAACTGCAACTCATTTTGATGAAATATGGGGAACTACAATTTAATAAGAAATAGCTGGTAAGGGAGACCAGCTGCTGGTGAAGAATGATCATCCAAGCTCTAACTACCATTTGCCTCACTAAGTGACTCAACAACTACAAATATTAAGTACTAGTTGACCTATTATAGTGAATACCTTTAACAACAGTAGGGTTTCTATCTAAAAATAAAGCATCAGTTTCTCAGCTTTTCTAAAGTGTGTTTTACTATCCCTCCAATTCTACACAGGAGGAAATAAATTGTTTGAAATAAGACCAGAATCTTGAAATATATGCCAAAAATCTGTTAGTGTCCAGTTGATAACAGTCACAGTTCATAATAAGCTCTGTTCCCATTTTCTACTGTCTACAGTTAGATGAAAGGGGTCTGTTATGAGGCAGAAAAGCTGGAGGACTGAGAAAAGCTGGAGGTTGAGAAAATCCATATATTCATTGAACTTGCATTTTTATTTGTCATGAATTTCTAAATTGGCACTTCCCAAACATACTTTGTTCAGGTGCCTTAGAGAGAATGAGGACAGTAGCAGCCCCTCTGAGCTCTGTGATTAGCTGCCTTCACGGGCAGGAGAAGATGTGTCTTGTGGTTGCTCTCCTGACTGGCTTTATTCTGCATAGCTCTCTAGGATAGCTTTTGCTGTACTGAGTCTCAAAGTTGCTGCACAATGAAGCAGTTTGCAGAACTAAGCTTATTCTTTCTTCTCAATATCTTGATTCCTCTTGAATCCTCTGGGTATGTTATTGCCTCCACTTACCAGTGGAGGCAATAATCAGTGTTTACAGTTCAGTATATTGTAATTTCCCATGATGCTTGAAAGCCAGTTTTTGCTTTTTTTCAAACAATTAATGATGCTTTATCACCAGGATAAACTGATACATTATAAGTAACTATAACTGAACTTCCCCAGGTAAAGATGGATATAGACACGACTTTGAATGCTTTAGGGAATCAGGGATAATATGCCTATGAATGTTTATTTTAAAAATTAAATAAAAAAATAAATATAACTAGTTCAATGTCTGGGAACTGTGATTACAACAGTGGTTATTTTATTGCCAGAGGTTATCTAAACAGACTTTAAAAGGTCATCCCCCAAATCTTAGTGAATTTGGCAGCATATGGTTTCATTTCATAATTATGTATGGGTTTTGAGGAAGAGTTTTTCCTGAAAGATATAAAAATATATTTCATCTGTAAAAGCATGTTGACTTGCTGAGCTTGCCTCTGGAGAAAATTTAAGATCTTCATGGTAAATTCTTCATGAATACAACAGAGCATTTTTGCATTACTTTCCCTTTACCTATTCTCCCTGCCGTCTTACTGGCTTGACACTATTAGGTCTTAATAAAAAACTGGGTTTAAGTTTCCACAGCTGAAAGTGACAAAGATATCAAGCTCAATCATACAAATTTAATTTATTTAATTATTTTTTGCCTTATATTAACGTTTGTAGTATGCAGTAACTATACAGTATTATTACTGGGGTAGTTTTCAAATTAATTCTCTAATAGAGGTTGCCAGGTAAGTGTGTTGCACCAGTTTGACATATGGAAAGAGTTAAAAGAACCAGCCTGGATTAAAGGCCAAGTCTGGAAAGAAATGATCTTTGCAAGGGTTTATGTTCATTTTCTTTTGATGTTGGTAGACCGACATTGGCAAGTCGAATATATATTGGTCAAAAAATCCTTTCCAACCAGTCTTTCTGCTGATCTTAATATGTACTCATAACCTTTCTGCTACATGACATCAGCAGCAAAGGCCACAGTTAATTAGTGAGAGTTTACTTCTAAAGACTGAGAAACACTGCCGGGTTCCTTGCATGGTTTCAATAAAAACGCCTTCTCACCTGCCAATATCGAGATGCTGTACTACACTTTTTCAGTGATCGGGTGAACCAAACCTGTATAGAGACAAACAATATATTGTATAAGAGAAATTTAGATCTCAGGAACACCTCTACTCCAGACCTGTGCACTGAAGCAGCATCATATCTTCACAGAAGTTATAACAGAGTACTGTCTGTCAACTTTGGCAGAAGCCACTGATTCAATGTGTGCAACCACTAAGTGTCCACACATACCTTGCTGTCCATGGCAGGACTGCCACTAAGTCTTTAGAAGACATGGACTGGAACCCATATCTGAGAAGGACCTTTTGTGTCTTGCCAGAGACTTGTCCCTTTTTTACTCACAAGAGTTTTAGGTTTCCAGTTAAATTCATTCAGCTTTGCCACTGTGGCAAAGTGGATGCTTGAGGAACTGCCTGACAGCACAGGGTACTGCAGGAAATGGGGTCAACCATCAGCAAGACCCTTGGGTAGAAACTTAGAGTCTGAAAAATTTCAAATAAGTTTATTTTTTGCATGCACAATAAAAGTCAGCTTACCCACTTTCTTCATCTTACATCACTCCTCTGCTTTCCAACCCAATCCTCAAGTTTCACTTGATCAATCATTTCTTTGCAGTCAGTTTCCAAGAATGTAGCAATTATTTTGCCTGATGGATATAATGGTAGAACACTGGACTGTGTGAAATGGGCTGTCAGCAAGGCACTGCTCTAAAACACTAGAGACAAAAATATCAAGGAAACATATATACTCACACAGTAGATATGATTTAGAAATTAAATGAATACAATTAGCAACTGGAAGGAATAATCAAAGTCAATATTACAGTCAACCTTATTTTTTTTGGTCAAAGGTTTAAGCTTTCTTTATCAAACTCAAAATTTGTAACATAAAAAATCACAGATTTGTAACTTCAAATACTTGTAGGCTTTAAATTACCAGTGTTTCCACAAGCGTACCTCCCCTACAGTAAAGTAGAAGGGAAAAAAATGGAACCATTTTAATTTTTAAAAATGAAGAAAAAAGAACACCTGTGATTCCAGTAGGTTCAAGAATGTGTCCTAAGAAAGGAGTATATGGGCAGCAGGGCATAAGACAGTGTGCTTGTGCAGCCTGTGTCCTCTATGACTCAGAGAAATTGTAGACATTGATGTTCATAGAGAGGGGGCTTTTGTTTGTGTGGAGCTGCACTTGATACAACTGATACACAATTTCAGCAACTGGCCACCACCTCCTACCCTGCACAGCACACTGCATCTGGGAACCAGCTCACTTTCCTTTGTGCAGCTCTGCATAATCAGTTCCAGTATGCTATCGGGGAGTTAAAGTAAATGATTTGAAGCCTGTGAGAGTTCAGATTAGGGTGGATATGCAACCCTGACTGAAAAAAACATAACACAATAAAAGAAAAAGAGGAGAAGAAATAAAATAATTTCTTACTTCTAAGAAAAATCCATCTCTACCCAGCTTTGACAAACATCCATTTACGTTTCTGTTGCAATACCTATTTTAACTTGCTGCTCCAAATAAATAACACTATATAAGAAAAACTGGCATACGACCAATCCACAAAAAGTTCCTCTCTTTTCCAACTTCATTGCAGTATTTTTCCTCACACATCTGTTTCACCAAAGATATTCTTTTTTTCTAAATATCTGAGTTCACTGACTGTAATTTAAATATCTCCAATCCTCATTAATTTGCAGATAGGAAATTAGGCCAGATCTGTATTTCTACTAATGTAAAAAAATTGCCTTCAGGAAAATCAAAAGAATTTTAATGACATGTCTTTACGTAAATAAAACAGTCATACAGTTCTTTTTTCCTGTTCTATTTTCATTGTGCTGTTGAAGGAGTGGGAATATACCCTTATAATCAAGCATGTTTTATATAATATGCTAATTCATAAGTGGTGGTTCATCATCCACAATGTGAACTTTGAGAACTCTGCAAAGAGTGCAATGAGGACAGGTTTTTCTCGTGGGTTTCCAGCACACTCCACAAAGAACTGTGTTTCACAAGTATTTGCAGAGACAATGTGCTGCCTCAGACATGCAAGGCTGGCTTTCTTGCCTATACTGACAGCAGTAGGTCTTATAATTTTATGGAATTTTTTTAAGTTCACATTTATAGTTCCAAGACCTATGGATATTTGTTCACAGTGTTTTCATAATACCTCTTTTTTCTGGTACAAAAGCAGCAGAAAAAAAATTTCATTTGTTGAGGAAAAAGAATACTTTAAACCCAAACCGAATATAGGGAAGGACAGTTTTGTGCTGAGGACTGAGCAATTTAAGCTCAGTATTGAACAGCCTGATGCCTCCACTCTTTGTCAAAAGTGTAGAGGTGTCATTGCAAGAGAGTATAAAACAGGAAACAACTTTTAGGCAAATATATTCTGCCCCAGTCATGCAGTTCAAAGGAACATGGGGAGCATCTCACATTAAGTTGCACACCTGATGGCCAGCTGGACTGCTTTCTGTGCTCCGCCAGTCATAGCCTGGTTCTGCATTGACTGCAGTGGGAAGTTGGGTACATATAGACATCATCTGGTAGAAACTTGGACTGCTGTGCCTTAATTCTGAGATTTTTCAAACCTTTTTGATGTGTTAAAGTGAGGCAACCTGGATCCCTCTGCTTTATTTTCCTTATCTATGAATGAAGACAGCAAGGACTACTGTAAAGCAGTAGTTCAATTAATATTTGAAAGTCTAGTTCAATTAATATTTGAACTTCTCTCTGCAATAAATAATTTGGGTAAAACTGATGTTCTTCTCTGCAAAACCATTCTCCCTTGGAGAAATTCCCTCAGTCTCCTACTGTGTAAATTAGTGTCTTGGCTGATGAGGAAAAGATGAGTTTCCCTTTCGGAGGATTAGGCTTACTGCCTTCTCCATGCTGTACACAGCTCTTTATACAAAGATTTTAAACTTAGCCAAACATCTTTTTCTATCCAGATTTTGAGTATTTTTATCACTGTAGTGAGAATTATTTTTTCATACTTCAATTTCCATTCTCATTTTTGTTTTAAAATGCTTTTAAATTCTTTCCTGTTTAAGTGCAGCTATAATAATGAGAACGTTTTTGTCTTCACGTTGCTTAGTAATAGAAAGAAAAGTTTTGTGGTTGTATCCAATGTCCTAAAAAGAAATATGACCAAAGAGTTATGACCAAGACAGAAAAACATAATGCTATGTTCCCTGTGTTGGTATCTTGCTAGAAAATTAATACACCACAGTTGAGATAATTACAGAATCTGTGTGTGATCTATCAAGACACAGTGATTTACAGGGTTTGTGATTGGAAAATTCCCATTTTCTTATTGTTCCTTCAATTTGTTTCCTAGTAGAAAGCTAAATAATTTACACAATTCAAAATTACCTTTTTTTTAACTTTCTTTTCAGTAATGTACCATGTCAAGCGAGATGATTGGTACTCATCCCTCCAGATTAATCAAATTTCAGTGATCTCCAGGATGCTAAGATTTCATTTTCTTTGACTGGTAGATTCCAACTATCAAGAGATTCATCACTGCAAATTATGCAGTTGCAAATGAAACAAAACAAAACAGGATGAAAACCATTAATGATTTAAGATATCTCTGTCCCAAACAGATGTTCAAAAAACTAACAGCTTCATTCCCCACCCCTTTGTAATGCTGCCCACAGCTTTTATAGCATGTGTCTGACATGCTGGCTTCCTGTAACATGCTTTTTTAGTGTATACTTGTTCTGGATGAAGCACAGAATTTTGGCTCTGCCGAGGCAAAATACACAGGTAAACACAATGCTTCAGCAGACTCTAAAACCTTATGCTGGCCACACAAACCTCTCTTGTCTTGTTAAAGGTAGGCCATCGTGTCAGAGAGAGTTCAACATTATGGTGTTAAAAAGATGGGATAATCTCTACTGTTCACATGCATTAATAAGGGTGCCTGAATGTTTTTGGAGGCCTACAATTCAAATTTTGGGAGCTTGTTTTTCCCCCTTTCTTGCTTCTGTTTACTCTCTGCTCTGAAGCTAAAATCTTAGAAGTTATAATGTTTCCCAGATCAGCCAATACTTGCAATCGCTTTAAACTGAGCAGAAAAAAACTACAAAATTCTCACGTGTCAGTGAGCACCATATTCTCACTCTCAAGTGTAATGAGAAAAATCTTGCTCTATGTGCATACAGTTTTAATATTTCATCAGCTTAATTTTTGTCCCTCGCGCTCAGCTTTAGATTCCAAGCTGACACTATGAAGATACCAGTTTATCAAAATTTAGTTCAGATATTGCATTACAGTTTTTGATTGATGATAAATGGACAAATCCTCTTTCTCCATGTGGCTCATGCACATAGACATACACAGACAAGTGGGGGACGTTAAACTTTTAAAACAAGTTCCCACTAAACTAACACAAAATGTTGAAAATTTCTGCCCCTAAGGAATGTGATACAGTTACAGGCAAACAGGAGGAAAAGAACTGCATTGCAAAAGCAGAAATAGGCATCTCGCTTTAACCTGCAACACTCACTATGCTTGTCACTGCAGAGATCTCAAATGGAGTAAAGTAACAGTATCTTAATCCTTACACAGGCAAGTGTGTAAGGATTATAGAGTTCTGCTTACCATATTATGAAAAGTATCCTTCCTCCTCTAGATCTGTACTGCATTCAATGCTCTTGGGGAGTGTCAGGCAATTTGTAATTCCCAGACGTACTAGGCATAAGGTAGGTGCTGCAGCGCTCAAATTCAGAAAGATGGCAATGCTTCTAGGCAAAAAGAACAGCAGACTTTTCAGCGTTTACGCATACTGATAAATTAAAACTTAGGCACTACAGCATGCCCAAGTGTGTTAGGCAGAAACTTGCAGTTCTATTAGTTCTGTTCTTGGCAGCCCTATTTATCTTAAAATTTGCTTAAACCATTATTGTTTATCTCTTTAAAACTGACATGTTATGTATTATAAGCATCATGGAAGAATTTGTCAACACAAAATTGCATCTGATACTTAAGGCAAAAATCTGGCAACTACAGAAGCATAGGAAATTCCCCCATATTCTCCACCCCTTTAAAAACAACTAATATATTGAAGTCCTTTATCCTCAAAGTAGTCAGCCACATACCATCGTCCACAGAGTTTTTCAGAGTACACAAAGCAATGTGTTTAAAAGGCATTACAGGTAAAGCAAACTCAGTGGGATGGTGTCTGTGCATTCTAAATAATACAAGGATGTATGTACTGCACATACCTATGTGTATGTTGAGAGGCATTATCAGGCAGACTTGATCAACAGCTGAAGAGCTTGTCCAATGCAATGGCTGAAGTTCTTGTATTTGCAATTCAGCCTGGTCAGATGAGGAGACTATTCTTTTCCCAGAAGGGGTTTCCAAGTTTAACCAAAATCCACTAAACTACTAAATTAGTTTTGTGAAACACAGGAAGACTGATGATATTACAAGTTACAGGATGTACCCTAGAGGCCAGGAAGAGTTTTCAACCCTGAGCACACCTTAGAATCATGGAATCATGAAATCATTACGGCTGAAAAAGACCTTTAAGATCATCAAGTCCAACTTTCAACCTAGCGACATCACCATGTTCACCATTAAACCTTCTTCACTTTCATACAAGACCTTCAAGACAAAAAACAGAGGAAAAAAGCTCAAAGAAAAAAATTCTTTCCTGTCCCCAAATACATGATTCAGGACCAAAAAAAAAATAGATATAGATGATGTAGATATAGATTAGATATAGATCTCAAGAGGGCCTCTTCAGTGAGTGGACATCAAAGTCAGATTTTGTATATGGAAAAAAATAGAATTTGTCTGAGGCAACCCAAGGTGCCATTATGAACAATTCCCTTTGTGTCAGCTCACTGGAAAGTGTCCTGTGAACAAAGTTGCTTACTGAGCTGTAGAATAATATATGCACTCACTGTTACTTTTCACTGTAGAAAATTATATGTGTTTTCACCCAAAAACTTTTCCAGCATAAAACCTCTGAAGTACTTATTATGCAAGTTTTGGCCAGATGCCTCATTTATCAATAAATATGAAAAATATAGAAAATTAAGGAGTGTATTTCCTAGAAGCAAGTTTTATAGATAAAAAAGAAGACAGAGTGTGGAACCTACAATTTACAGGAGGTGCAAACCCGTTATTTTATGATAAATCTTGATGTCAATGAAAAGAAATAGCCACATGATGGCAGCAGAATACATGACAAAAGGAAGAGACTGGTGCCCCTTTTCATGACCAAATAGGAGAATTTGAGGGAGCCAACTTCAACCAGTTCATAAGGAGCATTCTCTAGTTGCCTAGTTTGAAACAGGAGTCACACCAAGAGGAAAGCTGTAACCGTGAAGTCAGGAAACTACATTGTTTGATGTAGTAGTACACCAAGGATGCAGTTGTAGTTCATCAAGGACCAACAGATGTGAAAACTGGAGTGTTTGCAGGCAAGGAGTAGCATCTCCTGAACACTTCAGTATGCATTTGGTTGTAAAGGAGTATTCTAATTAACCAAATGCTGTCCAGTTGTGAAACACATCAGAGCTTCCACTTCATGTTTCCAGATCCTTATTGGTACATCAAACAACAAATTCATATTATGTACTCTTGCATAACTAGGGTTACATGGGTTACTAGTACATACACAGACTGCTTAAAAATGGGACTGAAAAGGTAGATTTATTAAATAAGGGACCAAAGAGACCCTCAGATTTCTACCCCTTTCTGGATGGACATATGGGACAAAATATCTCAAATGTTATCATAAATGGATACACCTTAATTCTATCATTGTTCTCATATTTTTTTCTTTTTCTTCTTTTTATCTATGCTCAATAGCCTTAACTTTACTCCTTGTCCAGCTCCCCCGTCTTGTTTCTTCTGAACCCTTACTCAAAAGGTTTGATTGCTTCAGTCTTTCACTTCTGCAGGCCTATCCTTCTAAGTGATAATGAACTTCGATTGCATCATACATACATGTTATCTTCATAACAAGAAGTGTCAACGGACCAACAGACACTTGGACATTACCAAACTGCTTGGTTGCAATAAGTTCAGTGATATGTGAGGTATCTGAAGTGCTTTTGCCCTCTCTCCTTGTCAGTTTTCTCACCCTGTGCCCTCTGCACCCCCTTCACCTGTACTTCATCTGGTATTTCTGGGGGTCCAGGAGCTTTTCGTTAGTAACTTCAGCTGTTGGTGGAGGTTCTCACACCAAGTGGCACTAGGGCTCTCTTGTCTTCCCCCTTTGTTGAGCAACTCTGCCATCTAATAATCTTATCTGGTATCACCTGCCACTGCAAATCGCAGCACTATTTCACATTATTCACCAGTCTTTTTTGCAACTCCCCTGAAGTGCTGCACAAGTGCCACATTGCCAATTATCATGAATTTGCAAGACAGTTTTGGGAATGACAATTCCAAACAGTAAGAAAGAGAGAATTTGTTACATGATGTTCAAGTAAGGTGTCAAACTCTTTCCCATGGGATGCTTTGGAGGCTAAAATCTTACAATAGGTTGAATATGTAAATGACCGAATTAATGGAATAAATCTATCAGGACTATGAAATGCGAAAGAATCACCTGAGCTACAGGTTTCTGGAGAATAATCACTGTGCAGTTACCCTGGTCTTATAATTTATGAAGTCCTTAATAGCCAGTGTCAGAGAAAAGATAACAGGCTAGGTGGACCTTTGGTCTAACTCTGTTTTGTCATTCTTATTTATTTTCTTTCAGTTATATAAAATATTTGGTTTTTCTTTCCTCGGAAACATAACTTTTGAAATTTCTGGGTTTGCTTTTTTTTACTGTAAGTTGTGATGATTGAAAAAAAATACTTTAAAAGTGCTTGGAAACCTTGAGGCTGCAAAAAAAAAGGAATTTAGGGGGTTTTGTTTCCCAATTTTTTGGTAAAACTCATAACTGACACTGATGTTTTGTAACAAGAATCAGTGGTGTTAAACAATGGCTTAGATGAGCAACCATGAACAAAGAATTAAAAGTAGTCTTCAATTCATTAACTAAAATTCTTGCTGTGTTTAAAAATATCCAAATCAACATACCAACATAAATTTGCAAACATAATATGTGCCCCCAATTTTCTCTCATACACATCTTACTTTCTTATGCAGGCTGATGTGATTTAAAGGTAGAAGCCTGGCTCACCAACTTCGACCTCTTCCTCCCTATCAAAATGTATTTTAAGGATTATCTTTGAAGAAGAGATTTCAGAAAAGAAAGTAATTTGTGTTTGGGGAGCAGGGGCCAGTGGTTAAAGAATCAGATACGATAATCTGAAAAACAATGTTTGACAGAATATTTTCTGCACTGAGTGTATATTACGATATTTCCCAAGAGGGTGTGTGTGTTGAGGCAGTTCAGTCCCACCCAGCTGCACACTCACTCTTCTCCAGTTGGACCTGGGAGACAAGTGGAAGGGTGAAAGTGAGGAAACTTGGGTTGAGATGAAGACAGTTTAATAGGTAAAGCAAAAGCCACATGCACAGGGAGCTCATTCACTGTTTGCCATTGGCAGGCAGATGTTCAGCCACCTCCAAGAAAGCAGGGTTCCATCATGAGTAGTGGTGACGTGGGAAAACAGAGGGCATAACTTTGAAATTCCACTTTCCCTTCCTCCTTCTTCCCCCAGCTTCTAATGCTGAGCACAGTGTCATGTAATATGGGATATCCCTTGGGTCAGCTGGGGACAGCTGTCCCAGCTGTGTTCCCTCCCAACTCCTTATTCACTCACAGCCTGATCACTGATGGCACGGAGTGAGAAACAGAAAAAGCCTTGGCACTGTGCAAGCACTGTTCAGCAATAGCTAGAACAGCCCTACATTATCAACTGCTTTGTCACAAATCCAAAACATGGCACCATATGGGCTACTGTGAAGAAATTTAACCCTCTCCCAGACAAACCCACTACAGAGCGACACTATTGTTCAATAGCATTGTTTTGATTTCTCATTTTTATTCTATGGACACAAGTTTCCAGTAGGTGATTTTTTTTTCCTGGGCTGGAGCCATAATAGAGATGGTTTCCACTCTTCCCCCCCCCCCCCAGTAAATACATGGGTGTTTCAGAAGTTTTATTAATGAACTTCAGCAATTCCAGTGGAGTGAAAACACCATGAATTTAAATGTTTATTGAGCCTGTTAAACTGCACTATATGTCTCCCAAAATACTGTATAAAATCTGCAAGTTATAGAGATGACTTATTGATGTAGCATACCTAATTAAATGTCTAAGAACCCATCTAAGGTGAAAAAAAAACAGATTAAGATCTATTTTGCTATAGATATGAAATGTTATATAGATGATATAAACGTTGCTGCTAGTTAGAGCAGTCAATTCATTTCTCCATGAAAGACAAGTTTGCAACATCAATATATGCAAGCAACACACACATAGATTTCCATTAGAAAAATAAGTTAGCTATTAAGTTCAACTCTAGGCTCTTTATGAATACAGCGGATATTGTCTCAATGACTAAATATTTTCTTTTAATGAGGGACATTTTAGTTAATAGGAAGGTTCTGAGTATATCCAATACAGAAGGGTTCAGATTGCTAATGCTTATAGTTTTCAAATGGTCTGTTCATATGTCTAAGTAGATAATTAATAAAAGATGAATAGCACAATATCAAAAGACATCTGTGTTAGCTGCAGAAATATAATGAAGGCAATTTAGTAAGTTTCAGAACAAAACCCGCAAATATTTTCTCAGTTCAAAAACCCAACTGAATCTTCAATAGGAATCTTAAGTCACTGCAGTGGTTTGTACATATGGTACTTTCTACTCACAAACTTCTTAAAATGCTCCGTAGGGACATAGATTGTACTACAGGTGTATTTTTAAATGTCGTCATAAAAACTAGGATAAACAGCTCATCAGTCAGCCAGAACAGTGAACAAAAGGGTCTTTAGTTCATAAAATGATCTAATCTCTAAGTGTTCTATTTGGCAAGAGGTTGTAGGACTCTATCTTTGGTTGTGAAAACACGTGAGTCCTTTATAAAATCAAGAAAAAGTGAGTAGTGACAGAGGTTGCCTGTGGTCATGATGTTGCAAAGCAGTAATGACAAGGGGCCCATTGTGGCATCTGTAAAACTTAGTGAAATCAAAATCCTTTGCTTACTCTTACAATGGTCTGGATCAAGCCTAGTGTTTGACTAGAGGTCCATTGATTTTGGATTTTTTCCTAACAGTCTCTGATTTTTATCTGGCTTTCCAGCACTTTAAAGTCTTGCAGCAACTTGTCTGTACAGAATAACCTACCCATTGTTTTGTGACTTTTGTCTCCAAGTAGGTTCAGAAAAATAAAAAGGAGAGGAAAATGTTGAAACAAATTTAATTTAGGAAGTAATCAGCACTTGAAGACTATATTAATTAACATAAAATATTTGTGTAAAAGTATAAGAAACTGTATGTTATAAAGAGTATCTTTCGGGAATTATTGTTCATCCTGAACCATAACACAAAAACAGAGAATTACACCATGAAATTAAGAAATAACATAATCAAAACCAATAAAAGTGAATACTTTTTAAAGATACCTATAATTGGTCTCCATGACTTATTGCCCAAGGAAGCAGAGAAGAAAAAAAAATAATAGTGAGAGATAGAAAGAAATTGCACATTTACACAGAGAGCAAAAATTCTGGAGTTATAAATGTTATTGCTAAAAATACATTCTGGAAGAAATATTAAAACATGCTTTGGGGCTCAAACCAATATCTCACAAGAAGATAAAGAACATGATGAAACTTAATGTGTGGGAGCTGATTATTCTTCTGAAATATCTAGAATATTCCTCTGTTATAAAAAATATAGAATAAAAGGACTTTAAGTTTTACTAAGGATGACAGTTGTCAAATAATCAAATGTAAGAACTGTTTGGAAACCAGGTCATTGCTTCGTAGTGACAGTTTTCTACAGGTGATATTTTGATATAGATTTCTTCTAGCTACAAAGAAAGGAAAGAAGAAGGAAACGTAACAATCTGTGGGAAATAGTCCAAGGTTAATCCAACTATAGTGTTACTTATTCATACCTTTAGGGATATGGGTCTTAGGACTGCGTGGGTGCTCTTTATAGAAATAGTCAGAGCTGCTGATTCACAGTGTTGTTATGAGTCACAATATCATTGGCAAGGACTACTAATTAGTTAACTACATAAATTTTACACAAAGGCAATAAAAACATAATAAAATACATTCACGAAAATAGCATAAGCATACAAGTAGTGCTTTAATGCAAATGTGTTACCCTATACAATCAAATAACATAGGATGATTTTAAAAAATTGGGCTTAGGCTGTTGTTCGCAGTGAATACAACCTGCTTGTTTGGTCTCAATTTGGACTTTTTTAAGCTGGCAAATTTCCTTCTGGATGTGAGAGGGTTTTTTTTTGCAAATACTTCTGAAATAAAAATGGTTTGTTTTGGACATTTTGGACATTTTAAAGTACTTTTTGTTGTTGTTTTGCTGTTTGGTTGGTTTCTTTTTTCTTTTTTTCATTTAAAAATTAACCTAAAAATGTAACCATTTTCCTTTATTTTTTGAATAACTAAGAGAACTAGATACAGCAGAGAGTCCAGTGTAAGTTTTAATAAGATGTAACACGATAAATGCATTTTCATTAGCTGGAGGTGAATTTAGAAACTCCTTAAAGAACATACGGTTACTAAAGAGAAAGCATCTGCAGTACCAGCAAATCATTCCTGCATAATCAGAGAAAGTTGGAATCATACTCAACCCACCTACTCTCAGTATTCAGAACTACTAAAATGGCATCAAAATCCCCAGCTCCCTAAGCTTATAATTTACTTTCTCATAAGTTTGTAGCTCAGTGGTCTTTAAAATTGTGGTTAGAACCTGATATTTAAACAAGGTTTATTACATGAATATAAATATGTATTATAGACAGAAAGCTGGAACAATCTCAGATTCAGATTCATGTTTTACTGACTATTAAAGAGCAAATAATATTAATTTAATCTTATTTCATGCTAGTTATATTTCAGTCTCATGGAAGTACTATTAAAATCAGATTTGGATTTTAGTAGTCAGTGGAATATCTAAATATCGCAAAAAAAATAAACATTAATTGTGCAGTTAGGGCTTGAAAAGTGATTGGGGAGAAACTTAGAATGGTGATTGAGGCAATTCTGAAGTAAATGAGAAAATAGCAAAGGTAATACATTTAATTTATTTTCAAATCTAACTATAAAAGGAAGTATTGCCAAACAGAATTTCTTAATTAGACTCGTATTGGCCCTCCAGACCAAAATACTTGAAACTGGAGGCAAGCTGAAAAGACATCTGACTAGATGGCTTCTGTGACCTCAGGTCAAAATGTTTGGCTTTGATTTATCTATTTATTTAAAAGAAAAAGTTAATCTTACTTCACCTGAGAAGAATCAGAAAAATAAAAAAGTAACATAATAAAAATATTTAAAGCATTTCTTTCTTTCAAAATGCAAACTCTTCTATCATCATCTATGCAATTAAATTCTCAAAATTGCTTTCTTTACTCCATTTCTGCAGTTTTGAGTCTTTGAGATTTCCTGTGTTTCATATGACTGCAGGAACATCAAAATATAATCCACAAAAGAGGTCCTTACTGGTTCTAAACTTCAAGTTAGCTGTTTGGGGGATTTCAGCAGCTGGCTATTATGGCTGGCCAGATGACTGGTCCATCCTTTAGACTCTACGTTAGGACATGCCATGAAACAGCATGCTATGCACACATCCCAAGGAGTTACTAGCATATAGACAAAATCAACTATCTGGGGAAAGGAAGGGGTAGTAATGCAAGGGAAGGTAAAGGAAATCAGCTGAAACTTGGTTTTTTGGGAAAAATGCATAAAAATTTTTAAAAGCTTGCAGAATACGGATAGTATTTCACCTTGTTTGAACCAATTAATAAGATTGCAGTATTATAATATGATTATTTGAATTAGAAATATGCAAACCCAGAACTCTGTCATGAGTACAAATTTGTATCATGACTGCATTATGAATATCAGTGTTATCACTTGATTTGCAGAAGTTCAGACGGGTTTCCTGCACAAGACACTACTCTGGCACTTCCATGTGAGAACACAGGCAGGTAAAGTGCTCCATCTTCAGCTTTTTTTTCTTTGATTATATTTTCTGTCATCAAAAGAGGAAGTAGAAATCATATCATATCCTGGGGTTAATCAACCAGGGAAGAAGGAACTATAGACAAATTAAAATGAACATCTGTAGAGATAATAATGTAGGAAATTACAGTCATATCTGTTTTTCTGCATTTCAGACAAGTCAGCAAATAACTTGTTCATAAAAAGAATTTTCAAGACAATAGCCTCAGCAAATTACTGACAGCAACTGAAAGTTGATGATCTGAAAAACCTGGAGAAGGGGACCTCGATATTGTTTGTGCAGCATATTAGGTGCATAATACAGCCATATTCTGAAGGAAAGTGATTTGTGTGAGGGAAAAACACCATCATGTGACAAGAGAAATTTTTAATAGAGATAGCACAAGACAAATGGTTGCTTAGCCAAAGCCCTGATCCAACTTCCAGAAAAATGTTGGTCAGATAAATAAATAATTAATCTGTTTTGCATTCATGTGGCAATTTCTGCCATGAAGAGATTGCTATCTGCGCTGAGAGGGCTGTGTGGAGGTGATGTTGGATGCCATTCAACGTGACTTTAGACCACTGTGTTCTGGTATCCAGATTGGTGAGATATGGACTGAAGACATGGAAAACAAAGTGGGTGGAAAGTCGGCTGGTTTTCAAGGCAGTGATCAGTGGCACAAAGCCAGCTGACCACTGATTACTGAGGATATCCCTCAGGGAGCAAATACCCATCAATATTTTTAATTAATGGGCTTGCTGATGAGACGAACAGCACTTACAGCAAATTTCAGGGTTTCAACCAAGCTGAAAGCAGTTAGGTCTCTATTCCTGCCTCTGGCCCCACATCCTGGATGGGTTTTAGTCTCATGCCACAGGTAATGGGTCTCCTGGAAGAGCCCCTTGGACATGTGCTGAGACCTGCCCTTGTCTGCTGCCCTTTCTCTGGCACCGTTCCCAGAACTGAAGTTCCTGACTGGGCACAGACGCCCGCTCATTTTCTTGCTTGTCTGGGGCTGTCAAAGGACTTTTTATCTCAGCTTTTCTCCTTGTGTTTTGGATCTGCAATATAGTGCCCATGGGTGAGGTCACTGCTTGCCCACCTTTTGGCTCACCTGCCTGCTGAGAGCTGCTAGCCCTCCTTGTACACTAACATGGAAAAAGGAAATCACCAGAAAGCAAATTCAAAAAGAAGGTAGCAGCAATTCAAACAAAGACCCACCTTTCTTTAGACAGTCTCTGAATAAACTATATGGTGATTTTTTTTAGGAACTCCATAAATCATGGTTTCTCAATAATGCATTAGCTCCTTGCACAGCTCTGGAAGAGGAGCAGGGTACATTTTGGAGCTCCCATTGTTGCATTTCCTACTGCTGGATTCAAATGAATTTCTCACAATACAGACAATTTTTCATACAGGTAACCTGATAAGCAGAATGTCACCAAATTGCAGCCATTAGTAGCAAGCAGGAGAATGGGAGACAACTTAGAGTAACTTGGAAAATAAGTATGTGGAAAGCAATGGCTTTTTATCTCTTCTCACAAGTCGTGAACTTTGTAACATGTATGACAATATCCTAAACTGTCACATTTATGTTATTCCAGTTATAAGGGAGGAGAAAGAATAGACTAAAATTACCTCTAACGTTAATGATGTTTGAGTGAGAAAATTAAAAACTAAATTAGTTTAAAATTAAGGTCAATTTTCTTAATGTAATTTATCAAAACATATGCCTCTGGGAGAACAAAAATTATTTGAAAATCCTGGATTGAAATTAGGAAAGTTTGGATATTAAAAAAAAATCACATTTTGGCATAAATAGACATTGATGAATGCAGTAAATAAATAAAATAAATATTAATTTAGTATGTTTCCTTTTCAAAGATGAACAAGTTTAATAAATAAAGCAGGATCAAATAACAGAATATTTAATTTTAGAAATAATGAAGTCCCTATTGTGTGCTGTTTGGTGGAGGGGTTGCTGAAAAAAAAACCCAAAAATTAATAGTTGCTGATTTTTTTGTTTCTGTAGTAAACCAAAAGCAAAATTTCATAACTATCTATTCAGTTCAGAAAAGGTGTTTCTATGATTAAATACAGCCATCTGTGAAGGCTCTTAAGTTACCTTTTTGAGTGTTTGATTAACTCTTCACCGTCCTCAATCAAGTTTATGACATTAATGCAAAATTAAGAAGACCGCTCTCTGTCCCAAACAAAAAAGGAATATAACAAATAGTAAGAGGAAAAAATAGTTTGGTACTTTGATTTATTATGTTACTTGTGGTTCCAAGTGACCAAAGAATTCTTAAAATTGATAAATTGAAATAAGTATTTTGCTGGCCAGAACTCAATGAGTGTTTTATTTTCAGTGTGAAAGGGAAATGTGCCAACAGAACTGAAGGAAAGCAACATGAGTACAGGTTAATTTGGGAGTGATATGCTCAGATGGCTGCAGGAGCTAAATTTGTTACTTTTTCTGACAGAATATAGAAAACAATCCAATCTTCACTTCCAGGCTGTTATAAGAGCAAAAGAAAACTCATGTGATTTTTCAGTTTAGGAGACATTCTGAGCTACAGAAAGTGACACAAATTTTCATAACTAAAGATAAAAATCACTTTTACTGGATTTTGCAAAGTACCTTCTCAGAGCTGTTTCAAATCTTTTACACTACAGTAAACAAAAATGGGTGTTCATTTTTTTGTAAGCTGCAGGACCAATAAAACCATTAACCTAGGGACCTAGATGCCTCCTCTAGTCCTTGTTTTCTTCCTCCAATATACTAAAGTGTGTAATTGTGCCCCATGTCTTCCACTGGAGTAAGTGTATTAGCTTTAAGTCTCAACAGTGTTCTTGAAATGTCTCTACCTGTTCAAGTTATAGCCTTAGTTTTTTTTTACCAGCACATTCAAATTTCTCTGTAAGCTAACATTTTTCAGCTGCAGCCTTCTCTGAAACTTTTCCCCTTTCAGCCATGGCTCTCTCAAACCACCCACGCCCTCCTGGGTTTTCTATCCATACTTGATCTGTCAGAAGGGCATCAGCAGAGCTTCCTGTGGTGGGGGTTGACTGGTTGTCTCATATGAGTTACTGTCTGGCATTAGAGCCTCCTTTTCTCTGCAGCTAAGTCAGACAGAAGGGTTAGAACTGAGTTACAGTTTTTTACTTTCACAGAAGTCAAAGGAATTGAATAGCTTTGAGATATCCATGCACTGTCAAATATATCTGAAAATGACCAAAAATTTATTTAAAAGTTACCAGGGAAAGAGGCGGGCAATATCTGACAACCTGAATTTAGTATATTCAACCACTAATTCAGAGTATGGAAAGAGAGTTGAAGTGTTACTGATCCCAGAGCTACAGACTTGCTGCCTTTAGCAAGCAATTAGAACAGCTACCAGGAAGAGTAAAACTTGCATGCTCAGACATGAAACAGAGATTTGCTGGAAATTGATTAATGTCATATCCTTCTAGTATTAAAGATAGATTACAAGCTTCTGGCTGCACTGCTTAAAATCCTGCCAAAGACAATGCTTGTTGTCCACAGAGCCACTACGCTTTGTGCAGAATAAAACAAAGAAAAAAACCCCTTCACATCTGACCAACAGGCCAATACGAGAGAAGCCTGCAAAATCATTCATATAATCTGTTCATGGTATTACAGAATGTATGTTGTTTTGTCTCTTTCTTGGGGTACAGCAGCACTGTGATGCAGAGCTTCTTTGCTCTTCTCAGTTGAAGGCGGGAGCACTGTTCACTCGCAGAGCTCTGCCCAGCGTCTCATTGAGCACCCAACGTGGTATCTTACGTAATTTATAGTGGAAAAAGACAAGTATGCAAGGGCTGCTAAGTGAATGAGGTAGGAAAAAAAAAAAAAACAAAGGCAAGAGAGAAAATGATAAGTTGAGAGAAAACTCAGTTTATTATTTCCTGTAACATTTAATCTGATGTCTCAGACCTCGTAGTTTAGTAATCCACTGTGAGCAAAGAAAGCATGACATGGAAATGTGGCTATTCAAACTTAATAAGCTGTATTTTTCAGTGAAATAGCTAGTCCATAACTATATGACTACATCTTTATATTGAAAAATATGTCCAAGTTACAATAGATCTTAGATAGAAATACTTCTTTAAAAATATGTCAAAAAGGAGTGAGCAGCTCAGGGATGAAGAATGGATTAGCCAGGCCACTGCAGCAGCTCCTCAGTCCCAGCTTACAAAGGTGGAGAAGTTTTTCAGTGTACACCAGCATACACTATGCATTGCTATGTAAAAGTAATGCATTGAGAAATCAGAATTAGAAGTTCAAATAAGCACTTTGTATGCTGAACTATCACTTATGGTAGCAGCTGATTTTACGTAGTCTCATTGTAAAATTATTTCCACTCAGTTGCCAACAGCCACAAGTCTCAAAGAAGGTGACGCATTTTAGCAAGAATAATAAAGCATTTTCTATAAACTAAACTATGTTGGGATATAGCTAGCTATAATAAAATATTAGCTTTCATTATGTCCCTTTACAAAAAATGCAAATATATCTCAATATTGCTTTTTTTAATGTGAGAACAGCATGTATTTTCATATTTAGACCGAAAGTATTAAAAAATCCATACCATCATGCTGGCAACAAGAGCACTGTAAAGGCAGTATGGTCATGCAGTCTAACAGGGGTTATATATTTATGGTCATTCTGAAAGCTCTGGTGATAAAAAATTAGGCTATTTCTTAATGCAGTAGTGATTACCAAAGATAAAAGGTCCATATCTTATCTACAGCTTTTGGCTTGGGAAGCAGACTCCAAAGGTTTTGTCATATTTTATGCAGGGCTATGTCATGGAAGAACTCTTCCAACTATATAAGCACCAGAGCAGTTTTACCCCAACAATAAAACATCATCCATTAATGGTCCTAATTTTAGAATAAACACCTGTTCCTTTATCCAACAGCAATATTTTAGGACCCTTGAAAAACCATATTCTGATGATAAGGACAATTTTCCAAAGTCCAAAGCATGTGGTTAAGTGCTGGACACTTACAATTGTCTTATTTTATGACATATTCAAATTCAAACAAAAGCGAGGGCTTTATATACCTTAATCAGCAAGATACTTGATCCTGCAGAGAAACGGGTCTAATTTTAACTTAGCCATTGGTTTGTCCAAGTTCATGTTCTTACTTAAATATGATTCTTTCCCCAGAAAAACTGGCTTTCTGTATATACCTCTGTTTAATGATAGGAGATATACTGTGTATTCAGCTAATAAAATTAAGTATCATGCAAATTAACATCAAGGAAGTCCTCAAGTGAATTAGAGGGTGGACTGCATAATGAGGATCTGAGATCAAGGGCCTGAGCTGTAATGGTTTTCTTCTGAGGGCATATTTATGCTGTATCTGTGCAAAACAGTAGAGAATGTTATGCTAGAATAGATGGCTGTGATGTGGAAGAGGATCCTCACTGAGGAATCAGAGTACATTTTACTTATAATACAGAGATCTAAGGTTGCATGAAGTAATGTTCCACAGGGAGATGGAGAAATAAGGCTGGAGACGCACGAGAAGATGAGAGTTGCACATAGAAACTGGGCATTCAGACTTCTTGGAATGGAATGCATTAGATAACGATTCGATATAAAGAAGGTTTTTAAAGAACAACTATGAAAGAACTCTGCAGAGACCGCTATATGCATTCTTTTTCTGAAGCATTCGCATTTGTGTATGAAGAACAAAGCAGACTGGTACTGATTTTATTTCCTTTCAGTGTGCCAGGATAGAACATGGGTAGACTAAGAGCTTGCTTATGTCCCATTCTGAGATTTTGCCACAAGTGTAATATTTTTCATGGTCTAGACAGCTCTCCTCAGATAACAATGCAGTAACCATTTTGAGGTGGGACCAGTGAAGATTTATTTACCTTTACAGGTAGTTCAAGTATTTCACATGCTCTTTTACTAGTGATGTCTTTTCTTTAGTTTTTGTGACCTCAAATCTGAGCACTAACTTAGCTGTCCAGGTGTTCATGCCAATCCAGTTTTGGCATTGAACTCATTGTATAAAATACTTTCCCTTTTCCTTCTGGAAAACAATTCTGATTTTTATTTGGTCTTGTGGGCATAAAAAGTCAAAATTAGAATAGAAGAGCTTGATATTAGAAAAATGAAAAATATTCTTTGAGCTGAAAAGACATCTTTCAAGAAGTATTCAGCTGGCAATTTATATACATATTTTTAAAGAGTTTTTATAATTTGCAAAGATCATTTGCCAAAACTGTGACAGCTCTCCTTACTAAGGTCATCAAAATTCATGTTTCCAATACTTAACCATTACTTTAACAAACTATTTCCAAGAAACTATGAAAGAGCGAGAGTCAGCAGGTGAAAACTCACTCCAGAGAGGAAACAAGTCCATCAAGAAACAAGCCTGAGCAGAAGGACAATAGCAGTACTTGTCCATGGGCTGAGGGAGTAGAGTAGGCACCAGAGCTGCAACTGGAGGATACAGAAGAAACATCTGAGGTGACAAGGGACCCTGTCCCGGGAGGTGTTATGACATGAGGAAGAGGGAGGACAAAAGGAATAAACCAGTCACACAGCAGCAGACTGAGACTTGCTTAGGCTATGGTAGAGCACAAGGAAGCTTGCCTCTCTGCTTATTGCTGGTCTCATTACACCCCTGAGATGTATATTTACTCACATCCACGTCTATCAGTTCATGGACATCCTTGTGCTTTCTAATTCATAACAAAAGTGTCACCTAATGCTTATGAAACAGGGACTCTCATTGTTTACAGACCTTGAGTGCAGAGATCCTTGCATGCAGAAAAATATTTGTTCCTATCACCTTCCTCAACAAGAAACAGACACTGAATCATTCTCATCCAAATGTCACTGAACTTCTCCTGATTTAGGCTGCTGGCAGTTCAGCTCTCAGAGCAGTGTCCAGGGACACACAAGTCTAATAAATTTGATGGAAATAACACTGCCACTTGATTGACGCAATGACAGCAGATATCAGACTTATGGTCCATATGACTGCTTAGTGCAAGCTCAAATCCTCAAAAGCTAAATACTAACAGATTAAAGAAAGAAATCCTGTGCTTTTTACTGCTTTTACTGTTCATTTTGGTTAAGTCTGTGTTTTCTTTTTTAAAACAATTTATTGCTGGGACCAAATAGTATATGCAATCTCCTGCTGACAGATTCTATCTTTCTAACTCCTCTGATATTGTGGAAAAAAACATGGAAGGTGTGGGCATTTCAGTTGTAGCTGTAACACATTACCAATTTTCTTCTGGATAATACAATGAAGACTTAAACTTTTTTGAGCAACAAGCTGTCACTGGGGCTTCTAGGTACTACACAATACTATGAGCCCTAGGACTCTATATAAAGATTTCTCTAAGCTGCAAAAAATTCCTTTGACAGTGTGTTAAAAACGAAATCTGCCTTTTGGGATTCAGAAGTGGCTGTCACATTCTTCCCACAAAGCCCATTAGAAAAGAGCTGAAACATTTTCAATCAACCCAAATCAACTGGGTTGCATGTCATATGCAGCTGAAGAATTTCAGTGCTTTTTCTGTTATTCTGGATTTTATACTTTTGGGTTTGTCAGTTTGCAAATACATGGTCCTTTATAAGCCATTGAAAGTGACCCCAAAATCCTAACACTACCCAGGAAGATCATTCATATCTTTCAGGAGATAAAAACACCTGTTTAGATGTCAAACACCTGGTTAGTATTTGTGGACAACATACGAAAATCTGTCTTTAGCATGGAGCTATCACTAGCTCTTGTTTGTTATAATAGTCCACTGGGTTTTGGAGGAGGGCAACTGAAATGATTCCATGGATCAGAACCAAATCTGAACACGTTTTGAACAAAATCTGAGCTGTGCCTGTTTGAGCAGCCAGAATTCTTGTTGCTTATGACAGTATTTGGACAGGCTTTTAAGGAATTTTGTCAAAACTAGCAACCAGGATGGACACCTGTGTGATTCTAAGGATCTGCTATCACAGTGATTTCTAGACAGCCAACCACAAGATCTAGATGGGAGAATTACAAAGTGTTTTGGTAAATTGAGCCGGACTTCAGACCTGTAGCACCAACACTGCAATTTTGACTTCTTGTTTTGACCTATAATGTTTTGGATGCCTGCTGTTCAAATATTTTTTCCTAGATTGTAAGGTTTGGGGGATATGATTTTGGGGGTCAGTAGGAAAAGAGGACCTAACTAATGAATGATAAAAACCAGTGGTGCTCCCTCTTTATGCCTGGTTAATCTACATATAGAACTTCCTATTCTGTAACTGACTTTGAATCCTTTATAGTTGCTTCAAATAAAGAGGATTTTTCTCATTTGGTTTAAGAGAAATCTATCTATCTGACATTTAATATGTTTTTGTCTATCTACAGCTTGGACATCTTTATCTGAGCTTTGTCCTGGGATTCTTTAACTGGAGACATATATACATTTCCAAGGTATCTTAAGCAGATTTTTCAAACAAGTCAGTTTCCTTGAAAAGGTTTTTTCTTCCCATTGACTATGAAGAGAAAATAAAATTAATACATCAGGCATGAATGTCTGGAACATTTTGGCTATCTAATGTTAAGGAAAAAGTCCACTCAGTCTGCCTCAGATTCTTATCTGCAAAATTGCTGCTTCACGTATTATGACTTATCTTGAAATGCTTGATCATTTAAGCTTAGTGGTCTGCATTTCTCTTTACTGAATTGCATCCAATTTATTTAAATGATTTCCCTAATTTGTCAAGATCTTTTTAAGTCTGTCCTCATGTATGTTTACAGACCCTCACAGCTTGATGTCATTGGAAATTTAATAAGCACACTACACTATTTAATCATTGACTACCTACTCAATGACTCAAGTCACTAATGAGAACATTGAGAAGAACCGGGCACAAGACTGATCTCTGCAGAACACTACTCAGTGCGTAATGCTAAACAACAAAAAAACATTAATAACTACTAAACATGGTTTTCTAACCATTTGAGTATCTGCCTGATAGTAATTTTGTGAGGATCTTACGTCTCCATTTTGAGTATGAAAATGTCACACAAAACAATTAAAAGACAGTAGTGAGGTCAAGATATACAAGGTATACCATCCTGCATACTCAGTACTTTCTATCAACAGAGAAGGAAATTCAGAGGTTATGATACTGAATATTTTTGACAAATTTATACTCATTCTCTATTTTTGGTGTGTTTACAAAAGTATTTGCTTTCATATTTCTATTATTGCATAAATTGAAGTTAACTAGTCATTAGTTTCCAATCTCTCCCCTGCCTCTTAAAAAGATAAACTTTATATTTGCTCTCTTTCCCTCAAGAACTTGCTCTAGATTAAGCAGCATTCTCTGTCTGGGTAGCCTTTATAGGCTCTTTTTCGTGGAAACAGACCCTGAGGAGAAAATAGAAAAGAAACTTTTTGTTTATCTCCAAATCTAGCCCTGATGCAGAGATACGCAGCATGAAAATAAAAAACTATAATGTCAGTCTTGTGTAAAGATTACTATATGAGCCCTATCAGTAATGATTGGAAGAAAATTTTTGTATCTCCAAAAAATTTTAAAAAGTTTAATTTAATTCGGTAGTCCCTAACCAGTTATTTTCTTTCATTCTTTGAGTTCTTGCCCCTTTATGAAAGGTCTCAGTTTTGCTTCATAAAACCACATATGGGTTATCCAAAGAAAGAGTTTTCATTTTGTAATACCTGTTAAGGTGCTGGTCATTAATCATTGTACAGAAATATGTTTATATATACAATGAGATTGATTTTAAATAATCCTTGGAAGGTAATGTAAACTCAGTGAAAATTCACACTAAATTCACTCTATATTAAGATATATAAGGCTCATGATGACTCTTTCTCAATTAAAATATGTTTAGCTCAGTCCATTCTTTTCATAAATGAAACAAGTTTTATCATTTAGGGTATTTATAATATGATTATCTCTTTACTACTCATGGGATGGTGGTATCTTAACAATTGCAATGAAAAAAATTCTACTTGATGTATGAAAAATCCTTTATAGCACAGAATGTTATTCACAATGACTCTGTATGTGATAAATATCTCTAAAGTAATCTGAAATAGCTGCTAATAGAATATTTTCAAAAAGTTTTCAAGCAGCATTCAGATGCCATGAGGCTATTGGGCATGATCAGGCCCTGGAACAGGTTGCCCAGTGAAGCCATGGATTCTCTGTCCTTGGATAAGCTCAGAATGTGCTAGGAGCTGCTCAGACCGGACACAGCTGAGCAGAGCCCTGAGCAACTTGCTTTCACTGGACCTGCTTTGAGCTTATCAAAGTCAAAGGAGAAATAAAGAACATTTTTTAAAAAGTGAGGTTTACTAGCCAAACTTAGATTTGTTTCCAACTCTTCATGTCTGAATACTATTGCAAAGGTATGATTTTGTCAACAAGTGACTGATCTGAACAAACAAAATTTAATAATATTCTAGGTATTACATTGTACTTAACATCAAGATGAGCTCTTGGTTTATTTCACAGAAAATTATTTTTCATTATTCTCAATTTGCTGCTGAAGCAGACATAGCACTGTATTCTGAAAGAATTGGTTTATACTTTTGATCTTGGGTTTTGTCTAATCAGTTGAAAGTATTTTTCATTTACACTTCTGTTGATTTTTCCAAGTGAATTGCTACTTACAGATACTAATATTGAACATTATAATTTCTAGAAGTATACGGTTACTTCCATTTACAAGAAACATTGCAGAAATGTTGAATCTGAATCATATTTCCTGAACATAATGAAAAAACAAGATATCATTTAAGTAATATTACATTTGAAGGAGAGAGGAAATAATACAGGAATAACAGGAAATTCTGCACTGCCGTTTCTAAAACACAAAATAATTTCCCCTACCAGTTGGAATCTACCTTTTAATAAATGAAGTCACTTTTTAGTATTTATCATGAAAAATTCTATAGAGCTACTTCTTTTGTTGTTTTGCTTTGGGTTTTTTTCTTCCTTTTTTTTTTTTTTTTTTTTTTTACCCTTTGGTATCACTCTTTCTACTCCTGGGAAAAATAATTTGACATTTATTTCAAAAACTGAATATGGAACAATCTGACAGATTTCTCTGGGAAGATCAGAGAAGATTCATTACATGAAGAAAACAGCTAAAAAGCAGAGGTACTGAGTGAAGGGAAAGAAAATACAGGTGCCAATTACTCTGCAATTGCTTACAGTACATGACATTTTGTATCTAAAAAGTAAAGGTACGTACTGATCCACCCAATTTGTTGTCAGGTGTTTTTCTGAGATTCGATTACTTTAATAAATATGTAATTTTGATCACAGTTCCATCTACCTAATAAAGGGCAAGAAGATGATTAATTATCTACTGGTCTAGAGCAGCACTTCATGTGAAGTGAAAAAATTCTCTGATCTTTTACATTTTGAGTAGGAGACATGTGAAGGATGATTTGCCTGTTCAGATCAGCTCATAGGATTCTCCTTAACTAATTGCCGTTTCAACCTTGTTGGCTGACCAATTTCCTTCTTTTTTTATGTGCTTGTACCCATTAAATTCTGAAAGCAGCTATTGCCTCACCTTGTACAAGCAGGATCTTAATCAGAGAAAGTAGTTCCAAAAAGTTTGGGGAAATCGGTTGTTAACCTTTAGTGAGTCACTTGCACAGGAAGCAAGTGGGGTTTTGTGTTAATTTATTTACATTGCAGAGTTTATAGTCGTTTATGACATCCCATCCAGACTATGGAATATAGTGAAGACACTTAAAAACCTGAAGACAGGATACCTGTAAACGCTGTAAACCATAAAAATAAGTGTCAGAATGGGTGCTGAAGACTTTCGGTAGCTGGAAAATCTGACTGAAATGAACTGTTCAAAAAGGCCATTTTTGTTCTTGGGTTTTGAGAGGCAGACAGATCCCATATAGGAGAGTTTCCAAGAGAACAGCATAGAGGTACCTGCATAGCAGATGTGACTCAACGTGTCTGTTGCCAGAGAGGTGCCATTTAGCTCTGATTATGAAATCAATTCCTTATATTAGCAGCCTTACCAGAAAGCTGGCTGCACTCTCTTGAAGATAAATGCTCTCATCAGCTCAGCAGTCCCTGTAAGCAGCAAGGAAAGACCATGTACATGGGGGTTTCAAGGAAAACATAAGCAACATTGTATTGTCCAGTTTCAGTGTGATCAATGTTGGCTTGGTTATGGCCAAATAAACACGAGGAAAGAGAGAGCTGGGTGTAACCTGTCTGTTTTTGCCAGAGACAGTTCCCAAATGCACATTTGCAAACAAAGATTTATGTAACTTTTACCAGTTTTTTCCAAAACACTGCTAACCAAGATGAGTGTCTGTAAAGGGGAAAATACATATCACTTTTAATTTTTTCCTCTTTCTCTGTTTGTAACTTTTCATAACTTCTTTACCTTAGTGAAAGTTAGAAAGGAAAAAAGACCTTTACCACCATCTCTAATTTTCATCAAATCCCTCTAAAGACACTCTGCATACGTACGAAGAGAAATTCATCAAAACAAAGAATTTATAATTTAAAAAAACCCAACAAAACACAAAGAAAAAGTATGCAAGGTGAATGTCTTAGTTAAGAGTATAAATATCTAACTAAAATAAGTCAGTGTTATTCATCACAGCATAATAAAATCAGTCATTCTCAAATGAAGCATTACTCATATGATACAATGTATGATAAATTTTAAATATATACATAGTTCCTTTACCACTTTATAACTAAATGTTAGCGATTAAAGAACTCAACAGACAATTTCACAGCTATCAGTGTGAGCAAAACAAACTGGGACAAGTTTATTTGAAACATTAACAGTGACCTCTGTAACCAGTCCAAAGGTTGGTTGGTTAACTTGTGGAGAGCTAGGTTATGCTACTTCACATATTCTGGAGAAACATTTTAGAACTTCAATTTCATAAATTAGGCAAACTTAGATTTTGAGAAATAAACTATTATATGAGGGAGTTATTGGATTTCTCTAAAGGTTAATAATAAAACCCTGAAGTCTTGTCCTTCAGCTGCATGAAAAATAGCAGAGAGATTAAGAAGATGAGGCCCTACAAAGCAGGGAAAAGAAAAAGTGTCTCAAAAATAATTTAAATTGTAAAATAGTCAGGGAGATCCTCCAACGTTCCAGATGACGGGTAGAACTTTAGAGTGGGCTTCTTTTCCCTAATTTTGGATACAAAAAATTTAAGTACTAAGGCAAGTCATTCTGACTACTTCTATTCTCAGTGAAGAGACACATGCATATTGCAAAGCAGATTTATCAAATGGCTTTGATTCCATTATGGGGTGAATTTGATCCTTAAGCAATCTAACTTTTTTGTTAAAGAGAGTTGGCTAGATATATAGCTTTAACAAAATTAACAGCTCAAATGAGCAATCTAACTTTTAAATAAAGTCAGTTGAAAGATGCTCTACTCACAGCTGAAACAACAGAACAAAATAAAGTGAGATAGTTTTCCTAAGCAAATGATTAAAAAATCAAAATAAGCAAACAACCAAATGCAAAATACTGCATTGTGCTGATCAGTTTGTCCTGATCACTAACATCTGTGTTAATAAGCAAATATTCCTTTTAATATATGTATATATGAAAGGACTGTAAATATCTGGTCTTTGTAAATTTAATACTGTCTTTCAAAATTGGTCATTAACAGAAGTATTAACTGAATAATCAAGGTCACTAACATATTTAGGGGCTTTTTATCATATAGGTACCTTTATAGTAAAAAGATTAAACATATAATGAAATTAATACAACTGAATTAAATTTGCAGATTTGTCTCAGAGAATGGGTTCTGAAAAAAATAGAACAGGCATTTAGTATTTAGTTCCTTCAGATAGACCATGTATATACACAGAGAAAATATTTTTATCATACCACATTAGATATCATTGCTTGCTGAATATTCAGTCTCTAAGATTGACCCAGAACAGACAACTGATATGGATGACTAATTTCTCAATTCAAATTAAGTGTGAGATCTGAGCATGGAAATAAGAATCAATTCAACAAATCTGCACAAGGGTACAACCCTGTTTTATTCCCTTTTGCAATAGAAATCCTTATAGAGTCCTATAATGCTGAGCAACGGACATTTTATGTAGATTTACAGCCTGAACTTGGAATCATAGAATCACAGAATATTCAGAGTTGGAAGGTACCCATCAGGATCATTGAGTCGAACTCCTGGCCCTGCACAGGACACCCCAAGAATCACTCCATGTGCCTGAAAATGTTGTCCAAACTGTCAGGTTTGATGCTGTGACCACTTCCCTGGGGAGCCTGTTCCAGTGCTCATCCACCCTTTGGGTGAAAAACATTTTCCTGAGATCTAACCTAAACCTCCCATGACTCAGTTTCATGCTGTTTCCTCAAGTCCTGTCAGCTGTCACCACAGAGAAGAGATCAGTGCCTGCCCTTTCTCTTCCCCTCAAGAGGAAGTTGTAGACTTCTCCAGGCTGAACAAATCAAGTGACCTTAGCTGCTCCTCATATGGCTTCCCTTCCAGACCCCTCACCATCCTTGTGGCCCTCCTTTGGATAATCTGTACTACATTGTGGTGCCCCAAACTGCACACAATATTCAAGGTGAGGCTGCCCAAGTGCAGAGCAGAGCAGGACAATACCCTCCCTCGACTGGCTGGTGATGTTTTGCCTGATTCACCCCAGGACACAACAGCCCTCCTGGCTGCCAGGGCACTGCTGACTCATATTCAATTTGCCACTGACCAGGACCCCCAGGTCCCTGTGGCACTGCTTTACAGCATGTCATTCCCCAGTCTGTACGTACATCCAGGGTTGCCCCATTCCAGGTGCAGAATCTGGCATATAATTACCCATCTCTCCAATTTTTGAGGGTATCTCTGCAGGGCCTCTGCCCTCAAGGGAGTCAACAGCTCCTCCCAATTTAGTGTCATCAGCAAACTTATTATTCCTTCAAGTCCTGCATCCAAGTCATTAACAACTTGTCCAGGTTCTGTTCTAAATAGGACCTTATATCATACTCAACATTATCTAAATGTCTCACACACCTTTTAATTCACATTTGCAGCATTCAGGTGGTATTAACAATTGTTTTTTTTCATGTGGAATTTCATCAATAATATGATTAATATTTACCTCAATTTTTCTGTCATACATTTGGAAAAGCTTGGTAGTGTTAATAAAAGAATTGTGTTATAGAAGTCAAATATGAAGAGAGACATTAAACATAAACCTTAAGGAATTTAAGGTTCATGTTCAGTGCCAGGCTTTGAAATTGAGATTTATAGAGACACACTAGCAGATTATTGATTATGGAAAACAAAGCAGAAATGACTGTTGAGAGGTTTCCTCCACTGTTTCCCATTTCAGGACAGGATAAACAGCAACTAAAGCAGGTATTTATTTCCTGTGGTACCCCAAGAGAAAGAAAAAAAGAAACAACTACAACAACAGCCAAAAAAACTTTGTCCTAACTAAACATTGTAATTAGTAAAAATTTAGTTAATAAAGCCCGGTTTTAAATATACAATTTCCCACCATTCAAGTATGGTTCTGCTGGTGGCCTGCATATTGGATCCAGTCTGTGAAATTTTCTTCAGCAAACTCAGAAAACCTAACCTATGCTTTTGAATAATATAAGACACTCTTGCCACCACTTCCTTTTAGAAAGCAGAAAATGAACCTGCAAATAACATAGTGTCAGCACAGCAATGGCCAACATGGAGTACAATCTGTCAACAAAACGTGATCAAACTCTAGAGGTTACAGAAGTTGAACTATTTGGAGGTATAAGACCACTGTGTGAGGCACTGTTCAGAAAGATGGATCAGATCAGGGCTTTATTTTTTATTTCAACAGTCAGCAGTAAAATTGATGTGAAATCAACAGCTGTGTTTGGTGAAATCATTCTCTAAGTTTTTAGATACAAAATATGAAAGAGGAGTATCCACAAGCACTAATTGTTGCAATTTCTGTTTCTTAACCTATCATCTTTGATATCGGTGAAAGAGTTCTACACTTGCCCAGGGCATATAATATCTGTAAAGTCTTTAGCAGCAATGTCTATACTTGCTTGGTACACGAATATGTTTGCATATATACTTGCAGTTTTGTGTTAATGTTCAAGATCTCCACTTTACTAATGTTAACTTAATCACAGCTACACATGGAATAAATGCCCAAGAATGTGAAGTTCTACACAGGTATTATTGGAAAGTGGGGACTGTGGAATCAGTTGACAAAGACAGTCTACCATACACTTTCCCCTGTGAAAAAAACGCCAGGGCAAATGCAGTAATTTTTCACCTGACAAGTTTTAAATCCAATTGTACTCTAAACTCTTAAATAGTCAGGAATCTTCTAATGTGTCCCTACAAACCTCAATTTCAGAGCCTGGTGCTGTACATGAATCTTAAATTCTTCACCATTTTATGTTTAGTGACTGTCTTCATATTTGATTTCTATAACAATGAAAAGCCTGAAGGACTTAAAAAATTACAGAGACAATGTTAAAACATAAACCAGAAACAGGGCATCACAATCAACCTTAACCAGAGAGTTCCAGTGAACTTTCAGGACATGTTAGTTCTAAACACAATTCCATAAGAACTTCTATGGCTTGTGATTTGAATCTTCTTTCAAGGTCAGTATTGAACCTGTCAAAAGAAGAAAGGTAAAAGCATTGAATCTAGTCAATTAAGTTTAAAAAATCCCCCAACAAACCATAACAAGGCATACAGAAACATTTTTGAGAAACACCTAACAGAGAAAATAAAAAATAATAGTTAGACTAGGAAGGAACATGAGAAGCAGTGTGCTAATCAGAGTTAGTGATCGAAATGCAAAAGATGAGCTCAAGAGGGATAACAGAAGGAAAGTCACAAAGATCTTTGCAAAGATATTCCTTATAGAGAGGAAATGCTTTCTACATCATAGGAGTTCCATACAGAATTGTCCCAATTTATATGTGAATACAAAAGATTTCAAAACAAAGTAATTTTTAAAATGTTCCTATGAACTGGAAAAATATGCTTTTTCAGAATTTGAAACATTCAGCTTTAAGTATTTTGAGTGGGGTCAGAAATAACTGGTTGGTTGTTCGTTTGCTATTTTCCACTGAATTCATTTAGACAATATATGAGAGATTTTTATTATTACATACACAGTTGCACAAATAAAAAAAAATGCAGTTATGCAAAGGGAAATAACCATAAGAACAAGCCATGGTTCATGCCCTAATAGGAGGAAGTGTCTTTGCTTTAATGGTTAATGGAATAAATATACACTTGATGGAAAAATTAGAAAATAGAGGAGTGACTCAAAGCCTGGTAGAAATTAGAGAGCAAGTAATCTTAGAGCCCAGGGCTTCTAATCTCCTAGTCTAATTCCTAGTCACTCTTCCATCAAAAATCACTCTTCTCATTTCAGAGAGATTTAGGTAAGTGTCTATCTGTCCCCAGGATTGGAAAAAACGTAGTTTCAAGAACCTCATATGCACAATGGAAGTAAATTTGAAGAGGAAAAAGGAGATTGTATAATTTGAGGGTTAACTCCAGAACAAAAGTGAAAACAAAACAAAAAGCAGTATTAATGGTCTATCTCAGAATAATATCTGCTGTTCTGGAAAGTATTATGCAGGGAAGTTACAGAGAATTCCAAGGAAGTGATTGATTGAGCATGTCTACAGACTGAGAGAACTAAAGTGTTTTCTTTTCATGCACAATCTATAACTGCTGTATACTGCAATTCCTGTTTTCCCTCGAGTTGCTATTGGCATATACAAAAATTTACCAGCCCAGTCCCATATCTATGGGTATAGAAACATTCCCATAATGTTTAGCTTCTAATCAGCAAAGTTTTATTACTCAAAATCACCCCTAACCCTGAAGAATGCATTCTTTGTTGCTTTAAAGGACAACTTGTGAACTGAAGCTTCCCTAGTCTCCATGACTGCCCATTGCTTTGTTACCTACTATACTAGCAAATTCCTTGCAAGCAATCTGTGAAGCCCAGGCTATGACTGGGGTTTTAACTCACTGGCAGATGTGATCACAGAAGGATATTGTTATTATTTAGGACATCATGGTATTTTGAATAGGTATATTGAGAAAAGAGTACGTGATAATACACATATGTATCAGATCTCATAATTACTCAAAAGTAGCCAAAATTCAGTTTCTGATTTAATCCACTGTTAATTATATTCATTACATTTCTTTTTACTCAGTAATTCAGCTTCTCCAAAACATGAAGAAAAGTGATACTATAGCAAGAACAAAATAAATCACAGCATTTTTAACTTCTGATCCTTTCTTCATCAGACAACTTGCCTTTAACCTGCTTACATTTTAGGCCATATTTCTTCACCATTTGACCAGCTACAATAGTTGGAAAAACTGTATGTTTTGCAAATAAATGGAATACAAGCATATTTTTTTGTCTAACTGTGTCTCTGATAGACCACAGGCACACTGGCTTATTTGTTTAAACTTCTCCAGGAAAATCTGTCCTAGTGCCAGATATAAGTGTTACGATTTCAGTCTTTCTCCATGAAGGTATAAAAAACACCTATTAAATATTCTTGAAGAAAGACTTAGCAGAGGCTGCTGGTGTGGTTTTCTATTTCTCTTTACAAATCTCTGCTCTCCAATGACACCAACATCACTAGAGAGCTGGCGTGTGTTCCAGAACCTCTTCATCCCATGCTGGGGGAGTAAATAGAGGGCTGCACTGAGTGCAGACCTGCTCCTCCCTGCTGAGTCACATCCCAGTACAACCACTGTTGTACTAGAATTCCTCTGAATTCACACACTGCACCTCTGCTCCAGCACTTCCCGAAGAAGAAGGGATAGGCGTCACTTTTAAAAAGAGTGGAGGCAAAATGACACCACTTATATCCCTCTCTGTGATGTCCAGAGAGGTTGTGGAGTCTCCATCATTAGAAATATTTGAACCCTGGTTGCACGTAACCCTTAATGACCTGGTGAAGGTGACCCTGCTTGAGCTGGGGATTGTACTGGACAATCTGCAGAGGTCCCTTCCCACCTCAGTTATTCTGTGATTCTTTATGAAAGAAGATGCTTAATAAGTACAGCCTATTAGCAAGAAAATTATTGTCAAAATTTATTTTGATCTCTGGTTATCTAACCATTTACTTTAATGAGACAGCAGTAATGTTTTATCAAATTGTCAGAGGAAAGATGAAAGGTTAGTGTGTAGAAGTCACAAGGCTCAATTGATAGCTAAAGTCCCTGGTTGCAGCCAGGCTGTAGTACCCTAGATAGCAAATTTATACATGTGTACAAAAAGCATATAACTGCAAACCATATTGTGTTTAACACTTGGTGCATAATTCAACCTGCCAGGTTGTTCAGAGACAGGGAGAAAGGAAAAATTAGGGTATCTCACATCTCATGTGCTCAAAAATCAAATTCAAACAGTGAGTGCTTCTTCATGTGAGTGTGTTAAGACACTACTTCATGCTTTTGCTACAGGCATGTGATGGTGACTTTTTGGCATTTTCTTTCAGCAAAGGCAACACCACCACACAGCAGGACCCAGAGTTCAAAGAAAAAAAAAGAATCCATTATGAGGTAGTCTCTGATGCAAAACCTTCAACCATTTTCCCTCCTTCCTCACGTCTGGTGATTCTGCAAAGACCATCTTTAGAGACACTTAAGACATTGAGGTGTTGAAGACCAGTGATTATCTGATAGCAATCAAGACTTATCTGATAGCAATCAAGACTCAGCAGAAATTCAGTTCCACAGTCACCAAATACACCATGTTCTCCATTTTAGAAACCCAGATCTTCCAGCCTGTTCCTTGTCTGAAGAACTACCATTTGCTGATGGCACTGACTGATGTGCCTGTGTGGGCTGGGGAAACTTCTTCCTGCCAAGAAGTTAATAGTAGGTGGAAGACAAAACCAGAAACAAGTTACATCTATTCGTGACTCTTAACACAGGAACATAAAAAATAGGCTTCTATATTTACCGACTTGATCTTTTACATAGAGTTTTCCTTTTTAGAAAAGAAATATACTTGCTTTAATACTTTAATCTTTGCCTGAGATCTTGAAATATTCCATCCTTCTCTCTCCTACATATTGTCACTGTTAAAATAGTCATTACCACTGGCCAAATGTTAACAGCTCTGCAGTCCAGAAGTAGCATTTACATTGATTGTGTTGTATCGCAAATATACCTGTTAGTTATTTTCTTCATTTGGGTGGATAAACTGTTAGTTACATTGCAATTCAAATAAGACACAAGCTGGAGCTGACTTACATGCTTGTTCAATTTGATGTGCTGCCTCTGAAGATTATATAGGGGTGAAGAGCAGTTAAATTTATTCCATTTTCTGAGGATAGAAGGTATGACGTAACTATGTTAGCAAGATGATGATTGAAAAAAAAATAGTACCGCAGCATATTAGTTCTCATACAGCTGTTCTTCCCAGCAGATCTCAAGCAGTTTGAAATGACTGATCTGAAATGACTGCTCACTATGGCAGGGGGTTTTAAACAAGGTGATCTTTAAGATCCCCTCCAACGCAAATCATTCTGTGATTCCATGATTTCCTTTTTACAGAAACTAAACTGAAGCATGTAGAAAGACAATGGCTTGTTTAAGGATACTGCAAAGTGGGTGGTAGGGGAGGCATAAGAATCCAAATATTATGCATCCCAGATTGCTGTTGTTTCAAAAAGTAAACATTTTTTAAGTTCATAGGTACAAATATAACTTTACAAATCCAACAGAATAGAGTAACAGAGCTGTTTCTTACTAGATTTACCTTCAGTTTGATAAAAAGTATGTTTTAGTCTTTCCACAATTAATACGTACCTTTCCTGATAAGCAAATCCTCTGTATTCTTAGCATAATGTTCTATCTTTCTGTGTCTGTAATAGAACTTATCAACAGAAGGGAAGCCAGTTAAAGACTTTGTGCATACAACATAAGCAATGTACTGTAAATTACCATAATGCTGAATGCTATTATAATGTTTTGATTTCATGTAGAATGACAATGTAGAAAAATGATGAAATGCAGAGATCAAGATTTGATTTTTATATTACAGAGAGAATTAGGTGTCACTGGTCAAACAGAAAATAGTGCTCTTGTCTGGATAATAAGGTGGGGGTTGAGGAGACATGGGGAGTAATTTGCAAACCCCTAGTTACACACAGTAGAGGCTAACTGAGAAAAAGAAGAAAATGAAAGAAAGTCAGTATTTCCTGAAATTTCAGCAATGTAGAGAACAGAAAGAAATGCTGACAGGTGAAGTTCTTGGGGGAGGATTCCCGGGACAGAAATGGGCACAAAGACAGTGAAAGGACAGTGGGGACAAATGGGTGTCTAGCAACACAATTGAGAACAATTATGTAAAACTTGTCTTGGAGAGCTTTCATATAAATCCCATTGCCTTTCTGCCCACTACAGTAGCATCTGGCTCAGATCCAAGGCCAGCCAGCTATCAATGGGCACATTCTACAGAAACCTAGAGGTTGACGAGAAGCCTGGGTTTGATGGATTCTGGTACCACAAAGAAAGAAAAACACAGCGGACGGATACTAGACAAAGCCATAAGGGGACTATACAGTGAGTGGTGACAAAGTTTATGTAGAGGCTTGCAGCTTCTCAGCTCTTTGGAACTGGAGCCTTAGAGCAAGACGAAACAGAGGAAATGGAACAAAGACTAAGTGTATTTGAATTACTTTAACACAAATGGAAGATTAAAAGAGAAGAAGAATTAAACAAATGAGAAAAAACACCATTATTTTAATGTAACTAATTCTTTATATGAAACAGGAGATAAAATATTAATTATTCATAAGAATCATGTCCATTACCTTACTAATACTAATACTAAATTAAATACTAAAGAATATGACTTTTACACATTTAAAATGTTTATTTAATGAAAATGAAGCATGTGATGCATTAAGGAATGATTATTTAAAAATAGCAGCACTTTACGATGCAGTAAAAAGGCGAAATCTTAATAGCTGCTTTCATTTATATTTTATGGGCTGAACCCCAGCATAAAAACATTATAAGAGCCTGAGTGTAACTTAAAGTTATTCAAAGTAATGATGGTTTTTTATTTTTTAAAAAAAATTACTCTCTTATGCTAAGAAAGTAATAGCTGCAGGTGAGATCACTACACTGCAAATTTAAACATGGCCGATCTGTCACTTTATCACAGATTCACTCCTCAGCATAATGAGAGATTTTATGGCAACTTCACCTTAGCTTCTGTTGACTATTAGCAGAACCATGTGAGTTGATGTCCTGTGAAAACACAGATTTCTAACCTGGTATTTGTCTAAATACAGAGCTTCTGCTCTCCCTGTGACTCACGGATGGACACAAGCGGAGGACTTTACAGTTTAACCTTTGACAGTGCCTGACAGGAAGCTATGCAGAGAACAGTCAGGTGAGTCAAAGCATTGCCATGCCTATGTCTTGCCTTAGCAAGGGCTTTCTAAAAAAAAAAAGTATGATGAAGGTTAGTCTGTAACTTCTTCAACCAGATCTGGCAGCATTATTGGAACTCTTTTCACTCTCAATGCTCCACCCAGAGAAAACTGCTCTACGGCATGAAAAGATTCCTATTCTGATACCAAGCTAAATAATAATTATAACAGAAAGTCAGAAAAAATGGGCCCTCTCCCCTAGTTTTGCCCATCTCTAATGCCATGAATTATTCTCTCTATGTGTTTTTATGCAATACATTTGTTGGTAATTAAGTGCCAGTGAAACAGATGAAGAAGGAGAGGTCACTATACTGTGCCTGCTCATGCATTTAGACTGCGATGTCTTGGTGATGCAGGGATTATCTTCTTTGTATGGCACATTGTAAGTTACTATGAACACTTAGAATGTTTAGAACAGAATAATGAACTGCATTACTTTCACTGTTAGGTGATGACATTTTTCTCAATTAACTAATACTCACAGAAATATCTTCTCCCTATTTTGAGTGAAACATGTTTAAATGAAGAGAAATAGCACAGAAGATCAGACATACACCCTGCAAATTAAAAAGTCATAAGTGTCACCCCCCCACACACACCATATGCAACACAACAACATACACGAGCTTTTCTATTTGTTGGTGCTTATGACAAAGAAGAAGACCTGAACCTATGTCCTGTGTGCTCAATAGGCTGCATTATCTATGGATCACATTTAAAGTGGAACTAATATTTTTAAAGTAACTGTCATAACGGTGTGCATGTCAAATCCAGTGACATGCACCCAGGGATGTGATTTGCAAGAAGCATCAAAGACACCAATAGTTCATGGTTCAAAAATAGCTGGTCTTAGACCTTCAACGGCTAAAAAACACGATGCTACTGAGTGAAATAGAAACAAGATAAGGAAACAGCTACACATGGAACTAACATTTATGCTTGACTAGAGGCAGTGGGGACATAATATAACTGGTTAGTTGACGAGAGACCCTACAGGAGTTTTTCACAAAAACAGGCAAGCAGCATTAAACTGACATTTACTCAGCAAGCCACCAACCAGAAGTGCTTGGGGGATCCCCTACACTGAAGCAAAATGCCAGAGCTGTATAATGATTAGACTTTGATAGATCCCACTGATGTCCCAAAGGCCGCTCTGTTTCTATTTTTTATTTCTTTCATCTGATCTTCATCCATAATTTGACAAACTATTTTTAAATGTCTATTTTCCTTGTAATTTATATATTCCAGGCTCCCCAAATTAATTCAATATTTCATCTGATCACTGACTACACTTATCTCTTGTTTAGCTGTTAAAGTGACACTGTATTCTGAAACCCATCCTGTCAGAATTAATATCAAAATCTGATCACTTTAAAAATAGTGACAAACATATCCCTGTAGCCAAGATCCCCCCCAGTTTGTGTGCTCCTAAAGTCACATTCTACCACTCTCATCTTCTGTTCTCTACATTAAGCTCCAGTGACTGAAACAGGAAGAAACTCAGGGGGGGCAGGGGGGTGAAGTAACTTTGAAAGGTTTGTGTAGAATTCTTCAGAATCGTTTTCTAGGTTCTGGCCATGGAACAACAGGCAGTTGGCTGGTCTAAATGGTGTGTGTCCCCTCAGCCAGGGAAGCTAAGAGAGTGACCCAGACTCTGTCCAGATGATGTTTTTGTAAATTACTGAGACTCACACATGCAAAAGCTCTTGTGTCTGCCTCCGGAGAACAAGAAGAAGAATTCTCTAACAGAATGCCTTAGTATTTGACTTCCAAGCTCCTCTGCTGCCTTTCACTTCTGTGGATGGTACACTGGTAGTCCCTTATTTAATTGGAAGGGTATTTTTATTCAATTTTTAATTTATTTGTTGTCCAAGAGCATTATAGGCAAGTTACCAAGAGTATAGGCAAGTTTAGTTAACTTCTATGTACACTGAAGAGAGTCAAGTTAAACCTAAAATTGCTGGTGACCTACTTAGCATTCAAAAAGGTCTTGTGCTTTAGTCTGCTGTGCCCTCACCACACTACGACTTCGAGCACCTCCAGAAGTAACAGTTTCGAACAAAATATCATCTAGTCCTAGCTGAATCACAGGCAAGGCATAAATCTGAAAACTGAGACTGCACCATTAGTACCTGAGGAAAAAGATGGCCTCCCAAACAACCCAGGCCCAGGTCACTAGAAATTATTGCTGTGAAAAGTTTGAAGGTATCTCAGAATTTAATGTCAGTGAATGTTCCTCAATAACAAAGGCAGAGAAAGAGCATGCTCCTCAAATGTAGATGATATCTGATTCAATGCTCACCAACACCATCATAAAGATCTTTCTTTAGTGGGATAGGACACCAGAGGAGAAAAGCTTTTGTGCAGTGCGTGTGCTGCATTGAAAGATGCGACCAGATGAAGAGAATAAAACATCTGGAAGTTGCCATTGATGAGGAGAGATTTTTGAGTATTTAGACCATTGGTTCAAAGAAGAAATGAATAAATGTTTTGGGGTTTCTATTTTTTTTAATCTTTTTTTTAATTTCTCTGAATAGCATAAGTAATGATTTAAATTGTAGCGGGAGAGAATTAGCTTTTTAATAGAATAGATAGTCTGTCGGTACTGCATCATCTCCATAATTTAAAGAATTAGACCAAATGTTCATCAGGAACACTTTAAGTGCAGGTGAGTCTGCTTTGGGGACATGGAAACAAACCAGCTGAATTTCTGTTACTGTTAGTTTTTAATTCCATACTGCAAAAAGTAATTGTCAAAAATCATCTGAATGCTCAGAAACAAAATTAGTTTGTGGGAATCCTAAGTTAACACTGAGGTATAATCAGTGAGATACACATTTTTTTCTTCCATTAAAGAACAGTTTGAATTAATGAGTAGATTTTATCTGTCTGCACATGCAGTTGAGGCAGGATCCCACTACTCAGACATAGTAATTTAGTGCCTTTTCAACTACTCCACAATACTTCACGTGCTGTCTAGCTGCTTCTTCAGAATGGTACATATTTCCCATGGATCTGCCAGCTCCATGCACACCTGAAATACTGATGATGTCTTAGAGAGAACCCCCTGCAGAAAGTAAGCCAAGAGCCAGCACAGCTTTATGTAGTTACCCCCAGAGAGGCACTGGTACCCTTTGGCATGGCCTTATACATCCTCACGTCCCTTCAACAGCTGTGTGAGAAGGACATGGGTCTCCTGAAGGCCCTGAGCGAGATATCCTAGAATCTCACAAGTGGAACTAACACTTGTGTCCAGGTAAATGAATTGAGTTCCTGAAGTTTAATGCAAGTCTGGAGCTATAAAATGCTGCCTGATACCTCTTGCTATATGTATAATGTATCTTGAAATCATGCTATTGTGACCACCTCTGAAAACTATGCAATAAGTTCTACTTCAAACAGTGACCAGTTCTGTTTTATAACAATTTGGATATGATTTTCCCAATTTCTGTGCCACTACCATCATAGATTTTAATGGCTTTAATTTCCTTTCTGGTAGACTTCAGTTGGCACAATAGACTATTAGGAAATATTTGATTGTTAAACAAGATTTAGGATTATAAAATAAGTGGTAAATTTTTAAAGCTTAATAGAGATATGCTAGAGCAAACATACAACATGCAAAGAAAATAAGAAAAAAATATGTTTGTAGAAAATTTCTGGAAGAAAACATATACTTTATGGGTTGCTATACCTATCAGTATTCAGAATCCTATTTTGTCTGCCAGCCAGAGGAGAGGTGAGGAAAGATGAGAGGGGCATAGTACAAGACAAACACTAAAAAATTTTCCTTATTCTTTGTTATGATCACATTTGAACTTACAGGTCACTCCCTACTAAGGTTAACACAGATTTAACCCATTAAAATGAAATATTAATTTTTATCTTTCTCTTGCATTTTAGATCAAAATTTAAAAATCTATTCATTTCCAGACACTAGCCAGAAAGTTTATAAACCATTCTCTTTAATAAAACCATTTTTATTAACAGGGAAATCTTGAACATGATAGCTTTTGTATTCCTGTAACTTTCAGAGTAAGAGCAGCAATAGTTCTCACTTAGCTCTCATTGGCTTCTTTTTAAACTGTTTATGATGATACTACTGATTAACCACAGGACAAGCAAAACTATGTCAGTGTGTTGTTCTTTTTTTCATAATTACCAGATCCTGGCTGAAAAAAACTTCCACACTAAACAAATAAAAATTTAAATATTCCACAAGTGAATATCTGAAAAGGTCTGAAAATCTGAAGGTCTGTATCCCTAAATATTTGTACTTTTTTATCAATCAGAATAAAGAGCTTCTAAATATGAAGTGATAGTTTGAAAAAATTAAGTAAAAAAAGAAGTTGCATCTCCTAGATCTAATTTTTCATATGTCCTTTTTCAAATGTTTGCCAGTATTTTCTGAAAGTCTCAGGAATTTAAAATTTAACAATGAGCTGATCCTGAGATTATATAATCAAAACTATTCCTGTAGTATAAAAGAAATTTATTGTATCTCTTGAAGTTCAAAATACAATGAAATCTCCTACGGCAGGGGTGTGCAGGCTGGCCACAGAGTCATGTACATTAGAAGGGAGCTCAGTTACTCCAATTTATTACCCAAGGCAGGTCAGTGGAAGCAGATTTAATCCCATATGTCTGTATAAAAGGCAGCTATTTGAAAATGTTCAAGCCTTGCAGTCATTCTACAAAAACATACCTCTTTAAAATAAAGTGTTTATGAATAGCAAAGCAAGAATATATTTTAACTAGAAAATAAAAGGTGATTTATCTTGTTCTAGAGGTTAATTTCATGCAGGAATAATCCTATGTACTATGCAGAAGGAACATAAAGGCAACAAGCACAGGAAGTAATAGCTGAAGATTACAGCTTTTGTTACACTGGGCGGGTTAGAATGCACTTGTGCAGGTTCCAGTAATATAATTATAATTGCACTACACAAAGGTGTGAGAGCTGAAGTACCATTATGTAGTACTCTTTTGAGATGATGGATAATAGGCAACTAGCCTGTTTTAGCATCTTGTTTGAAGATTAAAGCTTGGATAATAGGAAATAACTCTTGTTTTCTCCCTATCTTACACTGGTGAAACAAAATAAAGCTTTAATTATCAGAGAAATGTTCAGAAACCATGGTGATGATCATGGTACAAAGTGATTAATAAACTAGAAAACATGGTAAATTTCAGCTTCCAAACGTCAGCAAAACTGTGGACACAAAGGGACAAAGAGGAATTTTCTGAGAAAAGTTCACATTATCAATTTATCTTCTAGTTGGGGAATAACTTCAAGTTTCTGTTAAGGAAGCCATGCATCCATCAGTGAACTGAGTTTATATCCTACCACTAGACCAGGTTGATCAATGCTCCATCCAACATGGCCTTGAACACTGCCAGGAATGGGGCACTGAGAACTTCTCCGGGCAATCTGCTCATGTGCCTCACCACTCTCTCAATAAGGAATTTCTCCCACATATCTTACCAAAATTTCTCCTCTTTCAGATTGAACTCATGGCTCCTTGTCCTATCACTACAGTTCATGATGAAGAGTCCCTCTCCACCTTCCTTGTAGGCCCACTTCAGATACTGGAAGGCTGCTATGAGGTCTCCACGCAACCTTCTCTTCTCCAAGAGAGTCAATGATGACTTCTACTGCCACGGCTCGGTGGGGAAGGGAATAGGGACGCAACGCTGCACAGAAGGGTCCGACAAGGTGGAAGGTCGGGGTGCAATGGCCAATTTATTAAGAGGAACGAGGACTTATATAGGGTTCAGGTGAGGGAGGTCTGATAACTGGGGCAGAGCATGGGACGGACATCTCAGGGTGCAACAGAATTGGGGAGTAGGGAGAAGGAAGGAGGAACTTGGGAGGAATCAGGTGCTTGGGACCTACGGGAGCTCACTTCGCACTGTAGCATTTTTCGACCAATTGGTGTGGGATGAGTGGGAAAGCAGGGGAGAGCAAGGGAGTAAACAACTTTTGGCGTGAAATAACTGGGGACAAGTTCAGGTATGTCTGGGGCAATACAAATCAATGGGATTAATACAAAGAAATATGTATGGGTACATTAAACTGTGTGCCGAACTGGGGTGAAAACAACAACATAAGTTGTTGTTTTCTTCAAGCACCATACAGATCTCTGCAAGCTTGGAAACGCTGCCATTCTGATTCTTGATCCTCCACATTCTACAACAGAAGGAAAGATGATCATGTGGGTTTGTCCTGCCTGTTTTGCGAGATTCCATTGCTTAGATGTGATTGTAGACATGGGATTTTCTTTACAGAAAGGGTAATCAGGCATTGGAATGGGCTGCCCGGGGAAGTGGTGGATTCTCTGTCCCTGGAGGTTTTTAAGATGAGACTGGATGTGGCACTTAGTTCCATGGTCTAGTAACCATGGTAGTAGCGGATCAAGGGTTGGACTTGATGATCTCTGAGCTCCCTTCCAACCCAGCTGATACTATGATTCTATGATATTCCAGTGTAGTAGTCCGCTATTACCCAGGAAGTGCTAGCACACAATTTTAAAGAAATCACAGAACAAAAAAAAATATCTCCATAGAGAAGTGCACTGCTCAGGGCTAGGAGCTGAACTCAATACTAATGGGTTCCTTCCAACCCAACATATATATGATTTGTTGATTCTAATATTAAACCCTTTTTTTTTTTTTAATATATTGACTGCCCCGTAGATTTTGTTCTGAGGAAGATAACAGAAAGAGAAAAATTTGCTTTACTAATTGAAGAATACAAGACCGGCTCACTGAAGCTGTATTTCTGCTTCTCCAAGCACTGTAAGAGGCTTTTGCTCCCTATAGAGAAAAAAAAAAAAAAAAAAAAAAAAAAAAAAAAAACACCAAAAACATGGTCTTCACTTGAAAAGTCCTTTGAGAAAATCAGCTCTATGCAGACTCTACAATCAGGGGGAGGTTTTCTTCCCGAGTAACATACACATGGTTTATAAACACCTTGGAATTTAGCACAGACTGGAGACTTTTTGAGGCAACAGGACAAGGGTAAGGTCCTTCTCCTAGGAAGGGAGACTGCCCTGCAGTGGTGCCAGCTGGGCTTTTTGAGGAGAGCAGCTTTGTTGGAAAGATTCTGGGGTATCTTTTGGCAAACAGGAAGGGAACATGATCCAGCAGTGTACCCTGGCAGCAAAGAGGAACAACAACATCCTGGGCTGTGTGACTAGAAAAGATGGAGCAAATTCCTTTTACACAGCATTCCTTACATTGCTTCTACATTATTGCACTCAATTTTGTGCTTTCCAATACAGGAAAGACATCAATAGAGTGGAGTCAGTGAAGTGCCACCATGATAGCCAGGGACTGCAGCACTCACTTCATGAGGGTAAACTGAGAAACCAAGGCTGGTTCAACCTGTAGCAGAGATGGTTTTTTGGGTACCTTTCAGCAGCTCCCCAGCATCTCTGGGAAGATAAGTGAGAAGATGGACTCAGGCTCTTCACAGCAGAGCACACCAGGAAGATGATATCTAATGGCCGGAGAAAAGCCTGAACAACCTGGTTTGAGCACATAAAAGACCCTGTCTTGAGCAGGAGGTTGTACTAGACACCCACACCTCAATGTCCCTTCCCACCTGATTCATCTTGTGATCCTATATGTTCCCAGAAAAGAAGCTGAAGAGTAGAAAAGATCACAGCTAACATGAGTTACCAATGTTTTGCTGTTACCATAGCAGCAAAATCATCCTGGGATGAATAAAGTGGAGCAGACTCTCAAGACTCTTACAAAAAAATTAGTCTGCTCTTTGCTTCAGTCATGAGTAGGAATAACCTTAAATTGTAGCAAGAGATTTTACTGCCATGTGTTCCTCCTTTCAAATGATACTGCTTAGCCATTCACTCTTCTAGAGTATATATGAAGCCTCATTTATAGCTTTCTGTTTCTGTTTGTGTTATCTTTCTAGTATTTTCTGTCCTGATTACTGCTCCATACATTTGAGCTAATAACAATAAAGGTTTTTATTTTACTCTAAAACATTGGAGATGTGATAAACAGCAGATGAAGAAAAAAAGGGAGGCTGAAATAGAGAATTCAAGCTTTGATTTTCCTTGGTGAGGAAAACTGTGGAGCTATTGTACCTTGGTACTGACAGAATATGCTTTAAATAATTTCAAAATTGCCTATAAAATTAATTACATCAAGATAGACACTTTGGTTATATTTAACATAATAACAGAAAATGAGGAGGAAGAAAATTATCAGTGGATCATCAGAACTGTTTTTTCTTGCAAAATCAAGCGTAAGCATTGCAGCTTCTAGGTTCAGGATCACAGTAATTGAATAAAGTCATAGCCATCAACAGGTTTAATCTCAAAGATGCTGATTTTGCCACTTGCATCTGAAGTCAATCTTTACCGGATTCTACCAGACTAGAGACGTTTAATAGGTGCTATGACTATTCTAGTCAACTTTCAAGATCATTCTCAGGCCAAATTTGTATTTCTGGAAAACAGAAGAACTAGCCATACTGCCTGTAGAGAAAAACCTACTCTTGATAAATGGTCACTCTATGGAAATGAGGAAGATTTTTACTTATGATCTAATCTTACTTATCCTTTACTTCACATGAAATCTTGGTGAACACCACTTTCAGACATACTTGTTCTTGGCAAAGTTCTTAAAGGGTTTATCAACTGCTTTGCAACCTTTAGTTAAAGCTAGAAGGTGCATGAAGCCCAAAATTGAAATTGACCAATGTCTTTTTTTCTGTCATCTCAAAGAAAAAAGAAAAAGCTGATGTTTGGAGATTTTTCTTTCACCATCCAGATCTGCCAACTCCCACCACACTGCCTGCACCAGGAAGGGGGTGTGATTCTGCTCAGGATTGAAGAAAACTGCTCCCAGTCCCTTTCTGACTCTTTTGAGTTTCCCAAACTTTACCAGTCAATAACACAACCCTGAAAGCCAGACCACCTGCTGTCCTAAAGAAAATCTGAGGGCAGAGCTGGTGCACAAAGGAAAGGTGTCTCTGAGGACCCAGCTAGGTGTACTACTGATAAGTCAAAGCCGGAAAAAGAAACCTCTGTTCCACCACTGAAATTCTAGAGGAAGGGAACTTTCTCCTGCAGAGAGGCAGATGTCATGCTGCAGAGGAAGCTCTCCTGCTGCAGGGAGAGTCCTTCCATTATTCTTTTCTATTTTCTACTAGATACTTAAGCAACAATCAACCATCATCTGACAAATGCTCACACAGGTATCTTTAACAGTTAATTTCTGTGCATTTCTGACTTTAGAACTTGCTTTGCAATCACTTCTGCATATAGAATACCATTGTTTGCATGTTTGCTGCTGTCAGCATGAAGAAAGCAAAGATCCTTGCCAGGTTTATGTATCTATATTACTGTAGATAAATCTGAAACTCTAAAAAAGGTTGGGTTTTGTTCCTTAACACTGGGCTTTTATTGAGTTTCTTTCTAATATTGAGCCAGACAAATTAGAGTGTATATAATTTAAAAGTGCTAAAGAAGAATCTCACCATATATAGCATGAACTGTTATTTTAAAAATAAATTATGATGAAAACAACTACAAAAAAGACACAGTGTTGCTTTACAATATAAGTCCTAAATTCCCATTCACTTCTTCATAAGAAATGAGAGAAAAACAAGATTTCTGATTTTTTTTTCTAATTGACCTAAGTTGCGGTGTATAAAAATTGCACAACTGCATGTTTTCTTTAATTCTAATTTGCAATGAATCCCTTTATGCTTCCTACGTTGTCATCTGTCTCAACAACATTAAATTCCAATTTGTTGACATCTGGTCCAGTCCAAATCAAATCAAAGACATTTGACATTACAGAGCTGTGTTCAGCAAGCTTTCAGACAAACAGCAGAGGTCGGACAGAATTTTTCAAACACTACAGCAGATCTACCTCCCCCTCAGTATACACTGAAAACTAGTGTGAGAATCAAGTATCAGAAATGAAAGAATGAAGAACTAGAAAGGGATGTCTTGTTCTTTCCACATTTAGGTAACTGTAAACTAGAATAATTTCACTGAAGTCAGCAGAATTGTACCCTGAAAAAAACACAGAGAAATTACATTTTCTCACTTTGGACAAAAGCTGGCTGGTTTTAAATAATTGTATGAGTATTCTGTAATATTCGCAAATACAGCATTTTAGTCCCTTGTAATAAACTTCATCTCCCTCCACACAAAACATATCTACCTGAAATTTTGGCTTAAGTAATGAATAAAACTTTTCTCAGGAAATTTGATGCAATGTCAGTAAAACAACTCATAAAGTAGGAAATTATCTCATCTCTTGCAGATTTCCTTGGTTTCCTCTTTCTTACTAAAAATCTAAAATATATTGACTGAGTAATTTTTAAGCCCACAAGTCATTAAAATGACTGAAACTTTTGCTAGAGTTAGCGGGCATAGAGATGAACTATTTTCCACAATCAGAAGTTATTTTGTTAATTGCATCTTGATTCAAGCTTTGTACATAAACCTTTGGTGCCCTGATGACAGTGTTTTAGTCTCTAGCAAGGAGCAATTAAAATAAAGGGAATACAGCTGTATAATGAATGACCAAGATGAGGGTAGGAGTCAAGCATTCCTGCATTATAATCCTGTCTCTGGAAACAGTTAAAAGTGAGCTGTTGGCTAACTACAAATTCTTGACTCTCTCTCTTTATTTGTGAAATGTAAATAGATTATAAGTCTGTGATAGTTAATATGATTATAACATGCTTTAAAACTCCTGAACTTAATATTAATTCAGTATGTACCCATAAAAGAAATGTAGCAAGAAAGATAATTGTACATGCAAGGCTTAGGAAGGGAAGGATTTAGCTGGCATCAATTATTTCATTCCTTTCAGTGCAGAGCTCACGAGGTAAAACATTTGTTGTTATTTCAGTAATGCAACTGTTCCCTCTTGACTCTGCAGCCCCTCTTAGATTATCCATGCCCACGTCAACCACAGCACCACCTGGAATGATGCTGGTCCGTTCTGGTCCCTTGCTGTATCCCCTGGGTTAGGTCTTGCAAGGGAATCAAGCACTGTAAGCTTTTCCAAGACAATTACAGAGGTTTAATAGGCAGCATCCAACGACTGTAGTGAGAGACATTTTCTTGTATTGTCGTTACACAATTTCACATGTAGTTTGAACTCATTTGTCATCATACTCAAACTAGTGACTGCAGCACTTCACCCTGAAAGATCCTTTTTGGTATATGAATTTATGTTAGTCCACAATACCAAAAATGTTTTGTTTGGGGTCATTTGGGATTTTATTCTTTGAAGATTTCTATGTTAAATAATTAGCTTAGTAAATGTAAAGACTTCCCTGAAATGAAACAATGATAATAAAAATTTCAGCCTAGTGCTAGATACTGTCAACAGAAAAACTTTTGTCCTCACAAAAGCCAGCACCATTTATCAGTGTGTTGTGACAAAGTATGAGCACACCCTCCTCAGTCAGATATGGCTTAGTAATTGAAACCCAACTACCTCTCCTTTAAGAAATGTATCAGTTTTACCATCAAAAACAACTCCCAGGAGGATGCTAATGTTTTTCCCCAGCATCCCAAAGTGTGCTGAGTACTTCATAAAGAGAAAATGAACAGCACCTGCAGCAGCAGCAGCAGCGAAGCACGGGGTCTACTAGGGAGGGAGGATGAATATGGAATGAGATGATGAGCACCTACAGCTGCCAGTTAGCAATGTTAGGTATAATGTTAAGTTGGCATATAATTATTTTTACAAAAATTAAATATGAATGGTAGAAAATGCAACCATATCAAAAAGGTTTGTGAAGAAGAGTGGGAAAGAGCACTGCTCTAGAGACTCTGAGGTTCAGAGGTACCACACACTGAAGCTATGGAACAGCCCTGTGTACCCCAGGCCGGTTAAAGTGCAGGTGCTATTCACTGGCCTCAGTTTCTAAACCTGAAATAAATAAAAAAACATAACACAATAATACCTAGCAAGAAGCACTTCACAGGAGTGTACTAATGGAAGGAAGCCATGTGAGACAGTTTCATGGTCTCTGAACAGCCACGGGCATCTGCTGGCTGAAGGCCTTTGTCAAGAGCAGAGCCTCTCTTCAGTCTGTTTTTCATTACAAAGAAATGTAGGTATGATTCAGTGTCATACACCTCCCCACTCCCCCTCTCTACCTGTTGAAGAAAGTAGCTCATTCTATACTCCTCCACCTTCCTCGCCACCTCCAGCTGTTTTGAAAGAGCTGCCTGTCATATTTTAAAGCAGACCCCACCTATGGTGAATAAGAGCATTTATTAAAATTCTGGAGCACCAAATGTTACAGCTTGCCCTGAACCCCTGAGGCTACTGACAGTCCTTCAGCTTGCCTGTGGTGGAAGGGTGAGTGACTTGGCCAAGCCAGCAGCTGCTGCGTCACAGGTGAGGGATGGGTGGCTACAGGTGAGCTTCAGGTAAGATCCTGATACCAAAGGTGGTCTTCTGTGGAAATATCACAGCTACCTTGGCTCCTTCAGTCACTGGAGGGAGTTACTGCCATGAGGAGAAAAGAGGAGTACAATAAGGAGGCAGTCCTGACAACCTGCTTTTCTTCCCCAGCCTCCATGCTCCTAGTTTGGGCAGAACGGGTAAACCTGCTGCTTCCCCAGTTGCATGGTTCCCCAAAGCAGTGGGGAGGAGGACAGCTGGAAGCACAGCAGATTGCTGCAGCCTTCTGGAGTCACCTCTGGGTCACCACACCATCACAGTTCATCATTATCACAACTTAACATGCACGATGACCAATGCCTTCCACAAACGGCTAATGAATGTCTACTACTTCTATTTTAGCCTTTCGCTCTTCTTTTTATTGGATGTGATTTCTCATGCAAGCACTTCACAAACATCTTGGAAAACAACATTCGAAGTGTCTTCTCACAGGCTCTCAGTTATACATACTAAAGATGATTACATTTCAGACAGTAGCCCAAAATCCATCAGCACCAGGGCCATACCCCAAACGAGAGATGTGTCTCTGGGCTGGCTTGCTCCATAAACAAGTCTAAATGTGGAGCACATGGAGGTGCAATACAGCACCTGCCCCATTTCCCACCTGCTCTCCCACAGTGACACAGTGACACACTTCCCCTCTTGTCTTGCTGTGCTGGGGGTCTTCTGGGTATATCGCTAGGACTACCCATGTTACTCAAATAACCACTCCTTGGAATCATAGAATCATAGAATCAGCTGGGTTAGAAGGGACCTTCGAGATCATCAAGTCCAACCTTTGATCCACTACCGCTGCAGTTACTGGACCATGGCACTAAGTGCCACATTCAGTCTCTTTTTGAAAATCTCCAGGGACGGAGAATCCACTACTTCCTTGGGCAACCCATTCCAATGTCTGACCACCCTCTCTGTAAAGAAATTCTTTCTAAATGAAGAGACCATGGAGACTCAGGCAGGAGTATCCTGGAGTCTAGATCCATGTTACATGGATTTAGCTGTAAATATTCAGATGAACTGTGCTACTCTAGAAAGTTTTTCTCCTTGTACAGACAGAAACACTAGCTGTTAACAGTACAACAGTTACAAAAAGTACTCTGCAGGGGAACACCATTTCCTAGCACTGTTATTAAGGAAACATATCATAAAAATCTTTCACAGATCTGATGACAATTCTTTGTTAAATTTTTCAAACCTATAACCTCTCAGCACATTTTCAAAAATATTGCACATGTTTATCTGCTTTTATTTTCTACTTAAAAAAAGGCTTGTTGCTTTCAATACTCCCAATATTTTAACATCATCAATTAAATTGAATAATCAGTGTTTTTCTCTGGAAGAGTACTGAAAAGAAAGAATCAACTAAATTTATTGTGATTTAACCACAAATTTATTATATATTTAACACTATGACATGCTCAATTTAACATGATTATCATGGACATAAATATATGCCTTCTGAGTTTTGAACTTGACAATGACAGCAAGAAATGAAACATGACTTGGCATTTATGTCTTTGCAATAGACGTATTGGAGCTAATTCACTTCTCATTCAGTGAAAAAATACTTTTATGTTCACTGCAGTTATTCCAAAATTATGCTTACAGAATTTTCAAAAAAACAGGGCCCAGAATCCTTCTGGTATAACAGAAATTATCTATACACAATTTGGACTGGAGCCTCATATGCTGTGAATCATGTAGGTGTTTTGATTTACAACAGCTGAAAAATCTGTCTCACCAAACATAAATTACAGGCTTCATCTGAGGAGTAAATCCCTGGGAAGCTTCAGCTGACATGAAATCTATGTGCTGTTTTCCCATGCAGAGTCTGTGTACTATCGAACAAAATCTTTACTTGCTGAATATTGCAAGTCATACTCAGGTATAGGTAGTACAAGAAGTTCAGTAAGTCGAGCCATACTTTCAGCTCTCAGCCATCTCTTCTTCCTAAACTGTAGCAGGGATTTCAGAAAAGGGGCTTTCTTTCCCCTTTCTTGACATTACTCAGGATTGGAAGCCTTTTCCACCTGCCCTCCCACTATGGTATACTACCTCTGTTTTCGCCTTCCAGGACAGGATGAAGTTCTTTCTTTCCATGTGCCTGGGGCAAAGCAGAACAGAGTCCCTTTAATTTAACTCTGTTATCTGAGAATGTGTATCATTACAGTGCTTTTCTTCCATGGCATTGACAGGGATCTACATCTTTCCTGAGGAGGGAAATTGATCTATTCATACATGGTAATTTATTCACTATAGTTGTTTATTAAGTTCCTGCAGTCCATCTATCTATCTGTCTGTCTCCCTCTGTCTCTCTTTCTCTCTCTCTCTCAATCAATCAATCAAATAAGTATACTATCCCTTGGAAAACTACAGAAATTGCAAACATTGCTTACGACATTAGGAATGTGCATAATGCATTTTTACTTGTCTCTCAAACAGGATTCAGTCACTGGAAACAGAAATAAAATGAGGCAGTTTGCTACTCACTACCGGGAGATGTCTTGACATCCCAATCTGGCATTCTTTTCGTTGTCCTGCTTAGGTTCCAGGGATTTCCCTTAACTTTACACTTTTGGTTAAAGATCTGAATGTGAACCAATCGTTATCCAGCAAATTCTCTCTCTGCCATAAATGTAATTAAGAGTGTAGGCCAAAATTCAATCATCTTTAAAATCTCATAGAGTCATTAAAAAATCATTCTGTATTCTAAAAACTCAACTGATAGTGTTATAGAAGTTTAGCTGGTCCACTGAGGCTGGCTCTATGCAAGCATATTGTAAGTTACCTGAGAAGTTACCTGGGCATTGGAATACTCTGCCTTGTAGTGTTAGAGTTGTGCATTTAGTCTGTACCAACTAACTTTTTTCCAAATAATTGCTGGGTATGTTCAAAAGTTAACAGTACAACTGAATGGATATTTTCACAAAGAGGTCACATGCACACAGCCAATCTCTATTGGAGGAGCAGAGGATTCATTAGCATAGATATAGACTGTTCTGTACTAGTTAGCCTTAGTTACTATAAACATTTCTGGACACTTTTATTTTGCCAGCTTAAACATGGGTTATAGCTGCATGTATGCCCTTAGCCCACTCATATAGCAAAGCAGAAAGAGATACTCTAAACACTACTGGATGACCTTTCAACCAAGGTGCACCATGAAAACCAGGACTAAGATTGAGTCCTGGGACTGTTACCAAGCTCAGCAGATACCCAGTATTTTCTTAAGCCTCTGTAACATACTCATACATTTGATGCCTAAAATTTGATGCCTATGTTATGAATGTCTTTTAGTGTAATATATATTGCTGTTATGGTAACTACTATTCCATGACAAATTAAGAACATACTCTAATTAGAAAGCCTAAGCTCTGAGAGTTACAAGCTAAAAACACGGCTCTGTTACATAACGCTTGAAAAGTATCTCCTTTTGAAGTAAAGGGATGAGTACACATATGTAGTTTGTGTCTGCAATTAATAATATAGCAGTGCAGTCACGGACAAGGGGATTAACAGATTAAAGCACCCCCAACCTCATTATAATTCAACACTGTAAGAGGAAAAAGTCATGACTATATTCAAGGGTTAAAATTAAGAGGAAAATTCATTAATTTTGAATCCAGCTCATCGTACCTGGAGGTCTGTATACTGGGCAATAGCTTTATATTCTTATCAAGACAGGAAGCACTAGAAGCTGAAAGATTTGAAAATAACTCCAGTGAAATAATATTTAAAAATAAACAGTATTGGCTGTAAACCAAAGTAGTAATCAAAAAAAAATATGTGTTCTAAAAAGCACTCATGAATGCATCAACAAACAATAATAATTCAATTATAATAATAATTTCAATTATAATAATTTCAATTATAATAATAATTATTCAATTATATTATCTTATGTTAAACTGATATTTTTCTGACATTACTTTTGGAAGTTAATGATAATCAACAATGTAGGAACACTGTGCTGGAATTTATGCCAGTATAGGAATCAAAAACATTATGCGTAACAAATATCTAATGAAAGGTAAAAATCTCTGGTAGTCACTTTATTTTGTAACCTTTGGTTTGCCTTCCTCCTCTTTAGTAGAGAACCTTTACTTGAGATGTATGCATGGGTACTGGCATGTTTGCTGGCATCATGGAAAGATTAACATAATAGCAAACTTGAAATCAGGGCCAAGTTTAGTACCAAGGATGTAGGATGGCACCGATGACGTGAGCTCTAATGCTTTTTACAGCAAACCTCGTAGCAGGAAAAAAAAAGTACCACTGAGTTACTGTAACGATATCTGTAAGTTTGTATCAGTGAGAGCTCCCTTAGGAAGGTCTATACAGGCATCATCTGAAATCACAGAGTACAAACTCTGCCCTGGACAAAGATCAAGAATTGTATGTGCATGTGCTTTCACCTGCTTGTTTTAAATCCCTTCAGAAAGCAGGTAAGAAGATGGCTTTGTCTTCTCTGCTCTGATGTTAAAGCACTAACTGGGCCTTAAAAAAAAAAAAAAAAAAAAAAGTGGAAAAGCTTATATCTACACTAGTATTTTAATCTAAAAAAGTGTATTTTCCAACTGCTTCAGAAGATGGGGTGGATACCATGGTTCTACTGGTGTGAATGTGGGTGGTTGCATTTCCTGTGCTGCCAAGCAGAAAGTGGCCTGAGCAGGGAAGCACTGCTGCGGGAATGTTTATACCATGTTGCCCATAACGGCAATGGAAAACAGCACTGTTCCCTGCCAGCCTGCTCTCATCTGCCTTGGGCTGGCCAGAAATGGAGGAGTGCAAAAGTATTTAAAATTTACTTTAAAAACTCAACTCTTGCTTGCTCTGAACATGATTTTGTCTAAGAGGGGAACCGAGTCTTCCATCACTCGATGAGGCTAAAAATAAGGGATTTTCAGTGTTCCTGCTGCGAACTTTGTGTGGTAGAGTGATGTAAGCTGAGAGCAGGAGACTTACGTATGCAGTACCTGTATGTGTGAACAATGGGACAGGAGTGAAACACAAGGTGCACATGATACACAGGTCCATGGGCATCACTGTGGTCATACTAGTAAAGAGCTAAACCAAGCGGCAATTCTGAACTCAGCAGCATGAACTCAGGCTGGGGCTAACACAATTGCATGCTGGGTTTTGGATAGGATCTGTCATGATACCTGCTGGTTCAGAGCACAGGCAGAGAAATTACAAGTTTCTCTGGAAAAATCAAAAGAGAAAAGCTCTACAGGCATATCCTCATTACATACGCATGCTGAAGACAAAAGAGATATCTGAGGACTAGTTTTACATGCAAAAGAATCTCTTGGACAAGCACTTACTAGTTAAGGAGCCATCAGATCCTGACTCAGGCCTCCTTCAAGCTAGACAGTGTTTAATATCACGAGCATTCGTGATGTGGACATTACACTGACTGACACACAGTAGCAAATACCAAACTTCTCAATTGCAGCTTTTGTTCCATTTCAGCATTTCTGCATTCTCTGGGGTGCAGAAAGGTTTACTAAAATTTTTCTCTGCTGTTGGAAATAAATTTTTTCCTTTTGAGTTTTTCCCCAGTGGTTATTGTGTAAGAGGATCTTGTGAGAGGTTGAGTCTGCTGACTCAAGAGTCTTAGCTTGAAAGATAGTGAAATATTCTTGAAAGTATATAAATTTGTCATCATCATTGCAGGAGTAAGGTGATGGAAATCAAGAAATATTAAGCAGAAAACTATATTACAATTGCACAATGTTTTAAATCAACACATTTAAAATTACATAGTGCACATAAGGAAAACAAGAAAGCCTCAGTAAGGACATGTTCTCCACTGTCTGGACTAATATCTATGATCTCTGAGATTTACCAAATGATGTATTCTGTGTTCCTTTCGTGTTGTTTCAATTTTAGCATGAATAAAACAACTGCATGCTACTACTACTCTGAATTCAAAATCAAGTGATACTAACTCAGGTTTAATCCAAAAATGATTACAATTCTTTTTCATTCTCCTCAGAGTTAATGTTTATCACGGGCAAAACACATCCAGACTAGAATGACAGTGGAAATACGGTCAGTAGGGTTTTTTGTGGCGATTTTTGCAGCAGCTTCTAAGACAATACAGCAGGATGTCCAAACCAAATTAATACAGAGGACATATAGTTCCTATGAGTGTTCTGAGTTCACAAGCAGATGAAATCCATTTTTCAGTAACACAAATACTGGTTTAATTTACAAAGATTTATGGATCAATTTCTTGCCACCAGGCTGTGTATCACAGTCCTGCATTGAGCTCCTTTCTTACCCTTAAGGGCAAGCTTAAGTAGAAGCCTTTTGGATCACGTTTCCTGACATGTTAATTTTAAAAACTATGTGCTTTCTTTCTGTCTTTGAACAAGACTTAGAAATGGTAACCAAGAAAAATGCTTACTTCTTTTAAATCGTAATCCTTCAAACTTTTCCTAGCAGGTATATAACTTGCCACTAGCAAACTGTGATATTCGTTGTGGCCTAAAACAGAACACTCTACTTTCACTTACACATCAGTTTCAAAATACCATTTTTTAAAGAAAATACCTTTTATCATACTGGATTAAACACTTTCTCAAATATTTTAAGTTGCATAATAAATAATAACTACGTCTTTACTCTGTAGCATTAGGAGCTTGGATTACAAACTGAAAGCCAAATCACATTATTTCTAATTTGTATGTTTTTTTATTAGAAACAAAGACATGGCATATATATTTTATTTTTCATTCTTTCATTATTTGCTGTTCACAAGTTTATACAACAGACATTTTTTCGGCATAATGCCCACAGAAATGTCAGTTAAATTCTAATAAAAGTAGAGGACATATTGAACACAGAGCTGGCACATTTCCCTCTCCCTTTGAAAGGGTCCGAGGTAAAAGAAAAGTAAAAAAGGAGGCTAAACGCACATTCAAAAATGAAACTAATCAGATATATATATGCCTGCAGTCATCGTTCATGTTTTTAATATATTTTAATAAGGTTATAAATTAAAAATATGCTTTAATAAAATACACCTTAAATTATGAAAAAGGGAGCAAAAATATAAGTTTAAAAGTCTACGGAGACGTAGTTTCTATGTGTTACGTGTTTTGAAATTAACTAAATTTTCTGTGGATAATTACTGTAGTTAAGTGTACAGATAACTCTAAAATAGGAGAATTCTTTAACCTTATTCCCTGAATAAAAATTTAGTCAGTATATAAGAAAGAATTTCTGTTCTTATGGCAGTTAAAACATTCAGAAATATTTTTAACTTTACAATTTTATTTGATGATTTCTTTGAAAAAAACCTACTAATTTAAGATCAAAGGAACAGAAATAAATAGTAATATAGCTGATGGCTTTTTCTTTTTAGCTTATAATCCTTGTAAGCCTATAATAAATTATATATTTATTTTATTCAGGAAAGATAGAAAAGGAAAAGCTATATTTACTCTCTATATCTATTTACTCTCTACCATCCTCTCCACAATTAACACCTTTTAAACTTTGGAAGCCTAATCCACTGGTCAAGTCACAGGTATTTCACTTGGAGGGACAATGATTTTAGCTTAGCTGGCAGTGATGAATGTTTATCCTGGTTCTATACAGGAGCATAAATTTCTGGTTTTATCAGCTGCACAAGCAATGAATATCTGATGTAGACTTAGGATGGATGTACAAGTATACATCACTTATCTGCAGTAAGAAGTTGCTTCAAAAGGTAAATTCCAGCTCAGAAAGAAAAAGAAAGGTATTTGTTACCTCTGATCTTCACTTGGTCTTAAAAGTGTTTGAGGCATGAGCTCAGTTTGGTTTTATCATTTCATACAACCTCTTTTGCATATCTATATCTGTATCTCTCTCTATATATTATTTCATGAATATGAGTAACCCATTTTCAAATGTTACCAAATTAAACCACTGATCTTTCTTAGGTAGACCACCCTTCACATTCCTAAAAGTTTCATTGCTTGTTTGAGCACCAAGTATCATAAAATACAAATCTTGATTTACCACTTCAATTACTATGGAAAACAGTATGGAGAGAAGAAGATGTAGTCCCAGCATCTTGGGACAGAAAGTCCAGGCTGTATTTATAACTAAACCACTGCATGATCAAGCAATTCATATTCGTATTCATATTCATCTCTCTTTGCAAGTTACAGATAAGAAAATGACATGTGATTTAGGTATTGTTAATCATTCTCAAAACTATTTTTGAAAAATATTGTGTTGGTAATGCATTTGTTTTGCTTACTATGAATGCTCAGGAGGAAAATATTTCATGAAGATCCAGGTTTACCGTCAAGAAAAGATCATGGAGTCCCTGAATATTGTTTTTTCCATGTCATGCTTTGGCAAAAAATTGAAAAAATAAAAAAAAAAATAAAAAAAATCTTGCAGGTCAAAGAGCTACATCTCCTGGAAATCAAGATTGCCATTAACTGTCTCTAATGTCAGTGTTTTTCAATAATATTAGTATTACTTAGTATATTGTAATACTTTCTTTGAGATTTCCAGAGAAAGGGCCACATACGCAATAAATTCTTAAAAGATGCACAGCCAGTACCTTTGATTTTTGTCACCAGAACTTAAGATATTGATATGGAAAAAACAAATACAGGCATTTAATTTGCTTCAGTGTTATTATGTATGGATAGGGAATCTGAAAGCACTTTAATAGTATTCAAAAACGTCACGTAAATATAAAGCAGCATGATGAACTACCATCTACATCAGAAACTTTGTGAAAATCTTGCTATAGCGAGGATAAAGGTGTTCTTTGTGAACAGTGAAAACCTTGTTCTTGATTGAAACTCCAGGGAAAGAGAACATGTCTCCTGTTCTGATATGCAAAACAAAAGATGAGTTATCTTCATCTTGTTAAGAAAGTCAGCCTTTGGGGTACAACCTATTTACACGAGTACTGAGAAGAATGAAGAATATTATGAGTACTGACAAGAGAATAACTACTATGAGTATTAACATGCTGAGAGTATAAACAGAAATACTAAAAATTGTCCTTGTTGCCTACTCATGGTTAATTCACAGTAGAACAGTGGGGCTGTGGTAGTGGTGTAGGACATTAAGACATTTTATGTATTTTACATTTGTATATAGTGTACAAATACTGAGAACATAATTGCTATTTAATAAAGGTGAGGAGGCTAGAACAAATATGAACAGCTTACTTCTCCAAAACTATTTCTAAAATGTATACAGTGAGACTGGAAGTCCTGTGGTACTCCCACTGATTTACTTACCTTTAGTATATGACAGCTTACATGGTTTTTTACCCTGCTAGAGAGGGTTCTTCCTACAGTTTAGCATCACATTTTGTTACACAGTCACAATGTGCCATAAAGAAAGAAAGGGACATGAAGGAAATCAATCTTTTCAGTTTCATACTGGCACCTAGATTTTTTTATCTATGAGTACATAAGTAAATGCATTGCAGAAAATAACTGTACTGTTATGGTACCTGTTGCAAGCATTTTTAAGGTAACACAGAGCTTTTTAATTTAAAAACATTATGTGTATTTTTACAAGCAGCTGGTGCTTAAAGTATGTTTGTAAGCAAATTGCAATTGATGTCTTCTCTACTAATTTGGTACCCGGGGACAATCTTGAAAATTAGATCTACATATGACTAACTGAAATTTGTTGTACAATGTAATTAACTGAGTCGAGGTAGACCCTCATAAAATGACACTAAACATAAGAAGTGAGTCTCAGCGCTCTTGTGTCATCACTTTTGCATTATGATTCATGCATGAGCCAGCTCCAGTGGAGCCTCTGGAAGCAGCCTTCATCCCTGCTTAGCAGGAGCACTGCGCTCTCTGGTGGGCGCACAGCTGCCACAGGCAGAAAGCAAAGAGGAATTCTGGGAGGTAGCGGCCAGCACAGCTGTACCCATCTCAAGCTTCTGATGTGAAGATATAGCTTGTGTTAGCCCTGGAAGAGCCACATCTCCTCCTGAAACATGCAGGGGTATCTTCTGAGTCCAATCCTTCTTCCCAGTGGTTGAGGGCTGCCTAAGCTTTATATGCCCACAGCAAATACTTTAGGTTGGAGACACCCACCCGTGACCCCTGTCATGCTCTCGGTATGGGTGTGACACTGTGGGCTGAGGAAGCCAGAGAGGCCTTTTAACCCAACACCAGCATTTACCATTACTATATTGGTCTGGCTGCAAGTTAATGTCAAAAGCCCATAGGCCTTTGGTTTTCAGCAAGCACACACACAAGAGACATACTATGTTAGCTGTTGAAAAGCCATAGTCCTGGACAGAGACTGCCCCCTCATCCGAGGGCTTACAGCCTTCTCAGCTGACATCCCCAACCTTTCCTCTATCCTGTACCGTGCCCCTGAGCAAACCCTGCTCCATCCAGTACCAGCCCTCCTGTTCCCCTGGCCAGGTACAGCTGTACCAACCAAGGGCAACAGTACTACTGCCACATCCCAAAAGCTAGCCTAGCACTTAGGAGATGGAAAATAGAGCAGTGGAGGGGCAGGGGTCCCTCCCTCTCTCCAGCCATGCACATTCTTGGCCAGAGGGCATCCTCAGGCTTTCATTGGGCTGTGGGCAGGCCCTGACACTGCAGCTGGCTGAGGACTGCAGTTCCCACAGAATTTAATCAAAACCTACAGACTAGTCAGTAAACTGCGTTGTTTTTGCATCTTTATTTCTCAGTATACCTCTCAGGCCCTTGGCTTGTTTGAGTGCAGGACTGAGGTACCATGAGTGCAGTTCTGAATGCAAAGGGTAGAGCAATATTAAACCTTAAAGGACAAACCCTTTAGATGCTGATGAGACATCTCAGTGGCAACTACAAGAATGTTTCTTTGTTTGAACCTTGCAAGTATTTCTGCACGTGCCAGCAGATTCAAAAAGACCCTAGCTGCTTTTATTTTTTGCTGGGAATATCAGAACCATGCTTTGCCTTGTATCCTTATGTTCCTCCTACTTCAGAGGAGAAACCGTTGTGACAAGGTTATATAAAAATTGAGTGGACCTGGAAATTTGTAAATCCTTAGGCAAAGAGCCACAATCCAGCAGTTGTCCATCTCTGTAACTCCTCATCCTCTAGTTGAAATTTCAAATATATTAGAAGGCGAATCTTTTCTATCATGGCAAGTGGCTTCCAAAATCAAGCATCTATCACAGTAATTGCCTGGTCCATCCTTGCATTCAGATAATAGCATTTCAGTTCAAGACACCAACTCCTCCTAACCGCAATGTAGGCACTCTACAAGAAGTGACATATGAATGCTATGCCTTTAGACATTTTGCAAGTCAGCACCATTACCTTCTGCCACAAGGCATGTCAAGGTGACACCGCAGCTGTTGTGCAGCTGAGGTGTTCACCAAACCTTCGTCAATCAGGAACATGATGTCCAACCCCAGGCAAAGCTCTGTTCACTGCTTGCTCCAGACCTGTGCTAGGGGCTTGATGGACAGCTTGCAACAACTGCTTTGGAGTGGTGACTTTGCTCTCCAGTTAAAAATACAGGTGCACAAGGTGGAGAAAATATAGGTCATGTTTAGAGCAGCCAATCACTCCTTAAAGAAGTCATATGCACTTAGCATCATGATAAAGCTTTTATGAAGGGCACCTGTACATTTTTAAGTTTAGCAAATACATACATATCCTACACAAATATGTTTGAAACAAATGTTAAAATCAGTATTGGAAGTCAAGGTTTGTGTTTTTATCTTTCAGTTGCAGATTTAATCTCATTCCCCATGACCACAGTAACGATGTATAGCTACAGTCAGTGGAGGTGGAGGGAGTACACTCTCCATGAACACAGTAAAAGGAACTAAATGAATCTGGCTTCATACACTGAATGGGTCAAGAGCACCATCTCGTGGTTTTCCCTTTCCACAACAGATTTTGTTTAAAAAAATCTATGATACAGAATAAATTCCTCAAAGGGGTTGTCAGCCTTTGGCTTTGGGAGTTGGGGAGGAAACCTTGTCACAATCTTAATCTAGAATCCTTTTTTTTAAACTCTCCGAGTCAGTGCAGACCTTATCTTTTTAGGGTTAAATATTCAGAGCTTTTTTGAGAGTGGTCACTGACAGAGTTTTATTTATGTTTTACCTTTTTTTTTCTTTTTTAGTCAAACAAAATATTCAACATGCTAAAATGTTGCTTCTTTGCAGTGAAACCCTTGGCTAGTGACAGCATATCTGACACATGCTGCAGTTTTGCCACATGCTAGAAATCAGGCTCTGCGATGACAAGCTGTGCTAAGGTGCCAGCACTTACAGAGTTGAAGTAAGAGAGTTGTTTTTTCTTGTTTTGGTTCTGACATGTTCCACAGTCCTCAGAGCACAAAGGCTTTTGCTGGAGGATAAATTAAAATGCATACAAACTTGTCCTTGTTTGTGCAAGTGACTATATCATCACTATCTGGCACTTCTCTTCAGCTTCTCTGCTTGCTGTGGTGAGACTGCTGAAATAGCCTTTAATGACTTGCAGGAAAGTGTAAGCATCTTGAACAGCTCCTTGGATTTTTCAAGATAGTATCATAAGTGCAAGAAAGAGAAGCTGCAAAGCTCAATATTGATTTAAAAAATTCCTAAAAACCTGCTTCTGTCTGCCTCCCGGCTAGGGTCAGGATGAAGTTAAGGAAAAATCTGTTTCCATAGTTGTTCAAGCTGGGAGAAACAGCTGCTAGCCACAGCAATTTACAGAGCAGAGAAATGTCCCACCCTTCCTCATCATCGAGAGCCATTCCTAGAGATATAACTGGAAGAAATCTGTACTTGCACCAGTCAGGCAGGAGACTCTGGCAGCCTGCAGGTATTTCTCACCTTCTGGAGATCTGATAAGCATGTGCAATGTGGGTAAGAAGCTTTCACATTCCTGCAAAGTCACTGGGGCTGTTAAAGGTTGAGTTTGAAAGTAGTTTTTGACAACAGCTGTAGTACCTGGAGAGGACTCATCTCCATATGGCAAGTGTTATACTTTTGCCCTAGGTATGACTCTCACATTGATTACATATCAAAGGCAGGTCCAAGATAGGCTCAGCACAGACATTAACAACAATCTATTCTTACCTTTGGCACATAAATCACTCTCCTTAGCACCAGTTGGGGCACCCACTGATACTAATATCCAACACCCTCACTCTCTGAGGAACTGTTTTCTCTCTCAGTAGCAGATGCTAGCATGCCTGGGTGGGGACTGATTGTCCACATCTATGAGGAGACCAACCATCATGTGGCTTTCAATCAGATGCATAGTTTTTATACAGGCCCAGTGCTCAGTGTTGTTGGGCAGGGTTTCAACTGCCAGGCCAGGTTACCATAAAGGAGGAAATAGCTGCATGGCCACCACAAATCCCCATGCTTTAGAAATTTTGCATAGGAAAATTGCAAGATCAAGGTCCTTAAGGAGCTGTCACCCACCTGATGAAGGCTGTAATCTTAAATGTCTATTTTAATTGTTAAAACTAAGCTGGTAGGAAAGGATCTGAGTATCATATAAAACAGTTGGGCAAGAGGAAAGAAACAGCCACAGTGGTTTGCGGCAGATTCATCACAGCTTGGCTAAAGCTTCATTAAAAGTCAAATAATTTGACCTTTCCAACAAGGTCTCAGGTAGAAGGTAGGTGTCTCTTAGCACTCACAAATTGGTAAAAAATGTTCGTTTCTTCATATTGTTCATCCCCAATTGTGATCACTGAAGCCATGTAGTTGAACTCTTCCCTCTTATCTAGAGGTAACAAAGAATTTTTCTCAAAATTCTGCATGAGCAGATAAATTTCTACAGCTAATGAAAAAAGAAAAAAAGAGTAGCTGTTCTCCACTTTCTCTGTGTACAAATTGTTAGGCCTACTAGAGAGTGCATTCCCCTTAGTAAGCTCAAAATCTGAAAAGGTAAACCTGTTAAGTTTGTAACAGCCACATTCAGCTCCTAAACACACACACAAGTTTTAATTCAAAATGTATCATACACTGCAACACCAGTTTAAGAGTGAATGCCTGTGCCACATTTCTTTAAATCGCTGTAGGAAATAGCAGTTCTGTTCAGATCACATTATCTGTGTTCTTCAGGACAGAGGAATTTCAGTAGACACAGATGTAAATTTTATAACAAACTTTTGCTTATAATATTTCTTATTTATCAATGCCTAACAGACTCACTGTGGTTACATGTATATCAAGATGGTGCAGTCTAATTACCAGAACGAGGTATAATAGGATCACATAATCATAGAATGGCATAGGTTGGAAGGGACCTTAAAGATCTAGTTACAACTCCACTTCCAGGGAAAGGATAGGGAGTCCGCTTCTCTGGGCAATCTGTTCCAGTGCACAGTCACCACCCTCACAGTAAAGAATTTTTTCCCAATACCCAATCTAAACCTACTATCTGTAAATTTGAAGCCATTCCTCCTTGTCCTGTCACTACATGCTCTTGTAAAAAGTCCCTCTCCATCTTTCTTGTAGGCTCTCTTTAAGTACTGGAAGGCTGCAATTAGGTCATCCTGAAGTCTTTTCTCCTCCAGGCTGAACAAACTCAACTCTCTAAGCTTTTCCTCATAGGAGAGGTGTTCCAGCCCCCTAATCAACTTGGCAGCCTTCTACCCTTCATTCTCCAGTCTTGAGCATATGTTTAAGTGGACTTGAATAGACAAAATATTTATGGAATCAAGCTGCAGAACGCAGCATGAGAATGGATTCAGTACATTTTACACAAACGCAGAAGACTTGCACTTTGTCAAATCAACGTCTTTAAGAAGCACATACTAGAAACTTGAGAAAAGAGAAGTAATCTTCTAGGACGATAGACAGAAGTCCAACAAAGCTAGCAAAGTCAAGATCAGCAATTTATTTTCACCTTTACAAGACAAACATGAATAGTATTTACAAATATATACAAATACTAAAAGTAATATTATAACTTCAAAAAAAAAGAACACATATTTTTTAGTAGTATAGCCAACATACAGTACTGTTTTTTTTAAAGTTGGAAAAGGTATCACCTCAGTTCAAGGAAAACCTGAGCTTTCTGAATGAAGAAATGAAGGAAGAACAATTTAAGATTCACGTAAGAGAAACCATCAGAGAAAATGGTATTACGAATGTTTGCATTTAAAAATCAAAGACAAAGCTTTGAAAAATCATAAAATCTAGACTCCCCCATAATTTGAAGTTAAAAAGGGCTTCACTCACCTCACTGGACAGCACTAGAAATGCTTTTAAAAGCCTTCTGAACAAGACTATTAAAGAGTACAGAGGAATAATAGAATAAACTTCTTTATAAATATAGAATAGCAGAAAACATTTTCTTTGTAGATGAATAAAAAAAAATTTATGGCACATCTGACAATTTGTATTGGGAGGGATGGATCACAATCTCTTTAGATTCTGTTTGCTTTTCTTAGTCCCAGGAAGTGGCCCTGGCATAGAGGTGGGTTTCACTGGTTTGCTGCTCATACAGTCACTGGAGCTGTGGTAGCTGCACATGCACTTTGTGCAAAAGTCAAAGCCACAACTTTCACGAGTGCACATTGCTCTTTGAAGATAGGAGTCATACTTTGCAGGTGAACCACAGCGATGGCAGGCTTTAAAGCTTTCAGTGTTTTTCAAGGTCTTGGCAGCCTATTGGAAAAAGCATACACAGAAAATCAGGAGCAGAGGGTTAGTAAACTCTATTTAGAGTTAAGAATTTCCTAATGTTATCTAAGTGCCACAAAACGTATTATAATTTCTCTTACTCTAGAGAGATAAATTAAAAATTTAGCCTAATTTTTGTATCAAATTCTAGTGGAGACCGAAAAGTAATAATCAGACTATAACCTTCTATATACTTTTTTTGTATACTTTGTACTGGAGTAGAGGTAGCCAATTTCAAATTTTTTAAATTTAAAATTTGACGGATAGGCTAAATCAAAGGCAGTAAGTAAAACAGTCCTCATGAATCTTCCAAATCCCATCCAAGGATGTTGTTTTAACTTAATTTTTAAAAAGAAAAGAAAATAAATATTAATTCTATTTAAATCATTGACATTTTTGAAAACTGAGGAATGTGTTCAGAAATCTCAGCTGTGGAGCACTTAGCTTGAGATACGAAATGGAAGCAATCCCTTTTTCTTTCCAATTAATTAATTTTTGACACAAAAACGTCTGCTTTCAAAATGATTTAGCATTAGAAAACTGTAGACCTGTATAACACCTTGTATCATTCAATTGTTAAAAGCAAAATGTTTATATAATCTGAATGTGTTGCGCATGGACATAAATGTCTTTTAGGAACGAAATTTTAGACAGCTACTGAACAGAGTACTTTTACATTCTTAATGCTACAATGTCCTATATAGTAGTACTAGAGCATCTGGATCATACTTTCCAATGCCGTTATATCTTCTCTTATTGCACTAATTTGCAGGATAAGACTTTTGAGCTTGAGCATAAAACCTTTTTCTAATTAGGAAAATCTACTGCTTCTTAATAAACAACAACTTTCAATAAACATTTTTAAAAGTCTTATGAAGTACTTGCAACATAGACCTGCACCTATACGTGGGGGAAAAAAACAGCTTAAGAAAAATACAAGGTGAAGGGAAACAGGCTGTTTGCAGTTGTTGACAACTATAAATTTGTAGCTAAAAAAGTAATTTTAATGCCAGATAATTAGCTGGAAAAAAACTCCAACAGAGAATGAACAGAAAAAGTATGCGTTGCTTATTTTTTTAAAAAATAGGAACTTTTTAGTCTTTGGTCCCCCCTTTTTTTCCTTTAAATTGTCCATCAGTTCTGAAGCAAAACTGACAGGTTTTGTGGGATTTAAAATAGTCATACTAAGCAAAAACTGGCAGCCATACTAATAAGAACTACAAGCACTTGAAACAGGAGAAACTACTTTCAGAAAAATGCTTCACAAGCTGATCGTGTGCCAGACAACATGTGAGAAACTAAAGATGAATGGAAATCATCAGTTACCTCAGAAAACTCCACGAGCCTGCTGTGATTCTTAGATGCTTTGGATCTGGTGTTTTTTTTGTTCAAGACTTTTGGTGGGGTTGCTTTCTGAATGGAAGCTAAAGACACTCTGTAGAGAACATACTCCCTTGTTGCAGCATGCTCTGGTGCCTTTGTGCCATTCTGATGAAAAGAAAAACAAGATTCAAATCAAGATTTAAATTTGAAAAGAGACTCACCTGATACTGGTTTTATTGTTTAATAGAAGTCAACAACTAATTTTTGATCCTTCCTTCTGGTTTCCAATTAATAAAAGCATCACACCAAGGAGTATGTTACCGATTTTACCTCAACTTTCTCAGTCACTTCTGTTATAAATGCATAGAATAGCTCTAGTTCAGACCATCAAAACAACAATCTATCACGTCATCCTACTTTCATATTAACTCAGTAATTATTTAGGCAGAGCACGTAACCTATTCATCACAATGTTTTATAGCACAAAACAGTATTTCTAATTCTTTATGGTGAATAGGAATGCTTGAAGCTTACATTGTGAGAAGTCAACTCCTCCCACCAATTTTCCAGGTTTCCAGTTCAGGTTAAACAGAAAAGCATACAATGGCAGGGAGGAAATCAAATTCTATGGGTTGAATGTTCAGTGGTGTCCAAATGTTTCACCCCAACAGGCTAGCACTGTAAAATACTACATAAAAACTCAAACTGGTTGACCACCTTATCCTGTGACAGATCTTAAGCCTTGTTTCATTGTCTCTCCATCTCATAAGAAAGACACTCATAGTGTTAAGAATCCTGACTTCATAAAGTGCAATGCCGTGTGGTTGGATCTAGTATGTTTTATTTCATAGGACAAAGAGGCATTAGGAACAGCTCACAGTATAAAACACTTCTTAGTTTTCTGTAGCCAGCACACTGGAATTTGGAGACTGCTGCAAGAAAGTATGGAGACCCTGAGTTGCACAGTCAGCTGAGTGGTTTATTTCAGTCTCTTTCCCTTTTGGAGCAGCGAGGATGATGAAGCAAGCAAGCTTTTACTGAGTCTCTAGGGCTATGCTGGAAGTGACCCTCTCCTTCCTGCCCTTCAGTGTAACACAGGACATGTGGAAGCTCCTAAGAACATCTGTGTCTCTCCTTGGGTCACCTTCTCAGTCAGCCTTCCTTGGGGTCCCCAAAGACACTGATGTGACTAGCAACACTTGAGACACGGCATCCTGACAGGACAAGCTCAGACACTCCAGTGACAGTTTTCAACCTAAGAAACTCTTCTGTGATCTCTTAAGACTAAGTCCTGAAATAGCAGAAAGATACTGGTGGTTCAGGCACAAATTATCTAACAGGTGCAGCAACTTACAGAGAGGTTTTTCACAGCTTTACTATACATTTGGAAAATCCATTTATCTTCTTGTAGAATCTTCCGCCATGTTGTGCTGACTTTGGCAAAACTGCAACGACAATACGAATATATCAGTTACCTCCTGGGAAAGGATTTATTTAATAGCAAGAATAACTGTAATCTTTTTCCTTCATGTAAATATAGAACATGTTCACAGTTGTAGTCTTTAATTGCCTTCTTGGGAAAAGATATTCTCCACGGCTTACATTGTCAGTTCATGTTTTAACATACTAACACATAATACTAAACATTCAGTAAATGTCACAAGCCCCATACTTAAATCATTAAGCCATCTGACTAGGCTGTTTCCTTTCCCAATGAAATACAATGAGATCAATATACTTACTTGATTAAATCCACCTCGCTGAGATGCCTTAAAATGTTTGCTAATATATGCTTCAGGTTCTTTTGGAAGAGTTCGGCAAAAATGTCTATTTTATCTAGCCCCATTTTCTTTCCAATTAAGTTACAAAGTTCAACTTTTCCCCTAAAAACAATTCTGTCTATAGCAGCCCAAGACTTGAGATTTCTTTTACCATTTTTTTTCAAAGTTGAGCAAATCATGTCTTCATAATGGCTTACTGGCAGTAAAGTCTTCTTTGAAAACTGTTCTTGGTTTTGGTTCTTCCTGAGACAATGTTTTGGTGTGACACAGAGATTCCCAGCCAAAGGTATACTATCCTCATGCTCTATTGTATCAGCATACTGAGTATTTAACATAGAGGAATAACCACTGTCCTCATTAAGTTTACTGTTTTCCAGTTCCTCCATTTCATAGATAACTTCATCAAGTCTCTGGGTTACTTGTTTGTTTTCTTTGTTATATATTGGTCTTCCTCCATCTTTAAGTTCTAGATTTCTGGTGGCTGCATGATATGAGTCACTAGGGAATATTTTCTGATGCTCTTCTGCACAGCTTTTACAAAAGCCTTCCTTGTAATTCAAGGGGCAGGATTTTTCCAGTCTTGTTTTCTCCACAGCAGATTTCAGTGGTGCAAACCCAGCATGAAGAGATGCACAGTCAAAATCACGTTTCATTTTGCAAGAGCGGTTAAGGTTTGATTTCATTTTGTTGTTTGTATCCTGCAAGAAACAACAAGGACAGTATTACAACACAGTGTAAACTACATCACAAATTATTCTTCTTATAAAGAATTGACCATGCCTTCCTTCTGCATTATGACTTTTATACTGTTATCTAACTCACTCTCTAGTGTCTGAAATACAACTAGTGGAACTATGGATTTGAAGAGCCACTATGTAATTCAATCTATGTAAGATCATCTCAAAACCAGAGTTTTATGCTGCACATAACTAGGGCTAGGAAACTGACTGGCTGATTTACTTTGTCACCATTCCACCAGAATAGTTTACTTTTAGACACACCAATGCCTCCACTTGCTACCCTACATGTAGCGACACGGGCAGGACACTTGCGGTCCCTGCAAGGGACACCAGTGGCAGAGGGTCCACGAGTGACAATCCGGACCAGAGAAGCCTAAAGTTTGCATCCAAGACCAGAGGCAATGCTGCTGCTGCAGCCAGGTATCTGGCATTTTTAAAAAGGGAAGAGGATGGATGGCACAGGAAAAACTCAAGTGCTCACATGGATGTGTAAATTACAAAGAAAAGAAGCCACCCCTAAACAATGGCCAGGGGGAAATAAAGGTTACTTACAAGCATGATTTTAAGAGAGTGAGAGGTCAATAGATATAGGGAAATTGAGCTTTCCTTGCCCTATTTCTTTCCCCTCCCCCCCAAAATACGGTGCTATCTCTATTAACAATTGCAGGGGGATGGGCGAGGGCTGAAGGGGAGAAGGAAGCCATCGCTGCCCTGTTAAATCTAAAGGGGAAATAATTTTCAGCATGCTTTGTAATCCATAGGAAATATAAGCTCCCCCATTTGAGCAAGAATTTTAAAGGATTTAAGCACTTTCAGCAATTTTGGAAAGAAGCATTAGAAAAATGTTTCATGAACGATTCAGAGAAAAAGTCCCTTCTTTGTACCTACGTTTAGTGGAAGAAAGGAGCAAATACGCTTATGGCTTTGAGTAGTGTGAGTTAGGTGAGAGATGTAAGCCTCGCTAAGCTTCCTCCTTCCCTTCCCCCCTTCCTTGGGAGCGAGTAGAGGAACTTTTGGGCTGAACTCCTAATGAATTGGAAAATGCCCCCTCATCAAGGCCGGCCCTGACCCTCCGGAGGAGCGGGCTCAGCCGCGGGCCCCCGCGGCGCTGTCAGGCTTCTCCCGCCCAGAGCTCAAGATGGCCCGAATCGGCGGCAGGTAGACCGGGTCCCGGCTCTACCGTGCCCCACGGCCCCAGGACCCTCACCCTGCGCCTTCGGGGGTCTCCCCTTTCCCCAGCACTACAGGATTCCCCCTAAAATGACGGTGGCTGGGCGAGCAGGAGCGCGCCGGGTGGATGCCCCCTCCGGCGGCGTGGCCCGGCGGGCGGGAGACAGTGCGGCGCGTCCCCGCCCGCGCTGCCCGCCGGCGGGAGCCGACCTGCGCTCCCCACCCCGGCTCGGACCCGGGCCCGGCCCCGCCGGTGCGGCGAGCAGCCCAGAGCACCCCACATGCGTCTCGTTGGCGGGATCGGGGCGCTCCGTGGCCGCCCGTGTGCCGCCGTCCCGTCCCGTCCCATCCTGTCCCGCCGGCGGGACAGCTGCGGGGCTAGGCTGCGGAGGGCAGCCGGACTGGGCGGCCGCCGGGGATAACCCTCCCCAGCCCATCATGACGAGCCATGCATTCCCAGTCCCGTCGCTGCGTACGCCGGCAGCCCCCGCCACCCCGGTCACGGAGCCCTGACGGCGGAGCCCCGCTGGCCCGAGCCGGTCCAGCCGCGGAGCCCCGAGCGCGGAGCCCCACAGCCGCGGACCGGCTGGTGGACGGATGGCTCACCCTGGCGCGGCGCTCACCTCTGATGCGGCGCCAGCGGGCAGTGCGTGGTCCGCGCTCGCCGGGCGCTTTTTAAAAACTTTGAATTTGGTATCCAAAACCGCGCCGGCCAATCGCGCCGCGCCCTCGGGCGGGACGCGGCCAATGGGAGGCGGGCAGAAGGCGGGGGCCAATGCGGGGCGCGGGGGGCGGTGCCGGCCCGGCCCGGCGTTTTCCCTCCCTGGCGGCTCTGAGGGAGGCGGGCGGCGCGGCCGCGGCTCCCGCGCGGTGGCGGCTCCCGCCCGGCCGCAGGTCCCGCCCGCCCCTTCCTCCCGCCCTCCGGCACCCGCACGGCCTCGCGGCGCTCTCCCCAAAGAACTGCGGCCTTCCCCGCCCCGGGAGTGACGCGCCTACGCTCAGCCTGGCGCCCAGCTACATCTCCGGTTTTTTTTTTAAATGGACGAGCCTGGGATTCTCCCATCATCCTGACACGCTCCCAATGTGCAAAGCTCCTCTGTCGGGGAAGGATTCTCTCCCTCACTGGAGATATTCAAGAACCGTATGGACGCAATCCTGTGCCATGTGCTCTAGGATCATAGGATCACAGAATCACAGAATCAGCTGGGTTAGAAAGGACCTCTGAGATCATCAAGTCCAATCCTTGGTCCATTACCGCCGTGGTTATTAGACCACGGCACTAAGTGCCACATCCAGTCTCAAAGGATCTCTCACGACCCTGCCTGAGCAGGGAGGTTGGATCAGATGACCCACTGTGGCTCTTTCCAACCTTAACCATTCTGTGGTTCTGTGATTTAAGTCTGGTGGTGGATCTTGCATCTGGGCTTCTTCCCATAAAAGAATTGTATTTATTTTAAAGCATGACCAATGCTATTAGCAGCTGAAGTGTGAGGAGAAGCACCACTGGAAGCTAGGCTGACTGGACACAAATGCAAGGATCCCTGCTGCTGCTGGAAATGCAATCTGCTCACAGCTCAGGGAAGTTGCATTTTCAGAGACAACATCCCTTGTGTTAAAATTAATATAGAGTAAGGCTTGCCATGATGAGCCAAGGACAGTAAAGTCCTGTCAGATGCCAGTTTTAGGATACCTCAGTCAGGCTCCTGCTAGAACCACATCATGTCTGGTTTTTCTCACACAGGTCAGAGGGTGGTCACTTGCAAGGCAACACCACCTCTAGTGTCTGTTGAAGAGCTAGATGAGAACAGGGAGGCTGTGAGCTAGGCAGGATTTGGCCAGACGGGCTACAAGTTTTTCTAAGTTTTTCATGCAGTAATCCAGTGCTCAGACCCAGTTGATGTCTATTATTTGTTTGGATGAATATGGAGATGAAGTTAGAAAGAACTGCAAACTCCATCCATCACTGGATGTAAGAAAGCCCGGCTTTAAGTCAAGTCAGTTAAGACTCTCACAAGTGCTCTGTAGTCTTCCATTTGCAGTACTGATCTGGTAGGAACAAAGACTTCAGTCCTAGCTTCTGTGCCAATCGATACCTAATGAGTCAATGTTTCTTTTTACTTTTTTATGTGCCAGTTGGGAGTTGTAAAACTATTAGTAAATGCAGACCTAGGTCTCATGCTTACCAACAGGATATATGTATGCCTTACCTTACGCATATAGATATTCCTACATCTGAAGTTAATGTGCGTGTCTTTAGTTAAAAGATTTGGAACTTAATCATAGTTACAATGCAGTGTTTACTAAAAAACAAAGCTGATAAAGGTATGGAATGCCTTACAATGCTTTTAAATAGATAGACAAAAACACTAAGATGTCTGTCACACCATGTAACTTTTAGAAAATCAATAAATTGGAGGGTCAATTAAAAGCATAAAGCAAAAACTCAGGCCAAGCCAAGTGGAGACTAAAGTATCAGCTGAACAATACTGTAACAATTCACTTTGGACACAAGAACAGAAACATTCTTTCAAAAATCAACTCATATGATTTGTCACTTGGCTTCCACAGCTTTTTTTTTTCTGGAAAAAGGGATATTCCTAGACTTCTGTTCTGAAGGGCATGAAAACATGATGAAGATACACTTAGACTCCCTTTCATGACATTTTAATTGATTAACAGATATGCATATAGGTAGAATCGCTCGAAGAAATTAAGTTTTTTCTTGTTCTCTCAAGTAAGCTATTTGACACTGTGCTGACGTTTAAGCTATTGTTTAAACGAAAACTGGAACTACAAATAGCTAATTTTTTAACGTGCGCATACCTTTCAAAAGTGGTGTATCAGTATCTTCTCAGTGGAGAAAACTAAAAACCGCAGTTCCTTCTGGCGCAGTCAAATTTACTTTTCAAATGGACTGCTGCAGCAATAATGTATCTCATATGAAGATAATAAAGTCTTTTACTCAGCAAGTAAGAAAACTGTTTATTAGTCATGAGGAAAGAAGTTTTGGTGTTTTTCATGACATGAAAAGCAGTTCCATTTTCTGGGTGGTATTCCAAGAAGCTTCCTCGCAGACCTTACAACATCTGTTCTAAGGGGCTGATAAAGAGTAATGTTCAGGAGGAATTTTTTTTTTCATTTTCTGAAATAATTTCCATTAAAGATTCAAAATCAGCATATTCTCTCAGAGTTTGTATCATTTCATCTAGCATTTCTTCTCCTAGCATGAAAGATTCAACATGATGCACTGATCTGCTTATTCTGTGGTCCGTAATCCGGTCCTGTGGAAAATTGTAGGTTCTGATCTTCTCTGATCTTCCTTTAGTCCCAATCTATTGAACAAGAAGAATGAGTTTATCATCATCCTTTTATAAAAATGATGAAATATTGATTAAGCATCTAAAGTGAAAGGTTTCTTTTCCTCTCATGATTATCCAAAATTTGTTATAGTTACATATGACTCAGATCATTTCAGTGGCTGCAGTAATTGTTCTCAAACATATAAAAGAACAATTTTACTCCATCTTTTTCTAATACTATTCTGGTTTTTCATGCTGCAATCAAACATGCAGTTTGTTTCACTGGATCTCTAGAATTTATGTACCAGTGAAATTTTAAGTCTGGTGAATATACAACCTCTACTGCTGAAGTAAAATGTAATTTTGTTGTCCAGAGAAACTGTGGACTCCACAACTTCTTGTTTTTCAGGGAAGTCTAGTGGAAGGTGTTCCTGTCCATCGCAGAGGGGCTGGAGCTAGATGACCTTTAAAATCCCTCCCAAGCCAAACCATTCTATGATTCCATGATTTTTTTTTTTCCCTCATGTAAGTCCCTCCTGGGCTCCGGTTCTCCTATATTTCCATTTACTATTTGCAGTTCAACACAGAAGTTACCCTAAAAACACATGCTTGTACAGAATGATATTGTTACTAAACAAAACTTACCTGAATCTTTCGAACACTGTTTCTCTTTTTAGTTTCTTCTTCTAGTTTGGCATTGTATAGTTTAGCACATAGCATTTGCATAGCTTTCTCTTTGTTTCTAATTTGAGATCTTTCTTGCTGACATTCAGACACGATCCCTGTCAAAAATATCATGACATTTAGCACTTAAGAGTAACACATACTAAAATAGTTTTGCAGTTTCTAGAAGACTTCTATTATGTTACATTAAGCTGTTTCTTTCTTCCATATTTGTTTTGGACTGGGAATGTAGAAGTCCAGACTTACTAATGTCTAATAATACATTTTGGGAAAGAAGTGCAGGCTGAGTTGTACAGGTGTTTTAAGCCATATGACAAGAAATTTAATTCCACATGTTGGACAACAGGTGGATAATGAAATAAAAGATATGTAATGTGATCTGACTTACAGAAGACACCTTGAATACTTGTAATGTTTGGCCACAGTTCCAGGAAATGTAAGATTTAAGGAGCAGTAAAATGCATGAGATAACGAGTGTATCGAATATGATCAGAATATAAAAAAGTGGGCACTATTTTATGAACAACAACAACAAGTGTGTTTTCTCATTCCAAAACATATAATTCAAGACAAGAAATGAACAGCCCAAGAAAGGAGTAGAGAGAAGAAATACAGGAAGAAAACAGCACAAGCTAAATTGTTATTTGGATCTATTTTAAGTAACTCTGGTAATATTAAAGTACATTTTATAAGACTACATAGTATTACTTTATGAAAGATTTATTTATAAACAACCTGCTGGATTGCAGTGAAGATTTAAACAATATTTAGGATGAGAGAAATAGAAGTAACAGGACAATTGTAGTAAGGGAAGTGAGATCAGAGAAATGAAGAAGAGAATGGTGGAACAGGAAAAAGTGAAGAGATAAGGTGATATATAAATCCTCCTATTAGCCATATATAACCATGAAAATATTTGCAATACACCTTAACATTTCTATAACATACCCTAATATCTACATTCAGCAAAAACTAAGATCAACTGCTGGTTTTAGTTTGTTGTGTTTTTATCCAAACACGCAGGCAATCCAAAACTTTTTCAATCTGGAGTATCTTTTGTCACGACATAGTGATATATAGAATTTTATCCTCTCTACTGTTTATCTTCTACTTTATTAAGGTGATGCAACAAGTGCAGAATGGATCAATGTCTTAAATACAAAGAGATCAGTGGCAAAAATCTGGATATGTGAAGATAAAGAGCACTTGGGATTACCCTGAGGCTGTAAAGCCTGAGTAATGTTTGTACTAGAGAAGAGGAAAAGTTAAAATGCCATGAAAGTCAAGGCAGCTGTTGAAGATTGCTCAAAGGGAAGTAAAAGGGTTAGGAATGGCAATAAAAAAAACATATGATAGCTAAAATCAGGTAGCATTTGAGGGTGTACCATATCCCTCCTATGTTTCCTAACCTGAGCCAGAGGGATGGGCCTCCTAATTATCTGTGTCATCTACAGGAAAGGAGCCAGCAGACAAATGGAAGCTGGCATCCTGAATAGACTCTGCAATTAAAAGCAACATTTTAATATGGAAATAGAGCAATCTCTCTTTTGGAGACTAGTCAAGAAATGGCAAATCATCAGATTTCAACCTACTCCATTTTTCAGTATCATTTTCATTATTTGAAAGCTTAAATATAACTTTTTGACAGAAACTGATCTGGGTGCTTATAGAGTATCATGTTTAGTGGCAAATGGATAGCTTACCTACTGAAGCCAGTAGTCCTTACTATTAAAAATTGGAGTGGGCACAGGATGATGCATTTAGAGTACTATGAACAGACATGAAAACTATATGAAAACTCTGCTCTGCTGTTGTCCAGGTTTGAAAATACAACTATAGTTTCAAAAGAAATTCTGACAACAGTTTGGCAATGTAGATCTCGTAGTAAGGAAAAAATGAAGTACCTGTTGGAATATGAACTATCCTTACAGCACTATCTGTGGTATTGACATGCTGGCCTCCAGCTCCACTAGCTCGCTTTGTTTCTATCCGTAGATCTTTTGGATTAATTTGCAGCCTCATCTGTCATGAGATACCAAAAAAAAGAAAAACAAACAAAGAACGTATTTATATTGTTTCTTTCCATACAGGTATCAAATATGCACAGTCAGTTTATTTTATAAGGCACATTCATGCAAGATCAAACTTTTTAAAGATTATGAGTGGTAGCTCACATCTACGTGTAAACATATTAACAAATCTTCATAGTCAGACCGGACTTCCAACACAATGGAACCCAGGAAATCAGACAAATAGCAGCTTAACACATAACTATCCGTTAGCACTCATTTTCCCCTCTTCTGAAAGCCCTGCACCCTCTTCTTCCAGCAGAGTTAACCAATACTTGAATTTGATACCAGATGGTTTTTAGTTAAAATGGAAGATATTCCCTTTTCTGGTTCTGGAATGGAGCAGTAGGCTCTGTGAGAAAGAAGCGAGATAACTTCAAGAGAGTACAGGAAGGAATAACATCTTTGACAATCTGCTAGTTCAACATGAAACAAAGATCAAAACAAAGCTTTATTTCTTAGCCAGTTGCTTTTAACCAAGCAAATATAGTGAGACTTGACGTATACACTCTGGAAGGGGCAAGTGAGGACAGTACAAAAATGGAAAAGAGGAAGTGCTAAAAGAAGTATCTATGAGCCCTGTAAAATAAGTCAGTCTCAGGTTACTTTGTAGAAAATGTAGTTTTCCACAAAACATGCAAGACAGAGTAACAGTGAATTTTCGAGTTATAGTTAAGTGAACTGTCAGTGACTTTCTTGAGATCAGGATTACAAGGAAAGATGGAAATTCTTTATTTCACCCCATTATAAAAAATAAAAATAAACAAATAAATATTACTTAGTTTAAAATTAAGAAGAAAAAAAAGTCATTAAGTGAGAATAAAAAGAGAGACAAGACCACTCGGGTATCAAACACTGCTTGTGGTAAAGTCTGTTACACTAAAATATAAATATTACCTTAGTGGGTTGGGGTAATATTGCAACAGTCATTGTGCTGGTATGAATGCGTCCTTGTTTTTCTGTCTTTGGTACCCGCTGAACACGATGCACTCCTCCTTCAAATTTCATGTATTTGTAAGCCTCGAGACCTGCTATACTGGCTACTGCATGTCTTAGGCCACCTTAAATACAGAAGAAACACAACTGTAGACCCATAAGAATTGCTGGTGCTATGCTGTTATACTTCAAACAGTGTCTTTAGACATCATTGTCATTTGTTTCTTAAAATTATGAATTTACCATTTAAACACTTAGGCAGTATTACACCTGCAAGAGAAATCTTAAAGCCACACATGCATACTCACACACTATCACAAGTAAAGGACTGTCAGATTCTTTTTATAGAGTCCAATTTAATTTTTTTATATACATAAAAAGAGTGCCTAAGATCAATGTACATACATGTATACATACAATCATAAACCACAACAGAACTCTAATACCAGTAGCAAGTTTACATAAAGATCAAATTTTGAAAGCTGCTTTCAGAAACATTGATTTTTTTATTGTTAGTTCAGAATCTATCATTCAATGGGAAAAAAAGAACCAGCCCCTTATGACTGCATGATGAGTATTATTCATACTCTTCTCATTATCCATTCTCCTCTATGCATCCTACCCATGTGTCTTCATTTTTTTATTTCATTTTAATCTTTTGCTTCCTTGGAGTGAGCAGAACACCAATTCCTGCGCCTCTTACCAACACCTCAGTAAAACTTGACATCAATGTCCTACAAGCACCGAACAGCTTGGAACTTGGAAGTAAAGCCTAATGCAATCATGGTTTCATGACAGAAAGAGTTTATTGCTCTACTAGTTTATGATATTCTTGCTCTTGCTTGTTTGCTTATGTGCAGTATAACTGAAGGATCAGAGAAGTGATGGCACTATAAATGGCACAGAGAAGTGATGGCACTACAATTTTTCACTCATTTTGGTTTCTAATGCAGCTCGATTCCCAAATCCCATTCTCAGCACAGTGGATGGTGTGCCAAGGGAATGACTGAAGAAGAGATAGGTGGCCTTGAAAGAATATTGCTGTTTAAGTCTTGCAACGTGAAACCACAGCTGAGAAGTGGCACATACTTTGCAAAAATACAGTTTTAGGCCATCTCTCAGAGTGAGGAACTCAATCACAGGGACAAGATAGAAGCTTTCTAAAAAAGGAAAATAAAGACAACATAGAATCTGAAAATGCCCTGCAGAACAGCAAAAAGTCAGCAGCCAGAACACAGGCCAGTTCTTTCATCTCCATGGACAAGGTTTGCAAATGTTTTTACTCTAGAGAAATTTAACATTCCCTCTCAACTTTACTAAAATAAATTTCCTTTTACAGACATGTTTGTTGAAAATAGCCTAAACTGCCTCTTCCTTTCTATTCCATGTAATTTTTATCCTTCTGACTTTTAAAATTTTTCTCCTACTTGTATAAAACTGTACCACTTTGATTCAAATACACTGTTCAACATACCTAGTGCTTCAGTGATGTAATTTATAGCCATTATCTACTATCAATTCTGTAAGATGAGTTTGTCATGTTTAGAATAAATCTGATAATAGAGCATGTAGTTAACTGATGACAGAGCATGTAGTTTAACAAATATGATCTTTCAAAATCTTTAGTTTAGATCAGGAAGTTTAATTTCAACAAGTAGTGTGAAATCTTCCTACTTCTATGCAAATGCTATTTGAATAAATGAAAGATCTCTTCTTTACTCTAAGAGAATCTTATGTAACCTAAAATAACGAATGTAGTTAAGTAATAAATCTTACTTACTCCTTTATATATGAAAGCAGGTACTAAAAAGATCACATGACACCTCTAGATTTGAGGAAGAAGCCAGGTTACGTCAGGAGTAAAAATAATGTGACTGTCCACAAGGTTACAGCACTGCTGACAAGTATTAATTATGTGATAAACAGTTCATTGCAAAAGCTAACTTACTGTCTTTTATCTCTCAATTCTTCTGGCATTAATATTCATACCATGGGTATAGTCAGTCTGTCTGAGCTGCGCCCATGTCTGTGACATGTTCAGGAGAGTTTTAGTTTGTAGTAGTAACAGTGTGCCTGTGGCACTGCAGTGCTTAGCATAAGATGACCAAGAAACTGGTTCAAATGACAGGTATTTAGGTCATACTGCTTTGAATCAACCATTACCAACATGGGTTTAATACGAAACCCAGCCAAATCTAATAAAATTTCAACAAACCCTTTACCCTGGCAGACATGTTGTAGGCCTATCAAATATAGTTAGGTCTTGCTAACTGTGTGCTTGCCCCTTTCATATTAAATGTCCCACTCTATCCTGAAATCTGATCTGCACAGAACAAGGGTGTTTGTACTCATTTTTTAATGGGGCATCTTATACCCAGATTGAGACAAAGTCCCACATCTGTGTCTCTGCCTTCCACTACAGAGTGAGAGGCACTGGATAAATAATGACGTGGGTTTGTTCTTTAATGTGTGCACTAAATTTTCTAAATGTGTGCACTAAATTTGTGCTATTTTTACACATCCCTTGGAGTATGTCAATAAAGTAACTTAAGAGTAGACTGAAACCAACTTTTAACTGCAGCTTTATTTAGCATTCACCTTATTCACACATGCTCACATTCAGATTTCAGTCAAATTCAGGAGCTCTCAGAAATGAGGGAATTTGACATTTTAAGTGTAGGACCTTGCTCTTCCTAATGCAATTGATAAAAATGGAGCGAGGACACGGTGCAACAGCCTAGTGCCACCAGCATCCTTAGCTCCACTCAGCACAGTGTAGACAATTTGAAACTGAGGGTTCAAACTTGCCTTTCATTGGCAGTGCCATGCATAGTGCCTCTACTTCCCAATTTCTTTCTAGCATCTGTTTTGATAATATATGGTCATGCAAGACCAAAAAATACACAAGAGGCTGACAAAAGCTAGGGCTGTCTTTATTTTTCCCAAAATTTACATCCTACTTTCCTAGACATTAATTTCAGTGCACAGGTAAGCTCGCAGCAAAACAGCAGATTTTTAAATAAATATATAGCCATTAAAAACCTAGCCCTTTAAAAGAGAAAATACAGGTAGATATATACTAGCTTAATATATCACTTCAATTTCCTATTTAAGGCATTAATGAGAATGCTTATGAGGTTATGGGCTCTTTGTCCAAGGACTTCATCAAAAGGGTAGCCAAACCCAACTCCCTTTCTCTTCCAACCATAGAACTCTGCAAGCTGAGTCCTGACTTAAAAACTATCCCATAACAGGGCTTTTAAGCTGAATCAGTGAACTGATCCAATTAGCACTGGGGCCTCAAAATTGCTAGAGCTGAGAGAGAAGAAAACATACAGCTGGCTAGAAGGTGAGACAGCCCTTGCTTAAGCTGACTGTGAAACTGTGCTCTGAACGTGAAGCCTATGTGACTGCTGGGCTCTACCTGATCCAAGTCTTGCCTCAGTGAAAAGGGTAACACTCCTCTCCCCTTTATACATGATAAAAAGAAGACCCAGACCTTTCCCTCTTTCTGTTCACACTGTTATAGATTAGGAAATCAGGGGAATTTTTCTTCCCCTGCCCCACTCCAAGGGAAAAAAAGCGGAGGGGGGGGGGGGAAGGGAGGTCATTAGCGTTACAAAAGGTGTAGCCTGCCTAGGTTAATGGCCCATTTGGAGAGAGGGAGGCGGGGGCTGGTTCTGTTCGGGGAGGTGAGGGGCAGACTGCGTGGATGGCTCCCTGGGTGCAGACAGGCATTTTGGGGAGGGGGACCGGAGGTCTAGTTTTTCTTTTGGCTGTTCATCCTGGTGAGCTCAACTTCTCATCCTGCCGGCTTCGACCTGCCTGACTGTTCCGCTCCCCGGATCTGCTGTGCTTCATCGGAGAGTTTGCTTGCCCGCGGGAGAGGAGGGGGAGTTTTTGAGACACCACCACCTGAGGCTGCGGTGAGTTCCCGTAGGAGTGTACTGCCTGCCTTCCTTTTTCGTCCCCACGGAGGGAAGGACCTCCCCATCTCCTTCTCAGCTTCCTCACGCGGTCTGAGACCGCTCTCTCCAGCCCCCCCTTCCCGCGGGTGACTGCCGGAGCCCACAGCGCCCCTGCCGACCACGACCGGGTACTGCAGGTCCTACACCTTCCAGCGGCCCAACAGCGCCCCCTGCAGGTCATAATTAGGACTGTGCTAAAGGGCAGAGAAGTTCTCATTTAGACTTTTTGTTGCTGTTGTTTCCTTTTTATTTGTTTGTTTGTTTGGTTTTTTTGTTACTGTTTTTGCCAACACACATATATCCTTTAATAAAGGGTTGTTATTTCTTCTGGTTTTTTTTTTCCACATTTTCCTCGAGTAAAGCCCCTTAATTTGACTACAATTGCAGAGAGAGAGGAGTTTGGTTTACCTCATAACTCATCCTCTTTAGCAAACAGTCCAGTCTCATCTGACTGCGACAACACCCATCTCAGCTGTACAATGTTTATTCCATTTACTTTCAAAAAAGAAAGTAAACAGATTCCTGTTGACTTTGAAGGCTGAACTGGCTCAGCTCCTGGCAAAGCATTTTCCTGGTCATAAATGGGGATGAATATGACTTTGCTCTTTCAGCAACAAGATGTACTGTAATATGAAGCTTCTTGTCCCTACCTCCACTTTCACTGAGCAAACAGTTTACTTGGCAAATGACTTCCTAACAATACAAAAAGTTTATTAATAATAACAAAGATAGATAATAGACAATACTGAATTCAAGTGTATTATTTGTGTGAAAAAAGTGTATTATTTGAATTGTCAGCAGTCACTCTAAAAGGGGATGCTGATACTGTGAAAACCTGAGTTCATGTTCATCAACTTGAAATAAGATACCTCCTAAGAACTCTAAAGAAAGTTATTTGGACATTTTACAGACATAACATTTTTTAAAATCAATTCAAATAAAGATTTTAAGAAACCAGAAGTGTAAGTGAAATCCACAGTATACAGACATAGGTATAGACAAGGGCTTCCCTTTTTATGAAATGTGAATACAGACAACAAATCAATCCTAAACCTAGATTTTCAAATTGTCAGTTTGTGACATCCAACTGCATTTCTTCCATGGAGCCCAATTTTTGATCCTTCTTTAGGGTACAGAAGGACCTTCATTAGAAGGGGAAAGTAGCTCACTGACATCAGAAGCTCAACTGGGAGAGTTGTGAATATTTATTTGCTGTGAATTTCTACACTGTTGAAACAGAAAGGTTCAAGATACTTGAAAATATCACTGAGTCCAAAATATGGTGTAAGTAAACAGAAGAAGTGTTAAAGGATGCTTCACATTTCTCAAAGCTTGCTAAAAACCTCTCTGCAATTATATTAAGTGTTGACTGAAAAAATATTAGTTTTTCTGACAGATTGCATATCCTAACATCCTAGCTTTTCTCATTTCTCAAAGTTTCACAAAAAAAAAAAAAAAAGATGAAAGTATGACTAGAGGTGAAGTTTCACAACCAATTTGAGCCAGGAGCAGTAAGCTGCACAAGTGCCCACCTACTGATCCACACCCACTAGGACATATGCATTACCTCCACAGCAATACCCAAATAAGCAAATTTGCTAGCTTTACTAATGACACCATGGATAACTAAGGCTGTAGATCTGTTAACACAGACAGACTTAACAAATCTATCCTACTGAGAAATGTGGCTAGCAATCTGTTAATCAAAACCCAAAAGTCCTGCCATGGCTGGCCATGTTTTGGATTGCAGTTTCATGGTGGGCTTAAGCTTGCTGAACCTCTTGCTGCTGGAAGAGGGTCCTGTTTTCTCACTGCCACCACCAGGAGCCACACCCTTTGCCTCCAGCACCTCTGTGAACATTTCTCCTCTTGTGCCAATTATCTGAAAACCAATTGATTTTTTTGTGTGTGTGCAATTTTTCAGGTGGACTGACTTGGTGATGAGACTCTACAAAGATGCACAATCAAAAGTGTCAATGCAAAGCAGTCAGCAACAATGCAGAGATAGCAAGATGATCTTTGTGAAACAACTTTACACACTATTTGGATTAAGCTAAAATTAACTATTGTGCCACTGCCTCAGTTTGTTGTGTAAAACTACCAATCCCCATCTCTTCAAAGGCATTGCTCCTAAACCAAATTCACAGCTCATCAGCACCAGAAGATCCAGTTTTTCCACCTCCTTGCATTCAGTCCCATGTTGCTGCTTATCCTAAGTTAGCTCCCAGGCTCATGAGAACTGGCTTAATACACTGACAAAGCAAAAAAAAATAACCCAGTCATAAAAAAGAAAAGTCTTTGCCAGTTTAAGTGAAAGGACATCAAAACAGACAGAAAAAAAAATAGGTGGGATTGCTCAGACAGGCAGAGATGCAATAAGGAAAAAGGTAGAAAGGAGGAACATCTTTTACTGGCATCAAGCTGTAAGCTGATTACCTGTGACATTTTAGTTGAAGACTTTAAAAAATAATTAGATCTCTTATCTCTCCTCTTAAAGCCTCAACAATTCTCCCACTTTGCTCATCCATTAGCTGTATTTAACATCAGATCATATTTCAAATAAATTCATGATGTTTTAGATGAAACTTTAAAAATTGTTTTAATAAAACTGATTCCTCTTTGCCAATCCATAATAATAAACAGACTTTCAAACTGCCACCAAACTGACCTATAAGCACTAAAACATTAACTAAGTAGAAGAGTGTATCCAAATAAAAAGTATATACAATCTGTATTTCTAAAAAATAAAAAAATAAAGCTAAAACAACGTCATCACTTTCTGATTTTCCTTCTGCCAAGAACCTGTCTTTCAGTATTCTCAAAATGTAGAAATGAAACTACTGAAAGACAAGTTTTCTTTTTGGCACTTTAGTATTTTAATAGTACTTCTGAAATGGAATTTCATTCTCAAATACAGAAGCTGAGGAAAATTGTACTCAGACATTCAAACAATCTTCCACCTCTAAAATTAAGATAGTGCAAATTAGCTTCCTGTAGTTAGGAAATTAAAATGTCATATGAATGACTGTTTCAACTTCTATTAGGAAGTTACAGTATTTTCATTACTGACCTATTTCACTGGGAAAGTATTCTAATACTTCAAATTTCCATTTTTTATAGGCAGCATATCGTTGATACATATCAAATATCTCCGAAGTGAACAGCATGGCTTCCTGCCCTCCAACTCCAGCAGTTACTTCCATGACCAGATCACTTTCATCTGTTTCTTCTGAAGGAATCAAAAGCAACACTATCTGTAAATACAAAAACACCCAGCTAAGACTCCTCTCTGACACTATCCACAACTGAGACAGTACAAAACACCAAGACAAGTCTGTAACTGACCTAGGCTGTGTTCTCTGTACCTACCCCTGGGTTGCCCTGAGGATGGGCTTCTCATGCCTCCTGTAGTGAGGAAGCAGCAGCCAGCAAGAGGTGAGTGGGGGTGATGCTGCATTGCAGGAAGGCTCCCCATGTCTGTTCACAGTTACAGGAGCTACACCGGTCTCTCTCAAGACCCACAAAACTTCACAGAAGTTTCCACCCATTAGGAAAACTTCGAGGACATTTGGACACTGCAGGATTCACGCCACTTCTTGCAACACAACTGAACATCTCCCCTCCCATCAGATTTCCTTTTAATCCCATCTCAACTGCAGAGCTAAGAAGATATGGATGTTCAGAAGATAGTTCTTCAACAACAACTCAAATGTATTATTCATTTATTTATTTAAAAAGGAAGAGCCTGATCTGCAGCAGAAAGATACAACAGAAGTTAAAAAACTGTATCACAATTTTGCATGCTGGATCAAAACTCTGGCTGATTTGCAAATTCCTTTCAATCATCTTCCTGTACTAGCAATAGGAGATGTTTCTTTCTATGGATAATTATTTCTTTTGGCAAAATCATAAATATTTACAAACATATTTATAAAGTGATTGTTGTATTGCTGTCAGAGGAATAAAGAACGTGACGACACCAGCTTCAACTTCACCAGTAACATTAAGTTAAATAGATTTTTATTGTAAAGATCATGATCTTTTTTTTCAAATAACACAGATACTCTGTAAAACCTACATAAGGTAGCAACTAAAGTAGTTACGTAGTATTAAAATATTTTTTTCCAAAACCACTAGTATGCCTGATACTATGTAAGTTTTGTTTCCAAGGGATAAAGAGTTGGACATCCATAATAGTATATGGAGATAAGACAAACTATAGCACCAGCTTAAAAAGATACATTGATTAAAACATTTTCAGGTACAAATAGGCACTCGCTTACAGCCTGTCTCTGTAGCATCTCCTTTTTTCATTTCATTAGATAACAGACACTACTTCAGTATAAATAGCAAGTGGGGAGGAAAAGAGTTTATCATATACCCACTGATGAGAATCATAGAACGGTTTGGGTTGGAAGAGACCTTAAATATCACCTAGTTCCAATGCTCCTAAGAAGACAATTTGGCCTTGTTAATTTAAGAATGACAAGGAAACAAGAGGCTTTATAAGGGGATCTCACCTGTTGTTTCAGTTCAGCTATCTCTTCTTCACAGGAGGCAATTTCCATTTCTGCAAGCTTCCGTAAATCTTCACTCTCATCTGGAATATTTGAGTATGGTTAAACCTCAGACTTATATCAGTGCCAGTTTGAGAAAACCTTCTGAAAAATAACCACATGAAGAACTTACTCTACAAAAAAAACCCCAAACCCAAAACCAACCTACCAAAACTTGCCCCTCTCCCCCAACACACTAAACCTGCCAGAAAATCAAATTAATACTATGATCTGTAATGAAGGTACACAGTAGATATTAAGTGTGTTCTAATCCTGTGCAGGTATAAGACAAGGGAAAAATCTGAAACTCTAAAAAACAAACCAAACAAAATCCAACCTAACCAAAAAAAAAAAAAAAAAAAGAAAAATTGCTGTGCCAGTGGTCAAACAGTGGCATAGGTTGCCCAGATTGGTTTTAAGTTTTCATCCTTGAAGATACTCAAACCCCAACTAGGTGAAACCCTGAGTAACCTGCTGTGGGTGATCCTGCTGAGCAGAAGGGTAGACTGGGTGATCTCCAAAGGTCCCTTCTCACCTCAGCCATTCTGTGACTCTAAGAAATTACTTTCTGTTTTTCAGTATGACAGGAACTTTAAGGATTTAAAGAGCACAGCAGCCCCACAATTGGCACTCTTTGTTAAAAGGACTATTATCCCTATAATTGTATGCAAAAATCTGACAACTGCAGTAGTAATTTCAAGTATTTTATATCTCTCAATTTATTCCAGAACAGCTGCAAAACTTCTAAAACACCATTAAAAACAAAGTTATGGGAGAACTCTTGCATAATAAGAGGAACTTGTAATTTTGAAGCGTCACTTGATTGGTCAACACTAATGCTTTTCAATTAAGGCTTCTTTTTCTGTACTACAGTTTCAATATGTTAAAGTGTTTCTTTTTTTTTTTTTGTCAATATCAAACTTCAAACACAGGGGTGAAAAAATAATAATAATAAAAAAAAAATCAACATTTTAAGCAGCCTCTGATTGCCCAAAAAGGGAGAAAACGGTACATACAATGAAAAATGGGGAGCTGGGGCTAGACTTTTTTCTGTGTACAGCAAACTTTTAAATGTGCTCAGGAGCAGTCTTGCACTAGAGCCACACCTTTTCAGCACTGTGACTGCAAATAGTCACTAGCTCAACTATAAATGAAACTTTTTTTACTTTATATTTTAGGTTTAATATTGGTGAATTAACTCCTCCATCACTTCTGTAAGAAGGAAATTAAAAAGATAATAATGCATAAACTGGTTTAAACAACAAGCATGCTTTATTTACAGCTGGCTAAGAGAATGCATGGCTGACTATCTGACTAACTGTCACTCTTTGAACGTGGAAACTTGATTATCTCTATCTACATTTCTTTACCATAACTACTGACTGATCAAGGGCTAGTCATTAAGGCCAACAGAAGGAAGGATAAAAATTAAGGAATTAAAAATCTGTTAAGAGTCAAACCAGTTGTTGGTAACACAATTAAGAAATAATCTACCAATTAATAGTACTTGCATACTTTAAGATGCAGATGTAACACAGGCTTTAAAATCAGTTAAAATAATATAAACAAATATTTGCAATTATTAACTGCAGAAGCGCTCAAAATTACTGACTACGCCTTTGTGATCTCTTCACTTTGCTGAAATTCTACGCCTGGCTTTGACAGCACTAGCTTTTTCAGCAGGTTCTGAAAGGAGAAAAAAAATCTTCCATGCCATTTCAGTAAGTTAGTTTGGGTCAATTATTAGTTCATTCAAAGGAAACATTTCTCTTTTTTCAAACTGAGGTGTAAGAGAATGAATAGTAAAAATACCAAAAAAGAGCTATTGTTTTTGGACAGTGTTTGCCACCTTCATTAGTCAGAACAGCCACCTACAGTTAGCACTTTTGATTAATCAGTATTTAGTAGCAAGTATTAAATGATCTAGGGAATATTTCACAATCTAATGACTGTTTACTGACCTTAAAAGTACTCCTTTTCTGCATTTTTGTTTTCTAACTGCTATCAAAAGGAAGTTTGATTCTGGGTAAAATAATATTATTTGGCAGCACTAAAAGTGCACAGTTACTGACACAATACAAAGTCAAATCACGTGTGGAGACAGCACAGATGCTGATGTCTACGACTGTAAATGGAGATAAGAAGGCAGGCTGGGCTGTCTCGGCAGCAAAAGAAAAATGGATTAAAAAAACCTTCAGAAGTTTTCTATCCCCGATTAATTATCTTTATTTTAGTTGGCCAGAGCATAGTGCTAGTAACACCAAGGTTGTGGGTCTGATCCCTGTACTGAACATTCACTTAAGAGCTGGACTCGATGATCCTCGTGGGTCCCTTCCAACTCAGAATATTCTGTGATTCTATGAGAGACAGGTGTCACCACGCTGCTCCCCCTTCCAGTATCAGCAGCTCCTACGCCGGTGGATGTGCTTTCCCCAGTCGCCCATACCCTTGATCTCTGCCCAGGTGGTTTCACTACTTCCGGAAGGCCGGAGGAGACCGCCCCGGCCCCCCAGTGACAGATGTGTCACACCCTCTCTATCCCCCCCCCCAACCCCCCCTCCGAGGTGACACGTGTGGCGCGTCCCCCGCGCGCGCAGCCCCCACCGCGCCAGGTGCGCGGCGCCGCCCCCTTGGGGCTGCTCCGCCAATCGCGCCCGCACACGCACATGTCCCCGCGGCCCGCACCTTGCCGCGCCAGCTCGCGCGTGTCGCGCAGCTCGCGCTCCTTGTCGCGCAGCCGCCGCACCCTCGCCGCCAGCTGCGGCGCCGCCCCGCCCGCGCCCTGCGCCCGCGCCTCCAGCAGCCGGCGCAAGGACGGCGCGGCGAACAGCTCGTCCAGGCCGGGCCGGGCGCTCAGCCTGCGGCACGGCTGGGGCGGACATCTCCCCGCTGCGCTGCTCCCGGCCGGCGCTGCCCGGAAGCTCCGAGGGGGCAGCGCGGCGGCCCGGCAGCCCTGCGCCGCGCGGAGAGCTCGCGAGAGCAGCCGCATGTCTGGCTGAGGCGGGACCACGAGCACTCCCCTTCACCGGGGCGTCACTGCCGTGCCGGAGACACCCGAACGCGCTCGGCTGCCTCCCTTCCGAGTTTCCGGAAGCTGCCGAAGGAGCTCGGCTCTGGCTTCGGGCGTGGTCGGGGATTATCGGGGCTGCGCTGGCGGAAACGGACGAAGGCGTTCGGCTCCCTGCGGCGCGCGGGGCTCCGCCCTGGGCTGAGAGAGCCCTGATTGGCCAACGCTGTCAGGGCGGGGCGAGGGCGGTCCTGAGCGCCCCCTGCGGGCCCCGGAGGGGACGCCGCGGTGGGTTTTTGGGCACTGACAAAAGCGGGGCTCCTGGGCGAGAGCCGCGAGGGGCTTGAGCGTTTTACTGCGGCGCTTTAGTGCAACCTGCAAGGCCGCATAGGTGAAAGGGGGAAGTTGGAGCTGTGGCTTTGGATATCCGGGTTACTCTTACAGACCTTCTCCTATCCCTTCAGGAGAAGTTTTCAGAATTAAAGTACCCTGAGGAGGAACATGCAAATACTTGTGGAAGGATGCCTCCACGGTGAAAGCACGTGCAAAATTAAGCACTTAGAGGAAATTTTAGAGGAAGAAAGAAAAGGCAATTCAAAGTGCCTTCGCATCAGAAATTAGTGATGAGACTAAAAGACAACCTGTTCACAAAATAGAGATCTGGGCACAGTCTCATATGTCGAAGTTTTAAATGGGAAGGCAGTGAGGATGTAGTCATTTAGTAACTCTGACGTAATGGATGCTGTGGGATGATCTGGACAAATTCCTTCTGATATGCAGATTGAGTGGCATAGTAACCTTGTTTCAGATAACGTCATTAATGAGATTCTTGGCTAAACTCAAAACAGTTTGGAGAATATACTTTATTATAAAAATGTGCAACTATCCATAGAACTTTATTAGGCAGTATTTTATATTACAATCATTAGAGGAGTCAGAGTTGTGTCCTTGCCTTTCTTCTGTCCTTGTTCATGTCTTAATAGAACTAGGTAATCATACCTTACAACTAAATTACACTGATGGAATAACTGTAACTTCCATATGATACATAGTAAATTGTTATTCTCATGAATGTAATATCAAAAGCAAGAGTAATGCTTGCACACTTAAGTAGTTTTGGTAGTCAGACATGAAAACTTGGAAGTTTTTGTTCCATGATGGAAATCCAAGGGCAGTACAGCCAACATGAGAATTTGTTATTCAGAATATTAAACATTTAAATGAATGGTTGGAAAAAATATTTTCCTATGATTGTAAATGCACCATTTTGGACAAGGTTTATTGGCAAAATACACTGTAACAATAGTTTATAAGTAAAAATCACAGTCAAAGACCTTTGTGGAGAATGCAGTCTGTGTGACTAGTCTGGTGCTGATAAACAGCATTGCTTATGAAATCTCACCAACTGAAAGATTCCCTTGCACCCACTGCTGCCTGACCATGAAGCTCCTTGAAGCCTTTTTACAGAAGGGTAAAGGAAAAATGACCAAATTTGTGCATTTAATAAATGAAATATTTTAGTGTTCTGCAATAGTGAATCATAGAATAGAATCGTAGAATCAACCACGTTGGAAAAGACCTCTGAGATCTTCAAGTCCAACCCTCGATCTAACACCACTGTGGTTACTAGACCATGGCACTAAGCGCCACATCCAGTCTCATCTTAAAAACCTCCAGGGACAGCAAATCCAACACCTCCCTGGGCAGCCCATTCCAAGGTCAGATTAGTCTCTCTGTAAAACATTTCTTCCTGATATCCAGCCTAAGCCTCCCCTGGCATAGTTTAACACCATGCCCTCTTGTCCTACTGCTGGTTGCCTGGGAGAAGAGACCGATGCCTACCTGGCTACAACCTCCTTTCAGGTATTTGTAGAGAGTGATGAGGTCTCCACTGAGCCTCCTCTTCTCCAGGCTAAACAACCCCAGCTCCCTTAGCCTCTCCTTACAGGACTTGTGCTCGAGTACCTTTACCAGCCTTGTTGCTCTTCTCTGGACCTGTTCCAGCACCTCAATATCCTTCCTGAACTGAGGGGCCCAGAACTGGACACAGCACTCCAGGTGTGGCCTCACTGGTGCTGAGTACAGGGGAAGAATCACTTCCCTGGACCAGTTGGCCACACTGTTCCTGATCCAGGCCAGGATGCCATTGACCTTCTTGTTCACCTGGACACATTGCTGAGGCATGTTCAGCTTCCTGTCAATCCAAACTCCCAGGTCCCTTTCTTCCTGGCTGCTCTCCAGCCACTCTGTCCCCAGCCTGTAGCGCTGCAGGGGGTTGTTGTGGCCAAAGTGCAGGACCTGGCACTTGACCTTTTTGAACCTCATCCCATTGGAATCAGACCATCTCTCCAGCTTGTCCAGGTCTCTCTGAAGAGCTGTTCTGCCTTCCAAGGAGACCAACACTCCCCCCAGACGACAGTTTTACTATTGTGTGAACCCTGCTTGTGAAGAGAAGTATGGAAAACTCAGGAAATTTAGAGTAAGGGGGGATTTAATGTAAAGCTTTTGAAAAGAAAAAAAAATCAATCACTGATGGTCAGCCTTTGAACTGTATCCCTGTTTTAAACTGGAAGGATGGATTTCCACAGTGTGAGTTCACAGACAAAGGAAGGGGCAAAATCTGGGTTTTGGTGTAATGTTAAATAATATGCAGACAATGTTTCTTTTAGGTTTTTGTCAGATGATTTTGGCACCATTATTGTTTTGTTCTTTCATCCCACAAACATCACTTCTACTGATGGTAGAAGTATTCAGGACATACATGAACAGGGCTGATGTTCTGTCATTGCAAATGTACTCAGGGTATTGGTGAGCAGGACTGCACCTTTGTCACTGCATCCAAGTCTCCGAATGTGCTACCATGCTACCCTTCTCAAAAAACAACAGCATTATGGCCCGAGAACAAAACCTATTTTGAAGTTGGTAGTTAGACAAGGGTCAAGTTAACTCGGAGCAGACGTTGCAGCTGCCGATGTGCAACCTTAATTTTTTGCTTTGTTGGATTTGATAAGGACTGTTAAGGCTCTGTTGGCTGGGTTAATGATGCCAGGAGCAGGCTCACAGACATTGTGGAGGTGGGAGGTTTGCTCCTGGTGGTATAGGAAGTTGCTAAAGTTAGAGATTTTCTTGAATCAGCTTTGATTGCTTTTGAATTGGTATTGTGGAATGCTTATATTAAATGGCTTTCAGAAGCACTTACTGCATATAGAAGATGCAGGTTCCTGAGCAGGCTCAGGCCATGATCAGTCCAGCAAGCTGCACTTATTGAAAAAGCTCCCCACCTATTTTTAGATACTGGTTCCACAGACAAATGCTCCTTGTGATCAAATTTGCTGCCTAGGAAAGCAAATTTGGCATCAGGTGACAGCTTAAACCCTGGCTGTTTAAAGTAGAGTGTAGTTGTCCTTTAGTTGCTTGGTTTAGATCACAGACACTTTAGCATGCCTTTAACTTAAAACAGAGCTATTACTAGCTCAAATCTGGTTTGTGTCCACTCTCTGTTGTCCTGTGAATGGACCATGTGGACTCCACAGGTACTCAAGTGAGTTGTGGACAGGCTGTGGACCTGGAAGCACTATGGCCACACTTCCATGCTACTGAGCAGTCTGGAACTCAGTTGGTTGACCTGCAACCCAGCCGCCTGTGTCACTGGCCTGTCTTTTCTCCATCATACCTTTAGTCTCCTTAATACCATATGTGCCTTCAGTCTAATTTGAATACTCATGATACTACCCGTGGGTTTTGCTTTATCCTGGGTATCCCAAACTACTTTCAGCTCAGTTATGTGAAAGCTCAGTTATGTAAACAGCTAGGTTGAACACATGCGTAACACAATATAGATTCTTTTTTTTTTTGAAACCTAAAGATCATGTGCTCTGCTTATTTGTGGCTACTTGGCATTAGGCATTATTTGACAGAAATATTAAACACTGGGCAAAAGTGACAAAAACAGAACTCACTTTCTGTAGTGCACTTGCTATATACATTCTCATGAAAAACTGAAATACAAGTTAAATACATACTTATTTTATTCCAGGCTATAGAATAAGTGTATTTAGGCAGTTTTTCAAAGTGTATTGTACACTGCATGCACAATAAATCAGTTTAATAGGTTGACTGTTTTACAATTTGTGTTCAAAGAACTGTATGATAGGCAATGAAATCATGTTACAGCATGACTTATTGTCCATTTGGACTACATCCATTTTGTTATAAAGAAATTTTGGGAAATCCAAACTGATAAATGAAATATATATTAAACATTTTAATATCAGCGTTTGCTCCAAGAAAGAAACTTCACATACTATATTCAATTTTTAAATCCCTCCAAATAGAGGATTTTAGACAATAAATTTTGAACGTGATTTCATTGCAGTATTACACTGAAAATTGGTGTAATATTTTTCAAAATGATGTCACAGTTTCCAAATACAGATTTTGGAATTTTATGCTAGAAATCAAGATAATATTTCAGGGCCTGCACATCTAGCTTTAAAACTGTCTTGAAAGGATGACTTGTTCATGTTGACAAGAACTTCTACCTGTGTGAAATATCTTATAAAGATAGCTAATGACTAGCAGGTCACCATCAAATAGTAACATTGAGAATATTCAAGTCTACATTTGTAAAGACTTATGCATGCAGTTTTGTCTCTTACACATTGTTTAGATGTGTGGACTAAATGTATTGTGCCTCAAACACCAACAACTCAAAATTACACTATGTAAATATATACATATATGATGCTGTATATGTTTAGTACCACAGTAAATATAACTGTAATCAAATGATACTAGACATATGTAGGACCATAGTTAAATTCTAAGTAAGAAAAAAGTCAGAGAAATTCAGTATTTCACAGTAGAAGGAGGCAGTGCTTTCTCACTGAATTTTCCCCCCTCAGGACTTGTAAACATCATAGCTCTTATTCTATCAGTATAATAATTGAATATTTTATTCATAATGGTAAATAGCTAACCAACATGAATAAAGTTGTCAAAACACAGTAACACTTTCAGACAAAACAGGTATTTATTAAAAGAAACATTTATAAATATTTTGTCTTGCATTTTAAACTACATTTTCATAAATAACAATATTTAAAAGTGCTGAATATGGTAGGATAGTCAGCAACGCCACTGTAAACAGATTTGTTTTCCACTTTGCAGATATTTTTTTTTCTAGATCCCATTTTGTCAAACACTACAACAGTTAAAATATTTGCATAGGGAATAGAGAATAGCCCTTTTAATCATCTCCTGAATTCTTTATAAATTACAAAACCAAATGAGTTTAAGAAACAGTTTGTTAAATTGTTCGTATATATATCCAAAAAAAGCACACAGGTTTCAAGTAAAAAGAATGACTAAAAAATTCCCCAAACTTGCTATTTGAAGCATGTTCAATAAATTAAGAAAATGAGAGGTAGTAAAACAAAGGGAAAAAAAGAAGCCCCAGAAGACAAACTAAGACCTGCATCCTCCCAGTTACTGTATCACTGCCTTGGCAGCAGCGGTTCCCGCCAAAGAGGGCATCAGAGGCTGCCCGAGGGGACTAACTGGGTGGTTGGAGCCAACTGTGCTTGGGCTAGATTCCACTCAAGGACACAACTGCCAGATCTGCCAGTCCAATCAAAAGCAACAGGCTTATGCCATGTTTAGTCCTACGTAAGTGAGAAGAACCTTGCCTCTTAAGTCTTAGTATAGTATTAAATATATATATGTGTATATATATATATATACACACACATATGTACGTATATGTATTTAGCAAGTATTCAAAGACATTTCTTGGTATATCTTTAGCAGTTTATGAGAGATGCTAATGCTCATTTTGCTTGTGTATGGTAGGTATGAGGATAGGTTTTTTGAAGTTCCAAGTCACTGTCTCTTTAAACATCAAAATGTGTCCTGAAATGGGACATTTTTTTGATAAAAAGGCCAAGCAAACACCTATTAAAACCACCATGGCAGCCAAGTGATGGGAGTACTATGCTGCCTTACCTCTGATTAAGGGCTCAGTACAGGATTCTTTACCCAGGAAAGACACCCATTGCATTTCCATAGGCATTTTGCTTGGGTAAGATCTGTAGGTTTAGGAGCCCTTGAAGTTTGGTTTAGTATTACTCTCCAAACCCCTTGTTTTCAAGGAGTTATTCAAAATCAATGAGGCTAGAAGCTAAGTCTTCTTTAACCCGCCACCTCGTAAAACATTACTTTGTTTAAAAACATTTTTTACCAGATTTAGCTTTCAAAAAAAAATCTTACAGGACAGATGCAATTCATCAAAAGGTTCTAAAATGCTCTAAAATGCTACATGTAGGCAATCTTTTATTAAATTTCTTTATTCAAAAAACTAAATTATCAAGCTCTTTGTGTTGTTTTTTTGTTTTGTTTTGTTTTTTGCTGAAGTACATACATTATACAACAGTGTTAGAACTGGATAGCCAGTCTTTAATAAATCAATTACAGTATCTGACATCTGAAATGTACATTGAAAATCTTTGTTCTTTTAACAATTTAACAACATCAGCGCATAGATTTTGTCACCCAGATATGGATCCCTTTAAGTAATTTGTGCTTTTTTTTCTTTTCTTTTTTTTTTTTTTTTTTGACATTGCAAACTCTGTAATGAAAATGCCACAGTTTTGGCAGTGAACAACCAGAGAAATCCTCCACTTGATTTATTTTAAATAAACAGTGATAAATAGCTCTTTTTCTCTGTACAGAAATATTGGCTTCAAAAAGTCAGCGTATTGTACTCAGTAGAGGATATTGAGTAATGCTACACCTTAAAAATTGGCTTTTTTCAGTTAGTGATGTTAAAAAATGCAAGCCTCTTTCTGGTTTGCTGCAATTGTATCTATGTACCATAGGACTGTATTGCACAAAAAAAGTCCTTAAATACAGATATAATTTATGTTATTGGATTAAATATTGCAACAACTAAGTGGTAAGTGAAGCAGTTTTACCTTGCACATGCAATGTGAGGATACACAAGGAGACTGTTCATAAAACTACAAATACATCATTGCAATCTTGACTGCAGTAGGGTGAAAGGAGTGTGAAACAAATGTATTTTGGCAAATCCATTCTTCCCCTCCCATGCCATCTTGAGCAAGGAGGACCTTGGTAAAAATGTAGACAGAGATCATAATATGTATTTGTTTTCTTCACAGTAGCCTGAGTAGTGCTAAACTGTAGTTCTCCAGGAACCCAGCTCCAGATGTTATTAAACTACTTTTCTTCCATCCCACCCACCCAAAAAAAATCAAGTTATTTTGTTTGAAAATTAAAACTAAGTTTCAGAAGTAGAGCCTGTAATACTTTCAACAAGAGACTTATAAATCTGAGAGTTCAAAAACCTTGGAAAAGAGTCTCTGTGCATTAGGGTGTATATCTGGAGCTGGGCATCTTCATACATGTGAGGGCTGGGATCCAACAAGTTTCTGTTGATCACTTCTCTCACCCGGGAATCAAGACTAACCTGAAGAAGATAAGAACAGAATAATATTAAGCAACAATATTGGAAAAGCTGTAATATGTATCTTTTTTCCTCATGGCTCCGTTGAACATGCTGACTTTATCAGTTTATTTAGGTGATGCTCTGTGCTTCTTTCAGAGCCATCACACAATTACTGTGTAATGCACTGAGACCATCAACCCTATTTCAGTTTTGACTTGATCTTAGCATCCATCTTAAAATCTGTGCAATGAAACACAGTTGTATAACAGATTAAATGCAGTGCAACTAAACTGAGCTCTGCAGTAACCTGAATTTTCCAAAATATGCTATTTTACCCTAAAAAAATAATTTTTATGTACTTAAAATTATTTCTCTGAAATTAATGTTGAATTACTCTCATTCAGAGGGCTGAAATGCTTTTTTTGTGGTTTTGTTTTTTTCTTTTTTTTTTTTCCTGAGCATTTGTGGTTAAGCTTTTAGAAGCTTTCTATTCATCATTCTCACCTGGCTGCCTACAGTTTTTTGCCATTTTTTTCAGGCACTACTCTTGTTCCTCACAAATTACCCAGAGTTTTTATAATTTTTAGTGTTAGTCTTCCCATTAATACTAACTATTTCAGGTTTATTTTCTTTTCAAGACTATTTAATATCTGGTAATTTATACTTTCAGGATATCATATGTCCATATTGAAGTTGTTAGCAAATTTCAGTTTTAGCTTCTCATTTACTTACAATTTGTAATGAACTGCTGTGTCTAGGCAGAAAAGGACATATTATGCTTGGGATGAATGCACAGATGATTTTAGCATATCATTTAGAAATTTGAGTGGATGTACAGCTTATCCACAAAATGCTCTAAAACCCAGCAAATTAATGCCTTCTGGATTAAATAAAATGACAGTAGCAGGAAAGCCCACTGGGACCAGCAAGGTTTACTCAGCTAAGAAGAAAAAGGCTAAAATACTGAGCAGAGAAAGGCCAAGCAGAGATTAGTTAAGCTACTGTGATATACACCAAATTGCAATCTGGCCCTGCTACTCTGCAGCCATACAAAAAGACATTCATAGTGCCTGAAGGATTGAATTCAACCATGGAAAGCTCCATGTACTAAGATACCTTGACATATGAAGGACAGTAGCTAGGATGAAAACTGAGAACATGTTTGCACGTGTGAGTTTGTGTCCTTTTATATGTGGTGAAGCAAAGTCTTTGAAACACACTGCTGTGGTGTGATACGGTATGGTACAGTATGGCACTGAGAAGTAAATATACATTTTCAGTATATCTTCAGTACCAACTGTAGAATCTGGCATTGTTGGTTTGTTGGCATATTGGAAGATGTTACTGACACAGGAGACAAGCTCTTTCTCTTCCAATATTTGCTGTTACTTGGTTATCAGTCACAAAGTACAACTATGATGCAAATGAACTGCAAGTAAGCTGTTACCTATTCATGCTAGGAAACTGTACCTATTACTCAAATACACTATCTCTGCAGAACATTCATTACACCTGCCCTACACACGCTCTCCAAGCACTCATTGCTGCACCTGCAAGCAGCACCCCAGGATGCAGCAAGCGTCCCTCCTGTCCCGCTCTCAGATGGATGGGCAGCAAGTGGTGCTCTGTCAGTGGCTATGAACAACCTCTTCGCTTTCCCACCCTGCTGCTTCCACTCCTGGTTCTAGCACAGCAGCCCTACAGCTACATGAATTAAGGAATCTGAAAGTGGTATTTCTTTTTTGGGCTGTTTTCTGATTGAATTCACTGTTTAACTAAGGTATCTGTGCAAGCAGACTGGGTGGCACAGCAGGAACAAATGGACCAGTGGAATTGCTCAGCAATGACTGCGTGCAGGGATGTAGTGCTGAGGTAGTTTCAAGTGGCAGTGTTGCATCCATGCATCTTCAGAATTTATTTGAATAGATTTCAATCCCAGATCATTGCATTTCTGCAGCACAGAAATGACACACTAAGATTTAAGCAATTCTCCCCCCACGCACAGGCACATGTATTTATATAAAAAAAAAAGTTTGTGCAGGTAACTAACTGGCTATTCAATATCATATATAACAGTTTGGATTAAAAAAACCCAAACAAAACCTCAAATTTGACAGGTTGGTGGGGTTTGGGGCCATTGAGCATAGTAAAAGTTAATAGGACTTATAGAATGAAAAAAAATTAATTATGGAACATTAATTTGCATTGTATTTCTTCAGTGACTCACTAAAGCCAGATGGCAAAATTAGTTGGAATTACTAAAGGTATTTTCTTGATGAACAGATGAATACAAGGTTGTCTGTTTAGACCACCAAGACCTTCAATAACTTCATCACTGCCTCAATAACTTCATCACTGAACGAGTGATGCTAAATATTTCAGCTCTTATGCCGAAAGGTAACATCTGGAATGGGATGCCTGGATGAAAAGAACTTTTCAGCTCCCATGCTGTTCTAAAGCACTGCAAACAGTTCTTGTTTGCCTCCTAAGATTTCAGTATGGGCAGGAGAAAATGGATTGATGAGATCTGCACACACACAGTGCACCAAGTTAGTGCACCCTTAGTTAGTGTTTGAATTTTAACTGCTGGTTGATCTTAGCTTAAAAAGACAGCTGAGCATTCATCACATGTATATGTAGTAAAGATATTGTATTAGAAGAAAGACTTATTATTAGCTTGCTGTATTGATAGTAGTATCTCACTCAAGGCAAAAGTAGACACTATGGCACAACAGAAGATAATGGAGCTCTAAATTGCTGTTGGCTTCATTCATATGAAGTCGCAAAGTATTCTTGAACACAGTGCCAAAGTAAAATGTAGGAAGCAAGGTCCACAGTGAGCATAAATTAGCCATTGAGTAGGAAGTCAAATGCAATGCACAGAGACAAGGCAAATGTGATAAAGGTACATTATGTGGCCTAAGAAAGACTCTTCCATAGTGCTTTTATATTTATGTATCTCTGTATTCCAAAGCATTGTTTAATAGGGCATGCTTTTTCTTTACTCTGGGTGAAGATAATTTCAAAATGTCTATTTCAATTAAAGGGTTGAAGAAAATCTAATATAATTTCCTAGATATTATATGTTTCATTGGAGAAAGTACGTGGTCTTCATTTTTGGACTTTCACGTAGGAATAACAAGAGCAAATTTGGATTTTCTCCCAAACAGCTGTTGCAGCACATAACTCTATAAGGATTCTGATTTAAATTCCTTAATTTTGGTGCCTTTTCTCCAGAAATCCATTTGTATTACTTACCTCCTCTCTCTGGCAGATATGTGGCATTACTGAAGATGCATACCTATTTCTCAGCCTTCTCTTACTGGAGTTTCTTGAGTTTCTTCTTATAGAGAACTTAAATGTGTTGTGGTCAGTGATACTAAATGACCCAGCACCTGTGTCTCTACTTTTTCTGTCCCTTCCTTTCCTGCTTTAATGTCCATACTAGGACTTTCATCTGACAGATCAGGCAGGCTTTCAGATTCCCATCCTGACAATTCAGGGTATAACATTTCTGCTCTGGAATAACAGAAAATACAAATGTAACATTTACAGATTTACCTCTTTTGGTGATAGTATAGAAATGTAATCTTCATATATAAGTCTTGCTTTTTCTTCAATAACTTTCTTGTTCTGTTCCTTCTTTAGATCTTCACATGCAAGCCAGAAAAGCAGGTTCTCCTCACTATACTCTGTTCTAAGAAACTCTCTGAAAAGGTTCCTCCCAGCTGGTGTTTTCATCATCTTGTCAAAATTCTGAGCCCAAGACAAAATTTCATCTGCAGTAGGGTTTTGGCTGCAAAAGCAAATATCATTACAAATATACTTCTATTTTTGTAACAGTGTTTTCATACATTTGTCCAAAAATTCTCCTTTCAACTGCATTTTAGTCCAAAGTGAAAACTGGAAGCAACAAGGCTTCATCAGTGATGGGGGAATTTCGTTCACCCTTCACTTGTGCATTCATTATCTCAGTAGCCCACTAAACATGTTTTATGTTACGAGACGTGCACTTGGCTTTCTACAAGTTTTCTGCTAGTGTTCTTAGCCATGCGACCCAAAGAACAAATCCCACAGCAGCACTGAATTCCTATCTCTGCAGATAAAGAAGATGTGATTGCAGGAAGATGGAAATAGACTCTCTTTCATGAGGATTTTAGATAACACCTGATGTTCCTGCCTGCTTCTGATGGTGACTGGCCAAAATTTGGCTGCCACACAATTTGGTTTAGGAAGAAAAAGAAAAATAAAAGCCTCTTGGCAGCCAAAAGCATACTAATGAGCCCCAACAAAATAGTAATTCAGAGAGCTTTTAAATTAGCATATTTCTCTGTGCTTGTGCCTAAGGGTTGCTAAGCTTCATTCTGTTTGGTGCTATTGACCTGAATGATGATCTATTGGCATGAGATGTGATGGATGTTGCTGGCACACTGGAAAGAGAAGAAATGGGAAAAAGTCCTTATTCCCATTTCCTGAAGGAAACTATTTGTGGCTTTTAACAGTGGATACAGTGGGTAAGTGATCAGAAGACTAACTTGCGTCACTAATCCATTAATGTACCACTGAATAGCTTGAGAAGGTAATAATCTGAATTACTTAACAATTAAATACAGTTTCAAACTTAATTCTGAGTGCCCACCCTTCCCTTCCTGATCCAACACAAGAGATTTGCTAGCTGTTGTTAATAGTTTCTGTGTAATCATAATGCACAATAAGTGACGTTTGTCTATATAATTTCTCTTCAAGTCCATTTATCAAGTCCTACTCTGCATGCAAGGCAGACTGGATGATGGGAAGTTATTTGTGATAAATGATAAATCAGAGAGAGTTTAACATTTAAACTATCCAGCAAAATAATTGTAACCTGAATGCAAAAGTTTAAACACAGATGTGAAGGTGAAAAATCTTCTCTCTGAGGAGAGTGCAAACAATCTGTCCAGGTGGATGTTGCTCACAAGCAACCTGTACTCCCTTACTGTCTGTTGGGAAGCTCTCTTCACTACAGTATTTTTTGGAAATTTATGACATTCTCCTCTCATAAAATACCATGATTAGCAATGAAGACAACGAGTTGTTTGGGTTGCTTTTACCATCAGACATGTCCTCTAAAATTTTAATTTGCTTTTCCTGGGATTAGAGAACTCAGAGCCTCTGACAGTGTGTGTTCCACACAACAAATATTGGCCCAAGCTTTAGATAGAAATAGAAGCTCAGACTTCCAGTGTGTTTAATCCAATTTTAGTTTATTTGAGTGAAACCATTGTCCAAGCTGTTTTATGGATGGCAGCCATGTTGAAAATCTGATTGTGAAGTGCACTTGCCCATTAGTTTTTCTTCTTGTTTGGATAAACAGAAGAAAATGATCTGACAGGTAGCAGAGGCTTTTTATAGAGATCCACATATGGAACCATCCATGCACCTCCCATTCTTCCCCACAGTTCCTCCCCACAAATAAGAAACCATAAATAAACCTGACTTATGAATCAATGTCTCTGTTGTCATTTCATCGTCAGGACAGATTTTGCTTCTTTTTGCATAGATTTTTTTTTTGGAGGAAAAGCAATTAAAAGGACTTTCCCAAAGCACAAAACCCAAAGCAATTCTTAAAATTAGTTAAAGACAAATGAAAACATTTACTAGACAGCAGTTCGACCAACTTACCATTCTTCTATGACTTGGATACTCTCCAGTTTGGTTGTATGCGTTGGCCTTCCTGCATTGTCTCCTCTGTCTTCATTCCTAACAGTGAGGCTGCAATGTAGTACAACACTTTATTTTGTCTAGAGAAAGTTAATTTAAAACAATTACTATAGTAATGACAACTTTTAAAAGATATAAACCTATATAAAGTGTCATTTTTCACTCTTGCCTCTAAACTTTTGGAGAAAACTTTTTTATAATGACTTTTCCTCTGTGTTCTGATGAATATTAATTAACAGTTGCTATCAGCATGTGCATTTTTTTAGAAGCTCACAGTTTATTCGCTGAAAGGGAAAAACTTAGAGGTCACTTTTGGAGTGATTTCACTTAGTAAACTGAGAATATTAGTGACAATAAGGGTAGAGGGGGATAAGAATATCTGAATTGGACATTGATGGGGTTGTGGTGCCCCACCAGTTCTGGGTAGTTTTTCATTCTTCATGAACATTCCCTTTTTTGTCTCCAGGATATGGTAACTGTAGATGGCTCAGATACAGAACTTAGTATGTGGCAGCTCCTTATGATTTCCTCCTCTGACCTAAATTTGTTTTCCATTCCAAAAAGTAAAACTTACAAGCCTCTGAACAGAAAGGGATCCATTATTGTCATATTACCACAAGCAAGGAAAAGAAAGACTTCCTTTACTTGAGGACGTTTTTAATGTTTTTTCTTCTTTTTCAAAGCTGCTAACTAGCATCACTTATTTTTCTGCAGATACCTTTTTAATCAGATTTGCTTTAGTGGTAGTGGTATCCTCTGTGTGTGTTCTCTGTGAATGTTCTGGAACGTAGTATTGCCAGCACAACCACAATTCCTGATAACTATTGAAATAAAGTATGTTTTGAGTGACATAGTTATTCATACAGGAAACCTGGTTCCAATAATTAAGCTTAAGAAGCGGAATGTAGTAAGGAGATGGAAATTTCCCTTTATCAGGTGTTCCCTATGTATCCAATTGAGAGAAAACAAGCAACCAAGCAAAAAATCCCCCTCCCAATCCCAAGAGAGCTCATCTTTTGAATATTGAGTATTCACCATACAATGATGCTCTCAGTCATCCTTGAGTGTTGCTACACAAAAATATGTTGGTAGCATAAAGCTTCTCCCTCTCCCACTAATCTGAAAAACTCAACACTCAGCTCTAAAAAGAAATGCCAGCTCTGAGACATTTTTAGTACAAAGAACCTTTCTTTCTAGACCCTCTGTATTTATGAGTCTCTTCAACACTTTTTTCAAGCATTTGGCAGACTTAATAGGTGATCTCAAACACTCTTCTGAAAACTGGAAGTTTAGGCTTCCAGGTAAAGCAGAGCACATATTAAGACTTAAACATTACAAAGACGTACACTTTCAAACGAAGCTCTTTGATACTGGTTGCTCCTTCACTTACCTGCCAAGACCTTAGTTCAGGCCCTTGGTCCTACTTCCCCTGTTACAGCGTAGGAATGCAGCTCCAGTGCTGCTAAGGTGTTAGGGTGTCATCAACTGCTGCAGGAGAAACAACACATCCTGAACTCTGGGGTTGGCAGGTAAAAAGCCTTTCTATCTCCTCTGACCTGTTCGTCAGTCTAAAGAGTGAGCACCCAGGAAAGACAACAGGAGTTCCGTATACAGGAGGAGGAAAAAAAAAGGGACCATCCACTTTCTTCTGTCTTGTAATCTTTAAGTCTCCACATGTAACTGCTTAGGGTCACCTTGCATCTGGCCAGAGTACAAAGTTGGGGTGAGGGAGAAGCAGGGAAGGCACAAAGCTGCTCTCTCTCCCTGCCTCCTTCCCTCCTTTGCAGTCCACAGGTAGAGCAGCATTTATCTTCTCTGCTGGGCGCAGAGAACTGAATGTCCTTTAGTTCCATGGAAGAATAACACCACGGAAGGAGGAAACAGCTTGTGTACATTGCAAATGTAACAGGGTGTTCACCTAAGTCTGTCTAAAAGAGAATGAAGCTACTTGTTTTCCTTCACCACATGAGCAGCAGCTAAACTGTACTGATATAATTTACTTGTCAGGCAGTAGATGTCCAAGGATGTGGAGTCTTACTGGAAGTAGAAAGTGACTCATCTGAGAGCAGTCAGTCTACACTGGTAATTTAATTTATTGTCTGAGATCAAGTACTGTTTGTTTTGCTCACACAAAACCTTTGCTAGACTTAGGGAAACTATCATGAGTTGATGAAGGGGAAACAGTGAGGAAAATGGACAAGAAAGCCATGTTAACTTCATTGCACTTTTTTTTTTTTTTTTAATCAACGGGGTAACAGATAGGCATTATGCATTTTGATTTTCTACAGAACTACGTCTCAATAAAAAGTTCAGATGGTGGGTCTGGAACATAGTGTATCACTTTTCTGGTATCTAAACCAGAGTGACAATATAAGATACACACTTGGCACTGATTCCTTCATCTCAGCATTCATATATGGAGTTTAATGGCTGAATTTAGTCAGAGTTGCAAAATAGGGAAGACTCTACAGACAGAAGTGTTATACTGGGTTGGAACACATTCTCACGTTTGGGTATTGCATTAAAAACTGTGCTAAATTTATAATGCATCTTGGCCTAAATTCTGCATTATGTTTCCAGTGACAACCACTAGCACTACATTTCAACTTTTATTTATCTACATCTGTCAAGGCAGATCCATTCCACTAGATACATTACTTTTGATATGTTTTTCCTGTGAATGAAACCATCATTTTTATACAGAAGTACATTCAATTCAGACATGTTCTGTTTTCACTCAAGGAACTGGTTCATATTCTCTGAGAAAAAAAAAATTAAATATTTACACATTTGTGACTGCAAAGCTAACTTGAATGCAGGCTTTAAATAACTGATCACAATAACAGACTGCTACCTTTTAACTCAAAATGACTACACTGCACTGCTCTTTCCTGTGTTGCTATCTTTAGCTAGAAATACACTGTCTGTTCATATTTCTCTGTGGAATTTAAGCAGTCCACAGCAGAAAAGGCATCCTGCATACCTGATGTCCCTGATGCCTTAATCCATCATTGAAGCTAGCTGATTATGTCAGAAGAATTATGCTGTATAGTGTAAAACTAAACAGACTAAAAGTAACAGGCTAAAGATTAACAAAATGATCTTACTTAGTTAAGGCCTTAAGAAGAGGAAGTTGCTGATATATATCTTATCAAAAATAGTTAGATGAAATGGAAGTGTTCTAGAGAGACATCTGGTGTAAATTAACATCTATGATGCTACTATTATTTATTAGTTGGAATACACTCAGCAGATATCTTTAAAATTTAGAGATGCAAATCAACAGCACACATGATAAAAGCACAACAAAACTACTAATGCCTTAAAAAGAGAGAGTTTGGGATGTCTAATGACAGAGTTTAAATGGCAAGCATAGCATGTGTTTGTTTTCTGTTCCTGTGGAAGGTTTGTTCTGCCCACTTGTTTGCTGATTTTATTGCTCTGGAGAGTACAGTTAAAAGTACTTCAGTGGCCTGAGCTTGATATACCTTTCAAATATATCTTGGGTTCCTGACTGCTACAAAACCAATAAGTTTCTGTAACTACTGCAACAGTTTTGTTATGAGAAATTTCTGTTTGGAGTCAGTGTATTTCCATTTTGCAACTTCACACACTTTATAAGTAAAAATTTTAATGATCAGGGACTACTTGAAGAAGTATACAAATTGAATAAATGAACACAAATAAGGTTAAACTGGTCCAGGTTCCTAGCTGATGTGTTTTTGGAGGAAATACTGGGATTCAGAAAACCAATCTTTATTTATTTAGCCATTATTATTTGGCTGTTAATATTCACGTTCAGCAATTAAATAATTGTTCTGTTGTGTAATTACTTAGCTAAATCAGTATTGCTGCACCCTGGTGCATGAGAAGGTAAAAAAGCCAAACCAATTGGAAAAATCATCAGGAGAGTTGAACTAATTTAAAAGCAAACGTCTCACTGACTCTTCCTCCAGGTGTTTCCATCTGGTGGTTTTAGCTTTTTTGTAAGTCGCATCCCTACTGCTGCACTTGTCTTCTACTGCCATTAAGAAACTGAAAGTAAATTAGAACTTGGACCTGATCTTTCATTCTCTGTATATCCAGTAAACAAATGGTATTTAATTGCTTCCCAAGGGCCAGGTTCTTATGTACCATTAGCCTAAATCTGATGAATCAGTGAAGCGACTGTTATCAGTATGGCAAGAAAACCATGCCATTGTGACAGGTTAATCTGTGCCAAGGTTAATCTGCTCATGCATGGCTGACACCAGTTACTACTCACTCAGGTATTTTCTCAGTTATGTGTATCATATGCAGTATATCACCACAGTATTTTGCAATTATGTCTGGCATTGAAGACAATGTGACTATTAAAACCTCTTGCCTTAGTGGTGGTTTTTATTGCTGTCATGAAAATAAGGAGTAGAAATCAAACTGGGACACTGTGCACTAGTTTGGTAGGCTATTGGGTGGTCATTCAGGAGATCTGCGCTCAGTTTCTACTTCTTGGCTGAAGTTTGTAGATGCTAGGCTCTGCTGGGTAGTGACTGCATTTGAGGCTGAACCTGTGTATGTCACTTAGTAGGGCCATGAGCCTTCAAGCCACCACTGTAACACAAAAACCATCCTTATTCCAGCCTAAAGGCCACATTAAGTCAATTGCACATACAATCTAAAGGCAGAATTTAGTTTTCAGGTGAAAATCAATATTCAGTTAAGATTCTCTGGGTAACAGATGTTCTGACATGTTTCCTTCACTGATCTACCCTTTGAAAGAATATATCTCACTGGCACCACACTTCACCCTATCCTACTCCTAGGAATTTTTATAATCATCAGATCAAGAGACACAATATTTTTAGTTTTCTTAAAAAAAAAAAAAAAAAACCACCACAACTCTCCCCACCAAAAAATCCCAAGATGTAATTGTGATTTTAAAATTCCACTGGGTAGATGATATAAAATGACCATTCCCCAAAAGTGTTGACAAACACAAGTCAAATTTACCAAACAAATTCAGAGAGGAAATAATTTTTCATGACTGTTTGGAGGAGGAAAATCTTTTAAACAAACATTATTGCACATGAAAACAAGAACATATGATTAGTGCATTTTCCTGAATATGGGGAAGGTGTTTTTGAAAACTCCAAGACAAAGATGGGCAACAACCCTTCATCTTTCACCAGCTGGGTAAATACCTTCACTCTTCCATTCAAAGTGACGGTGCTCTTGCTGATCTCCACGCTCTCTGATTCCTTTACTTTTATTACAAGTGACTGGCTTAAAACATGATATATGAACAGAAACTTATTTTTTCTGGGTCAAATTCAGATGCAGAAAAAGTGCACGCTAGTATCTTTTTCATTTTTGATTGTGGGCCAATCTGACCAGATTGTTTATAATACTGTGGTTCAACAGTCAGTCATTGAAAAATCAATTGTTTGCACAGTTCTATTCAGAAGCTCACTCCTACATGCTGAAGCATGCTCTGGTAGATGTCAGAGATAGATGTGGTCCCCATATCCCATATGACAATGCAAAATACAACTATACTGGCACTGTTTAATTTCTTTTATGAAAACTTATTTATTTTACGACTCCAAGTTATTTTCTGACACCTTTTTTTTTTTCTGACAGATGAAATATTTAAGCCTGGTGTCAATGAATACTAGTTAGGGCTGTGCTTGTTTGTTTACTAACAGAGGAGAATGATGATTTTTCTATATGTGCAAAGCAATAATATTGAAAAATAACTACAATATTATTTTGATCCATTCATAAAGAACAATACAGCTATGGTAATCTCAAATCACTTTGAGTCTAGTCAGTAATGCTGTCTTCTATCTCCCTTTTAATGTCACAAAAATAGGTATCCATGAGAATGAAACGTTACATGAACAATATTATCCAAGGATAACGTTTTGGGTTTTTTTCTAACCTGAGTAGAGGGTAAAAGACCTGCTTCTATCAAAGTTAGTAAAAGAATTAACTTTTTTTGTTACAGATATAATAATATCCAGAATAAAGATGAATAATATCCAGAATAATTATTATGAGAAAAATTAGAGCTAGAATCATTATTTTTATGAAGAAGCGATGCCTTGTACTAGACATTTTCATAGGCTCAGGAAAAACTTGCACTATATCTTTCAGGGCCCCGGCTGTATCAGAGGGAAAGAGGATGCATCTCTTATCTGACCTCAGAGAATTCATGTCCTTGTAAGAATAACAGGACAGACTAAAGCTCTACAACTGTTGTAATAATATCAGTATATGCAAAATATAGAAATGCAGAGCAAATCTGTGGTATTACATGAATTCTAGAGTGGAGACTTGGGTAGACTCCTGGCTGTCTACAAGACAAACATAAGTGATGTGCAGTTCATCCACAGAAAGACGTGAAACAGTAAGAATTGCAAACTTGGTATTCTCATATGTCTGAACTGGTAGTCTGTGAGAGACTTTGGAGGGAAAAGGTGGTCAAGAGCCTTTGGAATCACTTGCTTGATTGGCAGCGGATTGGAATCTGGTTAACTCAGTTAGTAGAACATAATAATTTTTGTTACAAAGAAGAAACAAAGATCAAAAAAATGTGAAGGATTTTTTGTTGTTGTTAGTGTCCATTCTAGTTTTTTAAGAAGATATGATTTTCAGATCTTTACTGGATCCAGTACAGAAATGTAGGATGTAAAATTTTATACTGAAAATGAGTTAGAATTTTAATGAAAAATAGCAACATCCTACTCTGAGTAAAAAATTGTCTTGTGCTTAAAACTAAATGATGGAGATTGTGTTTAGCAGACTGACATAGGAAAGCAGTCTGTTGAGGGAAAGCCAACAATTACCATAAGGTTATAATCAGCCTACTTGGCAGTGACTACTGAAACTATAAACTCCTTTCAAAAAGTCCAGGTACCTGTGGTGCTAAGTCTCCTGCGTGCCAGAGTTACATTTGCCGTAGGTGATAAGATGGTGCAAGAGGCATGTATAATCCAAATTGTTTTTAAGAGAAAAAAACAAACAAACCTGGACTCAGTTGTTTTAGAGTGAAAAAAATTGTTTGCAAGGAGAATTTATAAACTTGACATCTGATTCTGCAAGTCTTACCTCATGTAACTAAAAACCTCAAACAATTTTTTTTTTTAATAATGCAAGTATTTGCAAGTTTACCATCCTGGAGGTTTTGTATTACAACTAAAACCTCTCCAATATTTCAAAGCTTCAAGTGAGGGAAGGAATGCAGAGTCACAAACCTCCTAGCTTTTCATTCAGCTTAAACTGTGGTCTCATTACTTTGACCTGTAACTATAGAGGCTGCCATGATAAGTGGCCTTTTTTTTCTCACAGGTCACAAAAAGTAAGATTAAATGAAATAAATGATAAAAACAGGTGCTTTGTATCTTCTAATGGCTGGAAAACATACAATTTCTTCCTTTCCAATTTTTCTTGGTGGTATTTTCCCCCTTGATTCAGTTTGCTGTGTTGTAGTGTGGTGTAGTTCATATTTTTTCCCTTTTTTCCATCTCTTTGTTTGAAGAGCATACAGCTGAGAAACAGTCTGTAAGAGATAGTTCAGCACTTGCATGTGCTGTGAACACAATGGAAAAGCTTAGTGTCTGCTCAGGATCCAGTAACAGTAAATGCAGGCAGACTTCTGGCTCCCATGTGCACATTTCTGCACACCATAACTTCTGTGAGCAAAGAAGGAGCTCAAGATGTAAATTTTCTGGTCTGATTTTTGCTACCCATGATGGATGCAGAAGCTGTTTCACAGCCACTTCCACTGGGGTTTTATGGAGAATATTGCTGACTGGAACTGAATTTCTGTTTTGCACAGATTTGACAGTTAAAATTAATTTACTTCTAAATTGGATTTCTAACAAAACAGCATTTGTGGAAAAGTTTAATGACATTAATGAAATTTCATAATTGGTTTTGATGGTTTTAAAAATAATTATCATTACATTTTAAAATTAAATAATCAATTGTCTTGGTTTTATTCATTATTAGTTACCATTATTCTAACTAGTCTTTTGTGAGTAATTCTAGTTAGGGTAATAAAACAATAGCTTTAAATAAAATATTGTGCTTAACTTTAAGAAGCTCTTTAGAAAAAATACATTTTTTCATAGGAGATTTTTTTTTCCGGTAGGCTTTCTAATTAGAAGGAAAGAGATTTTCTGTTAAGAAAACAGCTCACTGGAAAATCCAGCAACTATAATTCTTAACTTCATGATATGTATTTATTAGAGCCTCATCTCTCAGAGTCCTGCAAACAGCACCTCCACCTTTCACTCAGAATGACATTTATACTAAGAACTGTGGAGAGAAGCATGAAAAGCAATGCCTTACACATAAAAATCCTAACGCACAGCAAAAACTGCATTTGTTTTTTGTATTTGCAGTATACTTACTTCCCTAAAACAGTCTTGAGATTTCTAGAAGAGTAGCATTGATGGTATGGTTGTGGAGTATGTGGACACTGGAATAAAGAGATGCAGTCAAACTTCTTGTGCCTACACACGAGTATCTTGGCCTGTTCACTGCTGTATTTCTGACACCGATGCTGTAGCAGCAACCCAGGAGTGACTGAAAGAATCACTGCCAATTCTCCTGTCTTTGTGCTATAGTGCTCATCTTGCAGTGCTATTTAGACTTTTCTGTTGAAGGAATAGCTTTTAGCCCTGTGAGATATTTAAGTGTTTAGAAGGAAATACACTTAAAAATATTATGGATTAATGGGGACCTTCCTTTCTTCTTTGTGAAAACCTGGACTAAGTTCTGTGAGTACTTTTTTTCAAAGGCTTATGATAAGGCCAGCTCATCCATGTTCAGAGTTGTGAACTCCCCCATGAAAAATAAGGAACTACTCAGTTCACGAGAGATTGTATCTTTCTGCCATACTTTGAAGGTGGGGGAGAGTGGCTTCAATTTCCTTCTGCTTTTCTATTGTAGTGCTTTCTTACTACTGTGTTGGATTCAGCGTAATTGGTCAGTCATTACAGATTCAACTATAAGCCATAAAAGAAAAAGGAGATTGGTGGAAATAAGGTTTAAGATATCTGGAGCACCTCAGACTATTAAGGTCTAGTCAGTTAAGATGTTTAGCTCTGTCCTGATAGTCTTATGTTGTGCTAGTCCTCAGTTTGAGAATTAAACCCAAGTGATCTACTGCTTAAAAGTATAATCATCTCTCTGTTAATGGGAAGTCTTGGCCAAGATTTTGGAGTTTATGTAAGATCATTATGTAAGGTTATTAAGTTGCATCCCACATGCCACCGTGAAGGTAGATCATCCTTACTGAAATATGAATGCTAAACTAAAGTAAGTCATAGAGGGATGCGCTTGGTAAAGCATGTAGTTAAAAAGGTTTTAGCAAATCTGCAGTGTTTCACTCTCTTCCCTTTCCCGCGTATTTAATGATTTAAAATGGAATAGATCTAAAATCTGGTAACCTTTCTCTTCATAAGGGACAATCAGATTAACAGTCTCTTTCTAAAGCCATGAAGTTATATTCTCCTGCTGTATTTTCCATAGAAGTTGAATTCAGCATACGTTTGGCAGACAAGCTGTCAAATTTGTCCAAACACTACATTTTCCTTTGGGACATCATGAATAATTAGAAAGCAAAGCCTTGTCGAATCAGAAATCCACAAGTCGATACATCTTCCATCATAGATTGCTACTTGCAATGTGATCTTTGATGTATATTTTATACTGATTCTTTCTTCTTTTAGAACATGTTTAGAAGTGTATTCGTAGTGGAAAAGCTAACCTGCTGGAAAGCCCTTGAGAAAAGCAACATTCTTCTAAGATGTCCACAGATATATCCAGAACTGTTTTGCAAACATTTAAGATCTGAATTCAGTCTTTGCCAAGCTGAACACAGAATCACACAAATACAGAATCACAGAATGGCTGAGGCTGGAAGGGACAGAGGAGGTCATTTTGTCCACACTGCACCCACATGCCCCTGTCCCACTCAAGGCAGAGCCACCTGGAGAAGGCTGCCTGGGATTGTGCCCAGACGGCTTTTGAATATCTCCAAGGATGGAGAGTCCACAGCCTCTCTGGGCAACCTGTGATGGTACTCACTAACCTTCTGTGCTGGTTTTTGGGCAGGATAGATTTAAATTTTCCATAGTAGCTGTGAGGGGGTACAGCCTGGAGCCGGGGGGGCATATCTAGGTATCTATTCTATACCGCTCACATCATCTCCAGGGGGCGGAAGTAAGAACTCTCACATCTGGGAAGAAGGTGGGTGTGGCTGCCAGTCCTGGGCAAGGGTGGTGGGTGTAGAGTCCATCTGCCCACTGTTCATTTTCTTGGCTTAGTGAGCATTTTGCATGTAAATCATCCTCTCTTTTGTACACTGTTGTTATTAGTGTTGTTGCTGTTACTGTTTGTTTTCTTTCCTCACTGCTGTTTCCAGTAAATTGTTCTTATATCAACCCATAATCTCTGCCTTTGGTATCTCCCATGGGAGCGGGGAGGGGAGTGGTTTGTGGTTTTCTTTTTAGTGGAAGTACTAAACTGAGGAATACCACTCCTAAGCCAGGACATCTTCACACTTACAAAAGTGTTTCCTGATGTTCAGAGGGAACCTCCTGTGTTACAGCTTGTGCCCCTTGCCCCTGGTCCTGTCACTGGGCACCACTGAAAAGAGCCTGGCTCCATCTTCTTTGCTCACTCACTTCTGGTGTTTATACATATTGATAAGACCCCCTGAGCCTTCTTTTCTCCAGGTGGAACAGTGTCAGCTCTCTCAGCCTTTCCTCAGAGGACAGGTGCTCCAGTCCCCCAGTCATTTTAGGGGCCCTTTGCTGTACTCTTCCAGCATATCCAGGACTCTTGCAATGAAGAGTGCAGAACTGGACATAGCGCTCCAGGGGCCACTAGTACCATAAACACCACATTTACTGCAATTATATTTAAAAAGAGACTGTAATTGAGGAATATTTGGGGGAGGCTACTTAAAAAATGCAATTATATTTACATTAAAGGATGACTCAAGGGTGAAGGAGAGAACTGCGGTCTCAAGGTCAACACAGGCTAAACGTTATGTGAAAAGAGACTTTTAATGGGCAGCTTTGCTGAACTTGTTTTCTTCCTCTGTTCTTGTGCAACTGATTTCAACTACCTAGCTACAGATATTGCAGCTCAGCAGGCGTTCAGAGGCAGATGGAAATTACCAGTGTGTACTGTACTTGAACTTCTGAAATAAAGGACAGCATCTCCCTCAAACTTAGACTACCACTGAGCAAAAGTTGTAACTGTTCAAGAGTGGAAGGAACTAGTGATTTAAAGCAATCTGGCTTTCCTAAGCTCTTTCTTACCTGTATCTTGTTTTTCTGAAAATCTGGAAGAAAATACACTTTCTGCTGGATTCTACTTTAAAGAGATTATACTGCTTTTACATAATGATAGCCACAACAGACGCAATTACAACTTTTAGAAACTTTTAATCCTTTCTAGGCTATTTTTTTTGAGATTTTTGTTCTAAGATAAGGAATGTAATTTCTGTATAGGTAAGAAATTCATGGGTTGCCAAAGTTTGCTTGCCAATGATTTCTAGGTACTCTAGCTTTATTTCATTACTATAGTGTTGGTTTCTGCTTTAGGCAATATGCAACTCAAGGATGTATTTCTCTTGTCAGGTCACCCAACAGATCACTAGTCTGGCTGCCATCTTCATTCCTTCATTTAGAATAATATTACCATTCATATTCCATCTTGTATGATGAATACATTTAATTACTAGACACTCTGCAGTGTCCTTACTCCTGGCTACAGCTATTTTGCAAGCAATTCCTTCACATATTTGAGACAATTAAAAGTGGCAGTTTTGTAGTGTTCAAAGAAATGTAAATTGTATTCCTTGAAAGGGTAGCTAGATGAATAAAAGCCCTCCAAATCACTAGCAAGCAAGCCTAATGGTACCAATTAATTCTCATAAATGAGCCTAGTCTTAGTTTCTGTAGTGGCTTTTTTTATTATTCTTACTTTTCAGAAATCAAAAGAGCAGCAACAGTAAAGAAGTGAGCCTGCATAGAGTTATTCCTTTGATTCCACAGAATTGGATGTAGTTTCCAAATGGGAAGAGATGCCTGGAAACATTCATACTAAATTCACATTTTTCTTTTTCATAAGGTGTTCTGAAGTTCTCCAGTTAAAGAGTGTTTTAGGAATTTGTAAAGGATAATTCCTACCATGATGTTTATGAGCACTATATTTCGTGAAATTAGCTTGGAGCAAACTAGTTTAAGTTTACCCACATCACAGTCAAGTAAGATGGGGGATCTTCCACTTAACATTTGTCCAGATGACAAACAGGTTTGAGAACCTGTGTGCCAGTCTGTGTATATTACAGATATCTGTTTTGTTGGTGCTCTTTTCTAGACTTTCTGTCAGACAAGGCCCTCAGCTGGGAAGCACTTTCAACATGGATGGCAACAAGAACTGAAGATATACATTCCTTCATAATGGGTGCTCAGCATCTGCCAGTATCAGGCCTTCAATCAGGCACTTCAGAAGAACCAGTTGACATCTAGACAAATATAAGTGCTATGGAATTATTAAGGGTGACTAGACAAGATTCGTGTGTCCTTTGCCTTTCTTCCTCGCATAACGAATATCTGACCCACTTTTCTAGTGAGAGGATCTCCACCTTGTAAGTGTTACTTACTAGGGGTCCAGACTCATTTCCATGAAGTGTTCTCTCATTTTTTTCTCTTATAAGCAGCAGACGTTTATTCCTCTTTTAACTGACATTTTAAACCGATTTGGAATTATACATGGTTAAAAAATAAACCAAAGTAAAACGGAAATTCTGCTGCTAACAGACTTTAGTAGCCTAATTTTTTTCCCATTTGTTTTGGAACTACAAACTGCATTTATTCTTGCAGATAAAATGGTCTGGGAGAATTTTCTGGTCCTGAGGTTGACTGGCACCATGTAGCCAGTCCATGAAAGCCCATACCCCAAATACAGGCTTTCTGCACCTGCAAGAGGCCACTGCCTGAGACTGTGCACTTTGGCAATGGCCTAATTTCTGCCAGGGAGTTAACATTTCCTAACAATTTAACTGTACAGGCTGACTGCAGACCATATTAGACCCTTGCCATGCTTAATTTACTGGTATAGACACAGCCAGTGTGCTTAATTTGGATAAAGGTATTTTGTTGTTGTTTTTGCATATGAAATATTTAAGTTTTTATTATTCCACAATGAATAAAGTTCAGAGGCTTTTCCAGGCCACCTTGACACCTTTAAAATGTTGCCATCTATCAACATGCCTAACTTCAGCTTATATTTTGATCTCAGACCCATTTTGACCTTTCACATACTTCTCCATTTCTGCAGTTTTCCATGGACTCCTGAGTTAATGCATCTTTGTGTAAATATCTAATTGCAAATTTGTGATAAGGAGACACAAAACCAGCCTAAACCCTATCAGGGGAGGTTTCAAGGGCTCCAAACTCCTAATATCTGAAAATCACAGCATAAGCTGGACTCAGGCATTCTCAGCACTCCTGATTTTTTTTTTCCTTTTTTTCCACAGCAACAGTCAAGCTGTGTGCTGGTGACAGATAATTTGTCATGACATTATGAATCTTCCTTCAGCCACTGTTCCACAGACACCAAGTTGAATAGCATTTTGGCATAGGCAGGTGGGATATTGGTATGAGGGGTAAGGGAGAGCCAAGATGCTGATGCTCTGAAGCAATCCATCTCTTAAACAGCCTCAGAGGAGGCATCAAGCTGCTTTTACCCAGTGGAAGTGATTCTGCCACTGCTTTCTCTCCCTCTAGTCTCCGCAAGAGCAGCTGTCCCTGAATACACTCTTGTGTGCTGTGCCAGGACAGAATCAAGATCCTTTTCTGAAGTTAACTAGATTTAGCCTGCTATCTCCTTCTAAGGAGCTACTGTCAGTATCTTTTGCACCACTAAGTTAGAATAAGCCTTGTGTAATCCCAAATCCCCTCTGAGCATGTATTTATTCTTCAATTTAGGAGGATTGCAGTTCTGGATTTTTTTTCGCTGTAATTTTCTTTACAGAATTGTTTGCTTGAAATAGGACTATTTTCTGTAGTTAGACTGATGAGGTTTTTGTATCTTAGTAGTATTACACACAAAAGAATCTATGCATTTCATTTGTAAATCTTCAGAAACATTTATTTAAAATTTGCTAATCTATTATGTTTACAATCTACTCATCCTCTAACCTGCCTGTGTTACCACAGATGGGTAAAAATGTCAGTAAACACATGAGCCTCCATCTGTTCCTCAAAATGAAATGAACTTTCAAAGTTTAAATTATTAAGAATAAAATCCTGATACTAGGAAAGCTCGGCCCAGAAAGCCCAGGCCTGGTTTTGATGTTAATGGGGATTCTACCACTGCTTTGTGATCACTGTTAACAGACCAGCTGCATAAGAAACTGTTGCTCTGCTCTTTGCATTAGTCTTCTATTTTTATTATTTTATTATGGGGAGGAACAAGTTTACCTCATACCTTTGAAAATAGAAACATTTATGAGTTTACATGGAGTTAGACTCAGTTTATGGTGTTAAGGTTTTTCAAACCAGGGTTCTTGGTTGGAAATTAATTTAAAGTTAATTATATATGCTGAACATCTGTGTAGTGTCTTGTGTATCTCTGTGCTTTCACCATGAATTCACAGCAAACCAGCAGCGCCTTAGTGACTAGCCCTTTGCATCACTAGCCAAAATAAATGCAGTGTGTAGCTTACAGCTTTCTCCTAGAGATTTTGATTTACTTTGCATGTCCTGCAAAGCAATGGCCTGCACCAAAGCTTCTTCTGCACAGCAAATGGCCTGTGGAAACCCCTTGCTGCTGTGGGAGCTGGTGGCTCACGGTTCTTGCCCCTGCTCCAAGGCTGTGCAAGAGCTTGTGCTAGGAATTTGGAGGTAGGTGGCAGGAGGCTGAGAAGAAGAAAGGAGGAAGATATAAGGTGGTTCATGAGCTTGGATATAGGGATTTCTTGGCTGCTTTTTGATAAGGGGAGGTGAGATATATTTGATTAATTTAGAACAGTGACCAAGGCAGGCTCTCATGAGATTTAACAGGTTAACTTTAAGCTTCCTTCAGTTGTTTTTACATTAAATTTTGTTTTCTATAAATTTTATTTCAAAAGTCCTTTTGGTTTGCCAGGAACATTGTTTTCCTGCATTCATATCTTACTCCTTGGAAGCAGATGAAGGAAAATTATTGGTTAGCAGCAGTTAGTATACCTGTGAGCTCATCTAGCATACCTTTACACCTTGTGTCATCATTTATGTAGAAGATATGTGCTTCCCCTCTTTTGAAAGGTAGCGTTCCACATCTGCTTCACAGGGAGGTGCAGGAAGTGGTCAAAGCTGCCTTTACTCACCACTTCTGGAGCTCTGGGATAAGCTGCATGTTGAATCATATACGAGGTATATTTGTGTTCTGGCTCAAGGAGAGAAGATTTCCAGGAATTATTAGGCTAACACTGACAATCTGACCTGGTGTCACAGAAGGGCACAAGCCCGGAGGTTGGCAAGTCAGCCTGTGATGCCCTTGAAGAGTTGTGTAAACAAGCATGCACAGAGCCACCTGTCCCCAGCCTGCCCTGAGAACCTAAACTTCCATGAATTGCCAACAAAATCACTTGCCCTGTCTTAATTGTAAAGAAGAATGAGCCTATTAAATATCATACACATTAGGAAGACATGCTTCTCTGCTATGATTTCTTTTTCACTTTATAGGTCATCCTTTTCTTTTGCTTGAAAGGGAAAAGAAATGCTTTACTTGGGTATTATTTAATAAGTACTATTAACTTACAGAAGAATGAAAAAAATACTGGAGAACCTATTTATTTTTAGAGTGTCTTCTGCTTATTTTTCCAAATGCTGAGAATTTCAATTTTTTATTTTAAGTAGCCCAGGGAACATTGAGACGTCCATTTCTGAGGACTAAGTATTTAGATCCTTAACCCATACTTCACTCCATGGTGTATTCCAGTGACAAGAAGAATGTCTGCCAGCTTTCTCTCATGGACTCATCACTGAGGATATGTGGACTTAAAGACATGGTGATTTAAGACTGATTTTCAGGAACATCACATCCAGTAGCTTGTGTGACAGGTCAGATAACAGATTTTATCCAGCTTTAAATACTACCAATCGGATGAACTGGTGTTCCTTTCCTAAGAAAGCACCAGTGCTGCCTATCACACTGTGATGATGAAGATGATACTGTCCCATAGACACACAAAGCATGAGTTCCTGTGCTAGCTAAGCCTACTATACCTCAGAATAAATTATTCTCCAGGAAGGAGTGGGAGTGTTTTCATCTTTGACCTCTGGAACAGCAAATGATAAAAATATAAAAATGTCTTGTGAATTTTTAAAGTATAAAAAGGCTCAGAATGGAACATCTTTTCCCGTTAAATATTTTTAAAAACATCACCTATTTCAATAAAATAGAGTACGGTACCCTGTAGTTTGGTATTCTGCACTAGAGTACAATAATTCTTGATGCACTTTTCCACACTTGATTTTTCTCAGGTGTGATGTTTTGAAAAAGTAAAACACAGAGAATTGAGTACCTCTGTTTCAGATGTGTTGTCCTATGTGTTCAGGGAGGAAAAGAAGAATTAAAAATAAAATTAAAACCCCAAATATATTTTTCAAAATCAGCACTTTTGTTTCAAAGATAAGGATTTTATTTTCTTGTTAAAAGCTTAAACAAAATCCATATCCTTCTTCCCATGCCTGTCTGCAGCAGAACTTTTAGACTAGAAGCAGACTAGAGGTGGGCTGGTACAAAAAAGTCAGCCAGGTTTCAGCATTTTGTTATTCACATATTTCAGAATATGTGGCTATAATTCATTGCATTAAATTGGGTTTTTTTCCCATAATTTCTTTGCCTCCCTCTTCCCCAAACTTTCTACCATAGTTAAATAAGATAAAGCAGCCATGACTATGGCCCCCAGAGTTTATCTTGTGTAGACTCATGCAAAGCTTAGACACAATTTTTCGATAGCAAACTAACATTGAATATGCCAGGAAAAATTTATTCCTCTCAAAGTACTAGAGTGGTGGGAAGTGCAAAAATAAAAAGTGGGGGGTTTTGTTGTTTTTTTTTTTTCATTTAGAATACCATGCACACTCTGTTTGTTATCAGTAAGATAACGTTGTAGAGAAAAGAATTAATGTAATTTAAACCTTTCCTTAGAACTGTTTCTGTCATCTCATATTCATGGCACCAGTGACAGAAACATCTTCTAGTAGACCTAAGTAAATTGCTAAACCCATGCAAGGAAAATGTTCCTGTTAATAAAGAAAAAATATTTGTGTAAGGAGGTCATCAGGAAGAAGTTTCAGACATAAACTCACAGCAGTCATAGACAAGTTATAAGAACTGGAGGAGAGAGGTTTCTTGCCAAGAGTAACTCTTGTTCATTGCCAAGATGGCACATACCTTATCTTCCCTGGCATCTCTTGTATATGTTAAACTCTCTTCCACAAGTCTTAAGCAGTTGTTTTAATGGTTCCCTTTCAGGTAAAGGCTCACTCATTTAAATCAAGCTACAAGGAAAGTTAAGCGATCATCTTCACTTATCCCCTGGAAGCCTTTTCATGTCCCCCAGACTGCCATACTGCTAAGGTCTCTTGCAGGGTAGATGTTAGATCCCTTGTGAGCCTTCTGCGTATAGTAAAAGCAGAGGGATTATTTGGCATCAGTGTCCCACCGTTTTCAGATTCACTGAGCACCTTATGAAAGGAAGAAAGGATAAAAAGATATGTCTCCTGCTTTGGGTGGGAGACAAAGGAGGAAGCAATATAAATTTGGCAGAAAAGCCAACCTCCTTGTGCTAGCATCTGGAGAGTTTTTTGAAGAATGTGATTTACAATTGTTTGCAAGAGAACAACTGGCTTCATGTCTGCTCAGGAAGCTGGAGTAATGGATTGCTAAATAAGGTTGGGGAGGTGAAATAACAGGCTTACTACTCTTACCTTGCTAAGCTGAGCTCAAAACTATAAAGTCACAGTTCTAAATACACTGGAGCAACTCTCTGGAGAAAGTATAATTGAGGAAATTATAAACTGTCACGTTAGGAGTCTTACTGCAAATTTTGCAACTCTTAGGCTACTCAAGTCTTGGAAACTATACCTAGTAAGGAAGCACTCTCTTCTGTCCTCCATTGGAATGGAGTTTTGCAGATAATTAAGACATGGGATTAGATTCAGTCCAGGACCTTGGCTACCTGACTGGTACTTAACTATTAGCTTCTTTAATAAGGCAGTCTTCCTGAAGTGAGTGCCTAAGGTCTATATTTGGTCACTGAAGAGAGGAAGGTCCTATAGAAGATCTTCACAAGGATATATTATCTGCTTCTGGTGTAAGTGGACAAGTTTTTCCTGCTGGGAACTTCCAAAGCACTTTATTTTCTCCACTGAGGAGGACTGCTTCCTTCACTACTGATGCTCAGAAATAAGTTCAGAACTTAAGCTAGCTGGGCAATGTCCTGAGCATACCTATTAAAATAAAATGGCCATCTTAATAATCCTGTTTATCTCCATCTTTTCCAGTCTGAGCAAACCTTTGTAATCAGTCTTGCTTTGTCCTTGTAAACTGAGCAATTTGCTGTCCTAACAATTATCAGTGCCAATAGATGTACCGGGTCTGGCTGGGATGGAGTTAATTTCCTTCATAGCAATCCATATGATGCTATGTTTAGGATTTGTGACCAAAACAGTTGGTAACACATCAACGTTTTAGCAGCTACTGGGCTGTGCTTGCACAGCGCTAAGGTTTTCTCAGTTTCTCATATTGCCTTGACAGCGAGCGGGCTGGGGGTGCACAAGAAGCTGGGAGGGGATGCAGCTGGGACAGCTGACTGCAACTGACCAAGGGGATATTCCATACCATGTGACATTGTGCTCAGCAATGAAATTACATGTAATTACATGCTTTTGCTAGTTCCAGAGGTCTTAGTATTTGAGTAACATGAATTTCTCAAGAGATACCTGTCTGGAACTGTTGCTGGATTGATTAGTTATGAAGACAATGCTTTAACTGTCAAAAATATTTTTAGAACTCTAATGATCTGTGTGGATATACGAATTACTGAACTAACTCTTCAAACAGGAAAAAGTGAAAATTTCTTACTAAAACCTGCACATTTCTATGAATGGTGAGGAAGTTGAGGCAATAAGGGGTTAGTGATGTAAGAGCCATCCTCAGTCACACACACAGCTGGAAAAGCAGAAGAAAATTCTTCTAATCTTCATATTGACAGTTAAAGCATTGTCTTCATCACTAATCATGTAATTACATGAGGTCCAGAGAACTTGTTACAATTGTTGATTAGGATTTCCTATTACAGAGAACTAACCTAGAGAATTAACTACATAGAATCCTCTATATATGAGAGAATAATAAAGTTTGCTACATTTTTTTTAATTCATTTTGTAGTTTTTAGAGTACACAACTGAGGCAAGAACAGTAATCTGTACTCTACCTGCACAGTTCAAATTTACTAAATGAATTTGGCACTACAACTAATGACTTTATCTCAAGTGAGATTATAAAACATGTCATACAGCTTTTCTCAAAGTTTTGTCCCATCTCTCCTCTAATGGAGTTTACACTGCCAAATCATAGAAGATACAGCTGAAAAAGTTGTATTACCTTTTCTAGCTTTTTGATTTTAGTAAATGCAAATGATGTAACTATCCCCTTTGACCAGTTCTTTGACTTAATTCCAGAAACTAGCTTAAATTGACAGGATTTTTTCCATGCTCAGTTTAATCTACTTTACAAAAAAACCACAAACCTTAAACCCTGAAAAACCTGAAAGACAGTAAAAACAATTACTAAAGCAGATGAAGGTATATGTCATGTTTTAAATCAGCAATTGCTCTAATTTAGATTTATTATGCATACGCTGTTCTCCATTCTAAGGAGTGGAGGCACTCCATGTATCACAAAGCTCATAAAACTTCAAAATATAGTTGTTAAATAAGATTTCTTGAGCTACGGCATGCTTACAAAATAAAACCAGTTGTCTTTAGGTTTTAGAAATTTGACTGATACTTTCATGGTTATTCATATTCTAGTATGCAAGGCAAAAGCCAACCCTAGCTGTACATGCATAATGATGAAAAGTTCTATGAAAACACCTTTGGGGTTGTTAAAAAGCAAGCAGAGTGCTAGGAATTAGTAATGAAAGTCAAAAGCAAACACAAAACATGGTGCATCCATGTCTTGACTACTGCAAGATCTAGTCACAGACTTCAGACAGGAGATAGGGGAATAGGAAAGATACAGAGAGACATGAGGTAGGTGGGTATATAGGACAGATAATGATAAATCATGGTCTGGGTCAGTTTCTGTATCATAGAGATTAAAATAGAGAAGACTATGAAAGAAAAAAACAGCTGATGGGAGATATGAGAGAGCTCTATAAAATCTTGACCATCCTGGGAACAATTAGTCACTGTTGTTCACAATCATAAGAACAAGGAGGTATCAAATGAAAGTAGTATCTAGTAGAGTAAAACAAATAAAAGGGAGTAATACTTCATGGAGTGCACAGGCCTGTTGTAGAATTTATTGCTACAGGAAATCCTAGGTGCCAAAAGTTTAGATGAGGTCAAGAAGTTACTTCTGAAAATGGTTTGACAAATTAATGAAAGAAAGTTCAATCAAGGGCTATAAACCACACTGGTTAGAAATGAACTCTGGGCCAGAAATTCCCTAAGCTGCAGAGTGCCAGAAGTTGTGAGGAGTTTTGCTGTGGGTAGGTTGAAGACGTGCATGTCTACTTGTTTTATCCTTTCTTTGTGGCATCCAATAAAGGTCACTTCCTGAAATAGGATACTGAGCTAAATGAACCTCTGGCCTGTAAAAGTATCACTAATCTTACATTGTGCCCTTGTCCCACAGCAGACAGAGTAGTGGCAAAACATTCTCTACTTCCTATTTAATACACTTCCACCTCTTTTGCAATATGGATTGAACATATTGCAAAGTAACTTAGTGAAAACATGAGCTCTTTCTCATCCTTGCTCCAAATATCCTCTGCCTCTGGATGAAACTGGAAGTAACAGCCAAGGCAGGAACACCCTGCTACTGCTTCCAGGATGTGGCATCCTGGAAAAAAGCTGTCCCATTTTGTACCTTGTGCATAAATGCTGTCATGTATTTTAAAATATTCTGGGGCAAATAGCCTCAGATTTTAGACTGGGGCCAGATGGCTGATTCAAGTGAAAATAATACAGATACACAGAAGAATGAGCAGTCCAGAAAAACTGAACTGTCTAGGCAATAGGATGCACAGGCTCTGAACAGTACTGCATGTCTGTAACTTTGCATTTCAATACTGTGTTCATAAAAGTAAGAAATAAAGACCTGATGCATCTCAAGACACTGAGAATTTAAAGCTATTTCTGAAACTGACTTTAAATTTTTGGCATTTCAAGTGAACTCTTTGTTTAAGAAGGGACAAGCAGCCAGAATCTTTGAGCCATTTTTTTCTTCCACTAAAATTATGCTACACCATTTTAAAGTGGAATTTAAGGCTTGTATTTTCAGATTTATAGAAAATGTATTATTCAATAACTAAGTAGTATAACAGGATACCACATATTCACATTTATGACCATCTCCTTTCTATCCTTCTGAATGCAGAGAACTGCAATATCAAAAGTACAAGCAGAAAAAAAATATTTTGATGCAAACTATAAAATATTCAGTATCAAGTCTCTCATTCACACATAGGAATTTTACAACTGAAATTTCCTCATTCACTTATGGCTTAAGTAGGGTAAATATAGCTTGAACTTACTATTCTTTCCTTTTCCCCCTCAGAAGATGCCCAACCAAATTTAGGAATTTTTAAATCAAATTTTTAAGTAAAAAGTTAAATTGTGCCTCCTCTCCCATGAGTTTGCATGTTCCCAGTGCTTCACAGTTTCCATTCTCATTGTTTACCTGTGGTGGATACGGAACCAAATATACTACAGGACATACCATGAACAGCTGCAGCAACAGCACCAACAAAAGCAACATGTGTTGTTGGGCCTTTGGTTTCCAGGTGCTTGAGACACAGCTGATGTTCCTTCATTTTGTGACTGCTGCCTCTTTCTCATTTCAGCTACTTCAGTGCCCAAGTGGCTATAAGAACACAGACATAAGAGATGTACAGAATTACTACAGACCGTCATAAACGACATTCACATTTCTACAGCAATCTCTGATTCAGCTGATTTTTACAGCTCATGGCAACAAAAGCACATGACCATCAACTGAGCTGGCCAAGTAATAGTTCTACTGTGCTAAAGGCAGCTTCCAAAAGACCACATTTTAGTGACACACACTACTGTGTTGTTGAATCACGCCTATTCTTAATGCTTTGGCTGGGCTCAAAGGACTGTTCATTATCACTGTTTTGAACAGCAAGGCACACAGCTTGCGTAGCACTTGGGAAAGACCGAGTTGTTCCTTACCATAAGACTATCACAGCTCTTTCCGTTCTACTAAAAATACAGTGGGATGACTTTAAACATGAGCTGGAAACTGATCTTTTTTTACTTTTTTACTTCTTTAGTCAGTGCTGGACCAAAGAAATTAATGTAAGTGATATTATATAGGCACTAATAGCTGTCTGTTAAGAGCCAAGACTGTTATAAGTGTCATAACTGAGAGGCTTGCTACTCCTTTGTAAATAAAATGAATGATAAATATGTATTTCTAAAATGCTTCTCCAACTTTGAGACAATTTTCTTGCCACAGATTTTCTCTTGTTCATTGCCAGTTTTTTCTATGTTTTATTAGGCCAAGATATTTTTCTTTCCGGTGACTTGAAATATGCAGCTGGAAGTAGTATACCATGCATTATCTAATTTTCAAAAGAAGTTAAAGATTTACTGCTAAGTTATGTTATTTAGGGAGGTTTAGATATCCGGATCCTTCTAATGGTTCACATATTTGCACAACAACTATAAGTTTCCCAGAGTAATGGCTAGTACAAACACATAAATTAGAACAAATTTAGTACTTTTGCCTTTGAAAAAGTACTAACAGATTACTGTGGAGAGGAGCCTAGTTTAAAACAGAAGTGGGTAGAAAATGGTCTGGTGTGAGCAGCATGTTCTGTGCTCCACACCTCCAGGGCATCCTGCTACAGCCGGGAGTGCTGGGGAAAGGCAAACTTGGTTGATTTGCCACCTGGGTACACCATGCACAGACAAACAAGGAATGTGCCACTCCACCTACATGCATTCAGGCAGCAGCTGTGAGAGTTTGCATTTACATGGTTGCTAAAACTCCTGAAGATTTTATTCTGTAATAGTGTCCTTCTAGACAGCTTTCACACAGCACGTAGCAAGGATACTAAGCTTCAGAACTCGAACTCATGCTTCAAAACTCAAGGTTGGTGGTTATTTCAGCTTAGTGCTGAAATTACTACTTTTCCCATTTACACTGTCATTGAGCAGAATCAAGTAATTTTTGGAGTGTTTGGTCAAATCAAACGATGAAGAACCATTTAACTATCCATGGTGGGTGCACCTGCTTATGCTATTGATATTACTTCTTATGGTTTATAGCTGCTCTTACAGATTAAAATGACACACAAAAAACCCCACACACCTTTTTTTCTTATCAGATGTAAACCTGTGTTGTTAACAAGGGATACTCTGACATAATTGGAAAACTGCCCATATTTTTACAACCGATTGGAAATAAGGAAAATGTGTTGCAGCATAATATGTAGCTCAGAGAGTGAGTGACAGTAAGGAGTCACTTTCTCCAAATTACAGTACTGAACTTCTGCTGACTGTGCATGATGCAGTTAAATTATTTCATACATAGCTGTGTCATGCCTGTGAATGATATTTGCTTCAGCAAGTGCAATGACTGCAAAGAAGCAAAAGAACATGTTTCTTTTAATCAAGATAGAGATTCTAGAAATATCTGTATAACCAAAAAAACACAACGAAATTTATTAGTTTTAGAAATTAGTCAAATTACCCATATTTAGGTATTTGTTGGGCTGTAAGCCTATTCATTCCACCCACATACCTGAAGTGAAGCATTTTTTACACAGTTTTAGCTATATATTAAAAATATACTATGGCTAGAATCTGTTGCACTATAAATAAAGGGGCCAGGATGAAAGTTATCCATTCAGACATGATGATGACAGTTGCTGACTTTGCTGTAGTTTCACAATAAGTTTAACACACCACAAGATGCTCCAGCCTCTGAAATACATACATGCTTGTTTTGCAATGTTGACTGCTCTGGAGTATGGGAAGGGACAGAATCCATCCCCTTTCTGACCATGCATTATTTAGAAAAGGAAGAGAGAAGTCCTTGATTGCATGCACAGTTATACTTATCTCTTTAGGCTGTATTTGAAAAAGAAAGAAAGATATAAAAGAAAAGAATCAGAGAATCAGAGAATCAGAGAATGGCCTGGGTTGGAAGGGATCTTAAACATCATCTCGTTCCAATCCCCCTGACATGGACAGGAACACCTTTCACTAGACCAGGTTGCTCAATGCCCATTCAACTTAGTCTTGAACCACATCAGCGATAGGTCATCCAGAACTTCTCTGGGCAACCTGTTCCAGTGCCTCACTACCCTCACAGTACAGAATTTTTTTCCTAAGATTTGAGCAACTCCCCCAAATCCTGTATATACATCCAAGGAGATTTTGCATTCTACCTCTAGTATAATATGTATGATAAAGCATTATTTACAATGCCAGCAAAGTGCTGCAGTGGAGTATATTTTGAAACTAGTTGTAAACATGGATACTGTATACTAGGACTATCCTTAGCTTCCAAGCATAATGAGGAAAGATCTTACTGGCACAGTGGGAATAAGTTGTATTTACTCCATTTCAGATTCTGTCCTTTCCACAGTTGACATTGGTGTTCCCCCTAAACCTTGCTGTATCTCACAATGCAAATGTTGATTTCACTTGGCATGACTGGTGCACTGACCAATAAAAGCATGCGGCTGAAAATCCAAGCAATGGGACAGTGTTCTCAGTGAACGCACATGTTCACTCCATTGGCTTAACCACTCGCTGAAGTCATGGAAACTTCAGTCTCATGCTTATTTTGGTTAGATTTCATGTTTCATGCTTTATTTGCAAATACCAGGTGTCATCTATGCAAAACAGTAATTGATTCCATTAGATTGTTTAGGTTGCAGAAGCAGGAATATCTTAATTCTTGGCTATATTCAGAGCCTGAACTGTAGACAGAGGGTTTATATTTGGTGCCTTGGTCCCAGGCATGAAAAAGAAATTTAGAATCTTTAATTCAGCAAGTAAATGATGAGATGAATTATTTTTCTGTACTTGAGTGTAAAAGTTAGTACATAATTGTGAAGGAGTAGAATGTTGCGAACTGATATTGAGTAGACCTTCTAGGATAGTACAAATAGTATGTAGTCTCCAAGATTTCAGTTTGCCTTTTAGCTTTTTCATCATTTTCATTCTTCCTGACACCCTCTAGCTTGGCAAAAATGCTGGGTGGTGAAGGTGGGCCTTTGTCAAATGGAACAGTTTTTCTCTTTGGTTCTCTATATATGATCTTTCAGACCATCACATCACAGGTATCAGTTCCTTCTGTCAGTTTTGCATCTAGTTCTTTGCCTCCATTTGGCATGGTTTACTAACAGTTTTATGATATCCATTTGTGCTGATGGGAAATAGGAATAGTATTCCAGCTTGCTTGTCTGACTCTTTCTTTTGGGGGTGGGTAGATATTATGGCCCTTTGAGCTATCCCATAATCACGAAGGACTTCATTTCACAGAACATCGGCTGTCCCTTCTCTGCAGCTGAGGAAAGGAACCCAGGAGTACCACAACTGTTTATTTTACCAGTTATGAGACAGGTAGCTCTTATAAGCTGCAGGGCAAGAAAGTCTGTGCAATCCCGTGTTTATCTTCAATCTTGTAGTGCTAGAAGAATATGATAACTAAAAACTCCTCTATTTCAAGTAAGACTTCCTGTCAGTTTTGGAAATGATGGCACAAGGATCTATTTCTTTGTTCAGACAATCACCATTTATTCCCCTGGGTTCTTGGGGATAATTATTACAGAACCCCCTTGTGTACAGAGCACTGTCTTGGGAAGAGAGCTCAAAAGAAGTAACTCACAGAAGAATCATTTGGTTTATTACCTGGGCAGCCCTATTGAATACAGGCTTCAGTCCTTTCAAATTCCATAGAGTCCTTTCAATTTTCATAGAGATGAAAAGAAGGTAATTTCTGAAGGGTTGCACCTCCCTGCCTCTCCATCTCCTACAGGACTTGTGCTAGGTTTTATCTAGGTTTTAGAGTGTTTTCCCTAGAAATTCCCAAGGAGCTGGACATAGCAAAAAACTGCTGCATCATTTCAATCATTTCATTTGATGTCTATCTTCTGATAAAGCAAGAGTAAGCTTTTTTTTTCCCCCCTTCTTTTTTCCCCCCCTAGCCTCACAAGCCTGTTATTACAGTACTGCAAGTTATCAGAACTTTTGGCACTGTCCCATCCAGCTCTTGCTGCTCATTTTGGAGCTTCTCCTTGCACGTGACCCTCCTGTAGGCATTTTTGTTCCCCTGTCAGGATTGTGAAGGCATTCTCTGAAGAAGCTCATGCACTATGAAGTCAGCAAAACATCCTGAAACTACACTGAGGATTGAGAATTTTTTTATCATATCTTCTGGAACCATTATCTAATGGCTGTTTTGAAACAGAGATTATATAAGGGTGCAGATAAACATATACCATTCTATACAGCAAGGAAGTGGCATTTTGTCTTTTGTTGGAGATAGGACAAATAGTGGCTCAGATTTCAGGACAGAATTGGTGCAGAATCAGCTAGAGCAATCCATCTTTTTTTGAACTTCTGAAATAGGCAAGAAAGTTCACCTTGCATCAGAAAGGTGCAGTCAATGACTTAAGGATATAGAGGGTGATTTACTCTACAGGCAAGAAACTTAGCACTTAAAATATCTTTTTTTTTTTTTTTTTTTTGTGATCTATCACATCAGTTCTTCCATATTACTTCTTTTGACTTTGACAATAAAGGACCAAAACCTTACATAAATTCATACCTTATACCAGCTTATTTCAGCCCTGGATGTGACTCTATAAATCTCTTAACCATACTTGATGTTTTCACTGTCTTAACTGGCATACATTTGGCACATGGATTTCTAACAAGAATTGTTTTTAAGTTTGAGGATTTTGAAAGCCTTCAAGCCCTAAGTACTAAGGTAGACGCTATTCATTTAAGATCCCATCCAGGCTTCACTGTAAGAACCAAAATGCACACTGTGGAAAGCTTTGTATATTGTGGATTCCAGACTTTCAACTACCATTTTGGATTTCCCACATATTTGGAAAATGTCAACATTAATAAGAACAGTTACATTAGCACTTCCTTTAATTTTTTTTAATGAGTTGTGTGGGCATAACTGGAGTGATCTTTACAAGAATTTGATTGGTTGCTTTGGTTTTAGTTTCCTAAAACAGTCAGTGGGAGAGTGACAGAGACAACTCTGAAATACTGTTGGGTTATTTTTTCAAAGTAGTCGGGTGCCTTACTGAATTTTTAATATACAAACCTCTTTTTAACTTGAAACACTAAGCAGAAACCCTCAGAGAATGTGACTATGATATGTTTAATGATCTGTAATATGCTATCTGTTTTAAATCCATAGTGTGATATGCTGTATGTCATAAATCCATAGTTTTTTTAAGAACAGACACACTAGATTAACAGAAGCATGCAACACAGTCTGGATGCAGCTGCCAGTTAAAGAACCTCACAGATGCATGTGCTGCACTTGCAATGCAAAGATAGCCCTAACACAACATTGATTTTTTATTTGTGCTGTCTTCATTCATCTGGAGGAGTGTTTAAAAGGTACCACAAGCTAAATGAAGACGGACCACAAGATATCTCTGAGCTAAAAAGATTTCCATACACTCCTTGCAATGCTGAGTGAGTAGTGAAATCAAAACAGCAGAACCATGGGCACCCTTTTAAGTGCTGCTGACTGCTTATACAGCCATCATAGAGCAATGGCACTCATACTAGTCACTCTGCACGAGAGAAAGCACGACATGGGTACATTCCTTTTTGCCACAGAGTCCTGAAAGCCACTCAGTACTTCACAAATAAATTTGTATACAGTAATAGAGAAGAAGAAGTCTACCAAAAGAGGCGTAATTCTGTTACCTTGGGCTCCATTTACTTATTTAAATGTATCTGTAGTCTATCACAGAACAATCAGAAGCTATTGCCAACAATGAAACCTTACCTGTACCTTAATTGATTTAAATATACTCTACATGGAAAATTGCAATTAATTGAAGCAGTATGGGAAGTTTGAAATGTTTGCATCTTAAGAATTTGTGTTTTGGAAGGCAAGATCAATACACAAGGCACTTTCTAAAAACTATTCTGGTTAACAGTAGTCATGTCAGAATGTGAATTATAACTCAAATTTTAACAGATTTGCTTTTCTGGGTTCTTCAAAAACTTTATTTTGCACCATGTCTAGGTTAAAAAAAATTGTGAAGAGTAAGAAGGTCTGAATCAAGACAGAAGTTGACACACGTATTTGTAACTAGAACTTCATATTGCATACCCCATGCTGATGTGCCATACAGGCCAGTACACAGATTCTGTGTTTTACATGCTGAACTCAGCCCAGAAAAGGCATGCATATATTATAGTTTTTAATTTTAAAAGCTTAGCTGCTACATCAAGCTGTATGAACTGTTGATTTTAACTCTGATGGTCCCATACTGATTACCAAGGCAGAACCATGGAGCAAATGTCTTTCTCTTCGGTAGCTTGCAGTGCCCAAGACACCGCACAGCCCCCTTGCTGTCATTCTTCTTGTATTAATGGCAGGCCATCTTCAGATAGTAACTCTTGAAATTGTAAGTTTCATATACTTGTTGGCTCAGAGAACAGGTTATTGCACCTACTGAATTTTGCTTTCAGAGAACTGAAGACTTGAGCATCTACAGTAAAACATCTTGCTCTTCTATTAGTTACTGCAACTCAGCAAAAAATCTGAAGACGTGCAGCACTGCTACATTACAGACATCTTTATCTTGTCAGGTCTTTTGATCTGGAGATGCCTGACTCTTTCTAAAGTCTTCCAAAACAAGCTCTGAGAAGGTCATAAAGTGGACATTTTATCCATTATAGAATTGAAATAAAAAGAAATTTTGTGGACTACTAGCAGAAAATATTTGGACATTAAGTGTTTTATTTAGGGTAGAACACTGCTATGCAAATATTCATTTAAATTGAAATTGTGCAATTTGGCTGAACACTATACAATCCTTGTCTTTTTTACAGTAATATTCTTTCTATGACTTTACCAGACAGCTTCTGTACTCATAAAGGATGTCTGAGATTTCTTTTTATTATTTTATGGTGAACTTGGTATCCTGAGGAAGCCTTGCTTAAATCTTTGCATCATCAAATAGATAGGAATTTGTACTTATGAATCAGACATTACTGCTCAGTAACAAAACGTTAAGCCTGACAGCAATGCATTATTGAAAAGATGGCTGCATGTGGTTTTTAAGAAGCTGCACTAAAATTATGATTAGGAGCACTTTACTGTCTTCAGGAACATTTTATAAAAAAAGTACAATGTAAAACTCCTCAGGAAACCTTTTATCTTTTTTTAAGCGTATTGTTTTTATTGGTAAGTGTTTGAAAAACACCTGAGAATGCTGTTTTACACTACATCTATATACCTATTCATTGTGGCCAGGATGGCTTCCACTGACTTAAGACACATGAAGCCACTACAGTTTAGAAAGCTGAAAAGATACTTTCCTCACAGTGGGGAAACACAGATGTTGACATATTGCTGGAAAGAAGTGTTTAGTCTCTGAGGAAAGTCTCTGACATTCCTCATAAAGAGGACACTAAGAAGACACTTGAGAACACAGAGAGCTTTACTGCTGGCATTAGCACTGTAATGTCTGAATAAATTTTTCTGTACTCAAAGCCATTTCTCTGTGTTAAAATGTCAGATGTCATTTGGGGATCATGTGATCTGCACAGATTCTGTACAAATTTAAGCAGAAATTTAAGAAAAAATCCTAGGCCTAGCACAGAAACTTGTAGCTAACAGAGGGCAAACAGATTTGCAAGTGCAATCAAAGTATCAAACAAGCTTTAATGTTTTTTAACTACTTTTTCAGTAGATAAGACTATTCTGGAAAATTTTCATCTGCAGAAATGGCAGCAGTTAATGAAATAAGTGTACACAACCTTTGTTTATAGTGCACATGCTACTATGGGCTGAAAGACAAAGGAAGGTATTAAGAAAATTATTTAAGTGTGAGAAGAGCTTTTCTGAAACCACATTGGACATGGTTCTAGTCTCTGAAATGACGGAATCTACAATTTCACTGTAAAATGAAGACCTGCATCCTCTTCTTCCAAAGCTCTTTATTTTTATTCAAATTCCTTCTTGAAATGGGAGTCTCAAATTTTAACACAAGTAGCTTCAGAAAGGTTTCCTTAATATAGGCTTTTTGAAATAACTGGATATTTGGTAGTCATGTTGATTTTAGTTACACTGACTGACTTCTGAGGTATCCTCTGACATGATCTCTGTGTTTCAGCCCTCCTTTCCTCAGCCATCTTCACAAATAATAATAATAAAAAAGTCTAATAAACAAAATCAAGAGATTAGTATGGTGGGGAGAAGGTATTTGGTTAACATGGTATAACTGAGAGAGAGAGGAGCAGAAGGTGGCATGAGGTAGAAACAGCCTTAAGGTCTTTCTGGATGGCTTGGAATAGTGAGAGAAGGTGAATCTAAGCAGTACATGCAAACAGGATTTTCCAATATGAATTGGGGATTGCCCAGGTGGCCTTGTGCTCACGTTACAGAACATTCACATTCACATTATGAATTTCATGACCATAGAACTAAAGGAATATTTGCCCTTGGCAGAGACTGGATAGAGTGCATACCCACCAGCAATGAATCTCCATTCCCTCCCACAAGCTATGCTACTTCTATTAAACTTATAGCGAGCTCCTGATACTTCTGTTCCTCTAGTTAGTGCTAATGCTTTCTGGTCTGAGGAAAGGAGAGGAAACCAATTCTACTCTGTGCAAGGGACATGCTCTTTTCCACCACACTGGCACATGCTATTAGAATCAACTGTTGTTCCCATGCTTGGAGAAGGTTTGTTGTCTGAAATCCTATATTTCTACTGGTCTGAATCTTTCACTGTACTTGCTTGTTCTGTGTTTAATGATGTTTGGTTTAGCTGCACATCCCATACAGCAACACTCAGTTTTCCATCTGCGACTACCAAGCTTCACGTCCTTCCTGCTCTATCACATGTGAGGGTTTTCCACTTTTTCTTTAGTAGCAGGATGGTTTGTGGATGTGTGCCTCTTACTGCTGGTTTTGAGACGACTAGAACTTCAGCAGTCCAGAGAGAGCTAGGAGCCACTGATCACAGCCACCAGCACAGGACAGTCATTGAGAGGAGCTATCAAGGGCTCTTTTATCTCTTTCTGCTATTCAGCAAGTTACCAGGAAAAACTGGCATGGAATAAAAAGAACAGATGACAAGAGTGGGAAAATGGGAAGATAACAAACAAATATGGAGGGAAGACAAAAGAAGTGAATTTACCTTACTAAATCTTGGATTAGAACTATTTTGGAGCAAAAAATTAGAGTGGATGTCAAAGAGATGACAAGCTATGTGGCTTGAAAAGCTTCAAACTTTTAATGGAAAACTTTTTTGATATATAGAAGAACAGGCACAGAGCTTTCAACTACTGTGTGCCTTGAAGCATATTTATATGTTAACAATGTAAATATTTCAGCAACAATATTTATATTGGTCAAATATATAACAATTCAACCTAGATCTCATGGAAAAGGCGAGGCATCTCTGTGCCACCAGTCTAGACTCTGAAGCTGTTTACTTCTAAGGTTCTCTGACAGCAGAAAAAAAGGACCACAGGGTTTTTAAAAGATGACACTGTGTTCTTTGAGTTCTGATTTGTACTCACCTGCAACAACCCAGTGCAGTGGTACAGGATGGACTCAGCTGATAGCAGAGTGACAGACTTTCATGAGACTATCCACCTCCTCCTGACCTGAGCCAGTGTCCTAGCTCAGTTCCTTTTCCATTGCCTCTTTTCCTTCCCTCCCCTGAGGTCACTGTCTTTTCCTGGCTAAGATGTCTGTCAGCTCTGCTGTGAAACTGATAACCTGCAGAGCAATATAGCAGGCAGATATGTGTCTAATGCTGCTGCAGAAAGATTCACTACAACTCATCTCTCAATATCACTAGGCAGTACAGGAAACAAAAAGAGATTTGTGGAGAAAAAGAGAAATCAGACTTCCAGATTAAATCCCCTTGCCATTACAAGAGCTTTCTAGAAGTTACTGTCTTTTCAGTGAGAGAAAGCAAGTTTCCTTTCCCCTGTCCTGGTTTTATCCCTTTCCTGGCTGGAATGATTCCCATCTAGAAAACTGTGTACCTCCTTCGTGTATCTCATCACTTAAGAATCTACTTCAGCTGCCTGAATTCCCACAGGTGTCTTGTTTGTTAGCTTACCTGGAAGAATGGGTTTCTCCAGAGCTAATCACAGGTCACTTTCCAACTACCACAAATTTATGTGTCTATTGGTACTTTATAACATCAGGTAGTGGACACCTGATGTCTCTCTCTCCTAAAGAGAGAGGTATAATGCAAGTATGAAGCAAAAGAAAGCCATAAATGTCTAAATTATACAAAAAATGCCTGACAGTGAAAGTGGTATCTCTCAATCCATAGAGATTCCTAGGCAGAGGGCTTGAGGTGTTCTGAAACTAGAGTGAGAAGTCTCCAAAACTAGTTAGCATGTTGTGCATTGGAAGGGATGCATGATGGTTCAAAGAAATAAAACAAAAACTACTACGATTTCTTCTCCTCTCTTTTCTCTTCCCATCGTCATTTTTTAATGTGTTGTCCTAGTTAGAACAGCTGGGACCACTTCATCACTGTATGGGTGTAACCCAAAACTGTGTATTCTATAGCCTTCCATGCCATTTCCCAGAAACTGTTTTCAGTAGACCATTTACACCATCTGCCCAGAGCAGCCTGACTCCTCAGGCTATAAACTAGGTGTTAAGAGGCCTGCCAGATAGGAGGATGCTCTTGTCCTCATACCCATTGTGGAACTCCCCACCTTGAGGGAGGTACTGGGCATTCCTGCCTGAACTGGAGGATATATAATCTTGGAGTCTTGGGACTTTTTTTAACCACTCGTGGGATCCAGAGGAAGACTGCAGACCACCACTTTTCAACCAGACTGCAATCACCACTCTTGACTGGACTGCAACAGCACTCTCACCAACAGGTTTTTTCCCCTCTCCTTTTACTTTGGATTCATGGGGCCCAAGGAACACCACTCTGTTCATGCCCCAGGGTACTGGGTTATACATTTGGGTTTTGTGGGTTAAAACCAACTGTTTGTCTGTATAATTGTATTTATTGTATTAATTTATTAAATTGTTATTCTGACTTATAATCTCTCCTTTGAGTTGAGTTCATTTCCCCTGCTGGTTTACCTTTAAACCAGCACATGTGTCAATTTTAAAAATAAAAATTTCCAACCATCCCAGTAAACAAATTTTTAGAGCAAGCTGTGCATGTATTTTCATATTCACCAACAGAAAATAATAAATTATGTCTTCCTGCAGAATCTGACAGTTATTGCTGCATGGAAATCTTACATATTAAAAAACAATATACCAGTTTTTCTTCCTTTGTTTTTTATCTTTTTAATTCTATCAAGCATGTGAGTGAACTCTTCTAAAATGTCTACAAATGCTGAATAAAAATCTGCATAGAAAGAATCCAGAATTTTCCTTCTTGGAAAGGACATTTTGCTTTGGAGGACAGACAATAATAGTAAGTAATATTCCAGAAGTTAATTTGTTCCTCATTGTCTTTGTATGATGGTATACTTGAACCAATATGTGCTTAGGGAAGGCTGTGGTGCTACCGCATTTTTTCAAACCTTAAGAAGGAAAAAAGAATTGTGAATTATTTGTTGCCCAGAAAAGAGCAAAATACATCCAAACCTCTTGAAGACCACTTATAAGTGAACTACAAAACAGACTTACATAAAAGGTCTACTTTTAACACTTCATTTTTTTAAAGTTTAAAGGATGGAACTTAAAACTACTTTCCCATAATATGAAGTTCACAATTTTTCTTAATCTATTTATGTACCAACATAAAAAAAATCTGCTAAAACACAAGGGACTGAAAACATGTTGTGAAAACTTAAAACCTTTGAAATCTCTGAAAACATGCAAATTTTGGTATGAAAGTGTCATGCCTAGTCATTTCCGTACATTTACAAGCTCTCTACTCTTACACTGAGCATTAGCACAGGTTTGCAATCACCAGCTATGTTACTGTAAAGTAGCTTTTCCACTTGAGTATGCAATGGGATAGGGTAAACCAACCTTATTTAGATAAATAGATCCCTGAAGATCAGCAGACAAGACCTCTTGAAACACCGCTGTGACATCACCGAGTGAAGCTTGATGTGAATGTCTGGTATAGCACCCCGTTCCAATATAAGCTGTGCTCACTGGCAGTACAGCCTGCTGTCCTCGTTTACTGCCACACAGATGACTGACTCCACAGAGGAGGTCCATAGGCATCCTTTTGTCCAGTATTTCATAATGTTAAAAAAAGCTACAGAGCTTTGCAGAAAGATACATATATATCCTCCAGCAAGTGAAACAGGTAGGGGGGTTTTGCTGAATTTTAGAAACATTATGTCTATAATAATAAGAGGACAAGGTAATGTTTTGATTTAAAAGAACTGTGCAATAACCAATAACTCTGGACAGCTTGTTGACTGTATGTTTAAGGACAGCAAAAGTGGATTAAAACTCCACCTTCCCCACGATTTGCTCTTTCTGAGACATTCAGCTGTACCATGACTTGGACACTGAATCCTGTTCCAAACTGTCTTTGAAAGTAGGACCTTGCTGTGAGATCTGTAAGAGGAAGGAGAACACAGGAAGCTTGGGAAGAAGCTTGAGTACAGCCTGGTTGTACTGTGACCTCACACACCAATTCCTTCCGAGGACCTTCTCAGTCACAGCAACTCTTGCAGCAGCTTGGGTTTATACCAACTCTGTTGGCCAGTAAAGCTTAAGCTTGCAGATCAAATATGAACAGGATGGGCCTGTTCAGCCTCAAGAAGAGACAACTGAGAGGGGACCTTGACAATGTTTGTAAGTATCTGAAAGGACGGTGTCAAGAAGATGAAGCCAGGCTGTTCTTGGTGGTGCTGAGCAATAGGACAAGAGGCAATGGGCAGAAACAGATGCACAGAAAGTTCCACCTCAATATGGGGAAGAACTTCTTTACTGTGTGGGTGACCACGCACTTGCACAGATTGCCCAGAGAGGTTGTGGAGTCTCCCTCACTGAAGATGTTCAAGAACCATCTGGACGCAATCCTGTGCCACGTGCTCTGGGATGACCCTGTTTGAGTAGGGAGGTTGGACCAGATAACCCACTCTTGTGCCTTCCAATCTTACCCATTCTGTGACGATTCTATGATTCTGTGATTCTCTCCACAAGAGCTTTAGAAGGACCTCTCTCCTTCACTTGGCTGTTGGATTTTTTCCCAGGCACTTGGGTTAATTTTCTGCCTTTGAAATTTTCTTTGAAAGTTTGACCTGTCATTTGGTTGAAATTGAATGACATACATGAAGTTAGTGGAGAGAGGGTGACAGGAAGACACAGCAAGGTCTCATACGTATCATCAGCTTAGGAAACCGAAAGGAAAAGTCAGAAACCAGATGAATGTGAAGTATGGCCTGGCTGGAAAGCCTACCACTGAACAATAAATTCCTGTTTTTCCAGCCACAACTGTGAGCTACCTTCAGTCACTGAGGCAAAGGGGGAAGGGTATTGCTGGGAATGGATGTTGAAGGAGAAGAGTAGTGCTTGCTTTCTAGCCCCAGTATATTGAGTCTAGCAGAGCTAGACCCCTCTGTGGTTGTATTTTTTTTTTTTTTTTAATGTCAGGAGTGTTTAGGCTAGATTCAGTCCTGCCAACTGTGCAGCTTCATCACATGCTTTGGGGAGGAGAAACAAGTTATGCAATAAACCTAGAAAATATGGTTGAAACTACCAAGCTTTGCATCAGGCTAAGGAGGAGGTTTAGTATCAGTGACTACTTCAGTCTGTTTTTAAAAAAGGCAACAATTAGAAACAAGGTTTCTTTAGAGGTGGTTTGTGGGTTTTTTTACTCCCCTAAAACATAAAAATTCAAAATATTCCAGCTGAAGGGTCTTATCTAGCCCTCATTTCAGGTCAAAATTCTTATGTCCCATTTTTATTTGCCTCAGCTGATTCTATTGAGGCATAAGGTAGAGTATGTTATTCTATAATATTTATACATAATATGGAATCAGTTGCTTTAAAATCTCTATCCTACCTATTTCTAGTATCTTTTCTTCCAAACCCCTTTACAATAAAAGAATAATGAAGCCTTTTTTTTGAATGAGTAAACTGGAAATTAGGGTACAATACTACTAGCAAGCCATGCTTTTTATGGACTAAGGTCTGTCTTTCCTCTTATGGAAAGTACATGTTCTGTATGATAGGACTTTCAAAAACATCTGGTCATTATAATATGCTTTGTTCACTGAACCAACTCTTAAAAGTTTCTCCAATTTGAGGCAAAGTGAAGATGAGGCTCTCATTCTGAAGAAGCTGAAAAACTCTGAACATCCTCTTAAACCCCTTAGGTTTAAGAAATTTTGGAGACAGAATCTTGTAAAAAATGCATGTTACAGAAAACTGCATGGAAATATTTTTATTTACTGCAAAGATATCTGTGCTTTAAGCATTAGGCATAAGGTTGTTTCATACTGCTGGTTTCCAAGGTTTCACGATGTGGATCAGAGATTCCTCTGACATTCTAGCTCTTTCATGAAGCAAAAACCATTACATTTACTACAGTTAAATAAATCTTTATCCTTTGAGAAAAAGATGAATATTTTAACACAACTGTGCGGAGTCAGAGACCTACTTTATGTCTTTCCTTGTTGATACCTGAATGGCGTGCAACTAAAGGCAATGATAAGTAGTACAAGAGGCTTTACAAAGGGACATTAAACTCAATGTTTAATATTTCTCAATATTTCTCAATAAAGAGACCACTGTTTTGTTTCAAGAGCTCTCAAACTAAATGATGTTCTCATGTTATGTTTTATATTTGACACATGCATCTTGCAAAGTTTTGGTACATTCAGTGAACACACAACTGAAAAAAAAACTTAGCATTTCTTCCCAGCACACTCGATACGAGTCAGCATGCCTAATGTTAGTCTTACAGTCCTTGCTAGTTCTAATGCACATCTCTTGGAGTGGCTTCATTCCACATTACAGACAAGGAGAACAAAAAAAATCCCAGTAGAGTTACTCAGTTATGCTTGGAGACAACTGATGAAGAATTGCCCTGTGCTGCACAGAGGAGCTCATGGATGTAGAACAAATGAGGTTGATACAGCAGGCACACGTGCCACTCACAGAGCATGTGGAGGCAGAGGTCTTCAGACTACCATTCCACTGGAGGCCACCTGAAGCCTCTTCTGAAAGGAAAAGAGCTTATAGACAAAAAAGAAATATACAACAGATATTAGCCCTAATAGGAATACTTTCCCCAGCAGTACTGCAGGTGTTAGTTACCTTCTCGGTTTGTGGGGCAAAAGTCACCCAGAAACCTCTGTTTCTGTTACTTGTTAGTATCTGTAGCTGAGATACAGTCAGCACTTCCAGCACTGTACTAACTGTGCATTGGCATTCAACACTGGATAACTGAGCATTCCATATATTTGTAATTAATAATTCATTCCAGGGCTGTCTTGGACTGTATGGAAACATTCTTCTGTTCATTGAATTTCCCAAAATTTGCGAAGTCTTCCTAAGGGCAAATTCCAGCACAATTCCTTTGTTTTTTCCACACTGGGCAGCCATGCTTATGTTGTTTGTAGGGTGCTGCTTATGGTGAACTTTGAGTTCTGAATGCCGTTCTACTTCACGTCTGTTTCTAAGCGTGTTTTACGTTTGTCTTCATTTCCCACACTATTGATAAGAGTTAATTATGGATCTTTCAGTAGGCCAAGGGCTTTGCCTCAAATTGCAGTCCTCGTGTGGTTTTGTATCTAAATTCACCTTCCCAAAATTACCTTTGAAATGTAGACCAGTCGTTAACTCCATTTTTATTTGCATGTAATATCTTGCTAGAAAACATATTGTTTCTGGGGCTCATTTTTGTACATTGCTCCTTGTTCCAACATAGCATAGGTTGTTAAGCACCTCTTCTCGAGTTATCAAAAATAACAAAACCCAATGGATTCTTCAGTACCATCTACTTTCAGAAACATGAATGCTCCTGCCCACCTTCCTTTTCAAATAGCACTGATTACTGCCAAAATGAAAGAATGTCTGAAACTTCTCTATTAGCCTTTCCAGTTTCCAGACTTCCAGCTCTTAGTGGAGGATGATCTGCTCTTTTCTTCCCCTAAAGCTGGGGTAACAGTTTCCATTACTACTTTTGTCATCTCTGGACTGGTGCCTGCCTCTGGTTGGTATCCCTCGCAAGGCCCTTGAATGTCCTCCCTCCCTCAAACCCAACATGTGGCTCGAGCCCTGTTTTCAGCCCACCTAAGCATGCTCTTCTGTAGAGGGAACTGCTGGAATAAGGTCCCCCAGTACGGGCTGAGACAACTCCATGAGCAATTCTTACTGAAGGAGGAAGGAACATGGCAACATGAGGGAGATTTTTTCCCCCTATTTTTATGTAAATGTATCTGTCACCCTTCACTCCCATGACAAGGCAATGCTTTCAACCACAAGCAGGAAGTGGTTAAAGGCATGTTGCCAGGCAATTCTTTTCAAGTTAATTAATCATTACAGATAATTTGAATATAGTTAATGAAACTGATGAGAACCAAGAAGTTGTGTACTCCACATGCTCTGACAGGAAAGCTAATTCAGTTGAACCAAAAAATGGCTTATGAAAAATTATGCAGATGATGTTGCTCAACACTCCTGCTCAGGTTCTTGTGAAGTAACCAGGTATCTTACTTTTGATTTATTTATCCATAAAAAAAACTTCCAAATAACCTGCTCTATCCTGAAACGCTTGTGAATTACTCAAAATATTCACAACTATGACTGCACTTTTTTTCCAGAAAAAGACTCAAATTATAAGCTGCTGCTCATACCAGGTATTAGACAAGCCTTTCTAGTGATATTTCAAAGTTAAAGAGTTTTAAAAAATACAAAATATTCTGCAAAATCCAACAATTGTGTCTTGCTATAAATTACTGAACAACATTTAATGTGGTTCTGCCAAGGACTAATCAAAGTTTCCCTGTGACTGCTGGAAAACAGCATTTTTGCAACATTACAGGTTTCCAGGGGTGTGGTAGTGGTGGAAAGATTTTGTTGGTTATGTTCTAAGTTTCTGGTTGGGGGAAATCTCTCCTCTCCCTGCCTCCTTTCAAATTTGTTCAGTTCAGCATTAGACTGTTTCTGCCACTGATGCCATGATTCATCAATTTCCCTAATGCTGGGAGCACTCACTAGATTTATCTCCTCTGATGCACTGTTTTGCCTCATTGCCTAAAGCCCACCATGTATCACTGAAGTTGCATTACTGGAAGTACATCACAGGAAACAGTGGGGAGAGAACACCTTGATTCAATGGAAAGGTGCTATTCTGCATGTAATGCCTGAAATACTTAGATGGAGTTGTTTTAATGATGCTTTGGTATTTCTAAATCAAAGTTCAGAAGCTTTGCAGAGTTATTTCAATCATTCGAAATGAATACAAATATTTAAGTAAGGCAGATTTCCATTGGATTGATAGTCTCATTTTTGCCCAAGTTAATTGGAACTTCTATCAGCTCTGTGATCTTTTCAAATTCACATTAATTCAGAAGAACAATTTTACTGGAGTGGGTCCTTTCCTATTCACATCACTCATCATTTTAATTGCCTGTATTGAACTATCATTTGTATTACTGAATTGACACTTTAGTGACAAAAGGCCAAATTCTGATCTTCCTGTTTAGTGGTAAATGAGGCTACTCTGTTGACTCTATTGTAGGTGTTTCTTCCTTTGCAGAGGTGTGGTGAGCCTGAGTCTTCTTGCAGTAATCAGGAATGCCAGCCACTTCAGCATTTCTAATGACTCCTTCTCTGTCCCTGCCTACTTCTCAGTCAGCAGTTCAAGACTGTAGACTTCATTTCAGTTAGCCTTTTGGTAGGCTGAATTAAATCAAACTGGAGCTCAGTGAAGTAATTTAGTGTCACTACAACCCCTTTATTCTTCCTTTGCCTTCCCATTCCTACTGGCACATACACACACAGTCACAGAATCACCGAATGGTTGGGATTGGAAGGGACTTCTGCAGTTCATCTAGTCCAAACCCCTTGCTCAAGCAGGTTTACCTACAGCAGGCTGCAACAAGTATTTCCAGAGGAGACTCCACAACCTCTCTGGGCAGTCTGTTTCTGTGCTTGGTCACTCTCACAATAAGGAAGTTCTTCCTCATGAAAAGGCCACAGGAACTTCCTGTGTTTCAGCTTGTGCCTGTTGCCCCTTGTCCTGTCACTGGGCACCAATGAAAAGACCCTGGACCCATCCTCTGGACACCTTCCCTTAAGATATTTGTTTACATAAGATGAGGCAAATTAAAAATTTAATCAATTTATGGGTGTTACAAGGGACTCCTGACATTCATGTCCTCTTCTACTCCTCAAGGCCTCAGAAAAGGAGAGTCATAAAACCCAGTATTCTCATTTACCTACTGAGGCTGAGAAAGTGATCTATTATCCTCTTGGTACATCCAAGGCTTTAATGTCAGTGAGGCCTATGGAAACAAGATTTTTTTTGTTGTTATGGTTGAAAGAACAACCTCTGCCATTACACTAAAAACCTGAGTATCTTCTATGTTTTTGTTTTATTGTTCCCTAAAATTCACACTGAAGAGTAGCTGCTACAGTGAACTAGTTATCTAGGTATCTCTGTCCATTTTGTCAGTTCTGCTCCAGAATTATACATAATGCATACCCTCTCAAGGAGAGTTTGTTTTTTTCTGAATGGAGAATTATTCACCACAGCTTCCAAGCATAATTTATTCAAACTCTCTTGAAATGTATCGATTAGGATGTTCAAAGTAAGTGATTTGTGGCAGTGAATAAATTCCCCCCGGGGAACAAAGGTGTCTGCTGAAGATGAGACTTGGAGAGTATCCCAAGGTATTCTCAAGTGCACAAGAAAAAGATTAATTATATCTGCCCCTAAAATGGTTGTGGCTAGAAAGACGGAATTGCACAAGGAGAGTGTAATCACTATTCTCCTGCTGTGCTTTAGCAGGGAAAAAAAAAAAAAGAGGATTTGATTTGGAGGAATAAAAAGGTTTTGAAATCTCTCCAGCATCTCATTTCCTCTCCCTAGGAGTGCAGAAACTCCAACTCATCCTACATGTATGCAACTCTTTTGATACTGCTCTTATCATTGCACTTTTTCCACCTCCACAGGTATAGTTCCTGATGCAAGTACCACTGCTGTCTGTCTCAGTGCACCTTACCACTGCCTGTGCTACAGAGGCAGCTGTGGTAATAGCAGCAGCAATAAATATGGTGGGAGGTGCAACAGCAGCAAAGAATAACCACTTTTTTTTTTCTTTAAAATTCAGCCTAAAAATGGGGAGATGCTTTATAAGCAGGTTTAATTCGTAACTGGCAAGGTAATTATTCTGTTAAAGTATTTCAAGAGGAACATGAAGCTCTGCAACTGTGTGCATGTACATAGTTTTCTGTGGCCCTGCAATTAGCAGAACATAAGCTTTCCACTGGGCATCAGTGTCAAAAAGGCTATTCCATGGAGTAAAGAGAAATCTAGATTTTAATCTTTTTTTCACCAAAATGTGATATTGATGACACCCATTTCCTGTGAAATTTAATTTTTTAACCAGCACTATGAATGTTGATATAATGCTGCCATGTCCTGCAGAGAACATATTGATAATATACGGATGCTTTCCAGGGCAGGGAAACAGTCAGGGCATTAAGCAATCCCAGTTTGGCCATGCTAGTTCCCCTTGCCATCACAGCAAACAAAATCAGTAATGCTTTCTGCTCACTATGAGATTTTTCTGGGAAAGAACTTACCTTATATAACATCACCTTAACTTTTATGCCCTCACTCCCCAGCTTGCTTTTCTTCTTTTGGCTACACAAATATATTTCTTTTCAACAGTGTCGAGCTACTAGCCAACTCCCATGTTAATCTGGAATAGGCATGGTAAGGAATTTCTCAATTAAGCATTCTTTAGAAAAGTCTATGTTTGTCAAAACTGAGTGCTGAAATAATTGGTTTTGACAGATGTTCTCTTAAAAAAAATCTTTTATAGCAAGTTTGGAAGTTGCCAAAGTATCTCACTGAAGTGGTTTAGTTTTGCTTTTTTCTGTTTTGGTTTCATTTGGATCAATGGAGCCAGTTTTTCATTTAAAGAAGTCTTTGGGTTTAAATTAATCAATTTATATTGGGAATTGAAATAAAGGAATACCCAAACCCTTCTGTTTTAATTAATTCATCCTAATTTTCACATTTTCCTATGAATGAAGGATGGTTATGCTTAAAAGACTTTTTTCACTATTCAGGGGAGGAACAGTTTTGAAAATGCTAAAGAGCCTCCTGGGATAGGCCAAATCTTTCTGGCTCTAGAATTGTTCAGGATTCTGTGTCAACTCATTCCTAGAGATGCCAGCAAGTTAAAAGTAGAATACAATACTTCTATGATAATATCAATTTTCTACTTGCTTATAAACCACTAATTTTCTAGATCTAAAAGTTGCATTCTCCTCTGGAATCCAGTTTATCTTGTTTTCAAGCAGTTGTGCTGAAAAAACCCTGAGTGCTTCCTCATGAATAGTGAAAACTGCTGTGATCTGACTAAAAATAGAAAAACAATTCAGAGGAGAAATCAGACCTCAAGTTATAGAATTAATAAATAGTTGGTTAGGGAAAAAACCCCAAACCAATACTTAGCAAACACATTGAGAATTCTTCTTGTACCCAAATCATGTTTGCTTGTTTCTTAGGATGTGAACAAACACCTTAAATTTGGCTCTCATTAACTGATTGCTACTCATTCAGTTAAGGTTATTTTACAGCAGAAAACAGTGTTCCCTCATAGCAAGTTATGTATTTAACAAAGAGTAAATACTAACAAAAGCTTTTTAGGTTAGCAAAGCTTTTCTACTTAAGAAAACAATTATACTTGAATACGAATACTGGGTACAAAGCCAAATACATTGGCAGCTAGAAGTAACTTGGTTATTCTAAGTGTCTCGCAATAAGAAAAAAACCAGAATATTTAGATTTTCTTGACAATTTAATCTCTTCCGTTACAGACATCTAGGCTACCTCTGCTAATTAGCTCAATCCCTTTTGAGTACACCAGTAGACAAGTAATGATTGAACTGAAGGAATGGGACTCTTTGGGAATAACGGAGAAGAAAAGATAGAACTTCACTCAGTCAAGCAGTGTCAGTATTATAATAATATCTGATATCTTAAAATAATTATCTGATGCTTACTGTCATGGCTGGGCTTCACGAACGAAGATTTGGGAAGGCTCTATCCACATTTGTTACAAGCACGCTGGTGGCTTATGAGGCCAATACGTGACAGACAAATCCGATTGCAAAAGGCACAGCAGAAAGACTCCTTAGATGGTGTATTCTGCAGGACACAGTTCTTTCTGCGTTGCCTTTTCTCCTCAAGGGTGATCCTGCGAGTGTTCTCAAAGGAGACAGCTGCGTTATAGATGGTGTGTCTCCAGGCCTCCCGATTGGAGGCTAGAGTAGACCAGTTATGGTGATCAATATGGCCAAGGCTGAGATGTTGTTTCAGGGAGTCCTTGTATCTTCTCTTCGGGGCTCCTCTCATGCGGTAGCCAGTGGCAAGTTCACCATAAAGCAAGATCTTAGGGAGGCGGTGGTCCTTCATCCTGGAGATGTGCCCTGCCCAACGCAGCTGTGTTCTCAGCAACATGGCCTCTATACTTGTGACTGCTGCTTGTTCTAGAACAGATGTATTGGTCACATAATCTGACCAGTGGATGTTTAGGATTGTACGGAGGCAGCGTTGATGGAAGCGTTCTAGGAGACGCAGGTGGTGGTAGTAGATGACCCATGATTCGGAACCAGGTGGTAGATGACCCATGATTTGGATGTATACTGTAAACTTGTGCAAAAAGAAATCTTATATGTGAGAACAATAATTACTCCTGTCCATGCATAAAGCGATCGAGTGACCACAATCAAGTTACTGTATATTATGACAAGGTCTCTAGTCCTGATTGCACCCCAGCACATGAACTGTGTGGAAGGTATCCTGTCGGGACAACTGAATGGATCAGGGATGCAAAACTGAGTGATATGCAGCGACTGCTGCCTGAAAAGTTCTGCTTCAAAGATTAAGAAATTACCCTGGTACTTCTTTCACAAGATGAGTATCTATTATTTGCATAGCTGCTTTCTAGAGTTGCTGAATCATAAATACATCTAGGAATTATTACTCACCATTTACCATCTCTTTACTCTTAAACTGGAAAAGCTATATAAACTGATATTTTAAAATGAGAAAGTGAATAGTGAACAAAAGCTTTACATGAGCTGTTGGAGAAGAGACATAATTTAAAGCACAGCTGTAGTGTACATGAAGGAATAACCGTTTTATCCAGTGACCCAATAAATCTACCTGGATATATTTCTGGTTTAACTCCATCTTAGCTATTGCAAAGACACAGTTTGGTAAGAAAGTAGCTTTATGCACTAGCATATAATTTTCATCAGATTCCAAACACCTGAGATATGCATCAGTTTCCCAAATAACTCTAGAAGGAAGAGGAGTTTTGGTTTTCTATAACAAACCATAGAACATAAAAGCAAGTGTATAAGGGATATTTTGCAGAGTTATACAAGAAATCATCAAGTAAGGATTTAGAACACAATGTTTTCTTGAATGCCCCAAATGTTGCCACATAGAATTGAACATATTTCATTTTGGATACAGTTAAAGTTTTGGGTTTTTTTTTTTCCTCTTTTCTTTTTAGGACCAGAGGAATGAGAGACAAAGTTCTTAACACAGAATGGATAGCCCTTGCACTTTTTACTCCTATGAAGAAAGAGGGAATAATATAGGACAGAGATTTTTGATTTATTTGCTTGACAGTAAAGAAGCTTGACACCGAGAACTGAGATGTCAAATTTTTATAGAACAAGCAGAAGCAAAATTACTATTTCTATCAAAACCCAAGTAATAGCTTGGATACACTGTGTCTCCTAAATGAGTCAGGATTACTCCTGGGCAAACGCAGAGGACAGTTTCCACTCCTTGCTCAAGAGGATGACATAGGCCATGATGCAGGAGTTTGCAGATGTTCATCTTGTTCTTCTTTACTAAAGCAGATCTGCCAGCTGTCTCAGCAGCCATGTAGTTGTAACAGACTGACCTCAGATTTCAGGAATAATCTCAGTCTAGTTGCCTGTTGTAGTATGCCTTTCTGGTAGCTTAGCTCTCAAAGTCCATTAGTTCAAGTGAGTTTATGGAGGATAAGCTGCAGTCAAGACAATACTACTTTGGTCTTTAGCATCATGTCATATTCAGTCACCAGAATGATATGAAAGAGATTCAGAGTTTTCCAGTCCATGCTAAATGGTATACAGTGTTCCTCACTCAAGCTTTTCTTCAGTGAAAATTGCAATTTAATTGCCCACTTGCAGTTTACATGGGTTACTTCAGTATGCTTCCTTTTGGAAAGGTAGAAAAAAACCCCAAGCCCCAATCCAGCAACATACCTCATATAGCATAGTTTCTTGAAAAGATGAATTTCTTTAAATTTGGAGTCACTAATCCATAACCTCCTAACTACCACTAACCTGGATGCAACCTAAACACTAGCCTCCTTCAGATACAGAGGGTATTTTTTATCAAATGGGGGCAATGAATTACTTTTTTGATGTGATGCTGAAGACAAATGAAAGGAAATCAGAAACTGCAATAGATGGAGAAATTGAAGTAATATATAAACAATTACTCATTCTTTAGACATGCTTGGCAAATTTTCCTGGTAAGAATCACTTTGGAAGATAATTTAATAGACAGAGAGTACAGGAAAACCAGTTTGCTTCTAATGGCATTGCTACGGTGTAATGGGGCTGAGATGGCTATATTCAAGACAGATCCATTATTTGTTCTAGTTTTACCATAAGTGACACTATGATATTTCCAAAATCAAGCCTGAAAGCTCATTAAAAACATTTTGTTGGCTTGACTCATAACAAAATGTAAGAATTGCTTTTTTGAGTCCTGCTGAATGGAGAAGCTTTCAGAACACTCAGACCAATGACCCTTAGCTTTTACAGCAAAGTACAAGGCGGACTTAGTGGTCTAGTGATATGCTTTTATCGCCCTTTTTCTTTTAATGACGTGTCCTTTTCCATCTAAGTTATTGCAACAATGGATAGAAATGTTGCTTCCCCATTTACTCATTTATTCCCATTTCTGTGCATTTGTGTCACTTCCATGAGAGGCTTTAAAAATTTGGTCAGTCTGTTTGTTAGTCTTATACAAAGATACTTGCATGCTTTTTAACTGATGAAATAAGTTCTGAGCTCCAGGTGAAATCCTGATAATTAAAGTTTAATTTAGCATAAAAAACCCTTTCTCTTACTGCACTTTGGTTATAACAGTGTTCCCTGCTGTTGTATTCCTCTAACAGACCACATATATTCTTTATTTGATTTGTCTTTCAGTGTTCATTTTCACTCATATCCTAAAATTTGACAATATATAAGCAAGACATTCCTTTCAAGAAAAAATACAAAAACAACAGTACAGAGTTAATCTTTACATTAACTCATTAGAAAATCTAGTGATGGAGATGCAGACACTCTGTCAGTGTGTCCAACTTTACATAGAAGGCAGCGGAAAAATCTGCCATGATTCACATTTGGCACTCTCTCTATGACAGTTCACCACAACTGTAATAAATAGCTAACAAAGGAATTCCACTTGTGCCCAAGTCAGGCACCATATCAAACTGATCAGAGACAGTCAACAAACTGGAGAGGAAAGATGATCCAGTAGCTGAGGACTATCCTAAAAGTCTTTTACCTTTCAGTAGGACTTGAAGACTAGAGGTTGTGAAATTATGTATTTCAGGTATTCATGTAAAACATAATTTTTCCATTTCATGAAACATTTATATGACTTTAAAATCTTTCCACGTTTGATCTGACTCCAGACTTCTCACTTGTGCACAGGTGCACAGGTTGCATCAAGAGGAATGTAACTGTTAGCAGATAAAAAGCTAACAGGGGAGGCATGACATGTAAGTACCTTTTCTGCTCATCATGAACTTAAACTTTGCTTTCTAAATTCAGGTGGAAGAATGAGTGAATGACTACTGGATGAGGAGAAAGGAATCTTTTCCTTTTGATTAGACAGTCAAAAAGTCAAGCTCAGACTTGAGAAGAAGATTTTTAAGCGTTAAGAGAGTCTTGTCTGGAATTACCAAAACTGCTTTACATTATTTGCTTCAGTCCTATAATCACTTTTAAAAAACACCTTCTGTCATATATGACTCCTGTCATACTAATAATTTCACGGACTAGGGGAACAGTCTCTTAACTCTTCCATGGGTCTCTGGAACAGGGACTAACAGATAATTCAGAAATGTTAAGCGGAGTTTCCTAAATCCATCCACATTCTGCTTGCATCAGCATAGGTCCTGACCCCAGGAAGCCATTTCCTTACAGTCTTGTTTGATGTTGCCATAGCATTTGAAAGATTAAAAACAAATAGTCTCTTTACAGAAGGCAACAATTTCAAAATTGTCTGACACAAATCCCAGAAGAGCTCATTCGTGCCCTGACCAAAAGCCGTGTCAGATGAAATGGTTAGAAAAGGTCTGCCTTCAGTGGGCCCTGAATCCAGGTTTGGTGAGTATCTTCACCTGGGTGAAGTTAAAGGAGACTTGATTATAGTATAACTTCTTCGAAAACATAAAAGAGAAAGAAGTTTGGGATAATGGTTTAGGATAAACACAGAGCTACAGAACTTCTACGCAAGGATAAATACCTTTTAGGATGTCCGGTTCTTTGAAGGGAACTTGGCAGGTGTTTGTTCTATGTAAGTTTGTTTACTGTAGGTTTAGTCTTTGCCTCAGGTAGGCATCTAGACTGTGCTGGTTTTAATATGCTTCTAATGACATTTTTCTATTTGTTTGAACAACAGTTGGTAAGTTGAATCACCTTTTTTAGCTTTTGATTCAGTTATTTGTTAAATGTTAGTCCTATTGCATATGATCATATGTTTTGTAAGATAACAAAAAATATTAAACAAAAACATAACTGCAAGTTAAAAGTGGAGCCCAATAAAAACAGAACACCAGAAGAAAAAAAATCTCAGTTCACATGGGCAGTATTACCAAAATGAGGAAATGAGAAAGCCGGTCTGATGCTCCTTCTGCTTCTACCTTGCACTGTAGGGACCACCGGGTTTCCCAAAGCTGAGACTGCTCAGACCAGACACCTCTAGGTGCAGAGGCTATGAACCATTTGTTTTTAGGTTTTTTTGTGGGGTTTGGGGGCAGGTGGGTGGGTGTATTTTGTAGGGTTTTTGTTGGGTTTGTTTTTATTTTCCTTCTTCTAGGAAGAGAACAGCCTTGCGTGAAGGACCTGGGCATCTGCAATACCTTGACAACATGAGACACCTCAGAATGAATTCCCAAAAGTAGTATCCCAAGTATTAGGCTCCTTGGCAACTTTAGTCAGATTCAGTTCAAGGCATCAGTTCTTTGACTCACGCTTCCTGGTTGATGTGTTTCTACTGTGTGGTAACACAAATCAAGTATGTTTTGTAGCAGAACACTAACTCCATAGAAACAAATGATTAGCAAGAGTCTTAATTCCCTCATCTTCACATGGGATGAATCCAGGTGTATCACATCTTGGCTGAAGCTGTCCCTCCTGTTTTATGTTATGAAAGAAAAATTTAGAAAATGGCAACAGTTTTGGTGAGGGCAGGAGGGATGAAAAAACCACAAAGCTTACTTCTGACCAGCCTCCTTCTCTGGCTGTGTTCTGGAATGACAGTTCATTTGTGTCTTGTGTTTTGTGATGAGCTCAGCCTTTTCAGAAAATGAGAAGCGCACACTCAGCGTGTCTTCTGGATCGAGCTCCTCTGGGATCTCTGGCAGACAACATGTCCTGTTGAGAGCTGGTTGTGACCTAGTTAGCCAGAAGCAGTTCCAAGCATGAGTAATAGGCACTCAATGCACTTGACTGGGAAAATTTGGGTACCTAAAGGTGTGAGGGGAATGGGATATTGTGTATTCTTAGATACTCTTAGAGCACTGAAAGCCAGTTAAGTCCTGGGTCAAGGTACATACAGCAACTACTGACATACCAGCTTGAGGAAAGAAGATAAACTCCTCCTTGCCTATCTCTGTGCTAAGCCAGTTCTACCTATGCACAAATACCTAATCCTGGAAGGCTGCAGATAGGAAATGCATAAATTAAGTGAAATATTTTAACCACATTTTCTGTTTCTCTTCTAAAAACTATGTTTTCCTCAAGATGACAATTAGACATCCCCCAAATTACAGAGTTCTTAGATTTGATTCCTGAATGTATATTCAGGCATTACTGAAATGGCCATTTTCTCTTTACCAGAGGGCTGAAACCCAGGACACTAGTGGTGCCAATAAGTATGCTACTCTAATATTTATGAATCTTCCATAAACAGAATTGATGAAAATAATATTAGGGAATATTAAGGAATAATATTAGGGAAATCTTGGATAGAAGAAAATTATTTTAAAAAACCCAAAACAATGACACTAAATTAGTTTTTAAATGCTAAGGGTACTGATCAGGATACAACGAATTTTCAAATTATCTCTAACAGCAATAAAATCTTTGGGAGACTTGCAGTTCACTCAACAGCACCTACCTCGTTAGGACCTCGGTCTTGTAATAGAAAGCGTGCCGTGGATAAGAAAGGCCTCCAGTAGATTTGCCACATAAAGTAAATAGCATGAACTTTCATTGCTATCAGAAGTTGTCTGTCTTCTTTCTCTTCATGTGCAGATCTCCACACACAATGAAAGCACAGCTTTGGGAAAGCTGATCTTTTTTCTTTCCAAGATTGTTTGCTCTTCCTTTGCCAGAGGTGTTTTGCTTGTTTTGACCATGGTGTAGGATCAGAAAGGAATAGCAGGAACAGAAGCATTATCTAAGTTTTAGTTCTTATCTCCGTTACCTCCAGATCATGGAAATTTTGTTGCATGGCACATAGTTTTGAGTGTTTCAGGAGGAAATTCTAGTTGCAGATAGGAAAAGAAAACAACCTTGGTTTAGTGTGGTGTTGTTGTTGTTGTTCTAGTGTTGCCCATATACCATTATTTATTGCACATAGAAGAATTATTTTATTTCTTAACACTTTTTTTTTAAAGCAGGACTTGTGTAATATCTTTCTCAATAATCAAGCTGAACAAACTTCTCCTTGTAAGATTGAATTCCTCAAATGCTACAAACATCTTCTAATAATCAAAGGCTATTAGAAATCAGCTTTTTTTTAAAAAGCAACTATAATATATTTCTTCTGTTCTCCTCAGTCCCTCCTATAAAGTTCTTCGGCATCTCCTGTTCTGTTTTCTAGCTCTTTAATGGTGGATTCCTTTTGCCCACAACACATACCCCTACTGCTTAACCCTACTCTGGCACTCATGTCATCATTACTGTTGCTGGAATCTTCCTCTTTCCAGCCTCTCACTCATCAGTGAATGGCTTTCTTCTCCTTGATGATGCACTGAAAATTTATATTCATTGGATAGAGAAAAAAATCTTTATCTCCTTTCCAAATTTTCCTCTCTGTTGTGTACCATAATGTTTAAAATCAGGTGCCAAGCTGTTAAACTCAACATTTACCATCAACTCCCCTCTTCTTCATTTATCATCTCAACTGTTATGAAATATTGTTCATTTTTCTAAAATCCCTCTTTTCTCTCCATTTTAGTAGCAAAAAGCCTCTCTCTGCCTCTGACCTTTACTTTTTCAGTGTCCTGCTCTCCTATTCCATACTTCCAAGACCTTATCACTGTAGCCATTTAATCCACCTGTTCTTTACTAACTTCCTTTTTTCTTCACCAACTAGCATCCAGACTCATCACTCAGCACCCTCATTGCTATCTACCATTACAATCTCACTGTCTATTATGCCTGTTTCTTGCCCTTTCACACTTTAAAGGTCCCCTTTAACATCTCTGTGTTCTCTCAGTCTGTGCTGGTTATTACTTCTGCTCTTCAGATTTGTTCCTTTACCTGGAAGATCTGGATAACCAATTCTGCAGTGTACACACTCTCTAAAACTGTCTATTAGACCATCCCTGTCAATAATTTAGTCTTCTTGCTCCCCAAGTTCAGCAGTTCTTGCCTCAGGATGTAAGCAAGGAAACAGCTGGTGAGCCAGGGGCAAAAAGCCCACAATGAAAAAAAATGTGGCATAAAAAGTTCTTTATATCTTATGGAAAGGATGTATGGAAGGCAATGAAACAACACTTAGCATCTCAATAGAAGATTCATGCCACTTTGTGAATAGCATAAACTTCTGTTCTCTGTGGAGCTGACTCAAGCACTTCTTCCTTCGGGATTTTTTTTTTAGTTTTGTGGAAAGAACTAGTGAGAATTAAATTGAACCACCTGCATATCTGGTCACAAAGTAAGATTTTGCACATTTTTCTGCTAGGGTGAATGCCTGTGTTCATGTTTATCATTTCACTGTGGGGAAATGTAGGAAGGAGTTCTGCCTTGCAGTTACTGATTTGGACTAACACGTTTCCTCACTGGGGCAGACCTGTAGGCAAGTATTATGATACTTTCATGTAGAATATTTTTTATTACATCTTTTAGGATGAAGTAGCACCAAGCAGTCTAAGAAAGTATATGTCTGCTCTTACTGACAGAAACCATCCCTAGCCACAGAGCCTCTATACCATTGTGGATCTATTTCTAACCTTCCTATTCTCATTAATATTATGGAAAAAGTTATACATGCTTCTCAAAGACAATCTAATCATCTCAAAACTTCTGGAATTTTCTTATTGCGGCTTCACTTTAACTTACAGCTTTATTGCTATAATTGCGTCATGACCCATGACTTCTGGAGAAAGACTGATAAAGGTTAGAAATTCTTGCTAACAGTATTTCATCTAAATCCACACCTGAAATTTTCATTTTGGGGAGTTGCAGGTTAGAATCCTAACAAGAATAAGCATATGCTGTAGAAACCTTCTGTCTATCTTTGAGAAGCTTTGCTTACAAGTGGAAAAAACCCAGAAGTCCCTGCCAGCTGTAAGCATGGCAAGTTCCTATGGCCAGTTCCCATCACTCTCCTGTGAACAAGATGACAAGATTTCTTGTGCCTGTGTGGTGTAACAACAGCAGCAGAGCCAGGGAGGCTCAGGTACTCATATCTGGGTGGGATGTGCAGCGCCTGATGGAGGACCATCCACCGGACACTCAAAAGGTAAGTGCTTATCACTTCGGCAGCCAGGCCAACTCAGTGTTGTTCCCACATTTGTTGAGGCATCTGAGCTCCAGACTGGCCTTTAACAAATGGTGTGTGCATACCTTCCACTTTGGGGTAGTGGCTGCTTCTGATCAGGGGACAGGGGTTTGGGCACAGCCAAATTTTGTTTCCTAGTGAAGTCCCTGTCCTGAGATAGTGCTATTTTTCATAGTGTATAGTAACATGTAGGATGATAACAAGTGGAATAAAGGATATGGCATGGTTATTGTCAGTTCAAACCTCTTCTTGGGTCTATAGACAACTTTTTAGATGTGAATGCAAACCCCTCCTAAAGTAGGTTAAGTGTCCTAAAGACATTCAAGTCTGCAAGTGGGTCAACACAACAGAACTAAGTCTAATAACAATCATCAACAATCACCAATTCATCCTAGTGGCCCGGACTCTTCATTTCCTTGACAAATGTTTAATTTTCACTTGTGATTTGACTTTTCTTTAGAAGGTGAGTCATGCAACAACAAATCAAAATTATGACATTTTTTGTTTACCCTGTGCAATCTCATGTAGGTGAACCAATGCATTTGCAACATAGTTGTTATTGCAGAAGCCCTTCTCTTCTAGACTACTATATGTCTAGATTAATATGTTACATGTTTATTTAGTCCTACAAGATACCAAGGTTGAGAAGCACTTATAAATAACATATAGAAGAGTTTCCTGAGAGTCATTTTGTCTGAAAAGAGAAATTATACTCATATTGAAGCTTTCCTGTATCCAAATCAACATGGAAATGTATTTTGATGATGGAGAACAAAAAAAAAAAAAGATCCTTTAGGCTCCCTCAAAGTTTATGGTGAATCATTTCTTACACATACAATCTCATGTGTTTTGCTGCCACTGTGCACGGCGAGGATCGTACTGCATCACAGCACTGAAATTCAAGGAGCACATTTCGAAGATTTCTTCAGGTATTAGCTGCTCCTTGAATACTCCTTAGCAAGGGATCCCCTTTAGGTAAACAGGAGTGAGAGAATGCTCATGGAGTAATCACACAGCCTACTGCATTCACACTCCAGGGAGCTCCACAGATGAAGGGAAAAGGCTGGAGGAGGGATTCTGTGGTTGGGAGTAGTGCTGTTGTCATGACATTTGAGCCGCCTTGTTTCACAAGATACAGATTTTGCATTCTGAGTGTTCTCTTCATCTTCTGATGTCCATTTGATCTAAAGAGCATTTCTGAGACAAATATTTAAAGGGGAGAGAGATGAGTATGCCAGGTGGACAAATGAAAGGGAGGGAGAACAATTTAATATGGATGATTGCACAAGAGCAAATGGAGAATAAGCTGTCTTTGAATGAATGTGGCTGGAAATAAGAAAAGGGTTTTCAACAGGAGCTCTGAAACAGCCTCTGGGTAAGAACTAATGTAAAAGAAACCCCAAAACAAAAAAATACCCAAAACAAAAACCAAACCAACTAACCAATCAACCAAACCAAAACATAAAAAAAAAAAAAAACAAAACAAAACAAAAGAACTTCCTGCTTTTAATATCAACTTGATCCAAAGAAGGAAGTAAAGGTAAGAATTGATTGATGGAAATAGACAGAGTTTGGGATTCAATTAACCAGGGTGTTCCCCCCAGCCTATGTTCCTATTTTCCAATGTTCCTAAAACTGCTACTAAGGTACCTGCTGGAATTGGCCATACTAATGAACAGCAGTTTAATCCAGAGCACTGCTGAGCACACACTGCCTGCCTGGTTCAATAGCGTTGATTTCCTTGGCACTCTGAATACACTCTGTACGTTAGAGGACAGGACTGTAACACAATTTAAAACAGTCTCTCACCTAAATAGCTCAGGGTTTAATGCAGAAACAAACAAATAAAAAAGGTAGTCTGATGCATAAAAAGTACCCAACTTGGGTAAAACATAAAATACTGTTTTAGATTATTTAGTACCTCACAGAATACAGTATAGTCAAAATCAAGGTGTCTTTGGCATTCAGTGATCTCACTGGCCAGCAGAACAGTTTCTACTTAGCAGAGCCTAAATAGAGCCTTGCAATCACATTTGAAATGTGACTGATGGCTAGCATTGCGTGTAAGAATAGCTGCTGTCATAGAAGTCCATTCAATTTAATGGAAAAATGTCTGACACATTAACAGCAATTCAATTATTTGGAGTCTTAAAACCCCTATGAACCTTAAACCAACTGTCTCCCATCTGCAGCTGGATCTGCAATAAATTACACTTTCAGATAAATTTAGTCTTCTTACATTAAAGCTGTTTAGGACCATATTTTCTTGAATTCAAGGAGACCTTTACTCCATCTTTTCAGGGACACACAGTAACTTCTTTTCATTACGAAATAAACTACATTGTATTTACTTGGGCCATCAGCATACTTCACAGTGAATTTACTGGAGGAGCTGACGGGTGGCAACTTATGCCACAACCCACATATATGTTCTCTCACTGTGGTTTTAAAGAACTGATGAGCTGAATGCCAGGAAATATATGCGGAAGGTATCACGCTACTTGCTATATGCTTCCATTCTCTCCTTTTAATTTTTTTTTAAATGTAGGGCTACAGTGCTCAACAATCAAATCTTCATGTTTTTGCAGACTTTTGCTTACTGAGGATTTTTTTTTTCTAACATGGCCCTAACTAATACTTTTATATTGATATTCAGGTTACACATTCAAAGGAGCAGTGTAATTACATTGGAGAGGTTTTACTCAGGTGATATTCAAACGAGTAAGAATATTTGATCAAAAAGATTGACTTCTGACTAAACTCCAAATTCCCATTTTTGTCCTGGAGATTTTTTGCATCTGGAGATTTTCTGGATCTTATGCTCTCTCTGATGTTTTATACTGAGCATTACTTTGGTGAAAGGGAAGCTATCACTTGGAATAGGAGACAAGAATGTTAATTTTGAGCCTTGAAATCAACAAGAATTTTTCCCTGCATATTTAATTTCTGCATCTGCCACTATTTTACTGTGGGATCTTGTAATAATTTAATTGATATGTATCTGTATTTCTTTTCTGTGAAATAGCAGTGCTGTTTTCTCAACATGCAAAGGTGATGTGGTTGTTTGAAAAGTGAGCTTGTAGAAAAGACAGCATGCTGGGACAATTATCTCAAAGCCCTTACTAGGTCTAAATGCCAAAAATCTGGAAGGACTGGAACAGCCTTTTCACATAATGTGTTATTTATTTGTTCTCAGTGCTTACTAAATTGTTAGATTCTCAGGATGATAATAATAATATGAAGAGTAGTCCCCTCCTTCATTATTGTTTTGAACAATTGTATTCTCTACTTGCTTAAAAGTTCCTGAAATGTCACATTGCATAAAACCAGGTCACAGTGTTTGTCACAGCATTATATGCCTGACCAAGAAAAATGCTCAGCAGAAGTCATACAAGGTTTACAATTTTCCTGTTACCTCGTGCACATTCGGATATAAGCCACTCACCTTTCCTAAACTTTACACTTTTTTTTTATGAATATGCTTGGACAATTCTCTCTCCTGTTCTGTATGAAAGAAATAAATGTTGAACATAAATCATAACCACCTCAACCCAGACATTTGACAAAATATTATTAGTAAGAAACATATGGAGGACTTGAATGAACTTGATATAATTAAAGCCATTTGATATGAGTTACGCTAAATATAATTTCTACAACTATATATTTTTGAGATCAGTATCAGAATGTTAAATTAATATTTTATATAAGATTGCCAATTTGATAGTATTGTCAATATAAATATGTTGACTTCTGTTAGTACACAAAACATTGGGCTTGTAGAATAAACATGATAACAATCAACATGATAAATATTAAATGTATTAAAAGCTGATAAATCTTGGTCTGAAATTAAAAATGAGGAATAATTATTAAGCAGGTGTGTTACTAGATCCTTCAGGAAAATGTTTATTTATACAACTTGACAACCTTCCTCTCTGCTGAGAACAAAAGAGAAGGAACCATAAAAATTAATAGTGTTATTATTTGTGGTAGGTGAATATCAAAGGAACAACACGAGCTAACACAGACTTAAGATGATCTGGACCCATTGTTAAGTAAATCACAGCAAATAGGAATTTACTTTGGCTAATATCATATGCCTAAGAAGAATGAATGCAGGCCAAAGGCAAAAGCCTTCCTGAAGAGATGTGATGTGCCTGTACTGGAAAGCTAAACAATTCCAGGGCTTGTTCTCTGGCCCTGAGGCTAAATAACCAATTTAGTTACATTCATACAATTAGATTGACCTGCTTTGGGTAACAGAACAGTCTCGTATCAGCATTTTATTGGTAATGATCCCCAGAATGTGATAACTTTCCAGTCAGCTTTGGGACCATTCTAACAATTCAGTACATAAATGATCAAGTTCTGGTGCACAAACTCAGGCTTCTGTTAGTTTGCAGAGACGTAACATGCGACTTCTAACAAAAACTGAGAGTCATGGCAACTAGAAGAAATACTCAGTGCAATCCTGTACCCACAAGAGTTGTGCTACCTTGCCTACATAAAGCCGAAATCTTAGACAGGTGAAAGCCATGTTACTTCTGTATTTTTCATTGACTGCTATTAAAACAACAGTTGTGATGTCCTCAGATGAAGATGGTTATTCATCAATTAAAAAGGTTTACAAAGAGCTAAGAGAGTGGTTGAAACAGTATGGGACACATTTCATGGTAAATGCCCTCAGGAGCTATTTATATTAAAAATAGAAAAAAATTCAGGAGTGTATTTCTCAGTTTCAGAGTAGTCTATAATGCAAGATGACACACAGACAGCAGAGATAAAATATTGTAATTCTCTTGCACAGGGCTCAGTGCTGCTTTAACTAGATTTTTCAAGTGTTCAGCCTTTGTCAGATATCTCTATCCTAGATTGCAATTAGCAGTGGAGGCATCGGCTTTGAGACTAATAGTGCATACGGGATGGTCCTCTGGAAGGAGAGCTCAGGACAAATCCAATAAATAGTCATATTTCTGTATACTGAATCACTGACCAATGCACAGTGCTACAGGAGCTATCAGCTCAAAGCTGCCACATTCATAACTTCACAATTTATGAAGTAGCTGCATTCACTGGGTAGAGGTATTCCCTCTATCCTTTTCAAGATTCTCACCACACAAGTACTTAATTTTTTTGCGGTTGCTCTATGACTTAATTTTACATATCAAATAACCAAAGAATTTGAAAACATCCTTGTCTATTCTGGTCAGCACAGTGCTTACCATACCACTGAGACTTGAATTATTAATATCATCTGAGTTTTTTACATTGTGAGGGTCACTAATTATTTAAAAAAATATTTGGACAAATATAATGCCTATAATAGCGAAAAAAATGCTACACATTAGACTCCAGTTACTAGATTATCAGATATATCAAACTGTATCAATTAGATTACCAGACCTTTATATGACAACTGCATTACAAAAAACTAGATATATTTTTAAACCATTCTATGTGAATGATAAAAAAATAACTTCTACATCTCACTCCTCTCTTCCCAAACCCATCTTAAAAGCTAGGAAGTATCTGATTAATATTTTAGAACTTTGTAGTTTCTGAGGATAATAAGACTTGGAAATAAAAGTACCTTTTGGACACTGAATAATTAGGATGACCCTTCCAACCTACATTCATTAAAACAAGGCTACTTATGAAGTTCTTATATAGGAAGTTATTACTCGCTGTTCCCCATTTTCATATTATGCAAATCATTGAGCAGCATCTACACCACCCAAAGGTCTGGTGCAATGTGAGTATCCGAAAGCATGTGCTGTCTGCAGTGCTGTCAGAGTAAGGTGGATTTGATAAGAAATTCCTTATTTCAGAAGGTTGCTTTCATTACATAAATGATAAACAGTAACGATGGTACTAAAAATTTCCTATACATTTCTTCACTATGAGGCTAGTGAGGCACCGGAATGAGTTGCCAGAGAAAGCGGGGATGCCCCATCCCTGGAAGTGTTCAAGGTCAGGTTGGATGGGGCTTTGAGCAACCTGGTCTAGCAGAATGTGTCCCCATCTGTGGCAGGGGGGTTGCAACTAAATTATATGTAGGGTCTCTTCCAGCCCAAACCATTCTATGATTTCCCTCTAAGCTCCTATGAGACCAGCACATATACAGTGACACTAAGCAGCCAGTGGTACTGTAAGAAATCTAAGGCATTCCATCCTTACCATGGCTGAGATGTGCCTAAGAACATTGCCTCTCGCGGTGCTCAGTGTTTCGAGATCTCTCTCTTGAAAGCTGTTTGGACTACAGTATCAGAGAATCACAGAATCATGGAACAGTTTGGTTGGAATGGACCTATCATCTAGTTCCAACCCGCCTGCCAGGTTGCTCAAAGCCCCATCCAACCTGGTGTTGAGAGCAGCATAAAAGTGCTGTGCTAAGGATACTACGACAGCCTTCACCCATGCTTCCTGGGGTTTAACTGCTTTCTCTAATAGCATTATTTTACTGTAACTGACATGAGTTGCTGATAAATTAAGACATTGTTACAGTATACCACAGCACAGCAAAACTGCCCAAATCATATTCAGCCTTCCTAAAACAAAATAAGACCAAGTCTTGCTTAGACTTGCACTTAGCTAAAATTACAGAGCAAGGTGGTATAATCAATTGACTTTACATCAGGGAGCTGAGACAGTGTGGCTGTCTCCTTTTAAAGACAGCGTTACTCTGATATACTTTCTACTAGTCCGTATGTACAGAGTTGGGCTATATAGTGGTCTAGCTTGTAATGTCTCCCATATTTCATCAAGCACAGAGCTGGCATTACTGGAGAGAGCGACCAAACCGATTTAAATGAAGCTGCTTCGGTAGCAGAAGGTACATAGCTGTGTTAATGCATCACTCTCTAATTTACCCCTTTCTTACTGAAGAACCTAGACTATATATCACTCGCTATTTTAGTATGGAGAAAGATTATGCAGCGCAGGTGTAGCGTTTAAGATGTGTGAGTGTCTTTAATGCTTGGCTGTAGGATTTAAGATTAAGTTTTCTTTCTGTTCTATCTCCCTACCTGTAATTCTCCACATACATTCTATCTAGAAATTTTCTGATTTCTTAGAACTTACAGGCATCTGCTTATAAAGTAAATAATGTATGAAAATTTTGGTTCTATGAAACGTAAGAAGCACTTAGTTTATATTTTATAAACAAGGAACTTAAAGTTATCATTCAAAATTTTTATGAAGATAGAATCAATATGAAATTAAATACAATATTTTTATTTAAGCACAGATTCACTAATATACCAGAACAGCACAAATTATTAAAAGCACAGAAGTCATTTAAATTGAGTTTACATCTATTTTGCATCACTGGAGCAGTGCAAAGCAGATAAAGCACACCAGGGAATCAAGCCCTTACTTTGGTTTGGTTGAGGTACAGGTTACATGGTGGCTGAGCAGATGCCAAGTTCATCTGTTTGTGTGCTTTAAGCATTCCCCCAGGTTCCTGCCACAGTTACACTGCTTGGCTGATTCCTTTGTGCACGCTAGAGACAGCAGCAATGCCAAGGGACAGCTTTTGAGAACAAACACCCAACTTCAACTTGAGACACAATATTTGCAGAAAAGATTTCTCTGAAATGGTTAACTTTCTGGATAATTGAACTGAGATGTGCATGCAGCTCCCTGTGTCAGACCCACTGTAACCAAGATGTGCAGAGGTGCCAAGCAGAAGGGCTGGGCTCCTTTGGAGGGTGCAGTAGACTCCCAGGAGTCAGCAGCAAAGCTATTCACACAGTTCTATTTACAGCCTGTATAGCCACAGCCATTAGCTATAACCATGAATAGATAAACTTAATTACAACTTAATCTATTAATTTGTTTTTACACCCTATGCGCAAGCTTTTAATTAATTAACAGTATGAAAAGTTTGATTACATTATTTCATTATTAAGACTACTTAGAACAAAAAGTATGTCAACAGAAATGCTGAATTTCTTAAAGGATTTAATTTTTAACTCATTTTAGCTCAAGCCAATTAGCACATGAATTTTATGTTCTTAGAAACCTCATCCTGTATTCACAGAATAAGCACTACATGTATGGTAGGGAAATATTTTTCATTAAAAAAGCTGAAACCTAGGTGCAAATGCAAAACAAATCCCTGACATCACGAAGACATGATCAGGAGGGTGCTAACGGAACTGTGATAAACATCTCTGTGAGAGCTAATATCATTTCACTTAGAACACTTCTGGCGTATTCATAAGAATCTCCATATGTTTCATACTTAAAGGCATGCATATAAAGCATGTAAGTAAGAAAGTGCTATTTAAAGTTACTAGGATTGTAAAATTTATTTAAGATAATGTATTTTTAGTGAAGAAAAATGTATATACCATATATACCATATATATATATACATAGTTCACCATATATATATTCACACACACATATATACCACCTAAAAAGTGGAAAATCATTCTCACACTTAGTTTGAGACCGGCTAAAGTCTGAAATTGGCTGACATTCCTCCTACCCTGTTCCCATAACAGTACCACTCAGCTTCTTCTTTTAGTCTTTCGGGAGATGAGGATTAATGCATCTGAGGTTTCCAGCCTTTTATTTTTTGTGAAGAATTTCACAACTTGTGGGTTTCTACCCTTCTCCACTTAATCACGTTCTGCTGTGGATTGTATTGCTCCAGGTTGTGTCTGCTGCTGATTTCAAACTTTGAGAACTTCTGGATCTTTGGGTTCGGGTTATGCTTTTGTAGTTCTCTGGTCTGTTATTCCTCTATTATTCTTGGTAGGAAACCAAAGTGGGGCTACCAGTAAGATCAGGGAAGTTTTCTGCAATGTTGGTCTGATTAATACCTCTTCAAGCAGGATTGGAATTCAGGAGTACTCATGGGGAGAAGATCTTGTGTCACAGCTCCTTACAAATCAGTTAGATTTTATGGGACATTTAAACTTTACTTTTGAAACTATACATGTTGTTCAATATGCACATCCTTACAATGAACGTTACACAAAAAAATTAGAAGTGATGCTAATTCAAATGTACAGAGTTCACAGCTATATGTCCCTTGACTTATAGCTTGCATGTGGTATACTTATTAAAAAAGAATTGCAGTTAAGAATAAAACATTTCATCTTTTTTTCAAGGTAGGTAGAAAACTGGATTGGAATAGGGAATTTTCCACCCAGCTGTCAGTCAGATTTCAATTCAAATCAATAGTGCAGGGAGTTATTTTTCAGCAGACAGCTTTTCAGTAGCCTTCTTGAAATGAGTTCATGGGTTCAGGGCAATTCTTTGTGCATAAGTGTCCATGTTGCATAACAAGAAAAAGAATGACTATTCTTATCTGTAGATTTCAACATAAGGACCCAGGGCTGAATATAGGTTTACAACCCTAGGCAGACCTCTCAACTTGGTGTTAGGTAAAATGAAGGGACTTGATCTGTCAGTGCTGTGCCTGCTCTGGTGTGAGAGGACACTCCTAGCACCTTATACAGACAGAGTACGTACTGCTTGTCACATACAAAAGCTAAGGCAGCAGGTTCTTGAAAAGAATATCTGGAAGAGTATACTAGGAAAAGATCATTGTATGCAAATCCTGTTTCTTACGTTTTTCTCCCTTCAGCAACTGCTAATGACTGTAGTCAGAGACAGGATATTGGACTAGATGTTCAACTCACTGTAGCAATTTATTTGATCGCATGCTTTTAATCAAATTATGTTCTTATTTTGGCTGCTTAAAAGGATCCGAGGACCTGATGGAGAAAGGCATTTAAATGCTTTAATGTTCACATTATTTCAGGGAGGCAAGTACTTGTGCTTATCACAGCATTCACGTCTCAGGCCATAAACTTACTGGGGTGGGGCTCATGTATCTTTTATTAGGACTTCACTTTTTCTGGGTATGAACTCAAATAAAAATACGTATTTGATAACAGTGATAACAGTGTGCAACACTGTTTCTCTACAAAGGTTAAATAGTTTGTTTGGCTAAATGGCTTGTGCTACAGGAAAATTCTCCAGTACTTTATGTAAGAATGATGAGACTAGCATTCACTGATATGATAAAGAATCAACTTCTATTATAGAACTCCCCAGAATTGCAATGCACGAATATTACATTTGTAGAAAGCTATTTTTCACCTGTTACCAGGATTGCCAGACAATATGTAACTTACATTTACCTAGCAGGGTATTTCAGATTTCATCCATTTTGCAAAACCATCTGTCTGCAAACCTATGACACACGTTGGTGAAAATCCAGACACAGAAACGAAGAAACCAAATACTGACAACCATACATTTTACCTCTGCCCTGTCGGTTCTAAGCCCTGACAGCGCGAGTAAGGTTTCCTTCTAAACCAACGAGAGGAGGTAGCGATGAATTGGTTGACAGCCGAGTAAGCGAGACAACCTCGGCTTTCTTAATTGCGGGCGGTTTCACCCCGAGGAGAGGCGCAGACCCGCAGGAGCAGCACAAGGCGGGTCTCGGGCGCTGGGCAGTGGTACTGCATCTCCCGCCGCACCGGGAGCCGCGGTAGCGGGTGTTTCCCCGGGCAGCGCAGGGAAGCCCCGCGCCGCTCGGGGCCGTGTGGCCGCACCCGTACTGTCCCGCGCTGCTCGGCGCCGGGGTACCGGGAGCATTCCCTGCCCCGCCGGCCGCGCCCGGCCACCTGCTCCTCCTGGGGCCCCTCGCCCGCCTCCGGCGACATATGCAAGGGAGGGGCGGGAAGGAGGCCAGGGCAGAGGGATGGCGGTGCCGCAGGGTTCGGCGGGCGGGGGAGGCTGGGTGCCGCCCGGCGCCGCGCAGGGCGGCGCGGCCGATGCCCGCGGGGGCCCCCCGGCCCCCGTCCGGCCCGGCCCGGGGGAGCAGCCGAGAAAGGGGGCCGGCGGAGGGAGGGATGGGAAAGCAACTCTTGATCTTAAAGCAACGACTCGCTTGTTCACTCTCACCTTCCGCCGGTTCCTCGGATTGAAATACAACAACGACGATAATAATAATAATTACACCGCCTCCCTCCGTGCCAAGCAGACCCACTTTATAAGGAGGGGAAGGTCAAGAGGAAAGGCAGCAGGAGCGCTGCCTCGCCTCCGAGCTGGCGGCTGTCACACCGCCCGCCCGTGTCCCCGGCTTCCCCGGGGGCGGCCCAGTCCCTCCCCCTCCCCGGGGTGGGCAGCATCGCCCGGCGCGGCGGATGCCCCGCGGCATCGCCCGGCAGAGCCGCGGCACCCCCAATGCAAACCGTGGTGCGACGGAGATAGGAGGCGCGGGCAGAGCCCAGCGGTACCTCTCCCCACCCCTTTGTGCATCGCGGGCAGGACACACACTCACACCCCACCTTGCAGTCTCGGCGCCGCAACCGCCCCTTGTTACACACGCATGCTGACACGAAGACAGTCCCCCTGCTAAATGCATTTTCTGTTGAACTCCACCGTCATCCATCCATCCATCCATCCATCCATCCATCCATCCATCCATCCATCCTCTCGCCTACCCCCTTTCTCTTCCCCTCCCCCTCCACCCCCGGTCGATATAGTTTTTTCCCCACATACACACCCTTAGCATCACTATAAAGCAGACATTTTGATGCCGTTTATCACGGTACAGGCTGAAATAAGCGCGGAGCGCCTTACCCACCCCCGCCTGGCTGCGTGCAGTTGGCGCTGAGCGATCCCGGGAAGGACTAGTGCGGTTCGTCCCTAGCGCAGCTGGTTCGCTGCCATCCGCCCAACTTCAGCACCCAGCCGGCGGGGAGAGGGAGGGAGGCGGCGGCAGGCAGACGGGCAGGCAGCAGGCAGGGAGGGAGGAAGGGAGGGAGGGAGGGAGGGAGAGGGAAGGCGGGAGGGTGCGAGGAGCGGCGCGGAGGCAGGAGCAGGAGCCCCCGCACATGCGCTCTGCCAGCGGCGGCGGAGCCCGGCGGCGGCGGGAGTTCCCCCGCTCGGCCCCGGCGGGGGAGTCACGGCCCGCCCCGGCTCGGCACCGGCGCTCGCTCGCTCGCCTGCCCGCCCCGAGGATGCTCGGCCAGGCTTTACCGCAGTTCACAGCGAATAGCAATAGCGGGCGAGACTTCCCCGGCAGTCATGGGCGGGGGGTCTCCGGAGGCGGTGGGGCCGGGGCGCGCCGGCCGGCGGAGCGGCAGCATCCGTGCTCCTGGGCTGGGAGTTTGAGACGGCGGGAGCCATACGCCGCGGTGGTAAGAAGTGAAAGGCTAGCGGTGCTGGGCTCCTGCCTTGTTTTAATTCTGGTCCCCACATCGATATATCCAAATGGATTAAAAAAAAAAAAAAGTGTATGAACCAGTATCCAACTCTTCATTCTCCTCGTGCAGCCGAGGGAGAGGCAGAGATTTAGTGACCAAGTAATTTTTAATGTTGGGCACCTGAAGCACGATGCCTAGATGAAGAACCAGCATGCATCTGCACAGATCTGTTGGTGGCTACTGTGAGAATCAAGATCAGGATGCTCTGAAAATCTGGCTCTGAATCCTGAATGCCTCCAGGTCTTGCCAGTTAGGTTTTCCCATCTTTTCAGACTCCAGTTGCCAAATTTTGGCTCAATAGTGAACGTTATTTAGCTTCCCTACTGCAACTTAAAAATCTGGAGCCTGATATGCCTCAAGGCAACAGCATTGGAAAAATACGTATTTGGCATCTGGATCCTGTCAAATCATGCCATGAATCCAGAAATGTTAATGTCTCAAGAGAGAACACATTACTGCATTTACCACTCCACTAAAACAGACTGGCAAGATGGTACAAAAAGGCACAAGGTTGAATTAAGGTGGTCCTGTGGCTTGCCAACAATCGATATTCTCTTTGAAGAAGTGGTCAACACACCTGTGTATCCCACCTAGAGCCCAACGTGGAGTGTTACAAAAACTAAAGCCAGAATCACACATATGGCTTGGGCTGAAATTAAAACGATTGAAAGCAGCCTAGAAGGGCTATCTTGCATGAGAGGTGTAAGATCATAGGCACATCAAAACAATCCCAACTCCTGGGAGTTTTTATTCAAAATTTAATTCAGCAGCACAGCAGTAACAGCCATGATTGTGTGGCTTTTTGTCTTCTGGGATAGAAGCTTCCAATTCTGAATCACAAGGACCAAAGTCAGTGTTACCTCCCTGAAAGTCTCTCATAAAACCATGACTTTTCTTCTTATCTTGATCCTCCTGGAGAGTCTGAAAGACACAATTCTACTTGATACCAAGGGTTATTGGCATGGCAATTTGGAAGTCTTTGTGGAAATCTAGCTTACATTTCCAATTCTTAGAAATAGTACTCAAAGGAGTATGATAAAAGATAAAATGTGTCTGTGAAGCATTAACAGTGTTTTTATTTGTTAATTGCAGTGCTTCAAATATTACTTGGGTATCTTTCTACTGCTTTAAAGAGCACCAGTTCTATTCTAAGGCCCCAGTTAGGAAAAGACTCCATACTTAGGAAATAATCCTAAGACTTGTTTAACTTTAAGCTCATATGTTGAAGTATATTGACTTCATACTGAAGACTGTGAGCCTTCATACCTGCTTAATATTAGGAAGACAGTTTTAGTCTGACAAAAGCTATGAAACAAATAAAAGCAAATGTCTTCTACAGATTGAGTAGCTACACAGAGAGTATATGCAGATGTTCAACCTAAAAAGGAGACTAAGTAATGGGTAGGATTGAAAGAAAATAATTTTATCCATATATCAGAAAAAAACCAAATTTTATAAGTTTGAAAATGCTATGCATAAAATGCTTACATTAATAAAATTCTTCAGCTTTTTGTGACTTCATTAATATTTCCCACAGCTCTGAGCAAGCCCAGCCATTCCTATTTACCATAGTTTCCTGCACTGAAGTCATTACTTGTTGTTGCTTGAACTCCTGTTTATAAATCCACTTCCTTTCAATAGCTGTTCAGCTGCTCTGTTCTGGCTGCTGCCTAATCCTTGTGCCTATTTTAGAGCCCTGCAAGTGCTTTCAATGGCTTTTTCTTCCAGGCCTTTCTATCCTCTCTCCCAGGTTTATGTGTCTTGTTCCATGCTTCTTTGCATTTCTTAACCCAAATGGTTTCCTTATTACCATGCATTAATTGTTTATTTTTTATTAAAGCTTGTTGTCATTGTTTTTCCAATGAATTGTCACTGTCTATTGATAAAAGATGTATTATAAAAAGGCTTGTGAAAATCTAGAACACCATGTACGTGAGAAGGTACAAAGAGTCCATATAAATCTAATGAAATCATTTTACTTCAACATTGTGATCTTAAATGTCTGGATTCCTATTGAATTTAATGGACATGAAATTAGGTTCCTTATTTTCCAGTATTAAGTCTGCATAATTGTTAGTTGACTGTATAGTTTCAGTCAACTTCATATTCTGCCTATAGAAATCAAGGCCTTTAAAACTTGTCATGGTCATGAACTCTTCAACTCTTCAACATTACAGTTTCCTATCTTCAACATAAGTCAAAGGCTATATTTAAAAGAAATCAATAGCTAAAGATGTAATATTGATCAGAAACTCATGATCTTTTGTGGCACCAGCATGGCTTCAATGTGATACAAAATGAAACATTTAAAATGTGTTCGAAACACAGATCACATATATATATTTTCTCTGTAAGCAGCAATATTGTAACACTTTAAAGACACTTGCATTTGTAGTGTCAACTAGGATATGGTCATAAAAATGTGCCACAGTTACAGAGATGACTGTATATTGAAAGTCTGCTTCGTGCAAAACACTGATTTGAATCTTTCTTAGCTATATCTGTGCAATACCATGGTTCTTTTCTTTTACAGTCATGACCTTTTATAACTACCAGAGTGTCTAATGTTATTTGACACTATTAAGAAAGATTTAAAGAATTAAATAGACTTTTCTATGCTGCTATACAGAAAACCATGAAAATTTAGAAAGCCTTGAACAACCACCAACCCCCCAACTCTTTTTCTTTGTCCCAGAACAAATGAGTTGAAGAAGCAATCGTCTTCAGTTGACTGTTTGGATGAAAAGCTGTCTTGCAAAATATGAATAGAGCTACAGCATCTCCGTGTTAGAGGCATTCGGTTTTGCAGTAGCAGCAAATCAAACAAACACAGAGTTTATTTCTGAGAGTCCATTTTCAGATTTCCCCAAGTGACATTTATAATTTGGCTTGTTTACATGCAGAAACAAAGGCTTCAGAAGTCCCCTTATTAAAGAACTACTCTTTACAGATGGCAGTGCTCTTGTAGCTTACTCCGAGCAAGACCCAGAGATAATGACATCTTGTTTTGCAGCTGTTTCTGTTAACTTTGGCTGAGCAATCAGTGTTTCAAAGGCTACAGCCACCAAAACCCAAACGCCTGTTGACTCAGAAGAAAAATGTCACTGCCACTAAACTGGCAAAACCAAACTGAACTATAGCTCTGGTGCTTGAGATAGCTTCCCATGGGCTTGAGCTACCCTGATGGTCTCTTGATCCTAGCTCAGTAGGAAATTATCATTTTACCATTTCACCAAATATGTTCTTCCATCACAAGCTAGGCAAAGATTCCTAGCACTATTTCTAGAGTTAAATGTATTTCACTCCCTTTCTTTAGCAGCTAGTGAATAGATTTTAAAATGATTCATTGAACAGAAGCAAAAGATGGAGATTTGCTTCAGTAACCAGGTGATCTGAGCACTCTGCAACAAAACATTTCTGGTCCTTAAGTTGAATGGAACTGAAAGGACCAATAGATGGTAAGTTTTCAAGACCAGTAGTCATAAAACTACTTATATCTCCCAAGAAATGACATTTGGGTGACAAGAAGTATTTGGAACATGTCTGTTTCTAGTAATTGATAATCCCAAGGTTATGAATCCTGATAAATTCATAATAAATTATCAAGATTAAGGTTCAAAAATGAAATACTAATTTTTTCTTATCTTGCCGATCCAGAAACTCTTTAATGTTTCTTTCCAGTGATGACATCCCTGATATCATCCCTACCCTCAAATGTCATGGGATATATCATAATGCCCTTTCCCTAAAACTTTGTTCTGTCTCAGTAAATAATTAGTAAAGTTTTAAGACTTTAAACACATGCTTGTTCTCAGTACATGAGAATTATATATAGATTTCATAATAATACCATCCTTAAGAAGTTGTATAAGAATAGCACATACTTGATTACTTTCTCAAGTAGAAGTTTGTAATTTTTATTCTGTTTTACTTAGTTTATAATCTCATATAGTTTGCTGAAGTTAAAATGAAATCACAAAGACTTGTGTTTTATATATTGTTTCTACTTAGTTTGTCTGCTTCATGTTTCCATGAAGATGTTAATTAAGCTGAAGCTCAAGGTCAGAGTGCAAATGATAGCAGGTAAAAAAGCCCCAAACCTCCTCCACCTCATAATACAGCAGTGGCTATAGGAGTTTACATTGTTGAAATTCAGAATGGTATGATTTGACTTAAAACTTCCAAGCATTTGAAACAAGAGAATGTAGGTGAATACCACCTTTTAAAATAGGCAAATATTTCAGGTGGAGAATTTTAAGTAAATATAGAACAAGGTAGATGTGTTGCAATACAATTGGGTATTTTATTTCATGGAAGAGTCTGGGTAGTATCTGTTCTCTATTGTCAGTACAGACAATGTGTTCAGTATAATGTGAAGAAATGAATTAAATGAGCCCATTTCTTTTAATTGTTATTTTTGAAATGTATGTAAGTCCTCTACCAGAGTTGGTAGTGGCAGCAAGATTTGGGATTGAAAGCACATATAGGTGACCACATGAAGTTTCTGAAAGGACAAACAAGAACTTTTTTCAAGGGAAAAAAAACCATGAAAAACCATAACAGTGATTTGTGTTATAGAAATAAAGGGTTGTGGTATATCTTTAGTAGTGGTTTAACATGTAGCTTTTGAAATTCATGTGGCTTTAATCCTGTATATTTCTATCTATGCTATGCATCTGGCAATAAGGTGGTGAGGGTCTGATTTGTGGCTGAGACCTTCCCTTTCCTCAGAACCCTGTAAGGCAGGTTTTACAGCTCTCAGCCTCAGAGATTTTATTATACAGCTGATGGAGCAGGGCAAGCAGCTTCCTGTGCTATGGGTGGTGTGTCGCCCTCTCATTCATTCCCCTAGGTTTGGCACGAGTTTATTAACTCAGCCTGGAGCCTACCAGCATCAGAGAGGCAACTTTCCTGCCTGGGTCTGGTGCCAGTCACAGGCTGGTTCCAGAGGTTTGTATGTTCCCACCATCTCCAGACACATGGGGTAGCCAGGCAGCTAGGAAGTGTTCTGTGCCTGTCATCTGTAGCTGCACCCCTTAGCACCCCAAAAACGATTCAGCTTTGGTCCTTCTGCTGCCAGCCTTGTTAGCTTCAGCAGTAAATGCCATATCTCACTGCAAAGGCATTTTGCACTGCAAAGGCAATTTCTCTGTCCTTGATTGCCTCTTTGTCACTGCATATTGAAGAATCCTGTCAAAGTCATATGGGTTTTAATGGCTAGAAATCAGCATCTGATAGTAATTTGAAAAGATTCCTTACAGCAAACTAGACACCTTCTTCTTCTCTTCTTGAATCGACACCACAACCTCTAGTTGCGATTATGGTGGGTCCCATGACTAGTGGCTGGGAAAACCCTGGAAGACAGGCTTACATGAATGAATCTCTACCCGTGCTCCCCTGTCTGTCACAGCACAGCTGTCCTCCCCATTGAAGCATCTGTTCATCTGGCTTTTGGATCAATGAGGATTCCAGATGAAAGTCTTTTCTGGCTGCCCTTCCTCTCATTCACCGAGAGATGGAGGCAGAGCTCTCCCTCTCTGGTGCCAGGCCACGGTGCTCTACCTGCCTATTGAAGAATCCTATCAAGGTCATCTGGGGCCCTTCATGTAGGGGGAAATAATTTAATTATATGATTCAACACAGTAGATTACTCAGTATTTACGAACACACTTCCCTTTAGAATATGCCTGGTCTTTCTAACAGTATTTTTATTTGCACATAGACGACCATGTAGACACTGTTCTCTGGTTAGTTCTTGCTTTTTCCTCTTTGTGATGTAAAGCTGAAACTTTTTGAGATATAGTGGTACACAGCCACGGAGAGTCCACGCAAGGCAACTTAGGTAAGTAATGCTAGCAGATGTAACCAAGAGAATATGCAAATGTCACTGAACTGTCCTTGTGAATGATGACTCAAGTATTCTGTAACATATCCTTTTGTGGTATCCCCTCTTCAAGCCAATAATAAATGGTAATATGAACTTAATTCTCTGTCTGGTAAGCAATTCTACAAATACTTTCAGATAATTTAGTGTGTTTAAAGAACTTGTCAATAAAGAGTGACAAAAGTGATTTGAGCGTTTTTACAAAATCAGAACAAGTGGCCACAAAACGTACTGTAAGGGCTTATTTAGTCTGCCCACCATAAGAAAATTTGAAGCTGTTCTTGTATCATTTTCTTAACTAATTGCTTTTGACTGTATCAGATCACTTGTCTGAATATTTGAAAAATAGTGTCACGTCAACATTTGTGTGTGATGCAAGAACAATGAACTGGATACTGTCCTGGTCAGAAAACCTTAAATTTGCATAATAAAAAAGTAATGCTTTCTATTTGAAAATAACCTTCTAATAAATGTTATGAAAGCAAACTCCATCAGAACTTACAGACTAATGACTTCATCACCTTTAGATACAACTCACAAGTTAGCAAGCCAACAACAGGCTTTGTAAAAAGACACAGATTTGACCTTATGAGAGGTCACAGGTAGAACAGAAATATGTTTTCCACCTACTTGAGAGAGAATATTTCAATAAATTTAATCCCCCCCCCCCCCGAAGGAATATACCATGTACAAGCACTGTGGCTTTTAAAAGCAGTTGTCTGCCAAAAAAATCTTGGACCTGTATTTTTTCGATTGTTGTTCCTCCTTACTCACTTTTTACTTCTTTTTGCTTTGACTGAGAATAACTGGCAGTAAAGCCAATACAAAACAGTTTTTGTCAAACCTCCACTAAAATAACAGGGGGGTTGGAGGTTTTTTGCCTTTCTTTGTTTGTTTGTTTTTATTTGTTTTTTTTGTTTTGTTTGTTGTTGTTGTTTAAATTAAAGTCTTCTGCAGGGTACTGGAAATTTAGTGGCAATTTCCTAACTTCTGAAATATTCTCCTGAAAATCAAGTGACAGTTTCCCTGATGGATTTTCCTGCATGATAAATTTATCCTTTAGTCTCCAAATGGTTTATCCAAATGCTGAGAAATCAGGACATCTTTTACCTCAATGTCCTTCTCACAGAATAATAGAATGGTGTTGACCTGTGAGAGATATATAGAGAGAATGATGATCAGAGGATGGTGGTTCTCAATCTTTACTATTAGACACCATCTAGAATCTTTTGAAAACATCCCTGTTCAGTGTTGCTACACTCAGCTCAAAATCAGCATAAATTCTGAATACTACTTTTCCTGCTTTTCCCCAATTTAGCTTCTTTTCTCGATTGCAGATGTTAGGATATGTAGGATGTGTTCCCTTTCCTTTTCCCTTAGAGTCATTTTCTGTGACAACCCCAAGCTGAGAAGCAGACTTATAGCAAGCTTTCCTCTCCCAGCATCACTGCTGTAAGATGCCTGACGTTTAAACCAACAGCATCACTGATGCTTTTAGAGATTTGCAGCAGATGAAAAATAGTGAATGGGTGTAAATCCAATGATTTGTAAAGCACTAATTTGAAAATATGCTGGTTTGTACAAAATGGCTCTTTTATAACTCCATTTGGACTTGTTTAGCTTTTTGTTTCTGTTATTACCCTTGCAATCTTACTGACCTCTGGCTTTATGACTCAATTTGGAAGACTGGGAACTGCACTTTCACTAACAAGAGGAGGTGGTGGTCCATTATTTCAGCTATGTATCATATTTAATGTATCCAAAGTCCTGAAGTGAAGACATAACAGCCACATTCAGCGACTTCTGCTAAGCAGTGACAACTGTAACAAGAGCAGCATTGAGATTGGCTCCTATGCTTTTAGACTTTTTTTTTTTTTAAGACTATTTCATGCCCCAAACTTATAGTTCATTTAGAGGGTAAAGGAGAAAGGTAGTTACCTTACTTGCACAACTGAAAGCATTTACAGTTGAACATGCTGTAATTATATCAATCCAAATTAGAAGAAGACCCCTAAATTTGTCACTCAACTAGGCATCATGTTTTAATGAGCTGAGCACCTGACTGGAAGCTAACAGGCTGCATATGGTTACTTTCATGTATGGGTATTATGTACCTGTCAAAACTCACTTCCCTAAGTAGACTCCTGGATTAGAGTTTATTTATTTAAAGACTTTTAGACTAGTCTATATTTATCTGAACATGATAAAGCAATTCCAAAGTTATACCCAGACAGCCACATCAACACATTATTTCATTTTTAGCCCTCCTCCCTCAAAAAATGTCCTGTATTTATCATCTTCTTCTGTCAGTCTTGTTTTGAATTCACGTGTCATTTCTCTTCATCTTTATTTTCTAACATATATGCCTTCAACTCTTTAAAAAAGTAAACAACTTTTGTCAGTTGTTTACTATTGTGCAGTTTGATGAATCTAATTCAGAAACATGACCCAATAATATTGTACAGAGAAATGTGAACTTACACTCCTTTTTTTTCTAACAAGAATCACTGTGAATTCCTAAAATGAAATCAGCCAAAACCTTCTCTCCCTTTTGAAATTGTTGACTTGAACCTAATCTAGGCCATATTACTGTAAATACTGAGAAACTCTATTTCATTTACCACATTCTAGAAAGATAGTGTGATAAATTAGATTTCACTATGTCTTCTATAATAAAAGATGATTGATAATCACTGAGAAATTTGTATTTCTATGAAACCAAAATCTACTCACCAAGTTTCTTTTTCCTCCCCCCGATGAAACGCATCATCTTTTCAAATCTAGTTTGACTCAAAACTTAGAAGACAGAACTATAAACATGCTAGATAACACCACTGTTTGCAGTGAAAAATCAAGCTTTTTTGGATCAATCACTTGTTTGCTAGATCTCTCTGAATCTAATAACTCAAAAAATGTCATGTAGCTGATATTGCCCAGTAAAATACTTTGGACACAAGAAACAAGAGGAAACAGAGCCTTTTTGAGAATGATATAATTTTTTTTGAGAACACTTCAATTCTTGTCACCATCCAGAAGTCAACAGACTAGAACCTGAACAGCAAATTTAGCCTGAAAAATGAATGTTCAAAATTGGCACCTTCTAACGAAAAAGGCTTGTTCCCAAGATATAATCAGAGCTATAGTGGAGGGAAAGCATCTGGAAATTTAGTCATGCTGAGGAACACTACAAAGAATTCCTAACCACCACTTTATGAATCAAATCAAAGCACATAAAATGAAATAACATCAAAGCATGTTGAACTGTAGGTTCTCTTTTATACTGACCAACTGTTACTTATAAGATCCAGGTATTTCTCATGGCTGATGTGTTGTCAGAGGCAGATAGATAAAGTTGCCAACTTTATAATCAAATTTCAGAAATTATTTATTATTTTGGCTCAAAAACCAGAGACATCCCAAAGCCTCTCATTTTTAGAGAAAAGGCAGGGAAAAGGAGTGGTCTTCTCATGAGTTTCTTTAATGCTGAGCTGCTAGAAACATCTTAAACTAATCTAATTCATTTACCGTTTCATAAAAATCATGGTCCCAGTTTGATCTCAATTCTAAGGCTATAAATTAAAAAGACAACTTCTCCAAATTTAAGAGAATTAATTGAACAGTAGTGCTATGTTAGTTTAGATCAGCATGAAATTCACAGGACATTTAGATCCTGTAGTCAGTAATATGAAAACATTTCTTTTTCGTATAAATCCCTAATGGATAATCCAAGAAAGGTACCTTGGATATACGACCTTAAAAAAAACCCCAAAACAAAATAAAACAATAATATAATCTTTTTTGTCTTAATAGTGGATTTGTGATATTGCCAATAGTAAGAAGAGAGGACTATGAGCATTGCCTATGTATTTTAAAAATTATTTCTGCTCTGTTTGTTGCAGTGTTACATGCAGTAGCAGCCTTTAAGAGGCACACATAATCACTGACTATAGGAGAAAATAATACAAATGGTATTGCATGTGCATGCACAGACACACAATCCCTTTGATGCTCTGGGCTTTCTATGAAAATATTTTAATTAAAAAAATTACTCAAGCAACCATTCTTTTAATAGCCCTTTATAAATTTAGGTCTTGGGTAAAGTTGTCCTTTCAGTTACACAAGCTCAGTCTGGAAGTCAGTCACCAAATCCAGTTCTGCTTCACAACTGAGTAGATGAAGATGTTCAGTTCCTTGGGATTGGGCAAACTGATTTATTGGTCTGCTTTTGTGTCTGAGATCTCCTCATATGGGAAGCTGCGCTTTCCAGACCTCATCTGTTTAGTGACAAACCCCATATCCCCAGCTCTGACCAGGCTGGGAAGTGATTTCTTCAATAGCATCTCTTAGAGGCTGTTAGACCATATCCTATTTTGAAACTTAGTATAAGGAAAGGTGTCTGACTTTTCTGATGATGCTGACAGCTATGCTATAATTTTTAAGACTCTCTGCATCACCAGGTAACCTGCTTGTGCATACAGAAAGTGGCAAGGAAGTTAATTTAATTACCACAGCACTTAAGCCCTGGCCCATCTATCAGTTTGCTGTGACTCAAATCATAGAATCATGAGCTATAAGGGACCCTAAAGATCACGTAGTTCCAATTCCTACCATGGGCAGAGACAACTTCCAGTAGACTACGTTGCTCAGAGCCCCACCAAATGTGACCTTGAGTTCCAGGAATGAAGTCTAAATATAGGAGAATATCAGAAAATCCTGACAGTTAAACCAATTACATATTGGATGTGATTCCTTTATAAATTATGTGTGGAAAGTAAAATAAATCTGGTATTTCATTCCTTACCCACTGGGAGTTCCCTTGGGTTTTGCCATAGAACTATTGTGTTGTAATTGGAAATGAAGTTTGTGTTTCAAAGTAAATAAAAAGGCAAGGGTTGAGAACATCCAATTTAAGAGAATAACAACATGATCAACACACAAGAAATGCAATTTTTGGGAGTGGGAAAATTTTGCTGATGAGAAGGAAAAAAAGGAGACGAAAAAAGGTGAGGGCCCAAGTTTGTTGATGGCAGAGAGCTTAACATTTCTGTGTAAAGGAGCTGCCAGCACAGACCATCAGGACAGACAGTTGTGCATGTCCATGTTTATCTTATGCAGAAAGAGCTGTAATTACTGAAGTCAGGGTATCCAGCACTTATGAGTTCAGTGGTTAGCATTATCACCAAAACCAGGCAGAGTGCAGAGTGCATACCTGGAGAAAAGGCTGTTTTAATTCACTCTAGGAACTTTGTAACATCGCTGCTTTCTGACTAGGAAAGACAATGCCATTTCAGTAGTAATCAGATGTTAACCTGTGTTAAGTGTTCCAGCATTCTCCATGTTTAGTGCAGCAGTAAGATTATGTATGTCTGATGTGGTAATGTGCATTGGCCTGGAGTATGTCCTTCTGGTCTCTGCATTGTCTTCTCCTTATTGTGGGATGTTGGCCCTTCTACCCAAAAAATTTCTGCCTACAAACCAAACTCTGTGCAAGCACCTTATCAACCAATAGACTCACAGAGACATTGAAATCACAGGATTAGTTAACACAGGATTAATAAACATCAGCAGAAGTTTTGGACCTGAAGATATATCAATCTAAGAATAGGGATGGATGGCTTGAATTGCAACAGATGGGATTTGTATCTGCATTGATATTGGTGGCCCTCAACATGAGCTGATGTTCCGGAGTTTCCCTGTCCTATGGATTACTGATTATCTTTTGTAATTTACTGGAAAAAATACAAACACCATCACCGTAAATTTCAAATTGTTAGATGTCCTTCACATTTATTTTTTTCTCTTCAGTGTATAATAATGACACTTTCCACTGTTAAGTCCACACTGTTAGCCTTCCAGTCTTGACCCCAGTGTTCATTACTGAAAGCTTATAGTGAAGGAAAAATGGGTCTGAGATTTGAAAATCTGTTTCAAAAAACAGTATGTCAACGAACTAGAAGCCTTTCCAATTCAATTATAAAGCTCATTTATGTAAGCTTTTCTTTTCCAACAGGCAGTAAATAAGCATGTCAGGGTTTTTTTCCTTTTTTTATAGTATGTATTTACCTTTTTGTTTATGTAAATATCACAGCATCCCTCCTACAAAGCATTCACATAACTTTTCTCTGTGGGGCAGGAATGGAGATGAAATTTCACATGACAGACATTAGTCTTCTTTGTTTACTCTTAATTTGGGAAAGTGCTCAGATGCTGTGATGAATGGCACAGCATGAGTAGGAAAGGACAACAGAGTAATTCTGCTTCTCATGCCACCCTCTTACACTCACAGAAGTCCATTGGACCTAACTGAGGGCAAAACTTTTCTGACAGTTCCTAAAATGAACTTCGATCTTTCTCATACTAGACTTCATTGGAGTAGGACTGTGACCTTCATTCTTTGTAGGATGTGTTGTAAGGAAATGAGGGTTGTTTCTGTTTTAAAAACATTAAGGTAAACTGTTTAACCAAGAGTGCAGAGGTAACACTGCTCAAGTAAAGAACAAGTGTGCTGAATCTTTTAAACAACAATATTTACAGTTTTTCTTCAATTCCACTATTAATTTAGAGTAGATTTCAATTTTTTTTGTGAAATCCTGAGCTCCCAGGTATACCTGGAGTACACATTTTGCTAGATTTTAGCCACACTAACTTTAGGAAAAAAACACTAGATTCAACAGCTTGTTCCTTCAGTTTGGGTTTTATATCCTCATCCTCCTGTATACAGAGAAAAATGCCAGTGTTCTCTGACATGCTTTGTCCTTGAAAATCGTGTGTTGAGCTATACAACCTCTGCCAACTTTATGATAAAAATTGTAAAAACAAACTTTTTGATTATATAGAGCACACTGGGCAGTCTAAATCAAAATGGTTTATAACTTATTTAGGTTTGGTGTTGGTGTCAGATTTGCCATCTGCACCTTAGTCTTCTTGGACCATGAAAGTGAATACATGGGAGTCCCTTCAGTTTTGCTAATAGTGGTGTTCTTACAATATTTGCTGAAAGGCAATTGACATTTAATAGCTTCATCGTGCAAGGCACCAAGTGCCTCCTCCAGAGTCCTAAACTCCTTAAGCCCCTACAGTAATTAGAGGAAATAAGGAGAGAAGCTGGGAAATAAACAGTTTCTTGGTTATTAAAGCTGACTTCTCCTATAGTGGATGCTGTATTTGATGTAGTCCTTGCAATGCTTCTAGAGTTTGTTGGAGCTAGTAAATTGCTGAAGCTTTAATATGATGAATTAGCAAAAAGTGAGGTGGGAGAAAAATGCACTCCCTATTAAAGCTTTGTCCCTGAAAGAGCCCCAGTACCTTCAGAAATCAAGCCAAAAAGTGACTGAGAAAAATGAGTGAAAGCAGCAGGAATTTAAAAAGCAAATGCTACATCAAAGGGACAGGAAGGAACTGCTATAACACTGCTGTGATTGCAACTGGGCACCGTCCCAGGAGGTTGGGGAACAAGCACCTCCAGCAAACAGAGCTGTTTCTGTACCAAGTAATACGAAGGCTTGACGAAATATGGAAATATGCTCAGTAAAGGTGATGAGCATGCTGGTATTTCACCTTCACAAGCATTTACTTATCAATCATCAGCAAATACAAAGCCCAGTAAGGACACATCTTGCTACCAGCATATAAAGTCTCTGTGAACCCTAGTAAAAAGGATGCCCCCTGAAATCATCCTCTGAGAGCTAACCAGACAAAGGCATTCAGATGTGCCAAAAGGCCCTGTGTAAGAGCTCAAGGCTTTGAAATGGATTAGGGGGTAAAAAAATAAAAAAAGCACCAGGCTTTTTTGAACTTTATTTTAGTTTAATTCCTCCCAACTGAATGAAATAGCAAATCCAAGGGTAGTCACAGTGACCGTACAACACCAAGGCAAATTACTAATTAGCTATTCATTCTCTGCTGAGTACTCCAAGCAAAAGAGAGTATTTAATTCTGAGAGTCACCATCCAGTCCTGCCTTGCACCCTGATGACCACAATACAAATAACCACTGTGACTTGGCATAAGTTACTTGTCCCACTGTAAGTTTCCAAACCTCAATCTGAAAAACAGAAGCACAGGAAGAAGTGCCTGCATTTCTCTTTTAGTGTATAGGTATGTGCCTTGGCATGTAGACCACTCCTAAAAAGCATGGAAGAGAAATGTCTGATGGCTCTTTGGATGTCCACTTATATGGCTGCCCATCAGAAGCTATGGGCAACCCTCTTTGGATTTATGATGTGCACACTGAAACCATGATTCTGCAAACAACTAGGTATCTGCTTTCTTTTATGCAAGTAGGTTATTTCATATAGTTGATTTTACATATATGAGTGGACCATCTGTGCCAATAAATTTTAAAATGTACAAAAGAGGAAGAAAGAACAGGATATCTGAGAAAGAAAACATAGCAGATCCCAGAGGGTCACAATCAGTGACAACAATCAGTTGAAGGCTTGTCACCAGAAGTTCAGTACTGGGCCCAGTATTGCTTAACTTATTCGTCAGTGATTTGGATGAAGGGACAGAGTGCCTCCTCAGCAAGTTCACTCATGACACAAAACTGGCAAGGGGTGGCCAGTACCACAGAGGACTTTCCAGCTCTTCAGAAGGACCTCAGCAGGCTGGGGAGATGGGCAGAGAAGAACTGTCTGAAGTTCAACAAAGGCCAGTGCAGAGTCCTGCACCCGGGCAAGAATAACCCCCTGCACCAGTACAGGCTGGGGACTGACCTGTTGGAAAGCAGCTCTGCGGAGAAGGACCTGGGGGTCCTGGTGGACAACAAGCTGTCCATGAGACAGCAGCGTGTCCTTGTGGCCAAGAAGGCCAATGGTATCCTGGAGTGCATTAGGAAGGGTATTGACAGCAGACCTAGTGAGGGCACTTCTGCTGTGCTGTGTCCAATTCTGGACTTGTCAGTACAAGAGACACATGGAGGTCCTGGAGGGGGTCCAGTGGGGGGCAGTGAAGATGATTAGGGAAGTGGAGCATCTCTCTTAGAAAGATAGGCTGAGGCAGCTGGGCCTGTTCAACCTGGAGAAGAGACAACTGAGAGGGCATCTCATCCCTGTCTATAAGTATCTGAAGGGAGGGTGTCAAGAGGATGGATCCAGACTCTTCTTGGTGATGCCAAGCAACAGGACAAGAGGCAGTGGCCAGAAACTGATGCATAGGAAGTTCCACCTAAACATGAGGAAGAACTTCTTTACTGTACAGGTGACCGTGCACTGGAACAGGTTGCCTAGAGAGGTTGTGGAGTCTCCCTCACTGGAGATATTCAAGAACTGTTTGGATGCAGTGCAGTTCCATGTGCTCTAGGATGACCCTGTTGGAGCAAGGGAGTTGGACCAGATCTGTCCACTGTGATTCCTTTCAACCTTACCCATTCTGTGATTCTGTAATTGTGTTACAGCTTTCCCTATAGTCATAGAGAAACTAGGGCGTCTCTTGAAAGGCATCGCTTGTATTTTAGCCACCAATTTTAGGACTGAATGCCTTGCAGGGCATAGCATATCTTGTAGAGAGAATAGGGCAAAACAAGTTCAGTGTTGATTTTAAACTTTAGCTACTCAAGTTTCCCATCTGTGAAGGAGATGGCAGAACTTTTTTGTCTCGCCAGAGGGAGCATCATAATCGAATACATATATAAGCACCATGGTAATGGAAGCAATATATAAGTATTTAATGGGCTGGAAAATGAGGTTGTGTGACCTAAAGCAAAGTGATGGTTTTAGGTATTCCTTGTATGGATACATATTTTTATGCCTCTTCAGCTGTTTTTTGATCAAATTAGAAAACAGTCAATAAAAGGTTTGTGTGGTAGCTTTTTGAATATCCAATAGATAAAACTGATAAGGAACTGAAAATGCTTTTTCCCTTAGCAGCTCTTTGAGACAGCCTGTTTTCAGAACCCTTGTTAGCCAAAGACATAAAGGAGTAATATAGTACCGCACAAGACTACTGACAAGTCAAAAAATAACATTCTCCTCTTTGATCTGTGCTCCAGATCTTTTATGTGCCATTTGGATATCAATCTACAGCACACCCTTCACTTATTTGCTGCAGAATATGCAATGTACTGGATTTGTGATGTTGATCAAAGGAATGACCTGATTGGGATGACTGAAGTAGGAAAGCAGACCCATGTGTTTCTCTTTTTCACAAGTATATCCAAGGGACAGAAATTAATCAGAACTATGTTAGGAGTTGAGGAAGCCACGTATCACCTACCCCCTTTGGTCTTCAGGACTGACTGTGAGCACAAAAAAGGCTCAGGAAAGAGCATGTATGTCTTAAACCATTCAGTTCTATTATCAGATGCAGTAAAAGACTTGCTATATGGATCATGTTGAAGGCAAATACCTCCAGGTAGAAATCTTGTTTTGAGTTCCTTTGATGACGAGGTGTGTGACAAATCACAGCATTTTCCAGGAAGATAGAATTACTGCAGAAATCTTCAGCTTTACACATCTCCTAATGTGTTTGTTCTATAGTTCTTCTTGAGAGATTTGATCTTCAGGACATTCTGCAAATTTTCCTTGGCCTCCTACAGCTCTGGGAGCTCCTTGACATTTTAATCTCTATTGTTTTTCACAGCAGCTAATAAGGTTTTTGGAAGCTGAAAGTGACCTTCCCCATCACTGAGCTCACTCCTGAAAGAGCAAAATCTACGGGAAGAACTGTATGTGGGCATCTCACATCCTAGTTCCTTACAATAATTTCTTGCAAATCAATTTCAGCTTTTTGTTTTTGTTGTTTGTTTGTTTGAAATGAAAACGTGCAACTAATTCAATTCAGTGGTGGAAACAACAGCCATAGCGAGAGCTACCAGTACTCAGCTTTGGTTTGCTTTCAGGGAGTACAACTTAGGTATTCTAGGCTTGTGCATGGTAAGATTTTTCTAAGACTAAGCTAGTCCGACAGGCACTTGTATAACTTATAGATGGTCTCTGCAATTCATATTAGGGGCAGAAAGACTGAAAGAAATACTGCTGGTCAGAGCAACTAACACTGATTTCACTGGCTGACTGAAAATGGAGCAAGCGTATTGGGGCTTTTAGCCACAGCATTATTAGAGTAATCCTGATTTTTCTCAATCACCAACATAGAGAAAAAAAACCCAATTCCTCTCCGTGGATGGGCAAATGGGCTGCGTTTAGATGTAATTTTCAAGATGCTCTGCAGTGGCTCCTGTCAATAGCATGTATTCATATTTATTTTGCATGGAAATGAAGATATGTGAGTATGGGTGGGACTTAATGATGCCCAGATCAGGCTCCAATACAGGATGATAACAAGAAATGTGTCTGGATGTGGGAAATGGGAGGCAATTCTGGATACAGTAAGGCAAATGGGACTATATAGATCTAGAAATTCATGATATCTATCTGGATTGCAGTTTAGGAGCACAGGAACATGTATGTAAAGCGAAGTCACACTCAATAAAAGGCTTCAATCTTTTACACATTTTTATCACTTTTGATAGAAGATCTCCAAATTCTTTAAGTAACTATGGAAGAGTTAAATTAACAGGAAAAATTAGGAAATGTTAGAACAAATTCGGAAGTCAATATTTTTTGCACACATAAAACGTTTCATTGCACAAGGTATTTCACAAGGCGTTTCTGTAGTTTTCTTTTTCTGATGAAAAAAATAAACCCAAGCTTTTCACAGTTGCATAAATCTTATTTTAAAGATTAGAAAGCATAGACATAAATGAATTTGTTTCATCATCTAGATTAAAATTGTGAAATTTTTCTAATAATATACTATAGATCTCATTTTCCCCATTGGATCATAGATTATTAATTTTCAAGAATTTTAGAAAAAATCTAAAATTACTTTTTGAGATTTTTCTAGTTAAGTACTGTTGTTAGTAGATTATAAACTTAACAAACCCAAATGTATAAATCAGACACTTACCTGGTACATTAGATAAAATCCACCTAAGAATAAACAGGTCATAATTTGCAAGTTCTGCTTAACAGCATGACATGACTTTGAATAACAGGTATATATTTTAAAGTGCTGTGTGCGAATTTGTCTGACACGCAGAAAACTTTGCTAATTTGTTTAACTAATGGCATGTGTTAATCAACAGGAATTTTCAGTTGTGTTTTGATCTTGTGAATATGTTGAATTTTTTTCCTAAAATTTATGGGATGTTTTTTTTAATGAAATGTGAATCTTTAATAGTGAATTTTAAGAAGAACATGGTATTCAGAGAGTTCTAAACCTCTTAAATCATAAGCAAAACAAGACAAAGAGTGTAATCCTTATTCTATCTACTGCACAAATGGAAAACTGTGTTACTGTATAAATTTAGGATTTAATACATTCTGATTGCAGTTTTCTTCTCTAATCCCATCGTTTAATGGAACAATCTTTCAGAAATTCAGCAGAGACAATATTATACAGCATGAGGCACCCACTTTTAAAATCAGATGGCTTGGAAAGCTCACTCATCCAAGCATGCTAATTGGTTGAATGCTCTTGAGTGCTTTATCACATTATTTTCAAGGACTGCCCTAAATACTAGGAAGCAACCCACGGTTCTGGCAATTAGTGCCAGAAAGCTGAATGTTAATTATTTCTGGGCTACTTTAGTATAGTGACTGATTATCTGTAACTAATTTCAGAAATAGACTATTGAAAGAACTAATTAAAATCTAATTATTTTTATTATGAATTTCTGATCAATTCAGCACAAAGGTTGATCACACATTCTTTTATAGTTATTCAGAAGAGCATGGAATATTGTCAATTTACTAATAAGATTTTACCAATGGAATAGAAAATATTGTGATAATGACACTATGTAGGATGGAAAAAAGAAATAAAAGACATTAGTTTTATTTCTGTGGGAGAAGAAATTTCAGAACAAATTTTCTTCTCACTTGCCGAAAGATTAAGCTTCTTTGAAGGTTGACTTCACCTGATAAAAGCAATCTAAATATATTTGCAAATGTCTTCCTTTTAATTTGATTTTTACCTCTTTACAAAATAATTACTGCAAATGACTATATATATATATTGCCATATCTTTTCAACAATCTGCAACTAAATGTTAATTTTGAAAATGTATATGCCCTAAGATTGATTATCCACTAATACTATAATTACTATTATTCTTATATTTTACTTTATTTTATTTTATTGCAATTCTTAAACTGCTCATTTCAATCCAACTTTTTTTTTTTTTGATTCTTCCCATCCCACCTAGGGGAAATGTGAATGAGCAACTGCATGGCTCTTAATTGCCATTTGGGATTAAATAACGACACCAGAAACCTAGAAACCAGAAACTTTCAATAAAAGCAGGCTATTTTAAGGAAGCAGATGGGGAAGAAGAAAGACATGGCAAATCTAATGGCTCTAGTGAAGTGTTTTCAGGTGAATATCTTCAAACAGAGTTTGAGAGATCCCATTTGAGGTTTTTACCTCTGAGCATTTTGAAAATTAATTGTAAGAGTCTTGAATGCTGTTGGTAGTCCAAAAAGAGAGATGTATTTGATACAGTTTTACCTATGAAGTCATTACAAACATAATCTGAGAGCCAAATTCCATATGTGGTCTTACGTTTCAGCTAATTACAGTCATAATTTCAGCTAATTACAGACATCTCTAAGGCTCTGTGCTATTGGACTATTGTTGAATTCTTCAAGTGAACAGGCAAAAAATTTTCAGAAAATTTTATTTTTATCATAAAATATAATTCCACCAAAACCAAAATCTCTTTAGAGATACTGGTTTTGGTAACATATTCAATGGAAAACTTCTTTGCAGTTCAGCATATAATCTCTAATCTGTTCCCAGGGGAAAGAAGAAAACTTGCACGAAAAAAGGAGCCTTTTGATCATAGAGTCATAACTATGGTTCTTTTTTTTTTATTAGTTTGTAAAATATCTGAAGGCTTTTCTTTCATGCTGATATAGTATGAACAAAACTTCTGAAGCCTCAAAAATTTTGCAGTAAGGGAGCTGTCAGTCTCAGACCACCATTAACCATTAATCCTATCATTCCAAAACAACATTACTGGACTGAATGGCCTCCCCACAAACTCTGAATTCAAAGACCTGAATGGAAGTTTGTGGAATCAAGGGCAGAAGCACTGACATGTTAACTGAGCGTGCTGAGTTTCTCCTTGCATTGGAGCTACGCACAATTTTACATGAATAACAATTTACTTTCTCTGTTTTCTGGATAGTTGCTTTATAAGAGAAGCACTGTGGCAAAGGGTTATGGGTGACCCATACACCCTCTGTAAGGTGATGGTAACAGCATGCACCCACAAGATTTAAAATCAGCAGTGAAACTGCTTCTCTTAAGGCAATGTTATTCTCTCTCTGAAAGTACTTCTAATAATGATAGTAATCCAACTGACAATACCAGCACTTTTTTATTTGTTCCTTTATTTTTCTACAAGTTAATTAATGTGTCTTTTAATGCTAGATCTAATGAGGTTATCAATGACAAGGACTCGCCTGTGGTCCTCAGGCACTTTTTTCTGCAGTGCTATCAAGCATACTCAAAATGCAAATCTAATGAATAAGAACTCAGAGGGTGACCTTTGGTGTTTGTTATTCAGAAGCAGGACTGAGAAGACCAACAAGTTACTTAGAAGTGGGTTTAACTCCTACATGGAAGAAACAGGAATATTACACTGCACATCTGTCCAATAGGAGATTTGATAATTATGGACACTAGTTTCTTAGAGATAAGTAAGAAATATGGTTCTTCATTAGATTGCACAAACATTTCTTTGTAGTATTGACCTGGATCATATCTTTGAGTTTTAGTAAACAAAGTTCATAAGCTTTATAGAATTCTAAACTTTTCTATAGTTTGACAAATAATTTAATGACAAACTACTCTTACTGGAGAATCAGGCAATGCATATGTAAACATTGGTTGTTATTATTTGAGAAACAGAGTTTAGTACCACAGTTTCTATATACTTGATGTTGCCTGAGTTATTCAGATGGTTTAGTCATATTTTCAACAGTGATGTACGGTACTTCATTTACTAACTAGTGATAACTACAGCATTATATCCCTGTCATACTAATGACTCTTTGAGACTTAAATTCCTTTGAAGATTAGAGTGTAAAGGACTTTGAAAATAGGATTTAGCCTTGTAAATTGATGGCACCTGCAATGATAAGAATAATGCCCAAATAAATTTAAAATAAAGATATATTTATTTATACATTTATAAAGATGATATTAATTGGTGAATTGCTCTATATGGTTTCAGCATAGGGATGACTATTGTGCAAAAGGGTGGTTTATCAATAAAATCAGTCTGTTGTGCCAAAGGTGTCATTCAATAGATTAGAATGAATAGTCACCTACTACCTTCAGAGGACTGTTTAGTGGGTCTAAATGGGGCCAACATTAGTGCTTTCATGTTAATTACTGTGCAAACCTAAAGCAATATCAAACATTTGAAGATTTGAAGACAGAAGTTAGGATGCAAATGTGTAGTATATAATTAGAAAGTGAAATACCTTTTATTTGGTTCCATCCTTCCTTTGTAATATAGTTTATTTTCTGAATAGACCTTAACCAGTTCCAGTTGAGATACTTTGGAAATCTTGTTGACTTAGTTGATAATACTAGTATAATGCCACCTTTCATAAGATGAAATTCAATGTCTATACTGTAACTAATATATTTTGAACTAGAACACATATCTTTTAGGGATAAATCACCTCTATTTGAATAATTTCAGTGACAACAGAATACAACTGCTCAGAAAGTTTTTGATACCTTCCTGATTTTGCACATTTGTGAATTTCTCTAGCTGCTTCTTCACCCAGTTACCAAGTTTTGCTATATCTCATTCTGCTGTTACAAATATCTATTGCCAAAATTATTTTAAGATGTTATTATCAGATGCCTATAGGTAATTTTACTCTGAGATAATATTACATGTTCTAATTCAATCTTTTCCTTATCCTTGATGAGAAAGCTTGTTTCCCAGTCCTTTAACCATCCTTGTGGATCTTCTACGTAGCAATATTCTCTCCTTACACTGCAACTGCCAAAAAATGAGCACAGCAACTGTATTTCAACCACATCACCGCTAAATACTGAGATATTATAACCCCTCTGGTTCTATCCCCTTTTATTGGAAATTACCCAAAAAGTGGTATCTTTAGTGTCCTATGGGCTGCTCATGAAAAGCACAGTTTCAGAAAATGCCCTTGACTTTTCTTGGAAATGAACAAATCCACAGAAAAAGGGGAAAGTTTAGCAAGGAGAGAACAATGCATCTTTTGTCCATGCAATGCCAGAGGTCAGTTGGCTGGTTTTGGCAGCTGTTTTTCTGGTCCTGGCTCACCCTGTAGGCTATCATGTTGGTGGGCCCCTGTCTCGCTGGATGGAGGCTCCCAAAAGAACCCACCTCATCCTGGTGGGACCAGAAGGGTCACCTGAGCTCCTCAACACTGGGGAAGGGGAAGAAGGTGGCTGAAATCTTCCATGAACGTTGGTGGTGGGGTTCTTGCTGATCCATGGGTGATGTGAGTTATGATCTAGTTTCTCTTTTTTTTTTTTTTTTAGTAGGATAAGTCCAATCTATCCATCTTCTTTCCACATTCCTTTTTTTCCATTTTTTTATTGCTAGAGGCTGTCCTAATATCAACTGAGCTGTTTCTCATGTCTGCGCTCAAAGAAAGGGTGAGTTTATAGATCCAAGCTTCTGTAACATGGGGTGTTAGCCCACCTGGTGACAACTATTCTGAAAACTCATGTTTATTTGATTATTCTCCCTAAATCCCCAATCATTCCTTAAAAGTGCCACATCTGAATGTATGGATTATTTGCTCCATTGTCAGATAGGTCAATTCTCATTTGGCCCCATTAAATGCATATTTTAAGTTTGCTTGAAGCCTTTGGAGACCGTCTAGCTCACTCTTAGTTGAGGCTTCCCTAGACCATTAAGTTCACTTGCACAATTTTTTAGTAATGGTTCCATGTTTTCAACCAATTTACAGATAAAGGTGTTAATTTCATTAATACCAAGATCTAGTCTCTGTAAAATATTGCTGGAAACACAAACTTCGAGACATAATTATCTATTGACATATTTCAAAATGTAACAGTTAAGTCAATCAAGTTTAATGAATTTAATGAATGCAGGGTTTATTTTGTAGTCTACCTTAGTTTCATAAAATTAATAGAATGTCTTCCAGAAAAGGAAATATATTCCATTGCCATCTACCAGTGTAATAAAAACTTGTAATTTTCCTTTTCTTTTTCTTTCTTTTTTTTTTGGATGAGCCACGTGATTATTCTGCTGACCTTTTTTAATAACTGAGTCCATCTTAAACAGTCCCATTATATTTTCATGAACAAAATCAGTCACTAGGTGGATAATTTCTATTTATACTTTCTAATTATTGACACAGCATTGTTTTTCTTCAAGATCTTTGGAACTTGCTTTTTTTCTAAGACCTACCAAAAAATCAGCATGTATAATTATCAAGGTTCTGGGCCAGCTCTTTGAAAACTTCTAAAGACTACTGTTCCAAAACTATTATAAATGTAACTACATGCTAAGAGGGAAAATGTCTCTTTCCAGAGTTTCAGGCTATTTTCCTTGAGAATTATAAACCATTTTTTTTCTCATGTGACTCATATTGACTTAATTGCTGTCATCAGACAAGCAGTGAAATTCTTGCAATAAGTTTATTTTACAATTCTAGAAAAATAATTGTTTAGAGGAAAGTCATCTCTTTCAAGCTGCTTTTTGAAACTAATTGTCACAAAATGTGATGTTAATGTCACCAAACATGAAAATGACAGCATATTTCAATACATGAAACATTTATTCACAGAAATTAGTGGAAATTTATCTGTTAAAAAGCAAAACATCAGATTTTATGTGGGAAAAAATAATAAAAACTAAGACATTAACTCAAGTATTTAACAAAACTCCCACACAATGTAATACTAAACTGTGTAACACAACATATTCACAGACATTAACAATTACCACAGAAACATAAGAATTCCTAATTTATCATCATTGAAAATGAAAATATTTGACTAAACCTACCATTTCTTAGCCAAAGTTGATACCAATAGGATCATCACATTTTTAACAAAAAAAGTGGTTGAATTAGAAAATGTCTCTTAGAAACTACAACATGATCGCTTCTAATTGAATATGTTTCTTTAATTGAATGCATAAATTAAAACTATTTCATAGAGTGTTTATAATTTGTAATGCTCCGCAAGCCAGTTAGCTGTAAACAAAATGAAGACACTCTTGAAATCCAGCCTGGTTTACCCTACAGTAGTGCATCAAGATTGCTAAGTGCTCTTTATGTGGTCTCTTTCTGTTACTCTTACATATATGAAAAGTCTTTTAATGGGTCACAGAGAAGAACCTCTTAGATGTTAAGACCATAAAAATTAGCTTAATTCAGCAAGTGCAAGATGCTTGTTTGGCTCCTGAGTCAGTAGTTGTAATGACCAGAACTTACAAAGGTCTTCTTTTCCATAAGATGAAAAACTACTGTGGAAACTTAGAACTGTGGTTACCTGAGTATAATTGTCATTTATAGAAATATATAAATGTGGCAAAGATTTCCTGGTATTCCACAATTAAATCTTCTAAGGATCATGACTAATGTAGTAACCTGATTTCCTAAAAATCAGCAATTGCTTAGGAATTTTTAAATACTAAGTTAGAAGGCAGAAAATAATAGGAGGATCCAGATTAGATAACTAATAAAAGTAACTAATGATTCAAGTTGAGCACTCGATGCTTATATTCTGCCCTTTTGAAAGAAAGTTCCTTCAACTTAGGAAAATTCAGCTACTATGTGGGTTCACACATAGTATCTCAATATGAAAATATCCAGATATGTACCCACTGGGATTTTCAAGAGGAGTTAAGTGTTTTGAGGCTCTTGCAAGTAACAACAGAAACATATTTCCAAGGAAGACAAGCATATTTTTTATTAAATTTATCTCTAATTGCTTAAGTATCTTACAAAGCTGAGCAAAGCCGAGCAAAAATTATCTCAAAAAGCATTAAAAGCCAGTTTTTTTTGAGTGGATCAGTAAGTAGACTCAGTTGAGGCCACTTTAGATCTCATTCTGCACATACATTAACCCCTCTCCTGATGGTGCAATGCACTCGTGTGCTGCTGTTCTCATCATGCTTTGTTGTCTTTCATACAGCAAAATCAAATTCCTAAAAGATTTCAAAGGACTTATTTTTTTTCAGTTTGTGGTCCTCAATGGACTTCAGTTACTTAACTAAAAAGCAATGAAGGTTCCTGTCCGTGTTATCCTTGAGAAAGAGTGAAGTATTTAAGTCAATACAACATTTCTGATTTTCCTGAGAGAATCAGAGGCATGGTTACAATGGCTATTCTGCTTAATAAGGTTTTTGACTTATTTTTAGTTTTGTTTTGGGGGGGGGGTGGTGTTGTTTTGTTTTTGTTTGTTTGTTTTCCTTTTTTTTTTTTTTTTTTTAGAGAAATGACCAGTTTTAGTCCGTGGATAGATCTGCATTTAAACTGTGAAAGGGCTAAATTTTAAATTTTTCCCTCTGTTCTTTTTATACATCTCTCTTCCTTTTATAATTAACTAATCATATTGGACATTGTGTTCAGAGATGTATGGAATAAGGGTCATCTAAAGTGCCTAGTATATTAAGCACTCTTCAGAAGCATTAGTTGACTATATCTTCAGCAGACTAGTTAAGCGCTCTGACAAGTGGACTTGGCTCTGTGGAAAGGCAGTAGGTGTGATTATCATTATAATGAGATGGTTGTGCTCACAGGTACAACCAAAAAGTTGCATGAGCACATTTAGGCACTCAGGCAGAAGCAGGATCAACTTCTGGAAACACTGTATCTATCGAATGCCTCAGCTGCTACCTGCATTAGGACATAGCACCACACACAAGTCATCCACTTGCCACTGTCATTATATGAATTGTAGACGCCACAACATTTCTTTACCTATGCTAATCTGGACTACCATGCTGTTAGAATCATGGTAAAAAACAAGAAAAAACTGTCTTCAACTAAATATCCTTGCAAGAAAAACAGTAAATTCTTGTATTCTGCATAGAGCTTGAGCAGATATTGGTGTACACATGCACATACACATACACATAAAGTAGCTTCTTTGATCTCAACACCTGAATCTCCCTGCACTGACTTTTATACACTAGATGAAATGTCACTGTGCTAGTGCTGGAGCTCTCTCGAAATGGAGCTGCTATATAAAATCTGTATTATGTTATATACATAAAATTATATATATTATGTATAGGTACATAATACTATATATTATGTAATGCCTCAAAGTGAATTCAGTCACTGAGGAGGATGTGACCTTAAAGGAGTGATTAATCTTCATTTAATTGGAGATTAAATTAAACTTAAATTTAATCTAATTTAATTCTTCTTGGAAGAATTCCATGGGAGTAGGCCCTGCAGGGAAGAGGAGTCCAAGGGACCTGGTTGATATCCAAAGATCACTTTCTCTAGGCTCAAGAATGTTGCATCCTGATGAGTAAGAAACACACAGGAGATGAAGCAGGGTCACGCCACTTGGAATGAATATGCAGAGGTTGTCAGAGTAAGTAGAAATAAGACAAGGTAGGCCAAGACCCATCTGGAATTAAATCTGGCCAAGGATGTCAAGGACAAATTGGACAGAAAACTTGAAAACTTGTATTTTTCAAATTCATCAAAAACGAAAGAAAAACAAAGGATAATGTGGGCCCATTACTAAATGTAGGGGGGACCCTACAGAGGATGCAGGGAAGGCAGAGTTATGGAATGCCTTCTTTGCATTGCTCTTCACTGATAAGAACAGCTCTCAGGAATCTCTGACCCAGGTACAAGGGTAAAGGAGCGTTGTAAGGAAGACTTTCCCTTGGTCAAGGAGGATTGAGTTAGAGAATACCTAACCAAATTTGACATCCACAAGTCTATGGGCCCTGATGGAATGCATCCGTAAGCATTGAGGTACTTGGTCAACACTGTAGCAAATCTGCACATGAGCATCTTTGAAACATTGTGGCGGTCAGGAGAGATGCCTGAGGACTGGAAGAAAGCAAATATCGCCCTGATCTTCAAAAAGGACAAGAAGGAGGGCCTGGGGAACTACCGGTCAGTCAGTCTCATCTCAGTTCCTGGAAATGATTAATTCTGGAGGCCATTTCTATTCATATGGAGGACAAGAAGGTGATCAGGAATAGTCAGCATGATTTCACTGAAGGTAAATAAGACTTGATTAACCTGATTGCCTTCTACATGAAACAACTACCTGAATGGACGAGAGGAGAGTACTGGGTATTGTCTACATTAACTTCAGCAAGGCTGTCTCTCACAATATCATGATAAGTAAACTCAGGAAGTGTGGACTGGGTGAGTGGACAGTGAGGTGGATTGAGAACTGATTGAATGGCAGATCCTGGAGGGTCACAATCAGTGGCACAGTTGGAGGCGTGTCACTAGAGGTGTTCCCGCAGGCTCAATACTGGGCCCAGTATTGCTTAACTTATTCATCAGTGATTTGGATGAAGGGACAGAGTGCCTCCTCAGCAAGTTCACTCATGACACAAAACTGGCAAGGGGTGGCCAGTACCACAGAGGACTTTCCAGCCCTTCAGAAGGACCTCAGCAGGCTGGGGAGATGGGCAGAGAAGAACTGTCTGAAGTTCAACAAAGGCCAGTGCAGAGTCCTGCACCCGGGCAAGAATAACCCCCTGCACCAGTACAGGTTGGGGACTGATCTGTTGGAAAGTAACTCTGCGGAGAAGGACCTGGGCGTCCTGGTGGACAACAAGCTGTCCATGAGACAGCAGCGTGTCCTTGTGGCCAAGAAGGTCAATGGTATCCTGGAGTGCATTAGGAAGAGCACTGACAGCAGGTCAAAAGGAGGTGATTCTGCCCCTCTGTTCAGACCTAGTGAGGCCACTTCTGCTGTGCTATGTCCAATTCTGGACTTGTCAGTACAAGAGACACATGGAGGTCCTGGAGGGGGTCCAGTGGGGGGCAATGAAGATGATTAGGGAAGTGGAGCATCTCTCTTAGAAAGATAGGCTGAGGCAGCTGGGCCTGTTCAGCCTGGAGAAGAGACAACTGAGAGGGCACCTCATCCCTGTCTATAAGTATCTGAAGGGAGGGTGTCAAGAGGATGGATCCAGACTCTTCTTGGTGATGCCAAGCAACAGGACCAGAGGCAGTGGCCAGAAACTGATGCATAGGAAGTTCCACCTAAACATGAGGAAGAACTTCTTTACTGTACAGGTGACCGTGCACTGGAACAGGTTGCCCAGAGAGGTTGTGGAGTCTCCCTCACTGGAGATATTCAAGAACTGTTTGGATGCAGTGCAGTTCCATGTGCTCTAGGATGACCCTGTTGGAGCAAGGGAGTTGGACCAGATCTGTCCACTGTGATTCCTTTCAACCTTACCCATTCTGTGATTCTGTAATTGCGTTACAGCTTTCCCTATAGTCATAGAGAAACTAGGGCATCTCTTGAAAGGCATCGCTTGTATTTTAGCCACCAATTTTAGGACTGAATAAGCACCTCTGCCTACCTTCTTCCATTGACTGGTGGACAACCAGTGGACAACAATTCAGACTAGGTTTCTGCATATATATGCGTAAAGTTAGGGGATATTAACTGCCTTGAACAGCCTGAACAGTGAAAGGTCAGCACACAAATAATTAAGCTTTTCATGTACAAAGAACACCAATTTCTGCAATAGAGACCCCCCAGACACCGGAGCAGGCTGCCCAGAGAAGCTGTGGATGCCCTATCCATGGAAGTCTTCCAGGTCAGGCTGTGTGGGGCTTTGGACATGGTCTAGTGGGGGGTGTCCCTGTCCATGGGAAGTAGGTTGGAACTTTAAGATCCCTTCAAACCCAAACCATTACATGATTCTATGATTCAATGGTAAACAAAGAAAAAAAGTGCAAAGACACTACTACTACTCCCGTCCCAGGTTCCTCTAAACCTCATATTCTGTTCTCTTGGTGGAGGAATGCTCTGGATAGGTGAAACATAAATATTTCATATATAATTTTGTTGCAGGATGTCACAGAACAGTGTTCTTCAAAAATATAGCTGATGATTACCATATACTTCGCTTTATGAAGACAGACACAGGTAACTATTGCAGTGTTATCTATACCAGACTAAGCTGAAAAATTTATCTTTTTTACAGAATACTGTTTTCTACCATGCACAGTTTTCCAATAGAATAGCCTGCAGCAATAATTTCCATGCGTGAGTTGTATTCCATGGAGATACATTTCTGTAAACCGCTTTTTCCTTCCTCTTTATTAAAAATCAATTTTTCTTCCAAGGACAGATTAATAAGCTAACCTGTTATAATGAATCCCTTTTACTGTTTCCCTCAGGGGCTTAAACACCTTCTAGAATGGTGTGAATTAAAGAGAGCCCAGATACTTTCCTGCTCTTTCCATCTCCTGCTGTTTTCTTTATCTTTGTTTTCCCTTTGCTTTCTCCTATCCACTTGTTCAGCTTCTCTTACTCTGAACCTAAAGTCTCCTCCTGTTTTGCCACTGTGTCTGCATTTTTGGCCTCTGAATATCAACAATCAAAAAAGAACACAAGATAGAAGAATGGACTCTACCCAGGTGTAAAATATATTCTACATCTATTCTTTTGAATTCTGCTGTAGGAGTGTAGACTCGCTTTATGATTAAAGTATAGCATACATAGTTTTGTATCTCTTTTGATTACCATTTCACCTCGCAGTTTTGGCTTTGGATGTTTCATTGTGACGCTTCCAGAAGATCTTTAAGAGCAACTCATTCTTCACAGTGCAAGCTTTTTTTTCAGATGTGCAAAATGCTACACCTGGATCCAAGCAATCTCAGGGATAAATACAGATTGGGCAGAGAAGTGATTGAGCGTAGTCCCATGAAGAAGGACTTGGGATGATGGTTGACAAAAAACTCAACATGAACCAGCAGTGTGCGCTTGCAGACTATAAAGCCAACTGTATTCTGGGCTGCATCAAAAGCAGTGTGGCAAGCAGGTCAATGGAGGTGACTGCCCCTCTACTCTGCTTTCTTGAGATCCCACCTGGCATCTAGTTCTGGTGTCCCTAACATAACTATGACATGAAACTGCTGGAGCGACTTCAGAGAAGGGCCACAAAGTTGCTAAGAGGACTGGAGCACCTCCCCTGTGAAAACAGACTAAGTTGGGGCTGTTCAGCCTGGAGAAGAGAAGGTTGCATGGAGGCCTCACAGCAGCCTTCCAGTACCTGAGCAGGGCCTGTAGGGAAGATGGAGAGGGACTTTTCATTAGGAACTGTAGTGATAGGACAAGGAGGAATGGCATTATGCTGAATGAGAGTAGGTTTAGATTAGATGTGAGGAAGAGATTCTTTACTGTGAAGGTGGTGAAGCACTGGAGCAGGTTGCCCAGAGAAGCTGTGGATGCCTTATCCCTGGAAGTGTTCCAGGCCAGGTTGGAGGGGCTTTGAGCAATGTGGTTTAGTGAGAAGTGTCCTTGCCTGTGGCAGGGGGAATGGAACTAGATGTTCTTTAAAGTCTCTTCCAACCCAGGTCATTCTATGATTCTATGATTAATCTGCTACTTGACATTATTGTGAATGACTGTATTATATTATTTCCCCTTTTTTTTTACCAGTTTATTATTCCTTAAGATGTGTACATTCTCATTCCTTCAGAGATTTAATTAGGTTTGGGATATGCTGAGGAAAGACTGACTTATACCTTTGTGTCAGCAGAGGGAATCATAATATGTAATAGTAATTGTCGTACTACTGTTCTGAAGGTAGAGTTTATTATATATTTATATTAGCTAACTCAAAAACTTCTAGGAGATAGCAGTGCCCCACACATTATTCTGAATGCTATATTCACAGTGGCTTTTTTGAAAGAAAGAATAATAATAAGAGATTCTCTTCCTTCTCTCCTTTTAAAAATTTTTATTAAAAAATCAGGCATAATTTGAACTTTGCAGAGAAAGGATTGAACCAGAATAAGACATTTAATTAAAGTAATTTTATATATCTCCGAGTTCTATGCTTTTCTGTTTTCTTTAGGGATCATTTCTTGATTGCCACATGTAACCATAAACCTACATCTGACCCTACTGACCTAAGTGTGCACATAGATCCAAAGCCATTTCTGAAACTGGTACTATATTTCACCTGTATAGGGATGTTTCTATAATGTAATATTTATACAGTTACTAAGTAACAGCATTCCTCTTCCAAAACCAGGAGTAGAGGTTATTTTGGGATTTTGATAAAGATCCCACAATCAGGAAATCTGCTTTTATGCTGAATTGTCCTTGCAATTAGAGGACTTTTTCTTATGCCTAAGAATGACTTACTTTGCTCTAATTTCCACCCATTGCTTATTGTTCTAACTCCAGTGCACAGGAGGAACAGTGCACACCCTTCTTCTCCACAGACTGCCTGTTTCTCTCATAGAAGGGAGAACATTATTTGTTCCTTCTAAGTAATTAGCAAGTCAAATATGATGTTGGAAATCTTTGGCTTTTGAGCACATACTTATATTGCCCTCTGCTGGGTTGGAATATGCGATTTAACAGAGCACTCACTAATACCTAGGTCTGTATATAAATATATATATATATATATATACACAAGCTACTGCAGACATATCTAAGAATGATCTTGGTCAATACTAAACAATAGAAGACACGTTATTTCTCTTCTGAATTTTTCTATGATTTTGTATAAAAACACATCTGAAATTATAACTGCTTAATTTATCTTTGTGTTACTCTGAAAGTACTCTAAATATGTGTTGAGAACCAAAACTACAAACGAACTTCTTCAATTGAAGCTTGTTAATACCGTGATTGATTTAGGCCAGTTTTTTAAACCACTTGTTATCATAGTGGGAAACAGAACTGAAGAAATTGCTAAGAATATTAGTCGTGAAATGCACTGCCAGTAACTATGCCTTTATTTCGAGCAAGAAGAGAATTATTCTGTAAGAAACTGACTTTCCTCTTTCCATTTTACTGCAGAATAAAATCACTTGCTCCAAACTAACATTAGCTGATGTTGTGACCTGCAGAAAGTTGGCTCCGGGCTGAAGCATATTTCTTCATTTGGACAAAGGCACTCCCACAGTAATGACATTTTTTTTTCACACAGTGACCCAAATGGATTGGGAATTTCTTTGTTGTTGTTGTTGTTGTTGTTCCAAAGAGGCCTTAATGGATTAACTTGCTGGAGGCCTAGGAAAACTAGTGACAGAATACTCTTGATGAAATAAGTGCAGCCTTTAAAAGCAGTTTCTTCATAAACATCTGAAATACGTCCTAAACTGGTAGAGAACTTAATAGTAATTAGATTTGGGAATGTGTATTAAGTCTTTTATGTCTATCCTCTGTGAATAAATTACTATCTCCTATGCAGGAAAATTTCAAGATATTTAATTTAGAGTCATTTTTGGTGGCTCTATAAAAATGGTTTCATTTTATTACACAAAACTGCAGTTCATTCCCTTTACTGATTTTAATGAAAAGATAAATGTTTTCTTGGCTAACTGAAATAATTTTTAAAAGGCCCCCCAAACCCCTGATGTTGTGTTTCTACTTTTTAACTTCCTGTGCTCCTGGAAGGCTGTATGGAGGGAGGTTGCACTGTAGGACCCATTCAGTCTCATGGCTCAGCAGAAGAAATATTTCCAGCACCTCCATCAACTGCACCTGTACAAAGCCACAGAGGGGACATAATCTGAATGGTATAATCTTTATTGCTGGTGACAATGTGTAAAGTGGAAATAATCTAGCCTATACCTTAGTTCTCATGTTGAGTGTTCAGGGCTGACAGCTATCATCTTACTTGAGAATATAGGCCTATGAAATAATTGAGTCACAGTAATCTTCAACATGTCAGTGTTACCAAGCTACTTTTCAAAATGCCACTGCACTCAAAATGATTCAAGAGCTGGGATTTCCTCTGGGATTTTCTTTGAACAAGTCTCAAAGATAAACAGACCATGCATTTGATCAATGTCTCCAGATGTCATATATATTTTCTTTTCTATAATATCAATCCATTATATTTTCCATTGTATTTCATGCAGTATGTAGCACACTTCACTTCAGAAATATATGTTATCTTATCATCACTGTTTTTCCCTGCAACATATTTCAGAAGAAAATAGAAAATTCCATAATAAGAAAGACAGGAAGAAAAGTACTTTTGTAGGCTATAAACAACTCTCAAACAGTGACACTGTTGATATGCAGCCTGAAAATTTCAAAATAAGTTACTAAAAGAATGAATTTTGTAATCTTACTTGCCTTCCAGTTCTTAAGCCTTTTGATCATATGCTTGAGTGAAATTTGACTGGATATTGCAACCCAGAAGGTAGGCATTTGAGGGAGTGATTGCTCTCATATTGCAAAGTAAGCATGAGTCTATAAAATTTTACCTTCTGTGCATTTCCAAGTTATCTAGACAGGTAAAAAGAAGATGGAGATAGAAGAACTTCACCCTTGTGTCCCTGCTCTGGGAGCAGGGAACTAGGTTGGGAGTTGTCATGGTTATACCTGAAGGAGAGGATGAAGTGCTGCATCCTGAGCCTACTGAGAGAGAGGGTGCTGTCTTTTCATTTAGGAGCAATGCAATGTCATTGTACATTCAGTTCAGCTCCCCTTTTCTTAGTCCTTCTAACTCACTTTCAACTTCCTCCCCTCTCATGATTATATGGGTATGAGGTTTGCCTAAATTCTATTCATGAACATCACTGACCTGAATAGCCAGCTCACAACAAAGGGGGACTTTTCCATGTGACTGGATACAAGTCTGAGCAAGATACTTGTGGGGTCTGAGGGACTGACAGCAATTCTCATAGTTTCACACTATTCCAGGCAGCACTTTTTTCCAGCTCAGACAATTTTAATATAAAAGTGGTTTGTTTGGGTTTTTTGAGCCACAGCTATTACAGTGGCTGCTGTCTGAGTTAAAATGCTTAAGGAAAAAATCTTTCTCTCTGAGAAATTTTAGTTTGCTATTGGGCATTATTAGCAAAGAGCTGAAAAAATGCAGCAGGAGTTTGCTCCTTTATTATGTTTGAGCAGGTTGAAATTCATCTCGAGGTTTCACTTACTTGCACTTCTAGGTATCAGCACAAGAAGGCACTAAAACACTACAGTTCTTCATCCATCAGTCTAACAGGCATGTTTGTAACCAATGTCTCTCTTGACAGACACACTGGACAAGTTAACACCAGCGAACAATAAACTGTTGTTTAAGCTATTATTCAGTGCATCATGCTTTTAGTTCTCATTTACATTTTTGCATGCATCCCTCATGTGCTGCTGTGTTTGGGAGTACAGGTTTTCCATGTAGATTGATGGATTGATGAAAAAAATCCAGCTGCAGGCAGCTGGTCCTGAATTTCCTTCCCTGATGGAGTAGAAAAGTAGTTGGATAATCTAATCAAAAAGGAAAACATCTGCTGCCATGAAAATTGAAGCAACGATATGGGGTCTTGAAAAGAACATAACCGAGTGATTCTTTTCTTGTGTATTATAAAGAAGTTTTAGAATTAAATACATGGAAGAGAGTGAGTCAAAAAGAAGTGGTGCATTTCAGTGTTACTTACATTCACAGGATCATTTTGGATTTCTATTTAGATAAAAAATATGCAAATATGATCTTGAGATATTAATTTACCCGTCAAGCACATCTTTCATTAAAGTCTTATGTCATTATGCTCCCCATAAATCAAGAGAGGGTAAAGCAAGATGAGGCAAAGGAATGTGTCTGCATGAGTTTAAGGGGATGATACTAATGATTTCATATTTAATGAAACCAGTGATAGCATTTGATTTCGTATTTCACTTGCTTTACTCTGATGCATAAGGGGTACAGGACACTGGAGAAAGAGTGGCTCTGTGTTGTATTGATGGCCACAATTTCTAAGTGCTAGCACTTTAAAGAGCAGCAGTCGCTAATGAGATCCCATCAAAGCAACCTCATTTACACAGACAAGCCTGCAGAGAGCACCTCAAATATACGGGTAGCGGGCAAGCACAGGCTAATCCACTCAGAAGGAAAATGAGATGTCAATGAAAGTCTGGCTTGGCTGTGCTACCAAGCTGGTGCTCAAGGGATGTGGGGGTGGAATCAATCTCCTCCTCTATCTAGTGTACTCAGTCCCAAGTGGCAAAAAACTTAGAAGAAACTTGCTCAAAGAGTTCTGAGTTTGGAGACAAATGAAATATTCTGAACATGTTTGGATGTATTTCAGACCCATGTTCTTTCTGCATAGTCATTTCAAGAAAAGGTGACACACCACAGGGACTCAAGAGAGGAAATGGTTCAAAGAGACAGGAGCTCTCAGTAGTACTTAGTTCAACATCTCTCCAGATAGAGAGATGTAACGGCATGAATTCTGCCAGAATAACTTATATGAGTAGGGAATTGGACCAGATGAAATTCAGAGGTCCCTTCAATCATAAATTGGACTATGAATTTCAAAAGTTACACTAGATTCAGAAATTAATTTTGTCCAGTCCTCTACAAAATCAGATAAAAATCAGATGTTTTCTGTCTGGTTTACAAAACTGATTGTTCAACACAGGGTATTGAATGGGAGTAAGGACAAGAGATCCAAGATTGGGAGATGGAGGGGAAGAACAGGCCCTTCTTAAGTTACCAAGACAATTTATTGTGTAAATTGCACTATCAGAGATCAAGTTGGAATTCCAAGACTGGATCAGAAACTATGATCATCCTTGTCTGCCCTATCCTTGAACTTTTTCTGAAGGTTTCCAGTAAGTGGTGTATCAGGAGACAGAAGACAATATGTTCCTCCTTTTCCTTATGGCAAAATTTGTTCCCTGGGAATTTTTTTTATAACTTCTGACAATGATAGACTGATGGCAATTATAAAGTACTGACCTGTGATATTGGCATGAAATATCAGGGCTTTCTTTCTCAAACTATATTTTGTTTATGTGGAGGTTTTTTTTGTTTGGGTTAGTTTCTTTTCTTTTTTTTTTTTTTTTTTTTTTTTTTTTAATACGGATAATTTCAAACTTCCTAGATAACTTCTTTCTCTTTCAAGGACTATTTTAAAAGTTTTTAGAATTTGTTCTTTCTTAATCAATTGCCTTTGGATTTTTAGCAAAACCAGGCTTGCAACTCTTTGGCTATTGAACACTGAATTGCTGTAGCAAATTGCTCAATCTACTGTGTCTTTTAGATACCTCTATGTACATGTATATTCTCTGGATGATGTGTGCCTTTCATATCTGCTCCTCCTCTCCCTTCTATTGAGTGGCAGCATCATGTTAATAAAGACCATAGTAATGTCTACAAAAACAGACTTGTGATAACTTTATTTCTCTGACTAAAAAGAAGACTTTAAGAATATCCATAGATATACAAGATTATCATGGACAGTCACCAAAATTATCAAGAATATATATATCTGTAATTTCAATTCAGAGATTCTCTGAAAATCAGTGGTGCCATCAGTGATGCAATAATGATATAATGCAAGTGATAGACTTTATTAGCCAGTCCTAGAAGAAATATATATTTCACACCAAACACATTTAAAACCCATGTTTACTGATATCCAGCAAATTACTTGATGCTTAGCTGTAAGTACTAAAATTCACATATTGAAAATTTAAAAAAACCCCTCTGTAAATGCAATTATTGTATTTGTTTGTTTATTTGTTTCTAAAGTAACCTGAAAAGATGACACAAAATAGTCACAGAGAAAATGTGTAAATTAAAAGTGTAGAACAACTTTGAGCAGTCACAAAAATTGCAGCTTCATTAGGAAGAAAATATGTGGCCCTAGTAACTTACGTGTTTATGCCCACCATACCTGACCCACATAAATTTACAGGAATAAATGAACAAAATTCCTCTTAATGATGTAACAGTGCTTTTTCTTTCTGCAAGTTTCATAGCTTATATACAATGCATACCTACACACACACATATATATATCTAAACTTAGGTTTGAATCCTGTGGACCCTGTCAGTACTAGAAACTGGTTACTCTATGCCTTAAAAGAATCTGAGAGTTTGCCATTTTCGGTCACGCTGAGTCATAAATTACCTGATTTTAAGCCAAAATTGAACCAGGTCTAAAATTTAATGTATTTTATCCTCCATTCTTGGAGGTTTATCATCCTGTCCACTACCTGAATTACACCTCAATATAGCAGCCGAAGCAAAAAGATACATAAACTATAAATCTTTGCGGCCATCACAGTCACTATAGATTGCAAAGGAAAAAGAAAACAGCCAACAGCCCTGTGACTAACATGAGTGGTCACACTTAGCCAGAGACTCCTAGTAGAGGACCTTCAGCAGTCATTTTCTGTTTAAATTTTCACTGATTTTCCATGTGTCTGAGGGACCAGAAAAATAAAGCAAATTTTACTGCTATGTGAAAAACTATAAGGTACTGCTGAAACTTTGATATTTGGAGAAGAGTTTCAATTGGATATTCAGGGAATGCTGTTCAACAGCCTCAGTTTGGCCTTTGCCATTCAGCAGGTGAAGGAACTCCTGATCTCGAGTTGTAGGACTTGCTGACAGATTATGTGGCATTATGATTCAAGCAGAGATGTAGCAGTGGATGGTAACTGTGTCTGCATCCAGACAGAAAAAGAACAAATTATGCTGCTGATTTTGCCTCGCTTCTGACTGCAGGTACTTAGCTTTGCCAACAGCCAAGCAACAGGTTCATGAGATACTAGTTTCTGTGCTTATGGTACTGTATGCTGTGATTAAGGAATACTTTTTGCTTCAGTAGTGAGCGAGTCAAATTTACCTCTTAATTCTGAAAATAGCATTAAAGTCAAGACTAGATTAATGAATTCAGGTTACTTGGATGACAGAGCAGTGAACTCAGAAGTGCTGATTTCAGGTCTTGACTTTGTTGACTTAGGCAACATCATTTCACTTCTCTTGTCACTTTTGCCACCGATAAACAGGAATGATACTGTTCTCTGTAATAACCTGATAAAAAGTCATGGAGGAAATTACTAGTTTTACCCTATCTATATCTATTCAAATTACTTCCTTAGCGTAGGTAAGTAATTTTGCTTTGCCATCTGGGATCTTTGACTTTTAACAGTTATCATCTGTAAGACACAAATAAATACTCAACTGTTGAGAAATAGTGTGCGGCACCCATCAAACAGACAGAATCACTAATTTTAAAAATCAAATGCTTTCTGGTTTTATGTTTAGTTTCTTGACATTGGAGTGATCCCAGATGCTTGACTGATTGCAAACACAATCTCTTCATGATGCTGATAATGACATAATAGAATTTCAATTACTTTTTTTTGACAAATGTCTGTGATTAATTAATTCTCTATTCAGTATAATCACGTTGATAATCCTTTTGAAACAAATGTCACCATCAGTTTCATACAATTGTTCATAGAAACAGTTATAGATGAGATAAAATATCAAACTGCATGTTCAATCATCCTGTTTCATCCTGAGGCCCCTTTCTCTCAGGGGCCTGTTTATTGTGAGTGGACAGATGTAGGGCATCTGTGCTTAAGCCTGTAAAATCAAGGCTTAATGCTTTGCATTTCAGAAGCCATAGGTGGCCTTTCTTTCACTGGGGATGTGATACTGAACAGCTTTCTGACCTACATCAACAACATGGTGAAAGTGTGACCACCCTATCCTATGCTGCTGGATGCGACTGGAGGGGGTCTAGGCTCCCTCAGTGAAATGGACTGTCCTGCTTCACCACTCTGTCCATGCCAAAGCAATCCAGGGACATAGTCCTGCAGGAAATCCAAAAAGCTTCAGGAAGGGGATATTAAATGAACCGGCAGCTATCCTGAAGAGCAGGGGTGAATACCAGTCCTATTCAACCTTAGATGTACATGCACTCTTCAGACCACTTGTAGGCCTGAACCTGTTCATTCAAAAAAAAACAAAATCCAGAATACATGAAGGACAGGGACAGTCCTTCTGTTTTCATGCATAGGGGAAGAGAATAGGAGGGAGTCCTCCTTCATTCCTTTCTCAGACAGTCGGATTCTGGGGTTCACTTTACTCAGCTACCCTTGAAGCCTGACTAAACCCCATCTCCCATGAAAATGCCAGAAGTACTGGTCTATGGATTATTACAAATTGGGGCAAATGCCAATCGCACACCTCAAACCTCTGTCACGTGAAACTTCTTGGGACCACAACAGTCAAATATTTTATTTAGTGATGGTCTGATATATGTTGTATATTAGAAGAAATATTTGGAAGGAAGAATTTCTCACTCCACAAACTCAGATAAATGCACCATTAAGCTATCTCCTTGGCAGTGAGAGTCACCTTGAAACTGAGAATGGGGTTGGATGCCAATCTTCCTTATGGCCTTCCTGCCAGTCTTTGAAGTGCTGCAATGAAAGAAAGATGCTGCTGTATATTGTACTTGCCTCATGAGATGTTATTCAAGAGTGCTGTCTTCAACATGACCCCTAGGGAAATATTGTGAAGAACACCTCCATTCTTGGTGGAACCAAGGGATTGAAAAGGTGCCAAAGTGTCTGCACTTCTGATGCAAAATGGGACAGATCTAGGAGTGCCTGGGAACTTTAGCTATGGTGGTGTCACAGAGTAGTGAAACAGATGTATGAGGGTTTTGAGCACTGCAAATTCAAATTTAGTGTTAAGATTCTGTCTAAACAAAATGTACATGTACAAATTTGGACCTGGAGCTTTGTCACCTCCTGAAGAGGTGGGAGCAGAACTTCTGACCTACAAGTATACTATTCTCTTTCAGGTTTATTTTGGATGTCCAGTTGACAGCTTGACAGCATTTTCTGAAATAGCCATTCAAAAACCAGTAGTAATGCCTTTCATTTTAGAAAGCTATATCCGTTGTATGGAGCGATACCAAAAACTTTATACTCACTGACTCACTCTACTAGAGACTGGGGTTGTTTAAGCTTCTTTCACATTCTATTATTCAGTGTGTAACAAGGTGGGTGGAAAAAACTCATTAGTCTTCCCTATTTGAAAAATCCGGTATATTGAACCAAGGCAGCCCACAACTTTCTAGTTCATAGCTCTTTATACATCATGTAAAGTATTATAAGAAAGATAAGGAGATGTAAAGTGATATTAGGGTCAAGTAGAAAGCATGAGTCATTGTAATCTTGATATGAAAACAAAATAGAAATAGTAATGGTGGTTATGCAAAGCTTGAAAGGTAGGTAGCTTTTCTTTGTCTCCTCTCTTTCTTTCAGAAAACCAAACAGCAAGTCCATTTAAAGAGAGAGTACCGCTTCAGGAGCAATTATTTTTCCTGCTCATACAGAGAGAACAGGGAGAATGAAGTAAATCGGTGCTTTCTCTTCCCTGTCAAAATCAGAGTAAGGATGTATCTTTTGACTGGCTCACCTTTAGATTATTTTGTGCTATTATTATGATTAATTGTGTAGCCTGGATATATTTCAGTTGCACAATTATTTGATACTCTGAAACATGGAGTTATCAGCACTTTCATTAAGACATGCATAAATGTTTGCAAGCTTGGGATGACATGTTTGGAATTGAATCAACCAGCTACAATTCTAAATCTGCTTTTTACAGAAAGATTCTTTTGTGTTATCAGGCAATGGGTACAGCTTTCATGTTGTTTTAGAGGCTTTAGATAAATGCAAAGGTTATAGAGACCATCTTACTCTTGGAGTTCAAACTGATTTGGTGTGTGTGCTTAAATGTATCACCTACAAGGCTCTTACTTGTTTAGGATCTGACATTAGAACACATCCTTACACCCAAAAATAATCAATGTCCAAAGCAAAATCATGCAGCCAAGGCTGAGGAAAGTCCAGCTTTGGAAAGCTCATTACATAGTCAAAGTCTTAGCTTCTGTTTCGATACTGCTCCTCTGTCTAGAGAAGTGTACATCGTCCTTTAATTGCCTGTAGCCTGACATCATCTCACTTATCTCTGCAATGGAAATTGTGCCCATGGAGAGAGAACTAATTCTGTTAAAAAGAGGTTTGTGATCAACTACAGCACCCAAAATATGAAATGAAAATAAATGAATTATTTATCAGCATGGGAAGATTTCAAGCCTGAGGCAGTAAAAAATCATTAGGTGTGAACTGGTATGAAACATCAAGGCACAAAGGCTGCACATGCTGATGTTTAAAGGTAATCTGAAGGGGTATGAAACAATGCTAATCTAGCTCCTGCCAGAGTGTGAATGCTGTTTGTATAGCAGAATGGGGCAGAAAACTGAAAGTGGTATCTTTAATGAAAATTTAAAAATGTGAAAGAAGATTAAAATAATTTTTCTGTGACTTCTTTCTAAAAAAACTTTTTGTTTTGTTTTCCTGTTTGTTTGTTTGTTTAACAAAACAAAACAAAAACATGTTTTGGATATTCCATGGATGACTGCACTGAACTAAAATTGGAATTCATCAGTGGTGAAATAAGATAGTTATTAGTTAAGGGAGATAAATCAGACTCTTGAGAAAAATGGGCTCAAGCACTGCTCAGTAATAACAAAAACAATCCCTGTATTATCCACACTATATTATAGTGTTATACAGTGTTATATAATTTATAATGTTATATTATAACTATCTATTCCAACTAAAGCCAACACAGCATCTTTGGATACTCAAGATATCAGCACAGAGCTGTCAGATATGACCAGAAGAAAATTAGGCTCTTTTGGGGTCACACTGTGGGCCTGGCATGGTATCCCAGAAGGCACTAAAAGTCAGTAGATAGAAAATTGATATGCACCCTTTATTTTCATGTTTAGACATTACTATTGCAAACATTTATACACATGGATGTGTATATATGTTAACAGAATTTTTTGTTATCCTAAGAAGTCTCATTGATGCTAGGAAGAAAAAAGACTAAAATCTTAGACCTGGTTTTTAGGGCTGCTGAACTTTCCATCAGCAACAAAAATAAAAAAAATTCAACAACTGATGTCAATAAACTCAGAAAATTTAAAAAAGAGAATAGATGTTTGAATGAAAACACCATATATTTATCAGGCTGGACACAAGCTCTTGGTGAGTTTGTGAATCTGTTGGCCATGGTGGTTACCAGCCCAGTGCATTAAGATACATACATCAAAACTGGGATAAGCATAGAAAGTGAAACTGGGGACTCACCTGCTTTTTCCACAATTTGCCATCCATTTCCTTGCCTCTCATGCTCTCATGCAGTGTCATACGTTCCTCAAAGAGACACCATTGCTCTTGAGCATCACTTTGTGTCTTTTTATCCACTCATCCTTCATTTTTATGGGAATGGAACTGACAAAAATAATCTGTTCTCTCCTGCCCATCATTAATATCCAATAGTCGTTTTTTGAATACTGATGTAGAAACTCTGGTATACTTAGGAACACACGACAACATTGTTGTATTGCCCCAGTGCAGAAGTCCCTTCTTACCTTATATCCTACAAATGCCCTTGTAGAAGTCCTGAATTTCAAATCTTTACACTAGTTTTGGTTTTTTTCCTTGCACCCTCATGCTAGTCCAGTTCTTTGACAGGGAAGGTGCCCTTCTTCACTGAGACTCCAGACCCTTTGAAGAGGCTGATGAAATGTTAAGAACAAAGAATTAAACTTAGAGTGGTTTTTTTCTCTTCTGATTCCTTACTCCTGAAAATAGGACCTTTCTGTCTTCCTTTTCACTAACCTGGTTTTGGATTGCTCAAAGACTCCAAAGACAGGACACATCTTCAATTCGTGATGAGTCTGTAACATTCAATGGCAATGGAGATTGCTCAGCCTCTGAGAGTTATTGGAGATGCTTTGGTAGATTAAAAAGTAGGCACAGTCAGTGCTGAGATAATTCATTAAAGTATGAATGCTGCCAGGCTGGTGTGGTACCAGCCGTCCTCAAGGTGTTTTATAAAATTTAACACTATTGGATATAAAGCCCAGTGAATTTATGTACATTTTTCACTTGGCCATATTGATCACCATAACTGGTCTACTCTGGCCTCCAATCGGGAGGCCTGGAGACACACCATCTATAACGCAGCTGTCTCCTTTGAGAACACTCGCAGGATCACTCTCGAGGAAAAAAGGCAACGCAGAAAGAACCGTGTATTGCAGAATACACCATCTAAGGAGTCTTTCTGCTGTGCCTTTTGCAATCGGATTTGTCTGTCACGTATTGGCCTCATAAGCCACCAGCGTGCCTGCAGCAAATGTGGATAGAGCCTTCCCAAATCTTCGTTCGCGAAGCCTAGCCATGATGATGATAAATAATGACCTTTCCCTTCACATTTTCATGCAACTGCAGCAGACCCTGAACAGTTGTTCAAGACAGACCATGTGATAAGTAAAAAAACACCCAAAGAGGTTTAAATGCCATGATGTATAAAGAGGAACCATTGCAAATGTGAAACCTGTGATAAAAATATCTAAGTAGTCAGCACAGAAAGGATTTTGTTGTGGAGGTGTGTATGGGGCAAAAGGCATTTGAATCACAATATGGTACAGAGTCTCTATGACCCATGTTAATTTGACAAGATTGTAAAAAGGCAAAAAATGTGAAAGGTCTACTCTTTTAGTAAAAGAAACTCAACACAAAAAACTCCCCACAAAACACCAACAACAAAATAGTTGAAAGCAAGATAAAAACCATAAAGATTTGCCATTAACAACTGACACGGAAAGCCAGTGAATGTGCAGTTATTAATCCTGAGAAACAATCATTTAAGATCGATATTGCAAGAACTGCTAAAAACCTGTAACAAAGGACTAGTTAATTTTTTAAAAATATTGAGTTTAATATGAATTTAAAGATAAATAAGCTGTATTTAGATTTGATAGTAAGAATTAGTATATTTTTGAAACTTTCTCAACTGTGAAGCATAGAGACAAAATGGTCTGTAATTATGACCCAAGGGTAGATCACAATGGCTGCACTCAAGAAATACATTCTATACAATAAGACACAAAAATATATACTGTGCCAACTGATCAAATTGTGTGGTGGTTGTTGAGTTACAGCTGATCTCACATTTGTGAGATATCATTCAGAAGTCAGTAATAAGCTACTGCTGACTTATGCCAGGCAAGATACAGACTGGCAATCAGAAATGTCTGGAGTTAATTCCTTGGAAAAGCTGTCACTCATTTACAATTTCATGACAGTACATTGAACACCCAAACCTTTTTTCTCCCTGAGTGATCCTTTAACACCAGGAGATTTTTGATACTCAAGTGTAGAGGCTATTATAAGTACCTATGGCTTTGTCTGATTCTCCTTTATTACTAATCTTGAATTTAGAATGGGAAAACAAAGTTGATCTTAAATTATTTTTTAATTCCTTGTATTCTGTAGAGGGAAGGCTGCTAAGCCTTGGGAGTGCATGAATAAGAACATTGCAATGAATATTCCAGTGTTTTCTCTTTACATTTTCCATGAAGAAGGAAATCACCAGAGTGTACAGCATATCTGTCATGCCACTGAACTATGTCTTGTGCTCTGAGTTTGCCTCATGGCTCTTACAGATTTTTACTGTGACCAGGGCACAGAAGAATACGCAGAGAATTATTTCTGGTCATTTTGCTAGCAGTGATGCACACCTTATTGCAAGAGAAGAGCAAACCAGTTGTACTTTTGAGAGTTTCCACAAAATACCTTCTTTTCACTTAAAATGCAGAATTAATCATAGAAGGGAAGTGCAACTAATCTTATCAAATTATTTGAAATTTCCTTCTCTACTCAGTCTCTTTCTCTTACTATGTTCTTTTATTTTGCAAAGACAGAATATCTGGACATCTTCATTTTGAATTGACAATATTCTAGAAATGAGATGTCTGACTTGCATTGCTTGGGTTAGGACATATGACCATTTGCATAAGGGATATATTAAATCACCAACTAGAAAAAACATGATTGCTAGCTCTGTTAATTCAGTGACACAGCCAAGCATTGTTCATGAGGGATTCAGATTTCTCAGTTATAGACTTCCGAAGTACTTCAGATGGTATCTCAAAACCCCACCACCCAAACATCTCTCGTACATCTGATTACATTTTAAACAGATAACATTAAATTATATCTATACCTATACAAATATACAATACCATTCTATTTTTTCCTCAGAAAGTTTTCAGATGATATTAAGTTTGGTGGTGCAGTTGACACACCTGAAGGACAGGATGCCATCCATAGGCACCTGGACAAGCCCAAGAAGTGGGCCCATGGACACCTTAGGAGGTTTAACAAGGTCAAGTGCAAGGTGCAAGGTTGGGGTAACTCCTGGTATCAAAGCAGGTTGAGAGATGAACAGATTAAGAGCGGCCCTGGGGAGAAGGACTTGGGGATGTTGGCGGATGAGGTGCTGGACATGATCTGGCAATGTGTGCCTGCATCCCAGAAAGCCAATCATGTAATAGGCTGCATTAAATGAAGTGCATCCAGCATGTAAAGGGAGGTGATTCTGCCCCTCTACTCCACTTTTGTGGGAACCAATCTAGAGTACTGTGTCCTTCTCTGATGTCCTCAACATAAGAAGGACATGGACCTGTTTGTTGGACCAAGTCTAGAGGAGTACCAGCAAGTTGATTAGAGGGATGGAGCACCTCTCCTGCAAGGAAATGCTAAGAGAGTTGGTGTTGTTCTGCCTGGAGAGGAGAAGGCTCTGACATGACCTTATTGTATCCTTTGAGCACCTGAAGGGGGCCTGCAGGAAAGCTGAAGATGGACTTTTTACAAGAGCATGTTGTGATAGGACAAGAGAGGACGGCTTCAAACTGAGAGTAGGTTCAGATTAGATATTAAGAAGAAATTCTTTACTATGACAATGGTGAGGCATTAGAGCAGGTTGCCCAGAGAAGTGGTGGATGCCCCACTCCTGGAAGTGTTCAAGGCCAAGTTGGATGGAGCTTTGAGCAACCTGGTTTAGTGGAAGGTGTCCCTGACCTTGTTGGTGAGGTTGGAACTAGATGATTTTTAAGGTCTGTTCCAATCCAAACCATTCTATAATTCTGTGATATAAATGTATAGAATAGCAAGTCTCAGTTCCCTGGGACAATACCAGCTAAACTTGAAATTCACAGCTTCTACTCATCATTTGCTTTTGCAAATTGTGTATAAATATTCTGATGATTTCCCTACTTTCTCTTCCTTTCTTCCTTTCTTTCTTCTCTCTTTCTTCCTTTCTTTTTTTCTTTCTTCCTTTCTTTCTGCCTTTCTTGCCTCCTTCCCACCTTCCTTCCCTCCTTTCTTCCTGGCAAAGCAGCTCAATCTCAGTATTGCAAATATATACTGAACAGAATTCCAAAATCTTCGTTCGCGAAGCCTAGCCATGGTCAGAATTACTTAATATAAAATATATTTGAGATAAAGTGTGAGAATAGCTTAATCCAGGAAGAGAGGAAAAATGAACTTATTTAAATAAGCTATCTAACTGTAAATGCTGTCTGTAACCTGTTAAAAACAGAAAGGCACTAATGAACGATGTTGATGCAAATATGGAAGATACCATCAGTACATGACAATCAAAATTCTTCATAGAGGGAGCATTGGATGGCTATTAGAATTGGAGTAAAATAAACCTAATTCATTCAGTAATACAGTCTACAAGCTTTTGCGATGAACCAGAACATCTGTTGTAAAATGGAAATTTATCAACTGTTATGTGTTAGTCAAACACAGGTTAAATGTGGACCACCAAGACAGCCCTAAAAGAGTCAAAGTACTATACATGCCAAAAGACATTTGGCACTGTATTAAGTGAATTTGATATGAGTTATGCAATAAAAGGGTGAGAATAGGTACTGTCCTGCTAAGACATGGTAGTACATAAATCAGTACTGCAGCAGAAGCACCTGAGGTCTACAACAATGAAGAAGAGAAGAGAACAGAATAGCTGTTAATAAGAACAGTTTTAAAGAGATCATATTGGTTTTCCTAGGGAAATGAAAACCGAGGTTCAGTTGCGATTACTGTTTCAGGGTCTTTTTCAAGGAGAGTAACTGGAGGTGAAGATGAAAGGAAGGGAAACACAACAGCAGGAAAGCCATATTTAATCCATAGGACAGTGTTGAAATAAGAGATTCATAGATTACTATGAATAAGTTCATGCTGTGACTTAGAACATTGGAAAAAGGTTCTAGCAAAGTAATCAAAGTAATATAACCTGAAATAATTTTTTTTTTTCAGTTAAAACCCAATATGCCTTAAAATACGTTAGTGGAGGTGAACTGTTCTCTTTCACAAAGAAGCCACTCACCAAACCCTATGCAACATAAGTTTCCCGAATCTTCAGCACCTTCTGGAAATTTATCTAGAAAGGCTTTGTGAGTAGTTGCTGATTTTTAGTTTGGCAATGAACTTTATTTTCAACTTTACTGAGGTAGTTTAACATTTCCTGATTCGTCTCTCTTCATTGCACAGCTAGGCTCCTTTTGAAGCAAGGGACAACAGCTAAGGTGTTTGCTGAGACCAGGAGTACAGTAGTTCACTGTTAAAGGGCCTGTGACCTGGAAAATTATTATTATTTCCTTCTTTTTGTACTCATTTACTTTAGTTTGCAAGGACTCAAATGTAGAAATTTTGCGGATTTTTATTAGTCTAGTTAAAATACTTATCTTGGCAATATATAGATTGGGAACACGTAATTGCAATTGTGATATCATAAGTGCTAGGTCCTTTCTAAAACAACACTTCTCCAAGGCAACATGCTTAGTCATAGGGGCCATCTGAGCCCTAGCATCAGGGAAGAGGTTTGACGGAACTGTTATAAACTTTTTTAGGCTACAGAGTGATGCAAGTCTCAATTAGCTGCTGATAATTGATTAACACAGAGGGTTGCATAGAAACCCAGGGGATGGATCTATCTATTGATGCAATTTCTTGTCTTAATGTCTTCATAAGTGGGAGTTAAATGGTCCCTTTTTTCCATGGTTCATTGCTGTTAGTAAAGGAGTTACAATTGCTTTCTGAAGAACATTCTGATTTCTCGGTTGATAAATTTATTTGTTTTTCTCACAGAACATTTTTTTTTTCTAAGGAACTGTTTGCATACCATTATTTCGTTGAGTTACTTTACTTTTGCTGCTGATTCTGAAATCTAGTTGTTGAACAAACCAGAGTAACTCAATTTTCTGTGTGTCATAGCTGTGGTAATTTTTAATGAAGTCTTTTATGTTTCATAGCAAGAAGATCACTAAAAGTTCAAGAACAACCAGGAAGCTCTGCATTTTGCTGACATTTAAGTCCTTCCTAATTTTACACTGCTGTTAATTTCAAATGACTATTATTCTTCCTGATGAGAGGAAATCACATAGGGCTTTTTCCTGTGAGTCGCCACACATACAGTTCTTGGCACAGTGTTGTAGCGTTTTGGCATTGCTAACTCTGATTGGATACTTTGCAAGCAAAATGAGACTCATTTGAATTCCTTCATTACAAGAAGAAAGCAGGGAACAAAGGGCTTTTTTGGCCCTTCAGGATCCAGGACCACTTCCAAAGTTCCATAGCCAAGGTCCCATGGTACCGTGGGCACCACACAAGCAAAACACGTAGGCAGGGCTGCGCTCTCTTCCTTCATTCTACTTCTCAAAAACGAACAGTGGGTGCACAGCCTTTTAAGGAGACAGCAGGCCTCCCAGTAGGTCAAGCCTGGATGTGGCTTCTGGGGTCTACTACATGCCAGTAGCCTGGTAAATTAGTTTAAACCAGAATGTCTCAAAGACCTGGTCAGTTTTAAGGTGAGGGATGGGGCCCTTGGAAAGTGAAAAGTAAGTTAGAGGCTTATTGTTATGCCTAAGAGTGGGCACTAGGCAAGTCACTGAACAAGGTGCACCACAGAAACAGAGAAACTGAAACGCGGACCACTTTTGTGTCATGCTTTGACTTCAAATATTTCTTCAAATATTCTTTAGCAACAGCTTTGGCAAAGTAGATAAGACATTTTCTTCCCAAGTGAAAGAGACAGAAAAAGAGTGATCAAGCATTTTAAGAAATATATTATTACTTCAGCAATTTAGTTTAAGGGAAGGAAAGGGAGAAGAAGAGTACAGAGGCAGTGGTACGATTCTCTTTGATTGCAGTGATAGTGGCTATTCCCCAGATTCATTTAATGTCCTTTTGGAAAGGACAAATATATATGTCCTCTGTTGTGGGACCTGATCACCTAAGGTGTGACACCAAGACAGCTCTGGGTTCACTTGATTTTAGTTGCAATAAGGTACTTAGCAGACTTCCAAAATCAGAGTCCATTTCACTCTGTAGCTGCTTTTATTTCAAAATAAAACCTTGCATATATGCAGGTGTTACTAGAGGCAACATTATGACCATTTAATGAAGCTGTTCTGGTGTTGTGTTAAGTGATGCAGGAGGTCATGTGCACAAGGTCAGCTGTTTGCTTTTGCTATGGTCATCTACTTTGGCATGTAATTATAATGGTTTAGAGCCTGGAGGATGGCCAGCTTGGATATCAGATGTGCATATACTGAAGGAGCTCTAGGAAGATGCCTGTAATGTTATAACAACGATAACATTGTTACTTTCAACAGGCCAACAACATTCCAGATTTTTCAGGTTTGTTGATATCTCTCAAAAAATCAGATGTCATATGTGCATTTAACACTGAATAGCAATCCTATATAGGGCTTTCATCAAAGAAGGAGAACAGAATACACAGTGTATTTATTTATTCTGCTAATTGCACAAAAGTAGCACTATATAAATTTTAATCACTTTGTTCACAATTAAACTTCTGTCACCTCTTCACTGAATCATGTCATAGAATCATACTATGCAACTAGCTAAGATGAAAAATAACAAAGCTTTATTCATGGAAGTTTTTGGAGAATTTAGATAGCTGGACTGTAGTTACCCAGGGTTTTTTCTTTCCAGGATGTCAGAGCCAGTAGATCTGTTATTGAATATTGTTTTGGCTAATTCTAATTGCCCATGGTCAAAAGCAGCATGGCGCAGTGGCCAAAGGGCCCTGGAGCACATTGTCCATCCAGCCTTCCTGTGTGAATACTGCCTTCTACATTGTAAGCGTGGAATAGCTCACCTGATTCCACCAGGCATTTGGCTCCACATCAGCACATTTGTTTTACTCACGAGGGACAAAGCTTTCCTGCTGCTACATAGTGTGTCTGAGACAAGGTGGACAGATTGGTCCAACGGCAACTGGGTTGCGCAGCCATGGGCTCTGCATCCCAGAGGGAGCCGCTCTCACGAGGAGAAACTTTGTTCTTAACATGGAGGATTGTGTTTCACAGATGAACATTGCCTTAAAAAATACCTAGCAATGCTGTGTTCTGTGCCAAAGTTAAGCCCACGTTATCATTTGTTAGTTTTCTGAGGAGGATTTGGCTGTATAAATGTCTGGTAAACACTACAGTTAATTAGATGCCTGCATCTGCACATTTAGTCAAATATGCAGGCAGATATTGATTCCAGCCACAAGACTCTTGTAAACAAAGTCATTGAAGATACGTGAAGTGTTTGGGTGAAAATCCTTATATGAAAAGATTACACATCTAAAAACTCCAAAATTCTAAATTATCAAGAAAATCAACAGCAAGAAGTAAATTCCACCTAGACACCCATGACAAGCCAAAATGGTTATTACAAAATAAGAGCTTCACCCATTTTCCATCACTGCCTATGCAAACATAGCACAAGTTCCTTTATTATTATGAAATATGAACTGTGTTTTCATAATCATTGTATGAATTGGTAATGACATCATACCACTAAAACTAGTTACTGAAACACTTTTCAAAGTAGAATTTTACTGTTTATAATTGGGAGCAGAGGACAAAACAGCCTTTTTTTCCCCTAGAGTTTCTGTCCTGCTATTATAGAATAATAACAAATTAATTGCTAAACTTAGCATTATGGCTTGGCATGCATGCAGTTTTGAACATATCTAACTTCTGTCCTCACAGAATTTCAGGAGTGTACAGGCTTGTGTGTATGTGTGTAGGTACAGAGATCCTGTTGTGCCCACATATGTTGCTATAGTCACAGCTGTGTCATCTTTTCAAATACTGACTCTTCTAGGACATGCAAAGAGGACAGAGGTAGTAAATCATTGTAGTGGGTTGGCTTTTGGATTTTTTTGGCCTTCCTTAGCAATGGGGTCAGAAATCTAAGGAACTATTCCATATCATCCTGTAGCATAACGCAACATATAAATAAGGCGGAGATAAGAGACCTCACTCTCTTCTCTTCTGGTGAGGTTTGGGAACAGTAGGTCCCTACATTGGTCTTGCTTATCTGGAGCTGAGGCCCACAGCGACTGCTGTTGTCTGCCACGTGTGAGGGGAGAGTGCTGGGCCAGGTCTGGCTGTCCTGCTTTTCTCAAGGGAAGTGGTGAGATTTTGCTAGTTCTTTATTTTGCTGGTTACCAGGTTTTTCGATTGTACGTATTTGTTTTGTTTTCTTCTTTTTTGTCCCTTTTTGTCCCTTTTTTTTTTTTCCCATTTTCCCTTCCCCTCTTCCCCTTCTTGGGAGTTGTACATAATATCCTTACTGTATATAACTGTAATATATGTAAAAATACACATATATTTTGGTATAATTCGGTTGGTTTCGATTTCTCTCAGTTTCTATAGTTTTTTTTTCCCTTTGCCTAAAGGGGGAGGGAGGGGAAGGACTTTTGCTGAGTTTTGCAGACTTGGCAAGAAGCCAGTTCTAACTTGCTCAATCATATTCAAGGTCAGATATTATTTAATAAGGGCAGACAATGTTAGCTTTTATGTTTCCAAGACTTCCGTATTATAATATATTTTATTCTTTCTTATTAAAAATGTTCAATACCTTCTTTACTGCCTACAGAAAGTTCTGAATTAGCAATACATTAGCCTTCCTAAACATGCTTTGTCTTGAGTTTTTTGAAAATTGAAACAGTGTTGCAGAAAATATTTTTGCTTGCATTAAAATGGTTTTTTTTGAGTTTTGTTTCAATCCTTTTTAGCATCTTATCCCTGAAAATGATGCTGAATTGCATATTACTATATGACTTTTCTTTCCTCATAGGTGTATGCCTATGTACTGTATCCTAGACTTGAAAACTATGTAATTAAGGTCCTATGTTTTTGTAGCAGCAGTCAAGGAGCAACATTAGAACAGTAAAAGATAATAGGGAAGCAAACAAGTAAGTAACATTTCTAGATCTTGTGATGCATTAGCAAAATAAAAGAACAGAAAACGACCTCTGCATTATTGGGAGAAATGTGCTCTCTCCTTTATCCCAGCAACTCCAAAGTAATTTTATTTGTAAGTTGGAGGGTAAGTGAGTCCAAAGCTAGGTAAGAGTGTGCTTGGACCTTTCAAATGCTTTTCTGTAATTTGCAGGTATCAATTTGAAATTTTTGGTATTAGCATCAAGCTCACTCTGTCCAGGATCAGGGCTTGAGATGTCATCTGCAAGTGATCACAAAGATGCCAAAATGGAGGACTAAGGGCGATTAATGTGTAAATTGTGCAATGAAAGTTGGGGTTTTGGTCTTTGTGTTCTGTAGGTGGTTTTTTACATCAGTCTCATGGTCGTAAATCTTTGACCCTTTCAGATTACAGGCTGTTCTACGTTCAGTGTATGTGTGTCCTGTTTGTGGTCCTCTCCCCTACCTGAAGGCTTTTTCCTTTTAGACTGAAATATTAAATACAGACATCTCATACTTCTGAAGTTAAAAATAAGATTAGTTCTTCAGACATTCTTTAGCTTACAACAGATATTGAAAGGATATTTCAGTGTTGTCACACTAGATGTAAACAGCTACATCAAGGTGTTCAAAGTAGTTGTGGAGACCAACCTGCCCTTTTAACCTTTCTAACCTGCTTGCATAACCATGACAATGAAAAAGGCTGTTCCTTCTGTTATTGCTGTTGACCCTTTGCCCACTCTCAAATTTTCCCTCATTTCTATAATAAATGAGGACCAAAAGGAATTACTCCATAGTTCCTCATATTGCAAGTAATACACATTTCCCCTTCTTCAAGAAAAAAAGGTCCACAGAAGAGATTTTATTGGTTGTAAGTGGCTTCTTTTGCTGTTTTATTTGTGGCAGCTATTTATTGGTGTTATTGGTAACACCAATAACACAGAATTGTAGCAACTTGGCTCACTCCAAGCCTGGACATCGTGGACTGCATTCTTTAAACCGCATCAGAATATTTGCCCGAGCATTAGTTGGAATGTTTCAAAACATGTTACTTTTGACAATTTATAGCAAAATGTAACAACCATGTTTTTACTAGAAAATTTTTTTTCAGCAGTTTTAAAGATGAAAAAGGACAAAAATAATTAAATAATAATGATAATAATTTAAAAAAGGCAAATCTAACCTGATAACAGACTAACATTCTAAAGACACATGACTACATTCCTCTATGTTACTTTTTTTTTCCACAGCATTTTTGGTGGATTAAGGAATCTCTAAATTATGTCACAATGAAAGGTATTAAACAGTACTGTCATGGATCAAAAGTGGCTTTTCAATGGACTGCAGGGAATTTTCCTCATCTTACATTCAATTCCATTGATGTTCTCAATCTGGCACAATGGCTTCTCAGAAATGACTTGCCTAGGACCAGTCAATTACTAAGTCACACTTAATGTATGATATCAGGCATTTAAGACAGAATCTGCCAAGATTGTTGGTGAGAATATTGCTGGCTTTGTCCCACACATCAGCCAAATCCGTAATATCAGAATAGGGCAAAGGTGTAATCAGGTTGGATAATATTTTTGTGCCCTAAAATCAGACAGATAAGAGACTCCAATGATTAAGAAGTGGATCACAGAGACTCAAAGCCTGTTTATGACAAATATGAGCCATTACATTTGTTTGTATGACAGGTTAATGGGCTTATTGTAATACTGTTGTTTGGATGCATTAGGAGAAGGAATTTTCATTCTTCTCCATGTTGACTTGCATGTTTATTTGCCTTCCTGAATTATTTGACCTTATATGTTTGAACAAGTCTTATCAAGTTCTGCAAGTGCATTGGCGCAGCTCAAAACAGCCATACTCATCCTTTTGGCCTGCAGTTATTTGCAAACATTTTTCTCACTTCAGTTGCTGAGAGGGGGTAAGAAGACACGGTGAAGAAGTTCTTTCTGTGATAACTACACACTTGAAGCTAGGTTTAGCTTGACATCAAACAACATTCACTTACCTAGAAAGAAACTGACTCATATTGGGAGGGAAAAAATGGTGATAAAAATAATAAAGTTTATCTCTTGGTCCAAGTATATCATTTGTGCCAGTGGATGCTGGGATAGTTGCAGCTCTGTCATCTTATTAAGTCAGTGTCAGAAATTCATACTTCAATAGTTTGCTCAAATAGTTTGTCATAGGTTTGTTCAAATAGGTGGTCCATACATTTAAATAATGGCTGCTTTTATTCTGTATTTTGATTTGTTTGCACCATGAAGTAGAAGAAAAAACTAGAACCATGTTGAAGTATTTCATAGCTGTAGCTAAAACTGAAACCGACTGTTTTAAGCATAAGAGACAAAGACGAGTGGTGCTCAGTGCCCCTTGAAAACTTGGTGTTCTTCAGGATTTCTGCTCTCTTGCCACCAACAGGAGAGACCAGAGACGGAAGTGAAAAAGGAACCAGATGAGCAGCAGATCTATATGGTAGAAACTCCAAATCCCCATCACCAAATTTCCTAAAGCATCACCATATTTTCTGACACACAGATTTTTCATGCTCTAGAACTTAATTTACTCTAAATTATCAGTTATACAGATCTCAGTCACCTGTTCATCAGAGGAAAACAAAAAGCTTTGGCAGCTGAACAGAGAGAGAATGCACTCCCAAAGTGTCTAGAAAGTAAGAAGAAAAGCTTAAATTACTCAGAGCTTCTTACATCAAACCAGATGAGAGATTAAGCAGCTGGCAATAGCACAGATAATTTTAGTATTTGTGAAGCTCTTCAAGAGGGCTGGGGAGACATGATGAAGGAAAGGGTGAAAACAGAGACCACTGATTTATCCTTTATTAAAGGAAGGGTCAAAATGGCAAAGTTCATTTGTGCAAGGATGGCTAAGAAGCTTGCAGAGGTAAAGCAAGAAGGAACAGAAGAAAACTCAGTGGTGCCAGGTATGTTGACAATGAACTCTATTTTTTCTCCTAGAAGTGAAAAAGTCCTTTGGTCCAATTCATACACAGAAGATTTAAAAAAAATGCACAGCTGCATTGAAGAGATTTCATATTGTATATCAGCATAGGAAGAGGTCTGGAAAGTAGACGTTCCCAAAAGCACCAGTATGTTGGCTGAATAAAGTCAGAGAAATTTCTGATGATTTTTTACATTCCACTGGAAAAGGTTCACTTGTTGATAAGGAACTTATTTAAAAGAATGTATAATTCTGGTGAGACTTTTGGTGGCAAAGCTTTCACTGCTGCAAGATACTAGAATAGCATGTGTTTTTGAGACTGGGAGCACTCAGATGGGAAATAAAAAACTTGCATTTGCTTTCAAACTTTCCCACAGCCTGGGCGGGATCCAGTGTTTTCTCTTCTGGGGTCAGTCCCCTGTCTTTTACAGAAAATAGTTCTGAGAGTTAATGGCTTCCCCATGATTCCAAATGAAAATACTTGTTGTCTTGATTCTGAAAGATTTATTTGGAGAAAGGAGATATCTATTCAGGTCTCTATGACCACCAGAGAAGACACAGACAACTCTTCAAGCTGAAAATCTGATGGACTGTCAGAAGCAAGAACTAATAGCATTTTAGAAAGAAGAGCGAGTGAGTACCATTTTACGTAAGAATGTCTGACACTCACGAGTAGTTTTGAAAGTCATAGTGTTTCTATTTGTCTTTATATGCTGTAATACATATTCCAGGTAAAAATAATAAATTAAAAAAAAAGATAAAACAGAAAAGGTATTAGCTGAGGCTAATACATTGTACAGACTGAGAAAAATGATGAGTAATAATCAAACTACACTTTCCTGTGCTACCTGTATGGGCTTATTTTTAACTCTTTCTAACTGATAGCAAGCAACAATGATCACCTTTTGCTTGCTTAAAGCTCATCTTTCTGAACAGACCTGAAGTTAAATGAATTTCTATTTCTGTCACTGTCCTGGATCAGCTGCTAACAAAAGGAAGATGTAGGTGTGCTGAATAATAGCCCAAGTCTTTTATTGTTCACTCCCATTTCTGAACACTTACCATCAAACCTATTGTTCAGGGTAGCACAGCCCACTTTTAAACTGCCTAAAGAAGCATCAATACTCGCTTCACGGAAAGAAAAGCAAGTGGAATACAGAGATATTTGTATTCTTGTGGTAGAAAATATTAGTGATAAAGCAGAGTGGAAATCCTGAGACTGCTTGAACATGTTTTCAAGGCTGTTGTACCACAGATTGTGTGCCAGCTAATGGAAATGTCCCTTTCTAACAGTACAAAGTGAATGTATAACGTAGCCATAAAGTATTCATAGTTTAACTTTTTTTCATGTTTCTCCATGCTTTGCTAGCTTTGCATACCAAGCTTAAGTATTGCTCAGTATTTTTCAGCCTGACTCTAGTGTTAATAGCACATGGATGTTGTCAAGGGACATTTTATTCTAATGCCTCCTTTTGTTTTATTCAGTAGGAAATTACTGCCCTGATATTGTCAGTTACAGTAATTCAGAAAAAATAACTGCAGCAAATGCTATTCTGTGGTATACAAAGCACATCACGACAGACATATGAATACAAGAACTTTAGCTGGGTGGTCCTGATTTCAGTATTCTCAATAGTCTTTCACTTTCCTGCAGAAGTAAGATGTTTCTGCTGTAGTCAGTTTTGATGTGTTTTATTCCCCTAGGACACTGTATTTAACCTGAAACTCCTAGTTCAGAAAGGTGGGTTTTTTTCTCTTATTCCCATGAAGAGACAAAGTACTTTCACCTGACATTTTCCTGTTTCAGGAAGTTTATTTTTCCAGATTTTTTTTTTTTATCTTCTGTGCCTCTGTATTCCTATTTTCCAGCTGCAGGTACTTCTGGCTCCTGTTCCCAAGGTAGCCCATCCTATTGAGCACACATCCAGATATTCTGCTGCTCTGACCGTATATAGCTTTTTTTGTCTTTCCCTATTTGCAGAAGGAAGGGGAGAAGGATGAAGGGAGGGAGAAATAATGGAGAGGAAGGAAATTAAGTCTGTCTTTGCCCATGGGTTGTCGTGGAGGTCAGACCTAGAAACTTTTGTGTACTAAGAACTGCTACCCAAGCTCCCCTGGCATAGCCACTTTGCTTTGCCCATCCCACAGCAGCCTCTTCCTCTGCTCCACCTCTAGGTCACTCTGTGGCTGGAAGCACAGTAGATAGACCATAATTGTGTTTTCACAGGTACAAATTGCCTCTCTAACAATCTACATCTTCAAATAACCTACACAAAAACAGAGGCATGAAGAAGAAAAGGAGGCAGAAAAGGAATGTAAAGGGAGGGACAGAAGACGTACTGGAGTAGAGGGAGCAGGCTGAGATGGATCAGAGCCTGTTTACTAGCAGAAAAAAAGACCCATAAATTAGAGATACCACACACGCACATAACTTCTAATGATGTTTGATTATGGCTTATTCTTACTGTAAGCTTGGGTTTGGTTATGGACATCAAAATACTGCATTGCTTTCTGAATATCTAACCTTTCTTTTGGAGGATGTACCTATCTCTTGTTTCTTCCAGGTATTTCCTGCTTCATTCCCAGTTTCTGGATCTGCCCACAGCTGATAACTTGTTTTTCCTAGAGGAGCCCTCCATTTTCTTTATACCAGCAAAAGTCAGCAGCTCTGGGTAACACACCCCCGAGCTTCTGTCCGTGCTCTGTTCCTCTGCAGTTCTGTGCCGGTGGCAGATCAGCCCCTTCTTCACCATCACAGGGGCAGTGTCTGTGCCTCTTGTTGAGTATCCATATGGTTTTACTGGCTACGGACAATGTATAATATGGAAGTAATTCTGGATTGTGTTTAAATTAAAAGCTGAGTTAATCAAAAGTTTTTTTTATTTAACTGTGAATATAAAAATGCTTATGTCTAAATTAGCTTTAGGTATCTGCAAGGCAAATATTTAAATAACATTTTCTTCCAGTTCTGAAGTCCAGTTCAAATTCCCACTAACCTGCATGGGAAGTGTGTAAGGCCATTGAGGAGGACAGTGAAGAGAAGAACAAAATACTAAGCCATATGCTGACTATAAAAGATTCTATTATCTGTTTGAAACTGTGGGAAATAGATCACATTGATGATGATAAATAACAACAAAAAAAAGGCCTGTGAGAGAAAAATAATCTACCAAAATCTACCAAAAATCTACCTTAGGCAAAATCTACCAAAAATGCCTTTTTCTTTTTGGTCCAGAGGCAATAAAGTTACCAAAAAGATCAAATCATGATGGTAAAACACAAAAGCAGGTCCTGTATCACATATGTAAAGGATCCCATAAGCATGAAATTTCACCCACTAATACAAAATTAGATGTGGCAGAACTGTAGTACTATTGTATATGAGAGTATAGGCTATTTCTGTTTGACTGAAAATATTTTACACACAAGCAGACAACCATCTCTTCCTTGAAAGCATTTTTCAATCACCTGATGTGATTATATCCCACCTCATGACCTGAGACCTTTGAGCGCTTCCAAAAGTTATTATTATTTTCTTCTGTGGAGGAAAGTAATGTGAGTTTTTCAGTGACACACCTCAAGAGAGATCAAGAAATTAGGAGCAGAAAAGAACTCTAGTCCCTTTCTCCTATATAGGAGGCAACATTGCCTGAATCTGAATGCAATGGCAGTGACACTGAAAGGTGCTTGTCCTGTTCTGAATTGTAATAACTAAAAAGAAGACAGCACAATAATAAGAACAAAAAGTTCACTTTTACAACAGCTGTGCTTTATTTTTCTTTTCTGAGAATTCCTTGTTCTTTTCCTGTATCTGGGCTATTAGTCCACTCACACAGAATTTCAGGCATAGACAAAAAATAACTCAGTAAAAAGGACTACTAACGTTACGAATGAAGAGTTGCCCTCAAAAGAAAGTTAAAACAGCTGGTTCAGTGCTGCCTCTATTGTGGGCAGGTTGGGTAATGTTCACTCTGTTTTCATTAGGCTGATTTGTGGATCTTTAATTGTTAAGAAAAGAGGGAAATTAAAAGGATAAAATACTGTAGTCATAAGAAACAAAGTAGTTAATATGTTTTAGAGGTGAGCTATTCTTCATCAGTGCAAGAGCAATCCACTGGAATAATATTCACTCTCAATTGACACACTTAATAAATCAATTTTAACTGTATTAAAGGTAATTTTGTGCTACAGAAAATTTGTCATCTGTTTCTCCAATAAGAAGTGATTTACACCTTGCATATTCATTGGGAAATGGGAACAATGTGAGCTGGATGCATTAGTAGTTCTTAACTCTACCTCAGGGCATCAGCCTCCCTTACAGTGCACTGGTTTCTGGGAGTAAGAAATTCTTGTGCATGTGGGCTGCAGGGGTCACAGTGGAATCCTGGAGTATGTTATGAAGCAAAACTACTCTTCAGTGTAGTTACAGGCTTAGACTCCATCTTTTCTACTTAGGAGAGTAATGCACCACCTAGTAGACATTGTGGAGAGAAATACAGTTTTTATTAGAATGATTTTATTAAAGACATTATGTTTCATTTAGAAGCACCTGCCATTATTTATATTACTAGTTGTTGTTCCCACACGTAGAACAAAACACAGATTTTTCAGGCAGAGTGGAATTTTTTGGCTTGTGAAAAATGACAACAGTGGAGCAAGTGTGGCCTCCCTGAAGCAGATGGCATTATGCTCTTTGTGAGCCATCAATACTGCCCATCCCCAGTGGTCAGGCAGCGTGACACATTTCTTTCGAAGGTACAAAGCATTGCAATTTCTCCCCTGGCCCTCATAAGATTTAAGTAGCTGCAGATATGCTTTCCTAGACTTATAAGCGGACACTGTCAGGGTCCTGAGGGCATTCCCTCCTCTCCACAGGCTTTGACTGCCTGGGCTCAAGGCCAACTTTAATAAAGAAGCTGTCAGGCCATGAGAAGCTTGTCAGATGCCTGTCCTGCCTTTGCTCAGGAGTTGCTTTTAAAATGAGGTTCCTGGGCTTAGTATTTGCCCGAGTTATGTGGTAGGTATGCCTGTGCCTGCTCCTGTGCCTCCCTGAACCCCATCCTCTGACCTGGCTTTCCAGCTTGAGCTGGGACCTGCCTTGTCCCAGCAGACTTGTCTGGTAGCCTGGGCTCTCAGCAGAGCAAGATCATCTGCATCCTCCCAGCTCTGCTTGCCTCCCTGTGGACTCTACTTTCTTGGCATGGTGCTGCCCTGCTGTTCCTGCTGCTCCCTTGACAGTCTATCGGAAAGAGAAGCAATGGCGAAGTCTCACAGAATCATTTTCCTACAATGGATATCAGTCCATTACAAGCTCAGCCTAGATACATGGTCCAAGAGGTCTGAGTCTTTGGTCCTCAAGTTCAACATAGTTTAAATCCACTCCATGTTTTTCTGCAAAATACTGTCCTTCCTCTCTTTTCTTGGATGCCTCAAAGTTGCTATGGAGAAAAGTTGCTATGCTGTTTAGGAAAGCCACAGGTGCATTAGCTTTATTTCTCTGTTCCACAGGCAGAGCTATGAGAGCATTATTGGCATAGGCAGATGGATAGCTATTATGATCCTTGCCATCCTTGAATGGCTGCTCTTATCTGTAACCCAGGCTTGCTGAGTTTCTATGTGAAAAACACTTAAAGGAAGAGGATAGATAGAAAATATGTGTTCAAGGTAAGGGTACGGAATTTTGGAATATACTGTTGCTTCAATAAATAATAAAGTCTACAGGAAAATATGCAGCTTCCCAAATGGACAAAAGAGAATCTTTTCTTCAAGTGTTTTTGAATTTTTGCTAGTAGGAACTTATGCTTTAGAATTAGAGAAATTGTAAAACTGAGCTTGAGCTATCCCTTTTTACTTACTGTTGAGTTTAAGAGCATAATTATAACCCCTGTAAATTTAAATACTACAGCAAATTCCTACCTCTCTGTTCTAGGAGGAAACCTAGTCAGTTCTACTTCATTGGAGTAGAAATAAAACTTTATATTGTAGGATGCATTATTTTATCACAAGAAAACTCTTCCAAAAGGCTTTTTCAATAAACACTTAATTGCGACAAGTGGAAAGATAAAAGAGAATAGCATGAGGCCAGATCTTACTTTTATGTACTGGTGGGATGTAACGGAGTAATGCGCTTGGATACAACAGAGACTGAAAACCACTTCCAGGTTCATAGCATACTTCCAGGAATATCTAAAATTTGCCATTAAAATAAGAAAAAGGATTATCAAGAGCATTGTAACTCTGAAGGATCCCTAATAGTTTGGTTTAGTTCTTCACTTTATTAAAAACAAGCTTGTTACAGATATATGCTATATACATTATAAGAAGTGCTGATATAAAAAATTAAACATAGGAGGGAATTTATTCTTTTGCTGAGCAGTTTCCTCCCAAAACACTAGATTATTCTACTACCTAAAATGGCTACAGAGAGTTCTTCTAGAAGGCAGGATTTAACCATTTTACTGTGTAGTCAAGCTCAGGTCTCTACCACTCAGAACAAATCTGGTGTATGAACTGCAGGGTGCAATTAGAGGGATTGCCTTTTCCACTCAAGTGATTGAAACAATTGTTTTTACTTGACTGGAAAACAATTGGACAAAGGAGTTCCTCACGTTGAATAATGGGGTCTATGAGGCAATAAAATATCTATTAAAAACCCAGAAGTAAAAACCCAGCAGTGATTCTCAGTTTTCCATCTTTTAGGGGAGAGGTAAGGGAAAGAGAACTGAAATGAAGTAGAAGAATTGATTACTTTAGACTTCATGACTCTAAATGAAAGATTTTTTTGGGATATTGGCAAACTGATCAGCAGTACTTGTTTTTGTGATTATCGAGTAACCATGGAGATGAAGGGTTGTAGGCAAATGCTGCTGCATAATAGATATGTTTTGGATACCTACATCCGAAAGAAGATTTAAGGAGTGAATTGGTGATTGAAAGCACTTTACCAAGAGGTGCTGCCACAGCATGTACTTCAACTATCAGCATCTTTTCTCAGGAGGAAAATAGCACTTTTTTGCTAGCTGGGTGAACAGGTGAGAGAGGTTTGCAGGAGAAAATGGGGTAGGAACTAACCATTTGCTCTATTGCTAAACTTGTGGGAAACAAGTGCCAGGGTGTGGCTGGTTGGATTTTTAAATGCCATCAGATTTACCTCACGTGTTTTGAGGTACAGTGCTGTGTCACCCTTCTATGATGGACCCTCCTCTGAGAGGGGCTGCACAGTTACGGCTCCCACAGCACCCAGAGCTAATACCTGCAGCCACAGAGGAGAGCTCATTAGCTCTGGCTGGGCACCATGATACCAGCAGGCATGACACATCAGTTCGTGTGGAGCCAAGCTGCAACACATCTACTGCTGTCCACAAGACAGACTCTTACAGGGGATGGGAAGGAAAACCTTGCACTTGGATAAATGCAGGCTCAGAGCAAATGGTGTGGGGGAGTGAGAAGAGAGCTCTTCCTCTCCCCCATCTTTTAACAGGAGACATAGCAGAAAAGGGTGCTGGGTGGTTGAATTAGGCAAGGTACACCCTCACTACCACTGCTTCTCTGGCATGTCTGCTGTCTTGTGATGGCTCCATCAGCCAGACCTAACATGTGAACTGAAAGAGCTAGAAAGAAAATGTATCCACTGCTGATAGTGCGGTAGAGAAACTGCAGCTAATGGGAGGATGGAGACCAGTTATCCCCTTTTGTCACCACACTCCAACCCATCCAGTTCTGTGGCTGGCTTGGGCAGTGTCCTGCAGCTTGCATTTTTCTGTGGAATTGAATGCTCATTAATAATACATTTGACATATGTGGGTTAAGAACTGCTCTAGTGAAATGTATTCTTTGCAGGACAAAAACTGCCAGCTCTGCTGTGCACTTTGCTTACCCATTTGTAATTGTCATGCATGCTTTACATGTTGCACTCTTTATCTCAAGAGGTGTGACAGTTCTAGGGAAGCGAACTAAATTTCATATAATTAAGACAACAATGTTTGCTGCTAACCACGAAGGGTCATTGTGTAATTGCAAAGGCTCTTATTAAAATACAGTGGATGGACTCCAAAAGAAAATAATTGCTTTAGGCTTTGCTGCTGGCCTTGTTTTTTTCCCCCTTGTATATATTTGGATAGTGTTACCTTAGAACATTGTTTATGCTAAGTCTAATTAGTTCTCCTCTTCAAGGAGTGCAAAATGATTCTGTCAAAAAAAATTACCTTATTTTGCTGTAGCTGGAAGTATCTTGCTTGTGAATTGTTATGATTTGTACTCCTGAGCTTTGTGATTTGTTGTCGATGACCACAAAGACCCATTCCAGGCTAACATGAAATAGCAGATCTGTTCTTTTTGAGGATAAATTGAAGTTGTAAAATCTTTTTATAATCAAGACTTTGTTTTTGTCTTGCTCCATTTCACAAGAGTTTGTCTATTGATTTTCCTGTTCCAGTCTAGTGAGGAACCAAGGGACATTATGATATATTAGTTCTTTTGAAGGCTATTTTTACTGATCTGACCACTGCCACATGGATTCCAAAACTTTGCAATTTCCCTTCTTCTGATCCAGAACACTTTGAAGAAGCTGTGATATTACAGAGGACAGCTTCCTGCCCAAGAGTTGAATTAATGTAAAAAACAAATCAGCCAGCAAGGCTGGAGTTTAATATTGTGTAACTGTTTCATTATAATTTTAATGACACTAACAATTGGACAAAATATTATCCATGTTGAGCTTTTCAAGGTTTCATTACTTAACATTTGTCTTGGACTTTGAACTTAAAAACTCAGTGGTGCAGGGGTGTTAGCAGACACAGAACTTCTTAACTGAATCTTTATGTTCTTTAGAATTATTTAATTTGTGTAGGTTTTGTATGAAGAGGTAAATGAGATCTAAAGACTGAAATACAAGGGGCTCGCCTGTAAAAATAACAGCATGCAACTTCCCTGGCTTAAGAGTAAGTTTTCATTCAGCTTACAGTATTAGTATGACTGCCATCTCAGCTGTCATGTAGCAGTTCCTTATGCCAACAGTTCGTAATTTTCTATATTCCTGTAACAACGCATTTGTCACTTTTATTTTAACATAACAGAGAAGCCATGGCATCTCAGGAGGGTCATTAAACACAAGTCTGTGAAACTATGGACTTTATTTGAGTGGTTTGAAACCAGACATGCTGCTCAGTTTCAAACAAAACAAATGCAGTGTAGGAGTTGGGTTTTAGGAAGGCTCCTGGATGAGGCATCCTGGGAAATGAAGTCCCGAGTACTCCAGCAGACATGGGCAGTGAGATCCCCATGGTGATTGGTTGTTAAGGTCACATGGTGTGACGTGTCACTATTGAACCCCTATATAAGCTATTGTCTCATTTGAATAAAGAGGATTTGGCAGTGGACCCTTGACCAGGCGGTGGGGTTTGTGTGGCTTATTTACTTATTATATTAATAAGTTATAGTGCAGTGTTTCTTGATTTATGGCAACATTTTGGAGAGTTTGATTTATTTAGAAGAAACCTAATGTGCCAAGAAGGAGTGCAGAGTGGGGATCTATACCACCAAAGGACATTTTCATTCACCTCTCTGATCTGTTGTTGGAGGTGGGCAGAGTTCAACCTTGACCCTGTGTATTGGTTTTGGCTGGGATAAATTTCATTTTCTTCTTGGTAGGTGGTACAGTGCTCTGTTTTGGATTCAGTACGAGAATAATGCTGATGACGGACTGATGTTTTGATTGTTGCTGAGTAGCGTGTACCATAAGCCAAGGACTTTCCAGTGTCCGATGCTCTGCCAATGTGCAAGTGCACAAGAAGCTGGGAGGGAACGTGGCCAGCACAGCTGATCCGAACTGGCCAAAGGGATATTCCATACCATAGAGTGTCATGTTCATATATAATCTGGGGAGTGTTACGCAGAACAGGGGTTGATTGCGGCTCAGGGCCAAGCTTGGTGTCTGTCAGCATGTGGTGAGCAATTGTATTGTGCATCACTTTTTTTTTTGTGTGTTTTATCTCTATCTCTCCCCTTCTCCTTTTTACTGTAATTGGTTTTGTTTATTATTATTGTTGCTATTATTACTATTATTCTCAGTTTGCTTCAATTATTAAACTGTTCTTATCTTGGCTCATACGTTTGGGTTCTTTTTTCCCTGATTCTCCTCCCTGTCTCACCTGGGGAGGTGGGGGAGGGAGCAGCTGCATGGTGCTTAGTTGCCAGCTGGGGTTAAACCACCACACACTGGCAGTTGAAATTCCATGAACTGTCCTTGCAAAGCTTTCTTCTAGGGGCAGGGCAGGGATCTTCAGAAACAATGTCACGGCTATCCCCAAATTGTCTGCCTGTCTGCAGTAGATTCAGAGCTTTTTGAATCCTCTGGACATTTTAGCAAAATTTTCCTTTGATTATTTCCCTGAACACTGTATCTCTTGGCTGAGACCACTGCAGAAGCACATACACTTTGGTCTAATGGTTTTATTGTTTAAGCTTCCACCTTCTATCTGACTACCTGAACTGCATTATTCAGACCTCGACACGTTGGCAACAGAAAGCAGATAAATACTTCCCAGAAAAGCTTATGACACATACCATCTTTTACCAGTGTTTTAGAGCAGGCTATATGAGCTAGCACCTCTTGTGCTAGCAAAAGTGAGCCCTGGTTGTGTGACTACCTAAGAGTGGATAGAAAAAAGTGAACTTTGTGTTTCTTGGATTTGTCAAATATAATGGAGTTCTTCAGAGAAGCTTTATCTCGTTCTTTTCCTCTTGAAAACTTTCCTTCTTCAACCTGCACTGAAAATAAAAAGATGAAGAAAGAAAACAGCTTTGCTTAGGCACTGTTAATGGCATTGTCTTGTTTTGCCTTGTTTGCTAGATGACTTTCTGCCTTCTCATACAACTAGGCCTTGAAAAGTAGTTTTTTTTATTCAGTGAGACTATTTGCATAAAGTAAATCCATGAAGGAGTAAATACGATAAAAATACCTAAATTCCATCTGATAGCCTGGGTTCATCTCACTCTGAGACTTGGGCACCCACAGTAAGCCATTGGGTACCTGGGTAGTAGGTGAGACACCCTGAGGAAGTGGTGATATGTAATCTCACCCTGACTGCAGTGCTTTAGCAAAATTTCCTGGCACTGAAGCTGGTTCCTGCTGCAGCCAGTCAGAGTCCCTATAGGTTTCATCTGAGTTTTGAGAAAGACTGAATTCTGCTTAGCTTCCCAGCATGCTTTCCAATTTATTACCAGAATCTTAATAAAGGGTCTTGCAGCATATGAGTTAATTAATTTCTCTCCTGGTTCTCAGTCATGGAAGGTCAGACTGTCCTAAGAGAAGGAACGCTTGCAGGGGATATAAGTGACTATTGTGTACAAACATGCTGACCTTAACTAAGCAAAGATCACAATCATATAAGGAAAGGCAGATAATAAAGAAAAAAGTCAAGATATGAAGGTTTTGTAATCAGCCATTTGAGGCTACAACACAAATAAATAACTGAAGGAATAAATGCATGTATTTTGATGTAGGTAGTTACTTTGCATGTATGTAAAGACACTCCACACAAAGCATGCCTTAACAAACCTTTTGATACACTAACTTCATACCAGAACTACATTTTGAAGAAAATGGTGATTGTAAAAAATATTAAGTTAAAACATCTATGTGTTACACACACACATACAAGCATATAAGACAGCATGCTTTTCTTTTGAAGATATTAGGCTATCGATGTAACTGGTGATTGACAGAAGAAATGAAATTGTCCTTTTTTGATTTTTCCTCCTACCAGCCAGCTTGAAAATACTTTAATCTCCTATATGGACTCAAAAGAGAACCTTTAATGCTTTGAAATTTACAGTTTAAGGCACTGAGTTTAAAAAAAGGTGGAACATTTTAAAAGAGAGTTCTTTTTTTTGGTGGAAGGCTCTAGGAGATTGTGATCTGTGTCAGTATGTGTCAGTTTTAAAGATGGAGACTTAACAAAGGAAAAAGACACGAACATCTGTTGTCTTTGCCATGTCACGATCATGACATTGCAAAATATTATCACTATTTCTTACAATTGTGTCTATCCAGGAAAATTGTGAAAGCTTAGAGAGATTGTGAAGTTACAACATGTTAATGAATTTTAGTTGTCCGGGGGAGATTTTCACAAAACCAGAAACTACCAACCAGTCAGGCTATTGTCTATGCCTGTAAAAGCCTCACTTCTGTGCCTGTAAGATCATGGATCAGATCCCCTTGGAAGCTATGTCAAGACCTGTGGATAACAGGGAGGTGACTAAAGACAGCTAACGTAGTTTTATAAAGGGGAAAATTGTGCCTGGGTAATCTGGAGACCTATGGTAGAGTGAGTGGATTGATGAATAAGGGAAAATCAACTGATGTCATCTACTGTGACTTCTTTACAGCCTTTCAAACAGTACCACAGAACATGTTTGTTGCTAAATTGTAGAGGAGGATTTAATGGATGGAGTATTTGATGGCTAAGGAATTGAATGTATGGCAGCATCCAAAGGGTTGTAGTCAATGACTCAGTGTCCAAAGGAGATTAGTAACAAGTGGTGCCCCTCAGGGGTTCCATATGGAACTGGTTTAATATCTTTAATAATGAGATAAGCAGTGGGATTGAGTACACCCTCAGCAAGTTTACAGAGGACATCAAGCCAAGTGGTATGGTTGATACTCTTAAGGGAAGGAATGCTATCCAGAGAGATCCTGAGAGCCTTGAAAAGTGGATCAATGGAAATCTCTTGAAGTGCAACAACACTAAGCACAAGGTACTGCACCTGTATTGGTGAAATCAGCAGAATCAGTAGAGACTGAGTGATGAATGGATTGAGCATCCCTGCAGAGAAGGACTTGGAGGTATTGGTGGATGACAAATTGGATGTGACCTGCCAATGTGTGCTGCCAACCCAGAAAGACAATTGTGTCCTGAACTACATAAAAAGAAGTGTGGCCAGCATTTCAAGATATATGATTCTTTCCTCCTACGGTGCTCCTGCAAGACCCTAGCTGCGTCCATGTCTGGGCTCCCAAGCAGAAGAAAGATGTGGACCTGTTGGAATGAACCCAGAGGACAGCTAGAATAATGATCAGAAGGTATCAGAGAGACCTTATTGAGGCCTTCCAATACTTAAAGGGGATTTTAAGAAAGATGGAGAGTGACTTTTTACAAGGCCCTGTAATAGGACAAGGGGTATTGTCTTTAAACCAAAAGAATGTAGATTTACACTAGATATAAAGAAGAAATTCTTTACTATGAGGGTGGTGAGGCACTGGAACAGGTTGCTTGGAGAAGTAGTGGACCCCCCATCTCTGGAGGTATTCAAGACCAGGCTGGATGGGGCTTCACTGTCCTGGTAGGAAGATGTCCCTGCCCAGTTGGAACTAGATGATCTTTAAAGTCCCTTTCAACCCAAACCATTCTATGATTCTGTGAAAACTGTTTCACAGGGTTCTGTTAATACTTATTAAAATCCTGGGATAGAAACTCATTGCTAAAATTTGTTATCAACAATCCTATTTCTTCAATCAAAGGGTGACAGACAGAGTTTGACCACTCTTCAAAGTTCGGATTGAAAAAGTAAGGTGACAGCATGGCTAGTATTTTAGAAGAGGAGAAATTTCACGTTTCAAAACAGTACACCATCAAGTAGATGCAAAATGTCAAATTAGTTCCTTCAAAAATACAGTGATTAATTAAAATAGATAATATACCTTTTCTACATGGTTCTTGGTAAAGCTGCTTGTTGGTGGTTACTTTCTGCTTATTCTCCTAGCTTCAAGCAAATGCCAGCTCTGCTAGACCTGATTTACCTACAAATGCAGTTCATGAATTTCCAGTGACTACTTCAGGATTCTTTTAAGATATGTGGCATTTCAGAACTGCAAAGGAACTGAAAATTTTAAACTTAAAAAGGGCATAGAGTCGCATTATTTATTTATTTATATTTTCTTGTACTTTTTATAAGGAAACTTTGATACAAGTATAGTATTTTTCAGCGAAGTGCAGTTAGAGCTCAGATATGTATTATCTGTACTTTCAAATAACTGAAACATTTTAGGTAATCTAGCATTCTTTCTGGTGCTCGAGATTCAAGAGGAGCAGTTATGTTTCTGCAAACTCCAGCAGGTTTTGACTATAAATTGATGACTCTTGTCTGCCCGTTCTTGCTCCCATTAATGTTTCATAAAGTTATGAAATTACTTTTATGCAGTTCCACACTGAACATATGCAAGGGGTAAATGTAATAAATCAGTCAGAGGCTCACAGCTAGAGTAAAGGCAATGGATAGAATTCCTGAAATACTAGTAGGCTGTTAGGCACAGACAGCACAGCTCTCATTGAACTCAAAATGTTTCAGAGAATATCCCTTGTGCATGTATACTTGTGAATATTGGGATTTGTACATCTCATCTCACTCATCTCATGGCTGGGCTTCACGAACGAAGATTTGGGGAGGGCTCTACCCACGTTTGTTACAAGCGCGTTGGTGGCTAAAAAGGCCAATACAAGATAGGCACGTCCAGTTGCAAAAGGCACAGCAGAAAGACTCCCTAGGTGGTATATTCTGCAAGGCATGATTCTTTCTGCGTTGTTTTTTCTCCTCAAGAGTGATCCTGCGTGCTTTCTCAAAGGAAGCAGCAGCTTAGTTATAGATGGTGTGTCTCCAGACCTCCCGATTGGAGGCCAGAGTAGACCAGTTCTGTTGATCAATATGGCCAAGGCTGAGATGTTGTTTCAGGGAGTCCTTGTATCTTCTCTTCAGGGCTCCTCTCTTGCGGCAGCCGGTGGCAAGTTCACCATAAAGCAAGATCTTAGGGAGGCAGTGGTCCTTCATCCTTGAGACGTACCCTGCCCAACGCAGCTGTGTTCTCAGCAACATGGCCTCTATACTCATAACTGCTGCTTGTTCTAGAACAGATGTATTGGTCACATAATGTGATCAGTGAATGTTTAGGATTGTACGAAGGCAGCGTTGATGGAAGTGTTCTAGAAGTTGCAGGTGGTGGCAGTGGATGACCCATGATTCAGATCCATATAAGAGAGTAGACAGCGCTATGGCTCTGTAAACACTGATCTTTGTACTTTTCTTCAGGTGTTTATTCTGACAAACTCTTTTATGAAGCTTTCTGAAGGCACCATATGCCTTTGCTAACCTGTTGTCTATCTCTCCATCAATCTTACCATCCGAGGAGATGAGGCTACCTAGGTAATTAAACTGCTGGACTGATTTGAGCTCTGATTCGCCAGTGGTGATATGGGGATGATGGAAGACTTCCTGAGGTGCAGGTTGATAGAGAACTTCTGTCTTCTTCAAGCTGACTTCCAGCCCAAAGAGCTCAGCAGCGTCTGCAAAGCAGGATGTTAAACGCTGCAGAGCTGCTTCAGTGTGGGCAATGAGGGCGGCATCATCAGCATAAAGCAGCTCTCGGACAAGATGGTTTAAGGTCTTAGTGTGGGCCTTCAGTCGCCTTAGATTGAATAGGCTTCCATCAGTACAGTATTGAATGTAGATACCGTCCTGATCCTCGAGGTCTGCCGTGGCCCTTTGGAGCATCATGCTGAAAAAGATTGTGAATAGGGTTGGTGCAAGAACGCAGCCTTGTTTCACAGCATTGGTTATTAGAAAGGACTCAGTGCATCGCCATATCTGACTTGGCCCTGCTGATCGTCATGGAGTGAGATGATCATTTTAAGGAACCTGGGGGGACAACCTAAACATTCCAAAATCTGCTATAGACCTTTTCTGCTCACAGTATCGAAAGCCTTGGTCAGGTCAACAAAGGTTACATAGAGACCTTTGTTCTGTTCCCTACACTTCTCTTGCAGTTGTCTGAGAACAAACACCATGTCTATGGTATTCCTGTTGGCTCTGAAACCTCACTGACTTTCAGTAGAATTCCTTCCGCTATAGCGGGTGTTAGTCTGTTCAAGAGTATTCTTGCCAGGATTTTGCCAGCAATGGAGAGCAGAGTGATACCACGGTAATTTGAACAGTCTGATTTTAATTCCTTCAGTTGTACATAGGCAGACTGTAAAATATTGCTGACATAGCAGTAACTCTGAAGTTCAATGTCTTTCTTTTTTTTTTTCCCCAATTTTTAGCAGGCTTTCAAAGCCCCTTAGTTGAGATGCTGTACAGTGAAGTCTTGTGCCAGAAATAAACTATGTGCAAACCTTTGAGACTGTAGTTTAAAGAACAAAACCTCTAATGATCACCCTGGGCAACGGCTAGCAGAACACACATACAAATTAAAAGTTGTTCATAATAGGAAAAACTTTGTTCTTTAGAGAGTATGAGTTGTAAGGAATAAGAAAAAGAATTTTTTTTTAAGAGTCTTCATTACATTTAAATTATTTTTCTTTGGAAACCCATTACTCTTGCAGGCTCGTTTTCAAAAGCAATATTGCAATGATCTAAGTTGCCATAGTAAGTATTTCAGTTCATGTTCGAAAAAGTGACACATTTGAAAACCCTCTACAGAAGCTAGTATTTTATGTAGAAAGATAGAGTGGTGTATATTAAAAAAACCAAACCGGTTTTTTATGATTTTTTTTTTTTAAATCTACAAAGTCATTTCAAGACTTGTAAATGTTCATAGTAGTCATGAATAGCACATGCAGACACTCTAGACTGTATGAGAGGCTGCGTTTTAGGAAAGTGTCTGATTATATGCAGCTCTAACTTTATTTCACATTTGTTTTTCTGTATGATTTTGCATAAAACACTTCAGCTCCTTCTGACTTCAAGCTCTACAGAATTTACCTAATCAAATAAATAATGTGCTCTGACAGTTTCTCTGGCCTATTGAAACAGCCTTCTTTTGGATCTTTTGTTGAACTCTTCCCTGCTACAAGGCTTCTCCCAGTTAAAGAGGCTATTTAACTTTAACATGTGGCATAAGAGCTATTGGAGTTAAATATTCAGTTGGTGTAGTAACAGGTAATAAGATGAGATTTTCATAATTATCTGATTGAGTTGAACATCACTACTTTCAAGATTTCTGAAGTGATATAAAGGCTTCTGATTATGTAATTTTACAATAAAATAAACCCTTAAAAGTAAAAAGCCAAGATCTCCTTTTTTGAAAGTAGATGTAAATTATGTGAACAAAGATTTTGTACGTATTTTCGCTATTAGAAATAGTGCTTATTTAGAAAGCAGCTATGTACATTAGCACAGCTGCCTGGCTGTGTGTTTTCAGGCCTTTCCTGGCATTCACCAATATTGTCCTAATCAATCTATTTGTACTAAACCATAGGAAACAGGACAGGCCTTATCATACATTTACAGATAGGAGAAAGACTAAGCAGTTGTCTTGCTTAGGATCTCTTAGGAAATCTGTGGCAAAAGTTATACATGCGCACATCCCTGATACTGCAGAACAGTTCCTTAGCCATAAACTGATATTTTCCCTCTGTCACCTTTCTAGAGAAGAATACCTCTTTTAATTAACTCTTCAAAACAATTTTGAATGTAGAGCATTTCTTAGGAATTGTTAACTAGCTTTTTAGGTCCACCGTTGCCCATCAATGAAGAAGGAGAATTTAAAGGAATTTCACAGTGACAGATTATATGTAGTTCAGTTCCTAGCAAAATGCCAATTTTTTGTTGTTCCTCTCTTGGGTTTTCATTGGATTTGAAACCTTGAAAAACAGTCTAAAAAACACATTGGCTAGGGGAAAAAAACCCTCAGCTGGAGATAGGAACTTGGTGAGAACTTAATTGAAATCAATAGAGAATTAAATGAAGGAAAAGATTATGGTAAAAAGAAAATATTTCAGTCTGACCAAAACCAAGAAAGAAGTTCAGTCTTTCCCATTGGAATTCATTCCTCTTGTACTTAAGATAGCTGTAAACCCTGAATCTAAGATGTTTTCTCTAAGGATTTTATGGGGTTTTTTAGCTATAGCAGAACATTCTAAGTGACATCTTTTTGCTTATGCAAGTAGATGGGGGCAACCTCCATATAGACTTGCTATTCAGCTTTCAACCTTGCTTTCTGTTTTTTTTAAGAACTTGAATCTTGTGTCTAAGCCATCACAGGTTAGGCTTATTTTCCTGGCTTAGGTGTTTTCCTGGCCAGTAATTATTGTATACCTACTGGGCATATGCAGACCTGTACTGAAACCGGGACAAAGAATAAAAAACTTCCATGACTACAGTGTTCTGGTGGGTCCTTAACCATCCCTCACAATTACTTCTAAGTAATTTGCTCAAAGTGTGTCCACCATTCATATCCCTTGTTACAACTAGAATATTATATTTCATATTTGCTTCTCAAAGATTTCAGATGCTATACTGATAGTGGAAAAGATAATTTAAACTGTTTCCCTACTGTTCTTCCAGGAGTTTATAAGGACAGCTTATAAGGACTCCATGTTGCTATTGTTGCTCTGTGTTGCATATGGCATGGTAATAACAATGGATAAGAAACTCCTATTCATGGACATGCTTGTGGAGAGGTTTGGAATTGAAGAACATTTCCATGTTTAAATTTACTTTTGGATAGGTAAGAAGAAAAGTGTCTTAAAAGATGTTTAAAGCTAGGTATACGTAGACTGAAATGAGTAGAAAATCTTGGAAAACTTGTTGAAATAAAACTAGTCACTTGGATAATTTCTAGTGTCAGGAAATGCAGCCTGTGATTTGTTCTATGCATTTTTATCAACTCTAGAATCCCTATTCTTCCCTTTCACAATCACCTGTGTAGCAGTATACCTGGTTTCATGAACACATTGAATCACAAACACTCTGATAGTTTCTTGCCCTAAAACATGGACTGCATGTGAGGGAAGGCAGGGTATGATGGCTTACAGGCAGTCACAGAGCTTGGCACCGCACACAGAAAGCAGCAGGATGAGCAGACACAGTGGCTTTAGCTGGTACACTTGAGCAGAGCACAAGCGTGAAGGATATACCACTTAAAGGTGCTTACTCTGTCTGGCCACACCACAGTGATGTGGACAGTCAGGACTGTCTTGAGCAATGGCCTGGTATTCCTGAGCTCAAGCTGTGTAAGAATTTCCAGTGATTACAGATGAGGGCAGAGGACACTAAAACACATTTTAGCTGCCCAGTCTGACTAGACCAGAAGTTTCAGTAGTTTCTAGTGACAAATTTGTGTTTTAGCAGCTGCTCGTGGTAGGCAAGATACAGAGGTTGCTCTCTGTAACCTGAACTCCTGTAACTTGTTTTTGCATGATGACACAAGCTAGAGGGAGGGCTGCTCTTACAGGCGTGCACTGCAGGCTACAGCACCCCCCGCATTTCTGCTGGTGGCATTGTCTGCCAATGCAAAACTTGAGGGGAGGGAATCAGTCAGGACAATCAGAGCAAAGGGAAATTCATATTAGCTGTAAAATATCTCTTTGAAATTAAGAGGATCAGTGCTCTGAGAGGAAGCTGAGGTATAAGATTATATGACTTCACCTTGAATACCACAGTTTATATTTAAAAGATTACTGTGGAAAGACAAGTGACTTATGCCGGTGGGTGGGTCTAAAGGGACTCTTAACAAAACATTTCAGTCATTCAGAATGAATCTGTAGACTGGGAAACTGTACTGCTTACTAAAAAGTTGTTTGATATGACAGGGAGAAAAGACAAAGAAAAGCAAGGCACTCAAACTGAACAGTGATGTGCATGCTGGCCCACAGGACAGAATCATTAGGAACTCACAAAACCCTATTTCTCATATAAAACTCATATTTCTTTTCAACTGTTTGTCTCCTGTGGTTGCACTTAGTTAGGACATCAAGCCTCTAGATCAGTGAAGACTTCCATTAACTTCAATAGACTCAGGGAAATTCTGTATGTATGGAAGTTCTCAGTATGTAGGGGCCAAAAAAATATTTAGAAGCAGTGTTACCTTATTCAGGAAATCTCCTTACTGTGGAAAACTTACTTCCATATTTAGAAATCCCATCTGCTGTTCTGAGACCTGAAGTTACAGGTTTACTTGGTTTACTGCATGCTTTAGGCTTATGGGTTTTACGTAGTTCTAGATGATGTTAATAGAAATATTTGAAAAGGAACCTTATGAGGTTTTTAAAATTTTCTGTGTTACAGATTTACATTTACAACACCAGTTAGTGTTTTAGAGTAAAGTTCTGGAGATCTACTTTGGAGGAGATTCCTGGAGATGCTAATGAATGTAGACATGCTTTCTGTGAAGAAATTAATATAATGTTAACATTGGAGATAGCTTTTTCAATATACAAAGACAAGCATAACTTCAGTGAAACAAACATAAGAAACATCAAGTCCTTTAAAGAAGGCTGGTTAATAGTCCTCAGAAGTCAAAGTTAATAGAATTAAGAGCCAGAAAATCACCACTACCCAAATTAGGCCTCCTTGGTATGCATATTGCTTTTGTGAATGATTATGATTAAATATTTATTAAGTAACATAAGGAAAGCTTGTTCTCTCTACTTTTTGGAAAATGAGTCATTCCAACAGACTAATACTGCCTGGTCCAAATTTTTAAAGCATAAGAAGCAACCTTATAGTAAAATAGTACACATTCAAGCAGAAAAAGATGTGCTGTTGATAAAAAATGAAGCATTGACAATGCTTCCAGTGAAACACTTGAGCTACAAGACAAATTAAGGCATTGGTACTATGGAGACATGGCTACACATAGGTCATATACTGAGGTCAGAATGTCAGTATTCTTTGCTAGAAAACATGTGGGCTTGTTTGCATGCACAGTGACACAAATTATCCTTTATTTGAGTAGAGACAATATTCCCTGAATATTTTTCCCCTGTGAATGCAAAAAAAAAAAAAGCTTTAAAGTACATTCAATAGTTGAATCAGGCAGAGCCTGACAGTTCATATCAGGCAGAGCCCATTAACAGGTGAAATCAAGACAGACAAGAAAGGAGAACACATTTCTTTTAACATTCATGTTTCCTCTAAACACACAGAACTTTGGATATCATCACGTCATATTATTTTATTCTTATTTGAGCACTTTCACTGCTTAAATAGGCAAGATAAATTAAGAGGAGTTAATTTGAGTATATTTTTTAAATGTTACTGAAATAAATCAGGAAAGAGAAAAACTTCTGTCTCATGACTTGTTTAAATTTCCAAAAGGGACAATTGTTTTATCCTATATGATGTGAAAAATGACCCATATTCCTACACATTTTAGTTACCTAAAAGTTACTTTCTGTGAAGATGTGGAATTTTATTCTAACCTTATTTTCTTCATTGGGTGTTTAGCTGAGATGTCCTCTAAATATTACCATATAAATTTACTTCAAGTCATTTATCTATGTCTGTGCTGGGAAATAGGAAAAGATTAACTTTTAGTCATCTTGTAAAAAAAATAGTGGGCAGATATGTGTCATATTTCATTTATTTTTAAACTTTGAAGCATTCTATCATATTTGAAAAACAGTGCATCAAACAAATATTTAAAAATATGTGCTTGGTTACTTGACTGAGCTCATAAATAAATGAGAAGTTTGACATTTTCACAGAAATAAAAAGAGGTATAAACAGATGTGATGTTGAGAGTTCATTCATCTCATTCAGTTTGTGCAAAGCCAAAGTCAGGTATACTTGTGCATCCAGCAAAGATGTTTTTCCAACCTATTCTTAACAAGTTCTGAAGAGAGAACTTCAAAGTAACTCCTTATTACACTGTTGTAGAATTTGGATATCCTTATTATTTGAAAATATTCTGATGTCTTTTTAATCTGCATATTTCCTGTTTTTCTTCCTGAAAATTGAAATGCATGTTTCAGCTGGTGGTCATTCCCGTGAAAAGAACTCCTTTAATGGTGCTGTCCTTCTGCTTAAATGTGGACAAGTATTTTTTCAAGTTTCAAGTAACATTTCACTACCTCTTATAAAAGCATCATGTCCTTTATACTTCTGTGTCATTACAGCAGTGCAAGGTCCTGACTTCCTGTCCTTTAATCATCCATATACCAGAATGCCTTTGTCTTATTTAGAGGCTATGCAAGGGAAATCTTTCAAAACCAGAGTTTAAAATATTCCTAGTGTGATGGTTTAACAGGATAGAGACATTTAATAAAATATCCAAATGGTATATAAAGAATATTCTTGCACTGTTTTATGTTAAAATGCTGAAACTAAAACCAAAACTGACCAATAGATACTTCTGCGAAACAAGATAATGGCTTTTTGGATGGAAAAAAAAATTGTTACTATATGGCATTTTATTAAAAGAAATGGAAATAAAGGCCTCTTTGTGACTATATCCCACTGCAGATTTAAAAACAAAGATATTTTTGGGTATTCGTAAAAGAGACGTTATGAAGATCTGATCTTGTGTAACATACCATAATAAAAAACATTGTCTAGTGTTAAAACATAATTGGAACTGGCAGTAATGTGTTTACTTTCTATTGAAGGGCTTACTCCTGCAGAATTTTGCATGAATCTCTTCGTAACCACTAAATCTCAAATGGAATCAGTCAGCCTCTCTGCTGTCCCTGAGACAAGTCTTATAAAGTGTATCAAAAGCTGGAGTTGCATAAACGATTGAATAAATGAATGAGATTTGCATTCACACAGCAGTTTTCATCTGCGCAGAACAGAAAGTTAGAAAGATAAAAAGAAATTCTTTTCAAATAAAAAGTAGTATTTTTCCTAAGCAGTGAGTGGTGACTAATATTGTTCCATGAGGGGAAGATTAGAACTCAGGTGAAAGAATCTGACTCAGAGAACATCCGATCAAAGAGTGGGGTTTATTATTTGTCATTCTGGAATGGAAAACAGCCTCTTAGCTCTGAAGTAGTTGTCTGTACTGCCAGCTAGCTTATATAGCCAATACAAATGGAACATTTCCTCAGGTCACCTTTTGACTTGCTGTGGTTATTAGTCATCTCATTTTAAAATTACTTTATTTTTCTTAAATTTTGAAAAGTGAGTCTCAGAAGGCTTAGGAGGAAAAATTACTTCAGCCCCCCCTAGAAAGTTTTGCAGATTTGGGGTTCAAATCATCTGTCTTATCAGAATGCTGGAGTGCTTTTGATGAGTTAGTCAAGGCTTGTTTGAATATGGCTCCAGAAAGAGCACACTTTTGGGAGCAGATTTGGGGCCATTCTCTGGTCTGGGCTCTGTCTAACATGGGTACATTGCAGAGCTCCTTGAATGAAGAAGGGAAGCTCCAGAGAGGCTGCTAGATCTTCCAAACATGGCTTATTTCTTTGTTAAAGCTTGTTCAAAAACATCCTTGTCCAAATTTTCTCCAAGTATATGAGGGTTTCTCTCTCAGCATCAGAAAATAGTGGATATAGACCACTCTCAAGGGGTGTCTTTTCTCAGCAGGGCTCAGATGTCCAAAAACTTAATCCGTCCACATGTTCAATGAGATAGAGAAATTGTTTAATAGAGGAATCATATTACAGGTTATTCAGATTAATTTCATTGACTGTCATAGATAAGAACTGCTGCTCACTAGTGCATAGTTGTTTGTAACAACTCTTATGCCCTTTCTTTGAATAAAAGCCTCCTGATTCACTTAGAGGCCAAAAAAATTATAAATATAGAAAAAATATTAGTGATGTGTACAACAAAGCAACAGAAAATTCTTAAGAGGTATCACTGGAAAAATTTACATCCTGAAATAATTTTTTTTCTTATATATACCAGGAACACCTGAATCTTAACCCTTTCACTGATGTACTAGAAAACATAGACTTCTAAGGAATATATTTTTATTTTCTCTGTCGAAAACTCTGTCCTCTCCTGGAAAGCAGAAGGGTTATATACTTGTCTGTAAAGATGATATATGGATACTTTTCAGCATTAATTATATACCAGCATATCACTAACTACATGTTATATAAACCAGCAATTATTAAATATTTCTAAATGTACAGTGTCAAAGACATTGTGCATAACAGTACTGTAAGAATTGGAAAAGTTTTCTCTATCATAAGTCTTGATTTTGAAACATATCTATACATCACAGAGACATGAGAGCTCTGAAAAAAAAAACCAGTATCATGCAAATATTGAGAGAGAAAATATGCAAATAAGGTAATGGCAGACTATTTGTTTGTACACTGATCCTGTGAAAGATCTGGAAAGGATTTGTATTCAGTAAGAAGAGAATTCAAAAATAAGGACAATTAGGGTCATATAATTAGGAGCAAGCAACGTTCATGATTTTGTGAAGTATTTAAAAGTTTGTTGAACAATTCCTGTATTGTCTGGGATCATGAATTTAGCTGATAAAAATGACTGTGGTGATATGTAGACACAGGGTTCTGAAGCTCACTAATCTTAATAACCTCCAGGTATAGTCAGATAGCTTAAGTTTTTTTTAAATGCTTTGTTCCAGTCTGAAATAAAGCTAAATTTGGAAATTCCATTTGTGGAATGGAATTGTAAGTTTCTGCAGAATTTTAGAATTTCAAACCTTGCCGCCAATTAATAAGAAAAAAAGGGAAAGTTCTTATTGTGAAAAAATGAACAGAATACTTTATTTCAAAATCTTCAGTTGATACGATTTTTCTGTCACTAATACTGAAAACTTGCATGAGTACCTTCACCTAAGATTTGTTTAGGGGGAGTTTTGAGTGCATTTTAATTTCTGGATGAATTAGGATTTCTCCAAAGATTAGACTGTATTTCTATATTTGTGCAGTTTCTTGTTTTATGAAATGAAAAATCACACTGAAATATATAGCTCTATTTCTATAATGAGTTTCTACACAGTCAGGGAGGGAAGAATCAAGCCTCGAATGTTGCAGATGAATGGTAATTCCCTATATCTAAAAGTTAAAAAAGTTTGACATTCTCTACTTACTTAGATCATCTATATATATTGGATTTCGTTATTGTACTATATCAGATTCATTCCCATTAAAGAGGTCCATATTTGCAAGACTGACAGAAAGAAGTCTAGAAAGGAAAAAAAAAGACTTTATTTGGATGATACTCTTCTGCATGGAAAATACCAGGGCATGAAATGAGAAAGTATCACAACCTGCATTTCCTGTAGATCAAAATATAATGATCTAGCTGATTGTATTAAAAAGTCCCTATGAGCATTTGTGTTGAATTTCAACTCCTTTGAGTCAGTGAAGTGTAACACTGCATTCCCTCAGCTGAGGTGCAAACAGCTTTAGCCAAAAAATCTCAGCAGAAGCTCTATTGCTTCTGTATCTTACTTCAAAGTGTCAGTGCTATGGATCTGAGACATTTGACTGCAGTAAAGCTTTGTCTCTATTTGAAGGTCATCTGATTTTTCTTCATGGGACAGTCTGACATATCCACATACTTTTAAGCACATGATTTCTTTTTCTCACTTTTCTCAGTGCCAGGATGACACTGTCTTTTGAAGAAATGATCAGCTTTGTCACTGTAAAAATCAGTATCTGGGCACCTAAAACGTATTATCCACTGGAAAAAAAATGTTTATTTTCATGTAGATCACAGCATGCCACCAAGATGAAATTACTAGTGTACTCTACCAAGTCCTCAATTCAAGGGTAAGACATCACTAAAAACAGAGTCAAAACCTTACTGTTTCAGGCTTTGCACAGGTGGTCACTTTTGTACTGCAAAGTTACTGAAGAATACAGTTGTGGTCCAGCTGTACTATCATGTTCTGGAGTTAATTTCCAGTTAGCAGTCACTGTGGTTCTTCCTCCCTGTCTTTCCCAGGCTTTATATCTTAATCCTGGCTTATTACATTGGTTTTGTAAATAGAACACTCACTTTTCCCTCGTGCCTGAATAATCTTTTATTTGCTCATATGGTTGGTTATAGCTCAGTGTGTTGTTAAAGTTATTTCAGGGCTCGATGATGGCTACTTAGCTGTTTCTTTTGTCCTTATGGGAGCTTTTATTGGTTTATTCATTTTTAATTACTTCATGTGACTTGTTAGCAGCAGTGAAACTTGTGTAAGTTAGGAATAGAATGAAGACAGAAAGTAGAGGACAGATAACATGGAAGCACATAATATTTAAAAAGCTTAGCACTTAAACGCAAGTCAAAGGACCCATAAGAAAGCCTTTTTGCTCTGATAATAAGGGCAAGATGTGTATATACATGATGTCTGAATCTGCAAATTAAAAGAACAGCTGTTGATGCTTAAACAATTGTAAATAAAAATAAATTAAATTAATTCTAGCCTCCAAGTGCATGTTTATTGAAGTTACAGTTGGTAATACCCCTATTTGTTTAGTCTTTTACATTTGGTGGTCATGCTTACCTATATGCATTAGAAAAATCTTAAAAATATCCCCATTTGAAATATTATAATCAGAAATCATTTGGAATCATCTGAAAACCATTATTTCTACTTTTAAAGTAGGCCTTGAATAATGCTACTGCAATTAATACGGTAAGTTTTCCATTTCCATGGGTGTAAACTCCCAGGATGCTAACTGGATTTCCTGTGGCAGCAGGAATTTTTCAATAAAGAGTTAGCTAAACTTCAGAACAGCTACTAAGCCAAACTACAGTTCATTAAAGTTTCTGTAGAAACAATATTGCCGAAAGTATAAAAGAGCTCTCAGAAAAAGTAGAAGAGTAGAAGAGGCTGATGACTTGCACTAATTTCCCCCAGTAGCCATTGCAGCAGTTGAGGCACTCACCCAGATAATTTTAAAGAATATTCACTACAATCGGTACTAAAAAAAAAAATAAAGTTAGTGGAGAACATCATACTTGGTGGTGCAATGACAGGTTTGAAGATTTGGGGTTTATGTCTGCTTGAACAACCATCTTGAAGTTCAAAAGATACTGTAAAGATGCTTGCATTCACAACTGTCCCTGGAACTTAGGATTTCTGTCCCAGAGTTTGGATTTTTGCCTTTTTGCAAAATCAGGCCAGTGCTTGAAACCTGAGACTTGACGCTCAATATGTGCAGCATAAAAAGACAGAAAAGAATATCCAAGCAGAAGCTTCTGCTCTAGGTCTTGTGTCCATGTGAAAGTAGGTGCTGGAGAGGCTTCTTTTCTTTTGCATGTCAGTGTCTCTATCACATCCGCATTCATTTGTCTTCCCTACACATGCAGAAGGATTTCTCTCCTCCAGCCATGGAAGATCTTCACAACTCTGCTGATTCTGTTCAATTGACTCATCTTTAGGGTAGCAACTATGACAATTATTTTCCCTTACTGTACCTACTGTAACTGAAAAAATGTCAGGTTCCAAAATCTCTCTGTTTGTGGACACTTGAGATCTTATTTTACCAGCATGCAAAGCTAATGCAGGCCTCTAGGAAAATGTTAGGCTTGCTGCTATCACAGACTACTGGGCATTAGTATACACTTCTTCCTTGTCTTGGACTTCCCTGAGCTTTCAAATCCATTTATACTTTTCCCACCCAAACCAGCCTGGGAAAATGAACTCTACTGTGGGATTATGCACATCATAAAAAATACCTTTTTCAAATCGTTTTTAAATCTCTCACCTTATATTACTGTCTGATTCCCTCAGTTCTTTGAGGTCAATAGTAATTTCTTATTTCCCTTCTTCATCTGAATTACAGTTTTCCATGCTGTTATCTTACGCTCCCTCAACTATTTAATTTCTTAGATGAAGAACCTGTTCAATCTTGTCATGCAGAGAAGTCATTTTACACCTCTGATTATCCTTACTGAGCTTTTCTGTACTTTTCTCTTTCCACTGGTACTTTTTGAAACTGAGATGACCAGAACTTTTGACAATATTCAGCTACAGATTTAATCCTATTTCATGTATTTCGCAACAATTATTGTCTCATTTAGCTTGTGTGAACACTTTAAATTGAAAAGTTGGCATTTGATGACTAACTGTTCCATTAGCAATTTACTTGTATCAGCTCTCAGCATGCAGAGGCATTAATATTAACAAGGTAATGCCATGGATAGATGTATTACTAATGGAAATCAAGTGAATTGTGATCTGCTGAAGGATCTGTATTGGTGTATAGGTTTTATTTCCTTAGAGAACAAATGCATCAAATTCACAGCACTTAGGAGGGCATGTGTGCACAGCCAGCAGCCTGTGGCATTTGGATGGAACTGATCAAATTCCAAAATCAATAATTTTTGTGCTAATAGATTTTCAATTGTTTCTCTTAGCTAACTGATAAGTTTCACACAAAGTTATGTTATTGTTGTCCAGGAGGATAACAATGACTTGTAAGAAGAAATGAAGAACAAAGTAAAAAACCTAAGTCAACAATACAGCAAAAGAGTATACAGGAAAATCAATGCCTAATCTCTTTTCAAATATATTCACAGTGCTTTGGTGCATCAAATATTTAATTTTACTGCAAGTAGCATCTCTCACTGGACCTCTCTGAGAGACAAAATGAGACTTTTTCCTAATGGCTAAGAGGAAGCATAAGTGACATAGAAAACAATATTATGTAAGCATAGTGTATATTAACACTGAAATATTTCTGGCTTAAATGTATAGCAGGATTTAAGTAGTTTAGCAAAACGAGTAGACTGTAAGAATATGAGAGTTTAGGTCACTGATGTTGGCCTGTTTTTTCACAGGAACTTGTTTCAGATAAACAGTCATTTGCAGACATAGTTGGTCCAAAAAACCTGGAACCTAACTTAAGAAGCAAATACTCAAATTTTGAAAAGATGAAAGTATAAATGAAACAGATGACAAGATCATGGATGAAAAAACTAGAGGTGACACTGTGGAAATGGAAAGAGATGGCATCAAGTGAAAACCCCACCTGCTCTATATACTCTTACTTCATAATATACATTTTCATGATATCAGTGCTCAACAGAAATGCAGTGCTTCCTTTTTAATGCTCTTGCCAAATATAAGTCTACAAATCTCTGATGAAATACAGATGTTCATTGCATTTATCTGCCTATTTTTTACTTCATTTTATAATGTGAATTGGATGTTTAGCACTCTTTAAATATATATTAATTATCTTGACCGAGTAAATGTCATGTTACAGCATGCAACAGACAACTACTGCACAAGGGAAAATATTTTACAGTATGTTGTGAATATAACTACTCTGTGATAAAGATATTGATATCTCTAATTGAAGGAGGAGAACTTGTGCTTCATTAAAAAAAAACCCGTTAATAGGAAAAATAACAAAACTGCCCAAACTCGCAGGTATAAAACCTAAATGCAAGACTGAATAGACACAAAATAAATATGCAAGGCAATGTTATTGTTTGCTTGCAATGAACAAAAGAGTATATTTCTGAGGGGGGAAAAAAAGCATGCTTTACTGCGTGACATTCAATTCAGAATGTATATTAATGGGTATTACACTGTCAGAAACAGAGCTGTTCATAAGTTGCTCAACATTTTCAAAGAGTACTGGAATTCAGAATGTGGCTTATATCTATGCTGGTGTAAGCAGTTTGATTTGTTTTCTTCTGTTTCTGGAGAATGTGTTTACTTCTACGTCAAACATTAAAAATTATCAACATGAATGAAAACCCACAAAGAGCTTCATATTGATGAATGTCCTTTTTTTTTTTTTTTTTTTACTGACAAGATTGACAAAGAAAAAAAAATCCTAACTCCACATATAATTTAGTTTCCTTATAATTTCTTTTTTTTCTTTTCATGCCAGCTCTAAGCTGATGTTTTGGGAAACTAGGAGCAAAACACTGTTTTTCAGAATAGAAATTCTAGAGGTGGAAAAGAAGGAATAAACTGCTTTTATTTATTTTTCATTTTTGCAGCTATTTTACTGTGACACTCTGAGGGCTAAAACTTTGCTGTCAATTTGGTAGATGTTGTTGGTTTCTACTAAACTTTGCTTAATTTGCCTTCTGCTAGGGTGATGTACAGTCCCTGACATGATTTCTCCTAACTGTCAGATACACTATGAAGGTGAATGTAGGTACTGAACTGGGAGATTTACGTCTACTGCTATAGTTCTTTCTTTCTACTTTCCAGTTTCTTCTCTGTTGGCCAGATAGAGCACAAAGATCTCAAATTGCAGAGGGACAGTCTGGAAGAAACCAGGAAATCCCTATGATATAATCTCTCATAGCAACTGATCTCTGGTTTTGAGCCTCAGTATTACTTTGTCATCAGTAAACAAAAGGCAACCTATAGGCAAAAGTTCACTGTATCTTCTGGAAGTGGAGTTTCATAGAAATGGCAGTCTCCTGTTTGCTAGCAGTTATTTTGTTAACTGAGGCCTGATCACAAAATTTTTGATAAATTCTTTGAAAGAAGTAGTTTTTTGTCTTTTGTCTCTTTTGTGAATTTCTACTAAAGTTCAATTTATGTTTATCTGCTCTTTCCTATGTTTTTAGCAGTAGCACATGCAAAGTCAAACTTTCAAGCCTTAGAGGAAGCTAGCATGCCAATTCCCAAGGATGCATGAAGTGAGTGCTTAGACAACTGACCAGTGCTTTATAGCCAAAAGCACTGTTATCTAGTGAACCTCTGCCTCGACAGATGCAGGAAACAAAGGAGTGGTTATCAAGGAGATAGAGGGTTTTGGATTTATCTTAATTTTGACAGCTAAATACTATGCTTCAAACTGTAATCTATTGGTGATATTGAACAAATAATGTAAATGACACTATTGAATAGTAGTCTTGACAGGTTACTAGTATATTTCTAATTTGCAGAATATGTGAAAGTCTATAGATACAGTCGATGAGATCTGCAATTACAGCATATAAAATAAAATGCTTCCTGAAAAGCCAGTGCTGCAAGCATCTCAAATTGGTAATTTTAAATTAATATGTACTTGTGATATTAGTGTCATTTTCTATAGCCCCCTCTTTGGAGAACATGTCATACAAAAATCACATCCCAGAAAGGTTAAATTCATTTTTGAAGAGGAAATGCTGCATGGATGAGCCTGCAAAGAAAAGCAAATGAATACATTCATAATTCAGTATTCACAGCAGTATTTAAGTAGCATGCAGCAAACAAGCAGTAGGGAAAACAATGAAAAAGTATTCAAACTACATTGAATGAGCCAGGGTACCTGTACAAAGCAAATGTGGCCTCAAAACAATGGTGTTTTGTACAAAGTGGGCAAGTTATGACTGCACAGATAAATGTAGGAAATACAAGCTTGCAATTGGAGTACATAACCTTTTAGTGTCATAATATTTTTAATTACATTTTATTACATGTAATTAAATATCTTTTAACAGCAAGATCTAGAAATTGTGGCAGATTGAGGTGGCAGAATCTGCACTTCCATTGGTAGAGGACGGTAATAAAACAAATTATGAAGTCAGAAATTTACCACGAATATCATGTTTAAAATAGTTTGGGGGTCATTTAATAATCAGCACATTCATTTTTAGATCTTTCTGCACTGACTCATGCACAAAGCTCTGATACAGTGTAGTGTGATATATTAACCTACAACAGTATGTAGTTAGTTACACTATGATAAAGAATTTAAAGATTGTGTACAACTTTGGAATGGCCTGGCCTTAGTCGTTCATTAGGAAAAACATTAGGCCAAAGAAGAAAACTCAAGCATAAATTTCAGTTTTTAAGAGGTTTTCTCTTCAGTCTAACAGCTCGAAGTTCTATGTGACTGTGTAAGATTTTGCACCAGAGATTCATTCAAAAATCCTGGTCTTTTTCAGCAGCTCTTGGGGAACCTATTTTTTTCGAAGAAACACGCAAACCAAGGAAACTTCAGTATATCTATTTAGAACTTAGTCCTTGGCTTGTATATTCAGGTTTCACCACCTGTCTTACAACTTTAAGAACATTAAAATAAAATTGGGAACTTTAGAGTCATAAAAAAATGACATCATAGAAAGCGTTGTTCACTGCAATTGTAATTACTGCTCATTTTAATCCTTCAAAAATTCCTTTGTCTTGCATTCCTTTCTCCTTTGGAGCTTTTGCTGAGTTTGCAAGCAAATAGTTTAAATAAATCTTTCTAATAGTGTCTGTTGAACTGATATTGCAGATTTCATTACTCTTGATGAGAAATAGATCCTTTTGTTGAACACATTCCCACTCAGGCTACTAGTGCACAGGCTGTAAATTTCTCTTGTGGCCGGTACAAAAGAGTTAGTGATGAACAATTCTTGTTTGATTAGCTGACACAATCAGGTAGGAAGTGAGATTGTCCTTTTTTATAAACACAAACTGTTCTTTTTGCTTTTTCAGATTTGGAAATGAGAAAATATAGAATATTGAAAAGTGGTATAGAATATGAAGTGGACTAAAATAAATAAATCAAATTTTTAGAATATTTTTAGTTTAAAATATATAAAAGAGACTCCTTTTCATTGAGCACTCAAAACAATAGGTGGAGGTAATAATTAGTAGGAGATTTGTTGACTATTAGTGACATTACTAGCCAGAAAATATGATTTTCACGTAAGTTTATTAAATTTTTCATCCATCTCTCTCAACCTTTCAATTACTTGTTGCACGACCCCAGAAAATTAACCTAGTTCTGCTCAGAGAACAGTTACAAGGATATTTCTCAGGCACATTGCAACAGTTAAGAAAGGATGGTCCCGCCTGCACTCATAATTATGTGCATAATCCTGTATGCAGAGATATCATTGGTGCATTTCACTGACTTCCATGGACTTTTGTTACTTTCCTCAAGGTGGTAGGAAAAGAAGTAAAACCAGATAATCTATTGACACCTTGAATGGGATTTAGACTATTAAAATTAGGTCTTTATGGCTGCTCCTGCTTACTGTAAATATCCTGGAGTTCCTGTGATCGCATCTGCCACTGTGGAATTCTTTCTAGAAGAATAGTATCTTCACAGAAGGCAGCTGAAAACTTTCTGCTGGAAATATTTGAAGACTGGGACTTCTGATGATCCTGATAAGACAGACACAGAGAAGACAATTTTTAATGTTCCTGTTTTACTTAGTATTCTTTCTGTCTGAACTTCTCAGCAAATAAGAAAAACGTGCTCACATCTCCCAGCCATGAAACATTAGGGTTGTAAAATTTTTCTAGGCCAAGGTAATAGCTACCTGCTCTTAAAAGAATTACTAGTCTGTTAGACTTTATTTGGAATTCACTGCTTATTTTAAAATAACATTCAAGTATTACAGATGAAAAGTTGCTCCAGAAATTTAAACTAAAGAATATGTAAGTAATTCTTTACAGAAGCTATTCTGAGGCAATTCAGCAAAGATTACAGGCGAAGGGTTTTCACATTTGAATCTCTTTGGAAGATCTGTTTTGACAAATTACGTTTTAATGCAAATTGTCAAATTATGCCTCTTCCACACAGAGTATAGGTCAATATTTATCTGTATTGGTCAGACATGCGAAAGATTTAGAACTTGTTTAGAGCTAAAGAACTACAACACATAATCTGTCTTTATTCAAAAGGCACATAAAGCTCCACATTTCACCTTTCAGGAGTGTTTACATTGAATATACAGTAGCACAATGTAATTTTGGTGCTATAGTCAAAGATGCTAGATGACTTTAATGCATGTATTCTTGATTTGTAACTTTTAATAATCCATCTGAGTTTAAATTCTGCGCTTGATCATTGCAATTCTAATAAAAGTCAAACACTGAGGCTTTAAGAAAATTTTCTTGAAAAAGATGTGTTGAAGAAAGATTCATTTTTACATTAAGTTCCTCACTACTGCAGCTGCCACACAGATGGTGAAATAACCAAGGGACCATATGGAAAAGAGATTGTGTTTTTTAAAATTTTCCTTATTAGCAAGAAGGAGCAAATTAAATAGCTGAGATGGGAGTCTGCATAGCAAATGTATTCTCTGACAACTGGTAGAGGGAGAATTCCTTTTCTTCTTTTGTATCTTGTAGCCATCTAAGAGATGCCTATAGAAATGTCTGCTTTAAAACTAACCAAGGTCCTTCTAGCCAATTACAATAATTTCATTCTGTATGGGGAAAAAAAAATTGTCCTAAGAAGTATATTTTCCACATGTGTGCTTGGCTTGCATTAGGAGGCTATATGACCGGTGATTCAGATTTGGAGTCATGCTGCAAAGGCTCCTGAGATAAAAGCTCCAAAAAGGGCAGCCCTCTTTGTTAGTGATAGGCAATATCAGTGATTTGTTGCAGTCATCTGGAGTATAAGACCTCCTACTGCTGAATCCTGGTTTTCTCTGGTTAGATATATTGAGAGCAAGTGGTAGTTTGCATTAAAGAAGGCAGATATTTTATGATGTTGGCCCTTATCCTGCCATGATGTATGTGCACAGAAAAATTGCCATTGAATACATCCAGACTTGTTGCTGGTTAATATTGCCCACAAGTGGGCCCTGAAGGGGCTTGATATATGTCCAAGAATACTGAATGCTTAGTATCAAAAGAGCAGCAATTTTAGAGCACATTTCAAGATAAAGGATATCCAGAAGCATTGATCATGATCAGGAGTAGTTTTTGCCCCTTCTCATTGTCAGAATTAACGGAGCTTTTCAATGGCTTCACAATGGCTACAAGTGTTGTCAGAATCACTAATTTCAAAACAGGACTCTAAAAATAAAGAAATAACTGTACATTAATGTCTTTTGTATAGTTGATGTTGAGACATTTTCCTTGTTAAGTTTCAGGGACCTATTTTTAATGAAAAATCAGAGCAAGTATTACTGTAGTGCATGATCCACTGGGAACGTTTGCCTGCCTTGGACAGACTCTAGTTATTTGCTCTTCTGTTTTTAAAGAAAGTTTGAAGGACCGCTTTTTTTTTCACTGTCTGAAGGACAAATTATTCCTGCTACAAATGATGGATATTCTATCCATTAATTTCTTTAAACTTGTTAATTGTAAAGCACAGTCAGAATTTTCTCCAGGGACAATTACTAGAGAATCCCTTGGCTGGGGCATTTCTATTCCCTTCTTTCTTGTCTGCCTCTAGCAAAATTAAGAATAAAAGGAAAATGTAAGCTTTCAGATAAGGAATTTGTTTCTGGAAGCTTTTTTTTTTCCCCTCAAGCAGTAGAAGTCGTAGCTCCTTTCAAATGCAGAAGCACTTCTTGTCACCTAAGGAGAGATGGAAACTTCATCAAGATGAGGGAGATAGAAGCCTTCCCTGGAAAGTTTCATCTGCAATCAGTAGTATTCAGTGGATAAAAGGTAAGGTGAAAATGTCATGCCTGGAGGAAACTGAATGCTGTTGTGAAAAATGTATAATTAAGGAATAAGTGAAAATATTTCATCTGGAGCTATGTAGTACTATATGACCTAAATATGCCTGAGACAGGTGGGCCAAATCCAATGGTATCAGGTTCAACCCAACCAAGTGCCGGGTCCTGCACTTTGGCCACAACAACCCATGCAGCACTACAGGTTGGGGACAGAGTGGCTGGACAGAGGCCAGACAGAAAGGGACCTGGAGGTACTGATTGACTGCTGGCTGACATAAACAGCAGTGCCCAGGTGGCCAAGAAAGCCAATGGCATCCTGGCCTGTATCAGGAACAGTGTGGCCAGCAGGACCAGGCAAGTGATTCTTCCCCTGTACTTGGCACTGGCTTGGTCACACCTTGAGTACTGTGTCCAGGTTTGGGCCCCTCAGTTTAGGAAGGACATTGAGGTGCTGGAGCATGACCGGAGAAGGGCAGTGAGGCTGATGAAGGGTCTGGAGCTCAAGTTCTACGAGGAGCAGCTGAGGGAGCTGGGGTTAATTAGCCTGGAGAGGAGGAGGCTCTCTATAACTACTTGAAAGGAGATTGTAATCAGATGGGTATCAGTCTCTTCTCCCAGGCAACCGACCATAGGATGAGAGGACAGAGTCTTAAGCTGTGCAGGGGAGGTTTAAGTTGGACATTAGGAAGAAGTTTTTCACAGAAAACTGGGCATTGGAATGGGCTGCCCAGGGAGGTGGTGGAGTCACCATCCCTGGAGGTGTTTAAGAGAAGGCTGGATGTGGCACTTAGTGCCATGGTCTAGTTGACAAGGTGGTGTTGGGTCATAGGTTGGACTCAATCTCAGAGGTCTTTTCCAACATAACTGATTCTGTGATTCTGTGAAGTAATGAAGCACTAATGCAGAAAAGGTGTCATTCTAGAATGCAGAAAACACCAAGAGAATATCTAAGGTGTAAACTGTAGTTATTGTCCTCTGTCAGTAATTGTGTGGCCAACAATAAAATTGTCATATATCTTATTTAAGTAAAAGCAAGAACTGCTTTATGTAATTAGAAAGGATAGGCTGACGTGGATTTAATTATCCATGCTGATAGACACTTGTTGGGCAGATCCTCAGAAGGCAGGATGAAATGCAATTAACTTAAAGCAACAGAGATTTAGTTTACATATTAGGGAAAATATTTTAACTATAAAGAAGATTAAGCAGTGACAAAAAACCATCCAGAAAAGTCTGTGATTCTGGTCACTAGCAGTCTTTATGGGTAAGCTTTGTCACTACCTGGGGAGGACCTAAGTGTGCTTCATCTCACAAAAAAAAAGGATTCACTAAATTCTTTTCAAGTTATCTTTTCCTTAGCCATTCTTCTATTTCCTTGTATTTATATAAATAATGTATAATAAAATCTCTATTAATTTCTAAATTTATTGGGGGAGTATAGTCCTTCAGGTTATATTCATTATTCTAACCCATATTTTAGAGTTTAATTTTCAAAGGAAGATGCACCTTCCAGGCCTGTGTAGGTCAAAAGCATATATTTATATTTCAGCTGTTCTTTGTGTGGATTCACATTACTTCCAGTAGAACATTCTAGCAATATATGAGTGTGAGAGAAGGATTTGGGGAGTCATAAGACAACTCTCTCTTCTGTGACACAGCTTGCTAGGGAAATAAAAACTGCACATTTTAAGTGCAAAAAATTCCCTGTTTTGTGTTGAATTGACAGATGTATTCAACTCAGGCCTCTCTATCCAGTACAGGAGTTTGCTATTTTCAGAAGAAACCAAATGGCTTCTGTAATTCACATTTTCCTAGAAGTCATGCTTCTAGAAGTCCGATATTACAAGATGAATATGAGTTAGGAGAGTGTATCAAAGCCCAGTGTAAATACAGGTCAGCAAAATTATGAAGTAGAGAACAAATAGACACCTTGTTTTTTGGTGAAGATTGTCTCTAGGTGTGACAGCTTCCATGGGAGCTGCTTTCTAGCCAGCAGCACTACACAAAGAGCCTGGTGACTGGCTGTTCCCCTGTCTGGTTGTCCCTTGGAGGACTCAGAACTGAGAATTTGTATCCTGGCTGACCCGCAGCAATCCTGCCTTCCCAGGATTCCTAGTCCTTCATGTTTCATATTGTACTGGAGACAATGGATTGCAGACTCTTGCTATGACTAGCCAATTCTTGAGAGCACAGATACAATAGTACTGTAGGTTTCCTGCATTGCTTCTTTCCTCTGCTGTTGAGAGGTTTGACTTCCCTACCCTTTGTCCTTCATTCTGCCAGTTCATTATCTTATTAAGTGATTTATTTCCAATATCTTATGTGTGTAGTGATACAAGACTAAAGAGATGTACTTAGCTAAAATCATTCTGCTTGATTTATTCTCTAGAATAGGAAGACTAAGTGTAATGCATGTAGTAAAGCAGGAAGAAGATTCCTCAGCAGGGTGTAAGGATATCAGTGCCAGGTCCTGATGCCCCTTGTCTCAGTTAAATGTTTTAAGAGCTAAACATCTAATGTCTGGTTACAAAATGTATAGAACTGCAGAGGGAAATTTTGCTGTGTCTGTCTGCTCTTGCTGTAGATTGTTAGGCATTAAAATAACTCTTCAAATATTTGTTGCTGTATTCTTACCACCTTTGTTAGGTAACAAGATGTTCACCTGAACTACAAAAACTATATTCACATTGGTAGTGATGTTAAATCAAAAAACAAACAAACAAAAACCAAGAACAACTTCCCCCCCACAGCAACATACAAGTCTCATAAGAAACTGTCTATCTATTTGAACTGCTCAAAAATATATTTTTAAAATTCAATTTCTATGTGGAAAGCAGCATGTCTTTAATTTGACACTAGGTGTAAAGCAAGTCCTTAGCCTTTTTAGCAATCCTAAAAGCTGTTGTATCCCATCATCTTTTCTGTCATTTCTAGAGCATCCTGCATCATTTTTCAACATATGCCACATTCTAAAATGAGAACTGTAAGAAGCCAAAGTTGAGACGATGAGTACAAGTATAAAAAGACAAATCCCCCCTCTCCCAGTTTTATATCACATTACATCATTGCCCATTAGTGCTATTTCCAGTATGGTACCTCTTACATATATCTCAAAGTTTCAGAGTGCCATAGTGTCAATCTAATTATTAAAGTCAAAACAAAAACATACATATTCTTAAAACCAAGCACAGACCCTCATCTTTGCATTCTGTCACGTCTTTGTTAACCAGTTTCTGCGCCCTGCCATATGCCACACTCTCCGCCATTAACTCTAAAACTAATACATACAGAATTCTGAGTTTTAACCCAAGCTCATAGATGCATAGCCAGCCCTATACAGAAAACAGACTGGTAGTCTCTCTCACCTCTTTTACCCAGTTTCTTCCAACTTTTGATAGCTTGACATTTCTAGCTTAATCAAATGTCACTTTTCTGAAGCCTCTGACCTGAACCCACTGCTGGATGTCTCTCTAAAGACTCCCATTGGTTTTAATGAGATGGAAACCCACTTCTTACACATAACAAACATGGACAACTCCATCTCAGTGCCAAACTACTCATTATAGTCTCACAGTAGCTTCCATTTGTTACAGACCAAAGAAGGATGCTGTTTTATCTGAGAAACTGAGATCAGAATTAGAATTGATACCATGAAAAATCTTAGATATATTACAGAGTAACTACATCCAACTCTTATTTTTATGCCATCTGTTTTGAGTCTTAGGGTAAATGTAAAATTTAAGCTGACAGTTACACAGAGATTAAAAAACCAAAGTTTTGAATATTTGAATCTTTTGACAGAGGTTTACTCAGTTTGTAGTCTAAGAGAAAACTACTTCAGCAGGCAAATGTATCAACACAGGAATTCAAAGTTGTCGAAGTTGTTCAAAACCTTGACCTTGGGCATGGTCTTGAGTGCCCTGCTTTAGCTGACCCAGCTGACCTCAGCCATCCTGTGAAAGCTTTCACCCACTGCCATGGCCGTGTCTTGTTGCTATTGTGGCTGCAGGGAAAAGCAAGGGAAGCAGCTTTACAGAGCTCTCTGTCCCAGGCCAGTTCTCACTTCTATTTTGAGCAGAGAATACAGTCAGGTTTTGCATATTGAATTAGGTTGCCAAAATTTATTCTATATTCTTAGACCTATTTATTTCAGGAAGATATCTCTATTTTTTTTTTTTTTAAACAGCATATGGACAGGGAACTTTACTAGAGGGATGTAGAAGCCAGGTGCTTCTGGCTCTTGCTTTTTCTCTAGTAGATGACTAAACCTAGAATCAGCAAGGAGTTTACCATTGTCTTTCAAAGATGCAGACATGATGAAGAGAGCTCTTTCCCCAGAAGCTAAACTCTGTGCTGCTAAAACTGCAATTTCACTGCTATATCAAGAAGTTAAAAAGTTAATGTTATTACTGCCTTATGAATGGGTCATGTTCAGCAGCTCAAGACACAAGTGTAGCATTGCTGCAAAGATTTTACATTCTGATTGAGGACATTATTTTTCTCCATAGGAACTAAGAACAGAATATTTTTTCCCTTCTCTGTCTCTAATTCTCTCCTACTTTTATTCTGATTTATCATTTTGTTTTCACTCTAGTTTTTTGCCTTTCAGCGCTGCAGTGGGAATTGGACTAACAGATGTGTTGTGGCAGTAGATGATGCACCTCAGATATGCATTCAGTTTACCTGTATATAGGTGGGTTGCAAAAATGTAATGTAGCATATTTTCTCCTGAGGAATGCAGGTCATATTACTCAGAGATAAGAAATAGTCATTATGGAAGATTAGTTTTCTCTCTTTGGATTGTATCCCTACTCCTTTACAAGAAGCAAGACACTCTTTTTTTTTCCTTATTAAAAACAAAAACCAATGCACAGTATTTGCAAGAATATGGTACAAATGGTTAAAGGATTAAAACCAACCATTAAACAAATAAAAATAAAAATAATAAACACCCCCCAAACAAACACCATTCCCCTCCCCCACAACAAACCCATAAAACCTCCCCCAGAAAAAAAACTCCTAAAAGCCAATCCCACATCCTCTTCTGGGACTATGTTATTCTCAGTCTCCCTTTTGCTTTCTAAATATTTGTCAATAAATACTCTCTGGATACAAGGTTAGCAGCAATGCATCCATGCCGTTTCTCCATATGGGATAACAGGTATTACTGCATGAGTGGGAGCTGAGATTTCAGAAACACTCCCTGTCTGTGATTTCTTGCACTCAGATTCACAGAGTGCATAACAGTGCTGCTTGTAAGTCATATATTTTACCTGTGCAATGCTAGTATGAAGAGAAGAGCTGCTCTAAAAATTTGTGTTGTTACCAGATTTGTGTCCCAGATCATGAGATTTAGAGTTATAAATTTGATACCCTTTTATCTTTAAAGCATAATCTATTCCAGTAATTGAAATGAAAGCATTCTTAAGAGTGTCAGCAGAAAGGAGAATCCAGAGATATGTGTGTTTGCCCAGGTAGTGTCATGTGCGACAGGTGAAATATTTAGTTTCCAGGATCTGAATTTTTAGGGATCATCTTTTCTACCATTCTTCACATTCATGTGGTGTATAATACTTTTTTTGATGGGGAATATAAACAAAGAGTGAGAATTTCACACAAATCTATTTTTCAAAATTATGCAAATACAGGCACTGTAACCCTTAGCAGAAAATCAAGTTATATTGGAATGCAGGAGAAAAATAGCAAGCAAACTCAGAAATTTGTTCTAAAGGATCTCCAAACCCACATCACCTTTAAAATTGAAGCCTTCCAGTTAGTCTAGACTCAAAAGAGTCAAATAACTGCACTTCATTCTGACATATACAAGTTCTACATTTCCTAGCTCATTACATCTAGTAAGGGAGCTACAGCAATACAGGATGGACCAGGTGCTGAAGGAAGCAGGGATGACCCAGGAAGCTGCATAGTATCCAACACTGTGTCCTTGCTGAGATCTTTGCAACTGTGACTCCACAGTAAATAACTCACCACACCTCCTGGAGCCCCTAAACCAAGCTCGGATTGGCAGGGACAGTGAGAACACTGCCCCTCACCCCAGCCTGGAACCCTCAGAGTGGCTGGTGGGTCGGAGACCCTGCCTGGAGGGGTTGGCCAGAGGGACCAGAGCAGATAAAACCGAGGGCATGTCACGGCACTGCCATTTGGGCTTGTGAGAGCTGGTCTTCTACAAGGCCTCAGTGGTAGCTATATGATCTGTCTCTCCCTCTTTCTCTTTCTCTCTCCTTGATCCCTCTGCTTCTCTTTCTTTCTTTGCTCCTTTCTTGGTGCTTGGGGTGATTTGGAGCTGGAGGGACTGGATCTCGATTTAAGTGTTGTGGAGTTGTTTGGAATTTGCCTTAAGTGTTGTGGATTAATAGTATATGCTGAGTCAGTATTGTGGTGGAACATTTTTATCTAGCTTGGGTGGTGTTCTTTTGAGCTTCGGCCAAGGCCCCTTACTTGCTCCCTAAATTATTAAAGAAATTCCTTGGGAACAAGCCCACGGCTTATTCTCTTGATGCTATCCCAAGGTATTAAAAAACCCCGTATCTATATATTAAAGTAAAACTCATAGCCAGTCCCGTGAGCCAGCAGCTTCTGGGGCCAGAGTTTTACACTTATGCAAGACCTGAACTAAAGCTGGTTAAGCCTGGAATTCTGATCAGCAGAAAATGTTAATATTTCACAATGTACTTGTCTATTACATTTAAAATACTCCATCAAACAGGTTTTATGTGAGGTCACAAAAGAGGGAAGTATCAATATGGAGACCTAGCAAGGGAAGTATCAATATGGAGACCTAGCAAGTTTTCATGCCTGAAAGCCGTAGTAACTCTTGAAATGAGAAAGAAATGCAGCAAAACTGCAGCCATAAAAATTCTGGGGTCTCCAGCATTTAGCAAGGACTTTGCCAGTGACATGGATGGTGAGATTGAGTGCACCCTCAGCAAGTTTGCCAATGACACCAAGCTCTGTGGTGCAGTCAACATGCTGGAGGGAAGGGATGGCATCCAGGGGCACCTGGACAGGCTTGAGAAAGGGGCTTGTGTGAACCTCATCAAGTTCAACAAGGTGAGGTGCAAGGTCCAGCACCTGGGTCAGGGCAATATGAAGCACAAACACTGTCTGGGTGGGAATGGATTGAGTGCAGCCCTGGGGAGAAGGACTTGGGGGGTGTTTGTTGATTAGAAGCTCAATATGACTCAGCAATGTACACCTGCAGCTCACAGAGCCAGCTGTACCTTGGGCTGCATCAAAAGAAACAGGTTAGGGAGGTGATTCTGCCCCTTCACTCTGCTCTCATGGATGGGGCTTTAAGCAGCCTGGTCTAGTGGAAGGTGTTCTGTCCCATGGCAGGTGGGTTGGAACTAGATGATCTTTTAAGGTCCCTTCCAACCCCAATCATTCTATGATTCTATAAAATCAGACTCCTGAGGGTTCCTTGAGACACCTGCCCTTGTTTCAGTGATGTTTAGCTGGACCGTATAAATAAATGATATTTTCTGATGAAACTCAAGTAAGAGCAAGTGAAGAATGTGCCTTTCATGTATAATATTGAGGCACTCAGAGCAGTGGTGCAAGATGCTTCTTGGACAGCAGGATCTGGTTTCCAAAAAAATGGTGAAAATCAGGAAGTATTCATCTATTTTACCATTTGAAAAACAACCTCAGTGTTTAGCTGAAAAACATTCTATCCAGTGTAAGTTCTACTCCAGATGATAGCACTCAAATGGAGTTAAAACAACTGCTGTAGGAAAGGAGACATATAACCGTAATTGGACGAGGAAAACTGAACAACAGCTACAGAAAAGAGGAAACTAAATTTCACACTCCAGAAGAATAGGAAGACAAATTGATGGTCTGTCGGGTTTGTGAAGAAAACAAAACTATTTATTTTATAAAAGGATGTCATATGACCCTAACTAGTATTTGAGGAAAAGCAATAGTAATGCCAAGTCAATAAATCAACTAGACTGGACAGACTTAGCAAAAGGGAACTGAGAGGGTGGGTGTCTGAAACTACTGGTATAGTTGGCTGCCAAAAATGTACTTGGGAAGGAATTCAAGAACACAGAATGACCAGCTGATTGACTTACAGAGATCAAGTGTAAGTTATTAAAGCATCACAAAACAATTACCAAAGGAATGTCTGTGGAAAACAGAAGTTAAGGCTAAATAAAGCTATTTCTAAGGAAACTATACATGCTCCTTGGTACTACAGAAAAAGGCTACGGTGATTCAGAAATATGAAGCAAGTCCTTTATGAAACAAACCTGTTAAGAATAATCAAACTCCAAAAACTGACACAAATCCAAAATGCTCAGGAACACTCTTGATGACAAAATGGTTCCAGTTTTCCACATGGCACTCGTGAAATAATTCTTGCTGTTTGATAATGCTGTCCAAACCAAAGCAGGTCTCAGGAGGTTTGCTTTGTATTTCAAGGTTTTCAGCAGATTTCTGGTATGATATGACTGAGACATTTAGTTTGTCGTAGTGTAGTTTAACCTGCTATTCCCATTTCTCTCCTGATTGAATGCTGTTCTGAAGTGCTTAATTTCATGTTGGAAGATGATGTTGGGAATCTAACTGCCAGAGATACTTCTAGCACTTCGTTTGAAAGAGAATCTCAATTATACTACATTTCTGCATGTTATAAACTGATGTCTGGTAAGGTTCATACATCTTTCTTTACCAAAACTAGAGTTGTGTTTTCAGGAAAAATGCTGATGTTTCAATTTTTGTAGAAGTCCTTTGTTCAGGAGAGTGCATGGACTATCTGATGTAATTTATTTAATTAAGATTATTCCAATAATGCTGTGAAATTTTACTTGTTCAAAAATCAGTTAATATAAAATTAATAGTGATGAAACCAAAAACTGAGAAAAATCATAATGTGTCAGTTTTTGGTATTTTATGACATTTACAGTTACCAAACTTTGCAGAGTAAGGACAACAACTCCTTGCTGCAAAATAGTAAATTCAAAACAACGCAGTAAACATGCTAAATTGCATTAGTTCCAGCAGAAGAAAAAAACGATCATTTATCTATTTCAGCAAACAATTAAAGTTCACTCAATTGAGACATGAAAGAAATATTTAAAAAAATCTCTAACTGAATAGCCATTTTAGAGAAAAATAAATGGAAACAGCTGACAGGAAACATTCTCTCTATAACTAAACTTTAAAAATTTTGCATTGATAACAACAGAATAATTTAAGGCAGTAAAGGTATTGTCCCATTTATTTCTTTCAGAATAATCTTTTTTAAAAACAGCAAAATAATATATCGATAGGGTGCTTTTTTCAAAGAGTTCTTTTCTGTGCTCCAATTTATAAGTTGACAATACCGAACACTAGAATGGATCATTTTCAGAGTACACAATTCTCATTCATTTTGAAGCATATGTGTTTGCATGTTTGTGTATCCATGACATTCAGATTATAGTATTTTGAATCACAATTTCATTATTTCATTCAGTTCAGGGGACATCCTTAAAGATGACAAAAAGTACAATACTCTTGTTAGAAAAGTGTAACATGAAAAGCCATATTTAATGATTTTAAGTTATGATGGAGGAGTTTCTGGCTGAAAGAAAATTCAGAATTTCAAATAGTGGGGGAAGAATTAGCTGAGATAATTATAGTTTGGATAATTGGTTGAGTAATAGAAGGTTTATTTACCTATTAAGAACCATTTGTGCAAAACTGACATCTTATAAGAAATCGAGTGAGGATTACATACTGTGAAAAAGTCACAGCAGAGACTACTAATGAATTTTTGCAAGAACAGCAAAATCACTTCTTCAAAACAGTGTTAAAGGCTTCTAAGGCCCAAAGTGAGGTGCACACATGTAGACACTTGCACACACACACACACAAAAGGAAAAGTCCTTCAATGAGGGACACGAATCTTTCACAGAAGAAATATAGAAGCATTGAGTTTTAACTCAGTAATTGGAAATTCCCTCGTGATCTTTTTTTTATCATACTTTGTTGAAAACTATGATTCAGAAATACTAAAATAATCAGCAAACAAATCTGTCACTCAAACACATTATGGTTTTTGCGACTGGCTAAGACCTTGGGTGTGGGAAGACATGTTCCCTAGTCACTCACTTTGTAAACATTAAGCTGTCAGAGTTCCTTGTCCCAGAATAACTACTTTTTGACATTTTCCATTTCAGTGGTAGGCATGGTAATATTCAGAAAGAGATTTTAAACTTGATGATACTAATTTAAGACACTCAGGAAGTTAATAAGAAATAATCTAGTCAATTTAGCCAGAATACTTAATGCCTAATGATGGCTTATCTAAAGAAAAGAGTCCCTTTCTTTATGACAGCAAGTTACAGAAAAGTGCTGCAAGCACTGGAAGAAGAAGATGTGGAAGACACATGTTTGAAACACGATTGACTGGGACAGTGACTTGGACTCTGTTACAAAGAAATATTCCATTTGGTGTAGAATTTTTGCTTTTAGTACTATGAATAAAATATGCAACAGAGCTCCAGGTGGACCTTTCATCAGACAAGTAGCTGTGACAATGGATGAAAGACACGTATATATGAAGTGCAGTAGACACAGGCTTTTCTATTTTCTTGAAGGGCTACTCAAATTATAAAATGTATAGAACTGAGTAGCTTTAGGTAATTGTCCTTATCACATGACACTTCTCTAAATCCTACCTCTCAAGCCCTGGGAATCAAACACAGATTCCTCTTTCATTTACATCTGCATAAATCTGAGAGACTTGAAATGCAGATGAGTAGACTGCTGTCTTCACTACACTCTATCATTGTGTTTTATTGTATAGCACTGCAAAACACCTAGCAACAATTTTTTCACTATGTCTACAAACAGAGATAATGCTGCTATATACAGTGACATGCCATTTATTAAAATTTAGTAGGTTTCGTCTAAGAACTTTTGTTTTCAGACTGCTTACACGCTTTGGACTGTTGAAAACAAAATTATTTCAAAATTTAAGTTACCTAACTAGGTAAGATAAAGAATAGAATTTGCTAAAGAAACATTCACACAAATGCTAGGCAAAGGTGGAGGGCTCATGACTGAATTGTGGGTCCCTTTGTCTTCTTTTTTATTTTTATTTTTTGAAACTGTCCTGCATAAAATATTTCAGCTTACACTTTTTATGCTAATATGTCTGACAGGCACAAAGTTTATCATAATGCATCTCAAACAGAGTAGGGATCTTTCACAACTCATTTTTTTCTCAAGCACATGTGATACAGGTATGTTTTTTCGCAGTTCTTCCGCATGGATTTTTTAATACTGCGACCACAATTATGTACAATACTTGGGTTTCCGCTGAGTTTCCACAGCTCTTGACCCATTGAAGCAACTGGCAAGTCAGTAGCTTCCTTTATCCCTTCTTAATATTTCACATATCTTTTTTCACTTTTGCTCACTAACAACTCCTTTGTATCTGCTTTTCCTCAACAAAATATTGTAGCTTCTTAACTCTATATTTTCCTAATCAAGTCCCTTTTCCCTAACAGAACTTCAAATTCTCCTCTCCGTGATGCTTATGCAGGGTGTTATCTCAGTGACTGCTGGCCTCTACCTCCATTTGGAGCTAGTCAGAAAAAAGACAGCACTTCTCAACCAACAAATCAAACACTTTATTGTCATTTAAGCACCTAAAAATTAGGGAGTTATTTTTATTCATTTTGCTTTAGAGTTTTAGAGTATCCATTACTCAAAGGTTTCTTTGCTTCTATCCTTCATGAAACAAATCTTAGAGGGATGCCATAGATTAATGTAATAAAGTGTTTATTCAGTTCCCAGAAGAGCACTGACTGAGGATGAGACATATTCTGTCCTAGTGAAAAGAACAAGGTAAATTAAACTTCTATGTTTTACAAGCACCAAAGCTGATCGGTGGCAAATTCAGCTTCCTGGTACAAGGATCATGACATTATGGGATAGAAAGTTTCTCTCCTGGACAAACCAGAGAGCAGCAAAGTTTTGTAAAACATAAGATGTGGCACAGGGCTATTTCAATACATGTGGGAGAGTGAACTGTATCTCTGAGCCGTATTTCAGGGTTGTGATTGTGGCATCTCAAACCCACCAGTGGGCACTTGTCCTGTTGTGGAGCAGGACCCAACGAAGAATAAAAGTATTACTGGAGAAGGACAAGAGTATATTTTTTTACTGTAATTTTTAAGAAATTGCATCCATTTCAGAGAATCAGTTTAGATTATAGTCTCATTTAGACTCTTTCCAGAGGGAAAGATTGGGGTTTTGGATGGGATTTTTTTTTTTTTATTTGTTGTTTGTTTGGTTTGTTTTTTTTTAATTGCAGTTGCCTATTACATAGCTTTATCCCAAGTATGGCACACCTGCATTACTTCTCTTGGAAGGTTGTTTCTGGGAATAATCTACCTTTGTAAAATCATGGTGCAAACAGGAATCTTCTCTTAGTTGCATTGACATGAAAAAAGGAAACCTCATTACACTAGCACAGTTAGACTGAGAGAGATTATAATATCAGAGTCATGGTAGGCTGATGAGGATTTGCTTCTCCTCTAGACCCTATGGGCCAGATGCTTGATTAGCATTCATTTGCTTCTGAAATGCCACGTTGTTTAATGCAGAAAATACAATATATGCTCAACCTCTCTCTTTTTTTTTCAAATTTCTTCTCTTTGGAGTATTTTACTCAAAATTTGTCTCAATTATTTGATGCCACGACCTGAGTTAGTGCCTAGTTTCAGATCATTGGTTCACTTACAATTGTACAAGGCTTTCTGTCCTTTTTAAAAATAGCTGTGAATAAAAAAAGAAAACCCTGCATTATTTTGATATTCATTATCTTTTAAAAAAAGGATGACTGAGCTTATTCTCTCAAGACTGAAACACAATCTACTTTTCTGGTAGATGTGAAATACAGATGATTAATCATTTTGTTTATAAAAGAGCTTTCTTAGATTATTTTAATCTTTATTCACAGTTGCTTAATGCTAGGCTGGAGAGTTGCCAACACTGCTGAAAATAATTCAATAATTTGGTTTTTTTATCCTTAAGAAGCATTTTAAAAAGTAGCAAAAATAATAAAAAAAAACACCAACAGCCTGCATTAGAAAAAAAAGGACCCACCTGGAGTGCTGCATCCAGCTCTGGGGTCCTCAGCACAGGAAGGACATCAACCTGTTGGAGAGAGTCCGGAGGAGGGCCACCAAGATGGATGGAAGGATGAAACCTCTCTCCTATGAGGAAAGGCTGAGAGAATTGGGATTGTTCAGCCTGGAGAAGTAAACAGAACACAGTCAAGAACTGGGTGACCGTGTACCCTTTGTGCTCTGAAGATGGTGATGGTGATGAAGAGGTGGTCCCAAAAGCCCCCAGACCCAATTCCTAGTGGGTGGGCCAGGGAGCAAAGGCTACAGGGTGGAAACACTTAGGATTGGACAGATAGTATTATAAAATGTAACATCTCAGGCACAGTCTGCGGGTGTGTCCTGTAACATCTATGCCTTGGCACAAATTAAACCCTTTCCTTATCGCACCCTCAATTAACTGCTCCTGAGTTTTTTTTTTTAGCATCAGCTACAGGCATCACATTCTATGGAGTTTTAGTGCTCTCTGCATGAAGTTAAAAAATATATGAAAATGAACTGTATGAACTTTTGGTGCATAATGTAGTTAAACTTAGATTAAGATCCAGGTTTGTTATTTCAGATTAAGGCCTTTGTATTCTCAGAAACATAAAAGCAGTTTCTATTGTCATCAGGGATGGCTTTTGAAACATTTTCCAGAAATGGACTCTAAATTAGGATCTCAAGAAACTAATAGATAATGATTATTGCTGGGTCCCAGCAAGCTCTCAATCTGCAGCTGGCACACACTGCTGGCACCCATGCACAGAAGGCCACACCTGCTCAGGAGACATTGGAAGTCAGTTTTCTCTGACCACGCTAACCTTTTTCCTGTGCATAATACTGACAAAGATGAGATTTCCGTACCTTTTAAGAGTACAAAGCTAACCTCTTTCTTTTGATGTGTACCTCTCATAGAGAAAATTGTTACAGGGATTATTTTTGGTTGTTTTTTTTCCCATATTGGTAATTTTCAAGCTTTTTTTTAAATGGTTTTTCTTTTGCTAGGCTATGTTTTATCATGAGACTCAGACCACATATCTTGTTTTGAACATCAAGGAAAAAGTTAATTTACTGTATAAAGCGAAGGCTATCTTCTTCTGCTCCTACACAAATATCTGTCCAAAGCCTTACATGAAAGAAGTTAATAAAGTATGCAAATTTTTTTGCTTAAATAATCTAATGTCTTTAAAAGAGCACTGATGATTCCAGTTTCAGAAATACATTCTTTTCAGTCTCTCAGCGTATAGCCAGCACTGTGGGAAAGTTAGAATGTGAGCAGGAAGGCTTTCCAGGAACAGGGCAGATGCAGGTCCCCAGAGAAAGTCTGTTACTTGCTCTTATAACTCCAGACTTCTGCTCTAAAATGTGGATGTTTGAAGCAAGATCCAGGAACTTAGGATGAAAACAACCTCAAGTGCTGGATATAGGATAAGCAGGTATTGGAGATTTGTAATTCAGGATTCAGAAATAAAAGTTCCAGTTATGTACCATGACTTTAAAAACATAACCCTTGCAAAGCTGGTCTCTGGTGTTCAAGTCTAATAGACGAGTCAGTTGGCTTACTGCTCAAATGGGTTCTGAGGTTGTTTAGAATGTCAGTGTCAAGGTTTCCAGAAGATAGTTCTATCACAGGTGATCAGTGCTGCTGTCTTCAACAACACACTTTAGTTGAAAGAAGATGTTTCATACAGATACACAGGTCTGCTTACATGTAATTTATGTAAAAAATATTTATTGAATATTTCAAACCATCATGTCCATAAATGGTTAACCAGTATTTTAAAAAGTGCTGTGATTGTTGTTGTGATTGCAGCTAAAACCAATGGTGGCTGAGGAGCTTGAGAAAGTTTTATTCTGTGAGGCATTTCAAAACAGAGTGGGAAGCTGATATTTCCTGTGGAATAGCTTTTCTGAAAAATCTTCATATTGATCTTTCAGAGTGTGTCACTTTATATGTAAATGCGACATATTTATGTGAACATGTAAAACAAGGAAATTAAAAATGGAAAGTTTTATATTTTTCCTATTAAGCGCCTTGAAAGCATCAGTCTCTGTTGTAAGTTTTGATCTCACTATAAAACCTGTCAGTAAAGATTTAGTTTGTCCTATCAGCTGTTTAAGCTTTAGTCATTGTCATGGCAATAAATTAAGAATTAGTTAAAATATTTAAATAGTTCTTTTTTTGTGTATAGGATTTATCACAGCTAACAGGAAAAAAAAGGCATATGGACAAATATTAATGATTTCCCAGAGGTTTATTTTCCTGTGATTTATGAGTGCTCTCATCCTATGTTTTGTATATCGAGCCTTCTGGTTTTCTGCAGCTGAAGTTGGAATGCACTTTATATGTGAATAATCTTGGCTGTTGTATGAGGTTGGTATTTGGCACTGAGATGAGTGTAATCAACTTAGTATAAATGTTTTATTAATCTGTCACAAAGAATCACTTTTAATTCTAGACAAGAATACACAATACTCCAGGGCATGAACTTTGTTTAAGGGGTCACTTTGGGCTTTGTTTAAAGGGTCAGTGAACTGAGCTCAGTACAGGCTAAATCTCATGTCTTCTGGAAAGCTGGCAGGGACATGGCTGGAAAGGGCCCTGTGTTTTCAGGTAGGGGCAGGAAGGGACTCTGTGCTGAATTGCTCCAAAGCAACTGGAAGTGAATAAACATAGCTGCCAGGTTCATCACTGGGGAAGATCAAGTTGTCCCCATCATTTTTTCTAGCATTGGAAACTGCAGTAGCTCCTGTTCACTTCTCAGTGGATCTACCAAGATGTTTGAGCAATTGGAGCAGCTGCTTCTCCAACTAGGAGGGATTCAAGGGAGCTTAAAACTATTTCTTTGGAACTTCAGCTCTGATTGCCTGAGGTGTTTGTGTATGACTAAACCACTGATAATTACTATGGACATTACTACTTGTCTCGGTTTTAGCTGCAGTTGAAAGAGAGCAATTATTTTTCCAGAATGTTTACCCTGGAGGGCCCAAATACATCTAGTTGTTGCATTTTTTTTCCATCTGACTCAGAGAAACTGAGTTTGTAATAAAGTTATTTCCATATTTCTTAATTACCTTATCATTATTGCATAAACCCACTCCACATTTTATGTAAAAAGACTGAGTGTGTAGATCAGACATCTAATAGTTTTTTCATTATTTCAAATCAAGTAACCCAAGAAACAAAGGATGCTATTTACCTTTATAATCAGGAGGTTAATGAACATTAGAATGATTAATGGACAGTAGAATCTACCTTCCAGTTAACTTCCATAGATCTCCTGAGAGATAAAGACACACTGCAATTTGGTTGTTCAGGACAAGAAGACAATCCCAGACCTGAGTATACCTTCCCAACACCTTCAGACACAGGATATTCTCCTATATAATGAATTTTGATTGAAGATGATATTCCCAACAGACATATGTTTTTTATCCCTTATTGGTCCCCCGATGTTGGGGAAAAGAGTCCTTCTGACAGCTGGAGAAACAAATTAAAATATCTGCCCCTTAAGAGTGAAAAAACAGAATTTTAAGAGGGGAATGTGCTCAGGAAGTAAGGAGACTGCTTAACATTGGTGCATAACACATATAGGGGAACTAAACCTTTGAAGTAGTAGTGATTAGGTCTTTACTTGAGTGACGTAACTGAGGGAACTGCCCACCCACAGGGACTGTGCTGGTGTCCTATGTAAACCCAAGCAGGTGCAGAGTTACAATGTCTTTACACAATGACATTAATGTGCTCCTAAACATATTTCAGTGAGACATCCCGGGATTACATTTCTTTCTGATGGCTGTTCAAGACATCCAGATTTTTCTACTTGTCTAACTCCAGCAAGCGAGACCAGAACTTGCAATGTTATTAGAACTTATAGCCATGATTTTATACATTGTACGGTTACATTTTGTATCACTTTTTCCCTCTAGCTCCAAAATCAACTAACTCTTAAAGTATCAGACTGAAGTCCTGTATGTTGATTATGCCTCATATTCCCTTCTCCTATAGGTAGTAGCCTCTCTTTGGGGGTTTTTTGCTGTCATTTATCAAGATACTCCAGAGTTAGGTCATCAGTCTATATCTTTGTTGATAGATTTGAAGATGACTTTTTGCTTCGGACAAGGTCCAGGGGCTTTCCTTCAGCCCTTTGATCATCATTTTCTGGGCTGCAAGTTTACCCCTTCTTCAGTACTTTTATATTCCTCATGGTCACTAATTGCCCACTAGACATCATGGTGGTAAGCTCCGTAACCTGCTTAGAGGAGTTGTTTTTAGATGAAGCCAAATACAGAAGTTTTTTCTTCTTTTAGAAGAAAAGTCAAAAGACATGGTTAGTCCAGGAAAGGGAGTATAATATTTTTTCAATATCTAAAAGTTTGCTATAGAGAAAAGAGAGGGTAGCTATTTATGTATAACAATGTGAGGACTCTAAAAGGCTTTCCATAAATAAGATGTTTAGATTTGAGATTAGGAGTGTTTCTAGGTCACTAACTATAATCAATGTTTCAAGGTTACCTCTGGGTGATTATGGTCACCTGGTCCCATACCCTGTTGGATAGGTGCTATTAAAAATTTCTGATCAATACTCTGAGGTAGAGGTTATATAGTTAACCTAATTTCTAGAGCTCCGTTCTGCTTGTATCTCACATGGAATTACATTAATTTCTTGTTACTCAACTCAACAAGCTAGTCTTCTTTTCTCTATTGCAATTTCTTTATGGAAAACTCAGGAAAAATAAACATTCTTTTAATTAGGATTATAACTCTATCTTCTGTACAGAGGCTTTTGTCCTTCAGAAATTGGTATGTGGAAAGAAGATAGCTCTACTATGGGCTTAGAGATACCTATGAAGTTATTGTTGGAGAAAGCTGTTCCTAAATCCCAAATAACTCATAAATTTCCACTGCTCACTATTTATGGGATATTAATGGCTTTAAAACCATTTTTTGTTGAGCATACAGTCTGGCATTTTCATTTAGCAGTAATGATCCTCAGTGGCAAAATGTGTTACTCTTTCAATGAAGTTTGGAAAGGTAATGTAACTAAATATCTCAAAGGCAGGTGTCAAGAGATGGTGCCAGACTCTTTTCAGTGGTGACCAGTGACAGAACAAGGAGCAGTGGCCATAAACTAAAACACAAGAAGTTCAACCTCAACATGAGGAAAAACTTTACACTGAGGGTGGCAGAGCACTGGAACAGGCTGCCCAGGGAGGTCGTGGAGTCTCCCTCTCTGGAGACATTCAAAACCCACCTGGACATGTTCCTGTGTAATCTGCTCTGGGTGACCCTGCCTTGACAGGAGGGTGTGACTAGATGCTCTCCCTGAGGTCCCTTCCAACCTTAAAAACTCTGTGATTCTCTGAAAGATTTATTATTCAACAAGGCTCCTGCTTTGCCTTTGGAGTTAGAATCAGGTTTGATTCTCATTTTGTTCTTGCCTTTCTCACTTAAGCCAGAATTTGACAAAGATTTCAGCTACACTGCCAGTCTATCCAGGCCTGCTACCTTCTTCCTATTTTCTGTAATTGATTTTCATCCACTTCTGGGAGAAGAAAAAATAAAAAAAGAGGAGATCATGGTTTCTGAAGATAATTTTTATTTCTTGAAATACCTTTTAATATGTACATTGTCTGTCAATGAATAAGTCATTCATTCCTGCCTGTGGTCTGTCCCTAAGCGCTAGTTTGTAGATTGAAAATATGGTGGAATTGTAAGTAGATTGAGATTTTTAATTTTCTGCCTTTTACAAATGTCAAATTGTACAAAACTGAAATAAACTGTTTTAAAGTGAAAAATCCTGTTACTTTCCAGGTTTTTTTTCTGTTTAAATAAACCTTTTTGTTTTACTCTAGAGAAATATATATATGTAAAATGTGTCTCTGTGAATGTATGTATATGACAGAGTGGGTACAGGCAATCTGTTGGAAAATTAAAGTCGTGTTTTGATATACAGAGTCTTTTGACGTACAGACAATTACTGTAGCCGATAACAAGGTTCTGGTAACCACATAGTTTTCAAAGCTCAGTTTTCCCCATGGTGTTTCATCTAGCGCTCTTGCTTTTCATCAAGCCCACTTTTTAGACTATAATTACTGCCATACATCTACTGCCTCATTGCTTCAAACAAGTCGGAGGAGCAGTGTCCAAACCAGCCATGCTAAGGACTGGAGATGGTTGCTGTGGGTGTTCAGATAGTTGTGACCGAGAGGATGATAAGTATCTTGGTACTAACTTTGAGAGTATTTTATTTGTTGCTTCTGTTTTAGTAATCTCAAAGAATTCATAGTGGATGGTATACATGCTGAGTTCTGTCTCCCTCCCATCTGTGCCATAGTCTCAGTTGTATCTATAACACAACTTGTTTTTATGCATATCTATTTTATAATCAGAGTCCAACAGCAAGAGAGATCATTTTGCTTAGCAACTTACCTGTAGATACTGTGACCTATTTATTAAGGTAATAAACTTAATAAATATTGTAAATTTAAATGTTCATTAAAATATAAAATAACTGAAGGTAGCATCTGAAGATATGTCGAATGCAACATCCAGTTAAATGCAGGAAAACCAAGCTGTGTAAGTGATAACATATTTTCCTATCCATGGCTTGATGTTCCCGGCATTTAATAGAAGTGGAAAACAAAAATAAGCATGCAGTTCCTCATCCTTTTGAATCTCAAAAATGTTTCTTCAGCAGATTTATCTTTTTAGCAGCAACTACATAATAAGGCTGTAAGTCAACTGAGAGCTTGTTTGAGATGATAAAAGGAACTTGGCATGTTTTCATAGATGAGATGTTGTGAAGGTGTAGTTCAGATAGCAGATCAAAATATATACTTCATTTACATGAAGAGAAGGACATATTAGCATTAAGGTTAAGTAAACAGGATTAAATGCTGCTATCTTAATGAAGTTAGAGCAACCGAGAGGCTACAGAAGCTTGAGGTTACTGTAAGTGATGCATTTGATATGCTGTATACATGTAGTTAGCAATGAATATGCATATTAGTGAGATGACTTTTCACAGCCATTCCCAAAAATGACATTATATCAATTCCAGTATTCCTCTTTTTCCCAACTTATTAAAATCTGATTTTCTGAGTGCTAACTTTGAGTAATTAATAAATTTAGTGAGTTTGGGAGTTGTTTGGTTTATTCAAATATATTTTCCTGTAATAACTATAACTCATTTTTTTCCCTGTTCAGGGAACACTCTTACCTAAAGAAATTACTTAAGCTTGATTAAATTGTTGAATATCGAGTACTCATAATATGAAGAATAAATCGCAGGCAATAGTCTTCCAAATCTGACAGCAGTCACGCTATCCAATACTAGAAGAGCATCCTACAGTGCAGTTTTCTAAGAATGATAATGCTCAAAAGAAGACAAATTTCATACATGCCTGTGGCCCCTTGTTTTTTTAATGCTTAAAATAGCATGGGAAATTACAGAAGAGACGTCAATTCTGAGAAGGAATATCCACACCAGAACTTTAGAAAAAGCCTGTAAATGTAAACAAGCAAATGAAAGATATACTGGAGTTAAACCTTCAACAACCATAAAAATATACATGAATTTGTTCCTATATGATTTCTTTCTGAAGGTTCTTATAATTAGGAAGAATGTGAGAAAAAAATATGTCTATCTCAAAGTCTCTAGAAAAGTTCTTGCAGGTACTTAGAGACATGAATTGTCTAAGAAGGAAATGAAATTTCATAAACCAAACTGTAATAAACAAGTAGTAACACATATTATAAGCCTGTTGAATCCAAATCTGATTTATGTATAGAAATTTCTCATCAGAATGTACAATTTAAAAAGAACTTCACCAGATTTTTTTAGTGTTCCAAGTCTTTCTTCCAACAGACATTTCAAGGTATGTCACTTATGCAACTTCAATGGACAAAAATTTAGAGAAATAAACAGAGACAAAAGAAATAACGCAGCATAGATAAAAATTTTACAGTTTTAAATGCTAAATTATCTTCTTAACATGTTAGGGTTGTTTCATAGGTCTTATTTACATGCACAATACTTCCAAAGTCTGAAAAAACTCCCTCAAAGGGCTATTCTACAAAGACAGTGATAGCATTTAAACGGTGTCTATTAAGTATGGAAGTCTAATACGTCTTACTAGCAATGTAAGTGTTAGCTCACTGGGGTAAGTAGATACAGTAGTTTTAAAGATTTTTAAACAAGGAATTTACTGGGTAAGTAACTGAACGAGGTCATGAAAAATGTCAGAAGCAAGAAGGTGTTTTAAGAGAATCAGATCCATGGCTGTTAGGGCTAGACAATGGACAGACCTTTAAAAGTAAAAGAAGAGGTGAAGTAAAGGAAAATAAACACAGATAAGTACCTAAATAGATATTAATAATATGTGTTGGCTGGCACATGCCAAGTTCTATGATTAGATCAGATTAGTATTTCAGCATTGTGAGGGTCCCAAAAAGGGAGCCTTTTCAATGCTTTGATAAAATATTTGGGTAGATCAGAGATCTTAGATGCTGTCACAGGAGTTAATATGATTTTTATTTCTAATCTTGTCTTTTATTTTAATTTAAGTCATACTAGAAAGAAATAAGACACATAAAATTCATCATGAAAATAAGAAGCAGTATACAGCGTAATGATGCTGAACAACACACCATATATTGAGAAGTATATATTATATTTTTTTGCTCTCCTGGAAGTATGTGTTCAAAAATTTAATCTGAATTAAACAGGTTAAAATGGAATGACAGAAGCTTGACTAGACGTTTGAATAGATAATTTTCTGACACTATGAAATATGTTGAATTTGCCATGAGTTCTCAAAAGCAGGCTGTGTCAAAATGTCTCTCTCGAGATCAAAAGAAGCACTTAGGGTAAAGTGCACACCATGTACTTTCTTTCAATTAGAGCCCTGTGCTGAAAAGCCAGCTTTCGGTCCTTGCTCTCTCTGCTCCAAAGTCCAGTTTGTCACCTCAACCTGTTCTGAGCCAAGGATGGGCAGGAGACTAAAACCATTTTTCACGTGCAGAAGTAGGAGGATCATACTAAGTGAGCATCTGAGAAAACGTGTTTCACCAAACTTAGTGCAGGGAAGCGCTGACACAATGCTTTTTGGGAGAACAGCCCCCACCACTGCAAGCATCACTTTTGCGCTGGCACATTTGGTGTAAGCTGTTAGCTTCTTTTTGGAAGAACATGTCTCCACTGAAGCTCTCCAGTGAGGCTTTAAGGCAAATACAGATTTCCATTATCCTTTCTCCTATGAAGAAAGAAAATAAGTCCTCTGATTCTTTTTCACGTCAGGCCACCAGAATTGGTTCATTTTGTATCCACATAAATATCATATAAACAAAAATGCCTGAACTGGTTTTCACCACAGAAGTGTCACTACCTTAAGCCCACAGAGCATCAACGGAGAAAATTGCTGGCCCAGATTGACTGAAAACATTATGATTATATAGGAATATTTTAAATGACTGAAAATGACAATGAGTGGCATCACCTACTCTAGTGGTGTATAGAGATCGTGGCACTTTCCAGTATCTGGATCCACCAGAGGACCTTGGGGTCGGGTTTATTCTAGTGCTTATTCATGTTGTTCTATTTGGATTATTTGTTACCTGCAAGGGAGAGAGGACTCTAAATAGGTTCTTTTCAAATTGCCTTCCCTCCAATACTAGACAGAAAAAACTTTCCATAAAATTACATTCTAGTTTTTGGACTATAAGTATTACTACAGAGTCAGGAAAACTGGAGATACAAACCTAAACTATGCTGAGCACCACCTTTCCTTCTTAATAGTTTTATTAATTATTCCATAGAATCCCCTTTTCTCTCTAAAATTTAGATCGAGCATGCACAGAGTCCTGCTTTCCATATCCACAATGAAAGGTACTTCTCTTAAGTCCAAACCTCCAAGAGGCATCAACCTGGCATCTTCCTTTCCTTTATTGCAAGCAGTAGTTTCGAGGCCTAGAAATTCAAACAATCTACATCCTGTAATATTTGCTATTATGACTTTTGTCTCTGATCTCAGCTTCCATCAAGGTGTTTCACTCTGCAGTCCTCCCCTCTTCTTCCTATTTGTACTTCTCTGATAGCATAAATCATTTTAAGCCTACTTTCCTCTCTTTGCAATTTGCACACTTAAAATCTACCCAGTGGCATTCTTTCTTCCCACCACATAATGCAGAAAATAAGTTCAACTGAACCTGATAGTGCTTGCCATTTTTGGATGTCACTGTTTGCTCTTATCCTCCTTTGCTCTGTTTTCAGTGGGTTAAGCCCTCCTCTGAGGGCAAAACTTATCTATTTTGTCAAGGTAGGTTGTGAAGTAACAAGTTCATCACATGATCTGGCAGATTTTTTTGGTTTTGGTGAAGATTTCTAATATAAACATTCGTTCCATGGAAGCGATATATGCAGTTTGAAAAATATCAAGATGAGGTGTAGATAAACTGTCTGTGAACATTAATACACTGGAACCTTCTGAAAGGATTCAGAATCCAGGTGCTGATGATTAGTATTAAGACAGTTTTCTGCTAGGAAAACAAAAAAGATCCTTTAAAATCAATTGCATATACTTAAATATTTCTGGCTTCATCAAAGTGTCTGTTTCTAGGTGTAATAGTTATAAGGCAAAACATTTTTCTCAAGGCTAAACTGAAGTAACTCCACCCACATCAGCTCTGTTTAATATATTCCAAATAATATGATTTATGATTTTAAAATCTGTACAAAAATGTTAGTCTAAAATGTGTGTACAGTCACGCTTTAAGCGTAGAATGGTTATTCTCATGGGCTTGAGATCTACAAAGGCAACTGTATGGGTATACCTTTAAAGGATCAGACTTCAACTTTTTAAATGCCCTATACATTCCACAAATGCATGCAAGAGACATGCAAGGCACCAAATACAGCAGTTGAATCTCAGGGTATCATATGGAGCAGTTTTCAAACCCCTAAGTAGCAGATGTATTTCAGATCTTCACTGAGTGTATTATTTACAGTGTATAGAAGTAAAATCATTGTGTTCCTGGCAGGACTAATGAGAACTGAACTTTTTTTTTATTCTGATAAAAAATGAAATACAGCCTGTAATTCTGGAGCTTGGCTCATTACAGCTCTTTAACTCCTGTTCTTCACAGAGTGAAGTGAAATAGCAGGAAGTACTGTTGCAAAATGTAAGGATGCTATGTCATTCAATTATTGTCTTGTAAAGCAATAGTCTAGGGCAACCAATGTCTGTTGTATTCTGCTATCTGGAAAACATCAGATAGTTTTCTTGCCAAAGAAGTTTTTCAGTCACAAGGAATGAGATTGACTTTTTACTGTAGTCTTTGCCATATAACCAGCTGGCATCATTAAATCCTGGCCCTTATGATAGCAATCTTCTTACAGTTGAAGACTGTTATGTTGAACAATGAAAATGTCTACACAACCTGTAATATTGTCATGCTATACTCTAAAAATCCTTAGGTTTTTAATGTTTACACTGTTACTGTAATCAAATCAATAAAGCATTTTAAGAAATTCTTGACTTCTTAGTGCAATGTAATAAAGATAATAATTGATTTCTTTACATTATTGACACATTATGAAATAATTATTTTTCATTTATGAAATATTGATTATTAGACATGATTAATTTCCCCAGTTCCATTGAAATTACAAGCAGCTTATTAAAGCTTTTGGTGCTACATGTTGACTAGTAAAATTTTTGCAGCTGAAATGATGCTGTGTTAATGAATACAATTAACAGAACTTTTTATACTTGAAGGGAGCCTTCCAGTAAAAATTATGCTGAAAATAATTAAGATGGTGGAATTTATTTGATGAAAAATTCATCACTTCATCCAGCATACACTGGAAAGCAACTTGAAATAAATTAATTGGGATTTTCAATTTATTCTTATCCTATTTTTGATGAGGAAAGTTAACCAGTGTTAAAACCTGTTGCATTAAAATTTCTCAACAATATCTAATAAAGTATATAAAAATTAGTCCTACAGAGCACTCCTTCAGCTCATTTTCCTCCAAGAGAGCCACTATCAGAATCAAGATGCCCCATAGTTCATAATGAACTGTACTTTAGGTGGTTTGCAGGGGTGCTGGTGCAGAAGTGTTATGTGGTTGGGGGGGCTGGTAAATCCCTCTGCCTGCTGAAGCCTGTGCAGCACTGAGTTTCCGTGCTGAGCCCCAGGAGTTAAGTGATGAATTTCGTGACACCAAGGAAAAAAAGAAATCAAGTAGTGTAAAACCAGCAAAGTTCAGATGTGGGGCTTATTGACCCAGTAAGAAAATCTTGATTTCAAACTCAACACTAAATGGAGTCTTTTACTTGAGTGGACATTAGGTTTCTTCAAGAACAAATTTTGGTTTAGCAGTTAGAATTCTATCTTTGATCTTTCCCTGAATAACCCCCACCTAGAAAAGGCAAGGAACCTGAACACCTTGAGTCAGTCAGGACCTTTGAAGTATATGAGTTTTCGCTGTTCTCTCCTAAAAGTCCAAAATCCATAAGGCATGCTCTAAACTGGAGAATGAAACTGTTCATGGCAAAGAGGCTGAATGCAGGGGAAGTTCTGAAGCCTGCCAACATCCATAGCGAACAGATAAACCCCTAAAATCAAAATGGGGATTATCTTTTATCTAGTCATTCCAGTTTGCAGAAGGGAAAGTGTCTTTGTCAGGGGGGTGACTAGTTGTAAAGCACAAAACATGCAATACATGGCACTAAAAGATTTCCACACTATTCTATCAGTGAACAACTAATGACGAAGAAATATTGGTAGAAATGGTTAGATGTCAAAAGCCATGACCTTCCCTTTGTCTGAATGAGAGAACCTCCTCAAAATTAGTATGACAGGAGAGTAAATTTAAAGCTGCTTGAACATGATGGCTTGCCCTGCTAAACTACTTCACTTTGTCCAATTAAAAAAGAACAAACAGATGGCAAAGTGAGGTTGTGGTTCACAAATTGATGGGCTTCATTCAGGCCAGAAAAGCAAACCATGTCAAGAAAAGTCTTCCAGTGCAGGAACTCCATTTCTTGCACAGAAAAATTGCTGAAATAGTCCATGCTATCACTTCAACTTATTTCAACTGGCATTTTTCTGTGGAAATTGAAACTGCATGAGGCCAATCCATAAAGAAGACTGCCTGAAGTTAAGCTGTTTTGAAGGGCTTCTTGGATTAAGTCATAGGGACTCAGTACATACTTCAACCTCAGTGACCAAGAGTGACATTGCTGGGCATGCTCATTAGTATAGATACCTCTAACAGACAATTCCCTGATTACTGCTGCCAAAAGTTTACCTTAGAAATCAGAGAGAGTATTTGAGGCTGCAATTTTAGATATTTGTGAACTCTTTTCTTTCTTTAAAAAGAACAGTAACATTCTTCAGTGTTTGAAACATGAACAGAGAGAACAACATTTTGGAATAACAATTGTAAAATTTCTGCTAGGTAGCCATCTATTAAAAAATGCAATAGGAATTATATATAAATAGTAGAGTGTGATGATGATCCTTCAGTAATGATACAATGATGCTTTTGGGACCTGCAAAATTAGTTTCTTAATCTTAGTCACTTTGTTAGTTTTCACACTGAAATTTTGTAGGCTTTTCTAGTGTAATCAGATGACTAAAAGTTTTTCTTCCTCTCATCAGTAACAGTTATCCTGCAGTCCTTTGCCCAGGAACATGTCTTTAGGTAAGGAACATTCTTGTAAATTTGAACCAGAGGCTTTTTTCTATCATCAAGAATTTAACAGTAAGACTTTCTCATTAAATTCCTGGTTAATTTGCTTTTTTGTATAGTGTGGATGTCTTTCAATTTCAAAGAATATTCTCATTCCTAAAAAATTCATAATTCATTAGTGGTTGAGTGATGACAGATGTTTTTACTGATTATCATATTTCTTTACTTTCAGAAGATCAGCTCTTCATAAATACTGAACTGTGCTGTTATTCATAAGAGCTTGTTTTCTTCAAAGAGTTTATTAATTCAGTAGTCACTTTATGATCAAGAAAAATGTCTGTAATTACTGAAATAAAAAAAATAATTGCAAGAGGTTACAACTTGCTAACTGCTGTTTTTTAAAAGATACCTAAGGCAATTTATTCAGGCTGAATTTCCAACCAAGTGCAAAATTTTGGTCATTTAGAGATATTATCGACTATTATGTTGCAAGCTCCTTCTTCTCTTCATCCCTGGCCACTACTTCAACCATCATCCCCTGTAAGACCATTGCTGCTATTGTCTTCAGTGTTGTTTTTACTAGGTTTACATAACAGAAGAGCAGGATAAGGAGTTTGTGGTATGTGTAAGGATGAAGGGGTGCTGATGAAGAAATCAGGGAAAGCACCGGTCACCACTCAGGCATATGTAGATTATGCACAGAGGCTGCCTTGTACCTAAAAGCCTCAGGCAAATATCAGAGAGACTTGCCTGAGTATTTACCCTGAGATTGGTGCACATCTGCCAGCAGTGTACAGAGACTGGAAACCTTCTGCTAGGGGTCCTGCTGTGTAGCAAGACAAATAGGCCTGAGGCAGGTGAAGCACTGAGTGTTGTGCCTGCTGGCTCCGAATTGGAGGAAAACCACTTTGAAAATCTGAATGGGGTGAAAGCCAACACACTCTTGGTGACGTGCTGAAGGCTCCTGGAATAGGTGCTACTCATTAATTACTGTATACAAGAAAGAAATGAGCTAGATTAAGGGTAGAAGTATAACAGCATGTGGTTTTGTGTTGCACGGTGATTTTGATGAAGCTAAGGCTGTGCTTCTTTTTAGAGAGCAAGGTGATAAGACACCCCCATTTCACTTGCACTCCTTCCTCCCATGCAATGCATATGATGGATATGGGATTTTAAGGAAGAATTTAGATGTCTTATATCCCGTAAACTCATACATAGGCTATCAAAAATGTTCCAGTAATTTACATGGTTTATTTAAGAAAAGACAGCCTTTACAAACTTTATCCAGAGTAGCTGTTTATTGTGTTCTTGGCAGTTCCACTGGTCTTGGTTTTATTTCTCCTTAATTAACCACTCCTATTTCTCAGGCTTTCTAAAACAAGAAGGATCTTACACTTTTCCAGGGATGTAGCTTTTTTTTCTACTGGGTATGAACCACTTATTTTTTTTTTGATAATGTTAATGAATGTACTAAGGATGAAACTATTCCTGGCATTTTTTTCTGGATTAGAAATTTCATGGCCTTTCTTTAAGGTGAAATATCTTTACTGAGTTTAACAGGCAAATTACTTAGGGGTTTTTATTGCGCTTAAGGAGAAAATAGGCCAAACACAGGACTTCCAAATACTTCAAGGGTTTGTTTCTAATTTATTACATTTGACTTTATAGCATGAGTTATTCTATTGTGTTGCTATGGCAATGTTAACTGGGTTGCCTATAAAGTTGTATTCTCTGATAGAGCAGTAGGATGAACTTATCACATTGGATATACTGAGAAATTTCTATATACATGCCTACTCTAATAATTTTTGCTCTTAATTTGAATAGCATTTGATTTGCAGTGCCAGAAATTTGCATCAAAAGAAAGATAGACTCTGTTTATACTACTGGTTTCTGTAATCTTTATGCAGGCACATTTTCCTGTAAAATAATTTTCCTTAGGATAGAATTGTACATAGCATATGTCTACACAGGATTCATCTGAGAGAAAGTTTTGAATGAGGAAAATTAAACATATTAGGATTCTGCCCTATATTTAATCACTATGACTTGGAAGGAATATATTCAAGTAATGATTTTTTTTTGTTTTAAATCAAGAGCCAGGATTAGAGAATACAGGGAGTGTTGGTGTATAAAAGCCAAATAAGCATACTTTTTGATGTTTCATAAAGGGTTTGATCAAAAGGTCACTACTTTGAAAACATGAACATCTTTGTCCTTATGACAGCTGTGTATATAAATCACATAGGATTTGCCAATTGTTATAATATTAACTGTACAGTAAAGCTAATTTGCTGGGAATGTGTAGTGTTTCTAGCAAAACATTTCATCCAAGTATTTTTCCACTGACATGAATCTTAAAATACATTTCTATTAAGGTTTTTCTATTACGAAAACATTGTGTTCTAAATATTTGTATAACTATTTTAAGTTTCTGTTCTTAAACAAGCAAATATTTAAAATCTCACACTTCACTGTTAGGTGGAAAAAAAAATAAGCCAGAAAATACTGGCAAGTACTGTAAATTATATCTGTTTCCCAGCCAGGGCATCTGGTCTTTTGGCAGACATCCTTGGCAGATCTTTTATATCAGAGGCTTTGAGTTCCTTTCCCTGAGAATTTTGTTTGGTTTATTTTGCAAAGTGGGAAATGGACACTGATGTTCCTACTATGTATGATATTTGGAAATCCAATTTTGCCTGAGACCTTGAAGGGAAGGTTCTGTAAGTATGGCCAATTAAAAGATTACATCATATTGTTTCTTGGGAAATTAGTTTGACTGGAGCATTGCATGTAGAAAGTATCTGCCTTCTAAAGATTTTCCAAATTATACTTAAGCAAAATACAAAGCAGAACAAGCCACACACAGAATTTCTGTTTTGGAAGGATAATTTTTAAAAGAAAAAGCTAAAAAATATCTAGAAGGAAGGCCAACACCATATACTGATTAGCCTTATTTATAAAAGCTGTTCTATAACTGAATACTGTTGGTTGGGTACATTGCAGCCTGGCTGGGAGCAAATAATGTATTTGACCTGTAGATTGTTCAGGTTGTTCTAATCATAGTCTGTTCAACTACTCAAAAAACATGACCACACTGATACTGTGATTTGTATGTCTTACCCCTCAAACTGCCCTTAGGAGGACTTATCATAAAGTCAAATGCAGAACTGTTGACTACAATCCCTCTGACAATTATTTGTTCATAAATTTCCCAGTGAATAGCTTTCACAAATTAATTTAATACAAATTTATAGAACAAGTTCATGAGTATTTGATATTCAGGATGCATTATTTAGTGTTTTTAGTGTGTAGTCAGTTCATTAGGTGTGTATTTTGGTGAAGTTATGAGCAGTTCCTGCAAGATAGGCTTTGTTTTAGTCCAAGAAGTGTGAAGTTTTTAGAAGTACATCATAAAACATGGTAATGTTATCTCTTTTTCCCTATTTTACAATAAAACTTAGAAGCATAACTTTTCAGAAGCTGCTGAGTTGAGTACCCAGACTCAAAGGCAAATCTCAGAATTAGCTTCAGCTTCTTCTGGAAACTGAACCCCTTTACAGGCACTGCAAGAGAAGAATCAAAAAGCACAGGAACACGAAAGTCAATAGACCACATGAAGATCCCAACTATTATTTTTCTGTACTTAATATTTATGTAGAATATTACAGCTAAGTGTAGCTACATTTCCCTCAGCTAATGGTAATAGAAGGATCGATGGTTGTTTACTCTTGTATTAATTTTTATTAAATAACTGTAATATGTCAACTTCACTTCTGAATATTTTGGGTGGCTTTCTAATTCCTTTCAGTATTTTATAGGGTTTTGAATACAACTACTTCTATGTTACTTCACAACCCTTTTTCAAAAAACAAGCACTCATCAGAAGGTTCACAGAACTGTAAATGGAAATGCTAAGGAATTGACAGTCTTGTTCTCTAAGCAACTTCACAGATGAGATTTTCATGATTCACCCAATTCTAGCAATATTTGCCATCAGCTATGCTGCTCTCCAACTGTCAAAGTGGGAAATGCTGAAGGATAGAGAAGTCGTTACCCTGACAGTCTGTCTTTGAGTATGAAGATTATTTTGTCTACAGAAATGGCTCTAAAAATAACCTGCCCCACAGAAGACTAAATTTTCTTGTCCCATTTTGTGAGTTCATTGTAGAACTAGCTATCAAAATGTCTGCACTGTCTCTGACCACAGGTCTGTCTTGCATGATTTCCTGTCTGGTACTAGCTTGTTTCTAGGAAATGCTGAAGGATTGAATATATGCAAGGTATGCATGCGCTTTTATTTTATCTGTTATCCTTTCCTAGCTTCTGACAATTCATTGACTGGAAGCCAGAATTTGCAGTATTAATAACTCTTTTTCTTTCATTAATTTACTAGCTCCTTTTTAATCCCATCTATTATTTTGACATCCACGATTCCTAATGACCTCTGTTAATGCGTTATGCAAAGAAATACTCATCTTGTTTAAACTTTTCAAATGCTTTCCCTTAATAGACATTACTCACTTTCAGGACTTCATACAGCAGTACCATATCCCACAATTGTTGCTTTTCCAGAAAGCTCTACAGACCTCTTCTTTTGTAGAAAACAAGTTATGTTTTGCTCATTTTTTGATGCCTTCTCTGCTCTTACAAAATCTTCTTATAGGAAGAAAGGAAGGAGAGAAAAGCCCGATCAGAAATATATTTCTTTCAGTTGCTTCAGATAGTTTCTCTTATTCTTTGTAAACTTTGTTTTCTTTAAAGTTTTTGGTAAATGATTCTGGTAGTTGAAGTGTCTTGTGTTGGATGAATCATGCTTTCCTACATATCTGTAAGTTCCACAAAATATTAAAATAGATTTGTGAAAAACAAAATAAAAATGAGAAAACCCTCTTCCCTTGCTATACTGTCATGCTTTCATTCATTAATTATCTTCTTTCCTATAGTTCAATGTCTACTGGTCTGTAAATCAAACTTATTGAAGTGTAGTTTCTTATGGCGCCCTTTACTGAAAAGTGACATTATATTTTCTGGCTGTTACTACTCACATGCTGATACACACATATATATATATATGACAAAGAGGTTACATAGCACAAATCATAAGACTACTAGTAATTTTGTATGAATTTCTTTGGAACTTTTAGGCAAATATGATTTTCTCTTGGCAGTTTGCTGCTATTCTCTTTGCCAGTGTGTTCTAAAGCCTTCCCTAATGACACTTACATTTGAGATGGTGCCTCTGACTCATCCTGATTAAGAAATGGCTTGGGTCTGGAAAGATCCTTTTGTTCCTCAATAGGGAATACTAATTCAAATAGTTCATTTTGTTTTTCTGCTTTCTGTTTACCACAACTGAATTTGACTCTTTATGTCACAATTAAAATTTTTTCTGTCTCACTTAAGGACAGGCTTCCAGCAACATAGGTATTTAAAAATATGTTATTAGTACTTCTTATGAGTTTAGAAAATTGATCATTGTAATCTCCTTCTGCCTGTTTTACTATAATTATGGAAATAACCTGAAAATATTCTTAATCCTCCTCTATTTCCCTTACATGGACACGGTCTGTACTTTCTGAAAAATATCTTTTGTTGTTTTAGTAACTGCCTTTGGCCCATTGTATAGACCTTTTCATATATTGTACATGTTCACTTTGAGTGTCTAGACATTGCCTTTGCTACCTGTAAGCATTTTACTCTTATGCTGCTCATTATTAATTCATTAATTAATTTTTAAAAATATTTCTCATTTTTAAAAATTTAATACTACTTGCAGGAATTATGTTACCCATTTCATCGTTTATTCAGTAAAATTATGCTTCTAGTTTCGCTCAGTTTATTTTAATATAATTCAAATAAGTAATATCAAAATAACATGCTCGGATTGCTGCCACTGAGAACCAACGGAACAATTTTCATATGGGCATTCAACCACTATGATTTGCATCTTTTCAGTCATCTCAGGTAAGAAAAGCTACCCATAGCTTTTCAAGTACTTTTCAAGCAGGATTATCAGGGTGACAGAACTCTGCAAAACCTAATGGTTAGTCTCAGCCTCTCTCAGAAACCTGCTTCCATTGAGGTGTAAGACAGAACTACCTGCTGAGTTTCAACATCGTATGTGTGGGTTAGATGAGTTGACAGTGAGGTGGATTGAGAACTGTCTGAATGGCAGAGCTCACGGTTGTGATCAGCAGTGCAGAATCTAGTTGGAGGCCTATCATCATTCCACAGGGGTCAGTACTGGATTATTCATGAATGAGCTGGATGAATGCACAGAGTGTACCACAAGTTTGCTGACGATACGAGACTGGGAGGAGTGGCTAATACAACAGAAGGCTCTGCTGCCATTTGGTGAGACCTGGACAGGTTGGAAAGTTGGCTGAAGAGGAACCTAATGAAGTTCAACAAAAGCAAGGGTAGGGTCCCACAGCTAGGTGGAATAACCCCTGACACCAGTACAGTTTAGAGGTTTACCTACTGGAAATCAGTCCTGTGGAGAAGGACCTGGGGGTCCTAGTGGACAACAAGCTGTCCATGAATCAGCAGTGTAGCCAAGAAGGCCAATGGGGCGCATTAGGAAGAGCATTGCCAGCAGGTAGAGGGAGATGATTCTACCCCTTCACTCAGCCCTAGTGAGGCTGCATCTGGAGTGCTGTGGCCGATTCTGGGCTCCTCAGTACAAGAGAGACATGGAGCTCCTGGACTGGGTACAGCAGAGGGGAATGAAGATGATTAGGGATCTGGAGCATCTCTCTTCTTGGGAATGGCTAAGGAAGCTGGGTCTGTTTAGGCTGGAGAAGGGACGACTGAGAATGATCTTAGCAATGCATATGAATATCTTAAGGGCAGGTGTCAAGAGGATAGAATCAGACATCTTGAGTGGTGCCCAGTCACAGGACAAGGGGCAACAGACACAACAGAAACACAGAAGTTCTGTCTGAATATGAGGCAAAGCTTTTCTACTTTGAGGGTGACAGAGCACTGGAACAGGCTGCCCAGAGACATTGTGGACTCTCCTCTGAAGATATCAAAACCTGTCTTAACCTGTGCAACCTCCTATAGGAGGTTGGGTAGGGAGGTTGGACTAGATGAACTCCAGAGGTGCCTTCCAAACCCAACCATTCTGTGATTCTTCTGCAAGAAAATTACTTTTCTATTGGAAATTACTAAAAACTTAGGCTCACTGAATGGCTAATTGTCTGAAATAGGTATGCATTGTCTATTTTGGCACAGATGGGGATCATCTCTTCCAGTGTGAATAGCCTCTCTGCATGCATCTGTTAACTAGGCAGGAAAGGCACCTGAGATACAGGTAGCTGTGTTTGTGTGGTGTATTTGCTACACCCAGGGGCAGTAACATGAAATTCAGTAGCAGCTAGTGGTCCTGCAGTGAAGACAAGCAGCAGGAAAAATCCTCTGAACTCTATTACCTTTCTCCTCTTTCACCACAGCTTGACTTGTTTAGTAGGTGTAATTGTGGGAGGCAAAAATCACTCCTTGCGAGGGAAGCTGCAGTTGTGGTTAGGTGCTTGAATTGAGTGGGGTAAGGTGAATAAGGGTCCCAGGGCTGTGGAGGATCTTCTATCAGGAAAGCAACAGAGGTAGGACAGATCCAAAGAGGAGTTTAGCATCAGGAGTAGGGGTTCAAACTATTTCCACCCCTAACCTGTTTGAAGACACCCAGCTTCATCCCACAGCCAGAACCTTATTCCAAAACATGTCTAATTCTTTACAGGCCTTTTAAACTCCAGAAATGATCGCTAACCTTCTTCTCCCCTTCCCACAGATCTGCAATTGCTTCTGCTGCAGTTTCAATTTTGTTTTCGCAGTCATCTTGGGTGTAGTAACGCTCACCTTTACTCATGCAGGCAAACAGCAATGTATTGTGGGATCATGCAGTTTAGGAACACATCCCTCTTCTGTTATCTTGGTGAGCAGTTCCACAAATGGTGAATTATAACCACTCATGAGTACTTGCTGTACATTCAACTGAATGCAGACCTAGCAAATGTTGAACTCACTAAATCATAAATTTAAAGAAAAAAATCCAGACAGTTAAACAGACTACTTGAATAATTACTCACATTCAATATTCTTAGTTAACATTCTTCATTGTCAGATAAACCCTGTCCTAGTTTTTGATGCTGTTTGCTCAGATTGGAAGAGGTTGTGCCATATAGCAACTGCCAGTAAAACAGGTTTAAGAGGTGACTTTCTATATGTCATTTACATAGTTTCCTCCTTTTGATTTTCCTGTTATCGTCTGCCTTTATAGGAGGGACATTATTTACCACAGGAACAATTTCAAATTGAATTTGCCTCATTTAAACAGCTTTTTGGTCTGTATTTTCATACTGAGTTTTAGGGGTGAAGTAGTCTTCTACAAAAAAGAAAATGGAGTTATTTGGCCTTACACTGAATCACAATGTACCAGACAGTTTATATGAGAAACGTAGTGTGGCCATGTCCAGAGACTGAGGAAAAATAGGGTTCAGAAAAACACCCTTGTTTTTAGAACATTTGCAACATGGAAATAACTACAGTAGCAGGATGCATGATCAAACTTTCTTAAAAGAAAATAAAAAAGATACTTAATCTAGGATAAGCCTGTATGGACAATAGTTTTCTTATGCCTTTGCTAAAATGAGAAATGCCTGGAATTGGAAAGGGATGTCCACTGCAGAGTAGTGTACATCTATTTAATAGCAGCCAATTCAGGTACCAACAATATAGAGGTGCAATAGGGCTTAGAGAATCCTGCAGTCTTCTCTGGGACTGCAGAATTTTCTGAACAGCAGAATGACTATGGTGGAAAATTTGTTCAGTCTGGTCCATAATACAGGACCAACATGTGACTGGCCCCAATATAGGAGAGCAGTTTCAGATCCATAGGAGTAGCACTGCAGTTAAAGCAGTACTGGGATTTTTCTGTATTTAGGTCAACAGTTTCTTGATTGTTCTTGGTGCTTGGGAAACAATCTCCTTGGTAGGTTGGCAGCATGAGTTCTGTTGAGAAAAGCATGACATTGGCATGATAGAAGCTCTATGTAAACTTCCTAGGTAGAAATGGCCTACGAAATCAAAGGGAGCTGATAAGTCAAAGTGTAAGATTATTGCATTGATCCAGGAGTTTACTCCTATTGCCCAACTGGATCAGCTAATCGGCTGCTGGTTTACAGACAATCTGTTTGTGAAAGAGAAGCTCTTACTTGTCTTGAACTTTGTCAGATATTAATCCCTGTTTAGGATAACTTTATACCCTTTGAAACCTCATTTTCAGGAATTTATGTGATGCATTAGAGCTTGTGTAGCCCATTTCTCTCTCTGTCAATACAAAATCTTGGATTAATTTACTTATCACCACTAAATATAATTAAAATGATAATATCTTCCCAGAGAATATAACAACTTAATTTACTAACTATTCACTTGGAAGTAGAGAAATTATCGATCTTATTCAACGACATGCTGGAACTTCCTAAGCAGGTAGCCCTGAGAATTTTTAGAGGAGCTGGAAGATAATAGTGTTTTTACTTCCTCTAAAGGAAGCAAAAGGCTTGCACATCAGGATAGCACCTGCTGCATTCAACACCATGTGGTCTATGTCCCAGCTGAAGTAACCAATTTGTCAGATAAAACTGCATAAAGTGAATTGAAATAGACTGGAGATACGCAGTAGAGAATTGTCTTGCTATGTGGAAACCAGTCTATGGCTTGCAGAGCTGAGATACCAACCATTAATTTGTCAGTGCTGGACACTGTCAGAGGCAAGATCATGAGAGAAGTTCAGAGAAGTCTCTGCTATACCTGAGCTATCACCAATAGCAGCATTCAGGGTAAAGCCTCACAGACCTAATCTTTGTAATATCAGAGAATCAGGATCAGATTAAATGTCTTAATTTCCTAATTTATGAGAGGTATTTTGTAGCACTTGTCTGGCACGAACACAGCTTGCACACGTTTGTGCTATAACTGAATTAAGTTTATTACAAAGAACATCAGGTTAAATACAATGTTCAAACTGTAACACGTGATGTTTCAACCAATGACATTAGAGCACGTCAACGCGCATGTGTGAGAGTCCTAGAGAACTACAAGTCCCAGAATGCCTTTCAGGATTCTGCCTGTAATAAGAACTGCTACAGTATTTAACGTCTTGAAAATTGAAGTAGTTTAATCCACACCCGTCTTTAAAACATCTGTTTTAACATTTTGGGCAAATGAAGACTAAATATTTCCTTTTCAATGCATTTAATAGAGTTCTAGGCTTTTTATTTGATCCACTTGCTTGGAGGAGTCACTGATTATTCTTGTGATTATTCTGCTTTATTCCTGTTTGAGAAGGACTAAGAATTAAAGAAAGAAAATTAAATAGGAGGAAAACCCTCTGAAATATCTCTTTTCAGAGTTATGACTCCTTACATGTAGCTGCTGATAACAGATCCAGCTATCTCAGCTTAGAGGTAGCTTTTGATATGACAGCTCTAAGAAAATAAAGTGTTTTGCTTAATCATAAATCGTGTGTTATTTTGATTCCAAGTATTTTCAAAGGAACAAAGCAAAATGAAATCTGTAAGCAAACTTCAAAATGACAACTCAATTAGCTTTTATTGAAAAACACTCAAAAGCAAATAAATGTTTCTTGTTGTTGTTGTTGTTCTTTTTTTCTGGCACCCAATCATGCATATTTTTAAGAAAACAAAATGAATTTAGAAACTTCTTGGTTTCTCTCATTCTATATCAGTTCTGTTCTTTCTGTTCAAGTCATGCCCTGAACAGTGAGATACTGAAATTTCACAAAAAACTGTTACAAAGTTTTCATTTACACTCTGTGATGCAGATAAAATTCTAGGTCTTCTCAGCTTTTCCACCTGATCATATATTAGATATGAGATTTTATTTTAAAGTAGAACAAACAGTCTCTTATAAATCATTCTGTGAAGTTTCAGCCCAGGTCCCATATTAAAAACTATGTCTATGTTCTTTTACTCTGCTTATCGCTGTGGAACATCAAACTTCAGCAGTGTTGGGTGCCTTGAAAAGCATTTCTGAGGTCAGTGTACCAAGATGTTCCTTTCTGCTGTTTTTCTATATGTAGAGGTTACTAAGTACAGATCTCCACATTGTCGGTAGCTTGCCTTAAAACCCGATCTTAAACATCAGCAAATGAACCAGTTGCTTTGGGCACCACAGTCACAGGACTATGCTCTTAGTATTTTTAAGATTGCTACATTTTGGAATTTTAGGACATTCTTAAATGAGTCTTTATATCATTTAAGGACCCCACAGTTGCTGTTTAATGAGACAAGAATAACTGTATGAAAGAATTTGTGCTTAATTAAGTCTACATACCCTCAAAATAAATCCCTTCCAGATGACTTCAGACACTTGGTAACTTTATGATAAACCTGTAGCCCTGTTTCAAAATAATGAGAGAGCATGCTCTACATAAGCTGCTGATAATGAGATACCAAAACCATTACATTCACTCAGGAACATGTTCGAGAAACAGGATCCTGGTTAAAGTAGTAACCATTGCCTATTTCAATTAGTGTTTTCTTCTTAGTGTGGTTATGCTGATCACTGCATTACAAAAGAGGGATCACCAAACCATGCTGGAATTTATCAGAGTACACAATTTACTAATTGTGTACTAATAATTTACTAATAGAATTCAAGCTCTGGAAGGAAGAGTGCACAGCTCTGAAATGAAATTAAATTAGCTTGGATTTGCTATTGTAGCCAGATTGCTTCTGCTGCTCAGGTTTATTTGCCTCTCACTAGTTTAGACATGCCTCTGTTGTGTTTTTGACAGCAGAAATGAAAAACATAAACATGTCTCAGTACTAAAGTAAGTTTCATGATTAAACGGGAAGGCTAAGTAGCTACTTGTATTTGGGTAGAAGCCTGAAAGTACATTTTCTTGTCCTCATCTGTATCTCAGAAACAAATGAATGTGGCTCTAAGATTATTAATTCACTGTACTCTGTGATGCAATAAGGCTTTATCAGCACTTAACTTCTACAATTTACTCTGGAAAAAATCTGAGTTGTTAAAATGGCTTTCACTGTAGTTAAGTCTCACTGTCTCAGATGAACTGAAATTAGACTCAGATTGTTCAGAAAGCAATACCTTTACTCTGAAACATACCTGAAAAATTAAGTTAAAATTCAGTCCTAAGCAAACAATTTTATTACATTTACTTTTTCCTCTGTTTTTCAACTCTCCACAGAATATCATTCTAGAGGCCAAAGCAGTTTTTCAGATATTTTGAAACCTTGTCGCTTGTTTTTTTCATATCTCCCAAACCTGTGGAATGACCCCGAGATTAGTTCAGTTGTTTGGAGCATGGTGCTAATAACACCGAGGTTGTGGGTTTAATCCCCACGTGGGCCATTCATTTAAGGACTCGATGATCCTTGTGGGTCTCTTCCAACTCAGAATATTCTGTGATTCTGTGAACTGAAGTGGACTAGAACCTTATTGGTAACAAGAAGTCCAAAATTTTCTGTCTTTTAAGAAAATGTGTGACTAGTGCATTCAGTTAATCTTGCACTAGTTCAAAAAATCAGGATGTGATCATTTCACTGAATTTCATGAAATTAATGTAACTAGAAAACTTACTGCACTAATAAAGAAGTACATTTTTACATTTTCCATTTCCCAGAGAAGTCTTTTAATTACCTGACAAATCATGTATTTTTTAAGTAACTTTTCACTTGAATCAAACAAAAAATTATCAAAAGCACAGGATGTCAAGAAAAGGGGAGAAATAACCAAATAAAATTTCAGAACATTAGTTTTTGTTAATTTCTTACTATACATATTGGATATCAAAGCCTAACATTATTATCTGAAATGAAAAAAAAAAATTCTCGTAACATCACACATTTTTTGTGGATCTGAGATAATTTGTATCTTTTTTTTGCCTTGCTTATATTTTGCCTAATTTCTTTTTGATAGATAAGTGAACTCTAGGTAATTGCATTTTTTATATTCCTACCACAAATGCTATGTCCACCATTTTATAAACCAGTTGTTTCATGTTCAAAGAGAAAAAAAAAAAAGCACAAACCAAAACAAGGAAAATTTTGATTCAAATGAAAGTATACTTCATGCCACATTAGAATGATCACAAATCTAATTTTCTAAATGTGGACCAAAAGAGAGCAGTGAAGATTAAGACTTCCAGAAAAGTGAATCTTATTGGAGGATGCAGTCCTCAGACCTAGACATTTAATACTTATCATAATGTGGAATGAGAGTACCATCTAACTGCTTGGCTATACTAGTTAGTTTGTAATAGGATTAGATTATAGATTTTTAGTGAGATACCAAACCTCTGTGATTCCCCAGTTAAAATTCTGTACTGCTCATGAACCTCACCCAAAGAGTTCTACAGAAATCTATAGAGTTGTTTTTTTTGGTTTACATTTTGTTTTGGAATGTTTTTGAGGGGGTTTAGAGGATACATTTTCCTATCTAATGCATACAAGCTATATTTTGTTTCATTCCTTGCATTCATGCTTTGCATTTTGTTGTTTCACATTAAATTTATATGATTATTAATATTTATCACATATTTATGGACATTTTAGCTGTCTTAGATGTTCCATTGAGCCACATAATTTGCAATCTTACTTATCTCTTCTTTCATTTTATTTTACAGCTGTTTTAGAGAATTTAGATCATAAATCTATGTGAAATCCTGTTAGACATTCAGCAACGGATTACTGCTTCTCCATGTATAATAAAAACATTTAATATTTACATCCATTTTACATACTACTCCTATTAGAGTATGAGTTAGTTCTAAGTCAAGTCTAACAAATATCTATCAGGTTTATATATTATGTGTATTTTTGCCAGCCCAGTTTATACTATTAACTTTTAAAAGGATTTATTGATCTAAAATGATCTTGATTGGCAATATGTACTGCTTGCCTCCCACATAATCTTTTTTATTATATGGTATCAGTGTCAGTCTAATAGGATTCTATACAACTGGAATGTGGAAAAGGGATGATCCTACATTTTCACAGCTGAAAGATAGTAAGTCTGACTTTTTTCCATGGCAAACACACTCTGAGGTCCTGCATTTACCGATTACTTGATACAAAGAGGAAAGACCGGTAAAATAGCTTGGAATTACCTTTAATTTTCTTTATTCTAAACTAGTTTGTCATCAGTGACACTGACAACAATTGAAGTTAAAATAAGCACAGATTTAATAATTCATTAAACATACACAAAACTATGCTTTCTTTGAAAAAGAAGGGGCTACTATTGTAACTTAATACTGAACAACTAAAATACATATCAGCAGTTGAAACCAGTGACTGAGATTTGCAATAGAGTGTATATATGCATTACCAAGGCACTGAATCTCTATTTAGTGATAAAGAGTGACATAGACTCATTCACACACATTGATTAAATGCTCCTGTGTTTAATTTTCCTCATTATTTAGGAATTTGTTTCTTGGTTTCCATGTTAGTTGATATACAAACCCAGGGCATCTGTGTATTTGCTTGTACACTGTCCTCTGACTTCTTCCTCATATCTTTCCTGCCAGGGATACTAGTCTGTGTTGGGTAATTCAGTGTTGAGATGAGTCAACCTCAAATAATTTACACAGGTGGATGTTGAAGATGAAAATTTATGGGTCTGCACCTTATTACTGGTAAGTATACCAGTATTGAGGAGCCAGGTTATGTTAAATCCCAGGCAGAGCTCTTTCCTGTATAGTGATTACTGAAAAGTATGTGATATTTTTCTTCATGATTCCGAAGGCTTAAGTAATTTCTTACTTCTTACCAACTTTTAGAGTGTTTGCATGGGAAGAAAAGTGCATACGGCTTATTATTATCCATGGCATGAATATCTAGAATAATTCCTAGGCAGAAAAGCAGAGATTGAAGTAAACCCATAGAGCTGTATTAGTGCACAAAAGTGTAAAAAGCCAGAATGATGGCAGCTTCTCTTCATGTTTATAAATTTTAGCAATTCCATCATTTACTAATCTTTCTGAAAGTCTTTTCTTATTTAATAAATGCTTTGATATTTTGTCTCCTAGCAGTCAAATGGATGATATGGAGAATGCAAAGGATTTGTGCAGTTACTTATAGATGAGAAAGGCAACATTTCTAAATGGGAATGGTTTCAGCAAAACATTTTTTTTTCAAGTAGAAATAACATTTTCCAGGAGATAGAATAGTGGAATGTGCCACTGGCAAATCAGGGGATACTAGCATATTTTAAAAAGTGTGAAACCCCTGGTAAATTTGTGCAATGTCAGACTGTGTTTATTCTTTGCCTCTCAAAAACTTGTAAAAGTATTTTGCTTTGTTTCTCATAAGATCAAAGATTTTATAAAGAAGTGGGAAGTGCACAGATTTGGTCCTGTCCACTCCCAATGGACAGTGAGATAACTGAGAAAAAGAGGGAGGAAAAGGCAGGGAAGACAGAACTCTATAATCTTCTGAATCCTTTGCCTTGGGAGACAGCAAAAGAAAGAGCTTTCTCCACCAGCTTTATGGATGACATGTCTCTTGATGCACAGAGAGCAGTGGTAAGATAGGCCTTTCAGATGTGCTCTCTTCCATATATCTCCAGAGACATACACCAAGAAGAACTCTGCATTAAGCTTTCTGTTAGGTCTCAGAAGCTTTCTAGAATATGGGGAGTCATGTTTGGGGACCTAGAAATATTCCTCCACACATTTGAGTTTGCTAGGAGCCTGAGTGTTTGAGAAATGCTGCTGAGGTTGTAAACACAGCTCTGTTCTAACTAGTCCTAAGCAGATTCGATGTGGCATTAAACAATTAGAAGGAGTCATATTTAATAAGGAAATGGTTAACCAGTGCATGGAAACATTACCTCAAATATTTTTTTTAAATAAATACTGGAAGGTTTGGGGGTTGTCTGAACTTGTTTTATCTGTTTCTTTGGCAATTCAGAGGGTGACTCTTTTAGACATGTGGGGGTATATTTCAGGTGTGATGACAAAAAGGAACCTCACTATCATTTTAGATTAGTCCAAAAATCAAATTTGCATTTTGTAACTTTACCTCCCTGACTTTCAGTTAGACAACTTTTTTTAAGAAAGAAATTTATATAATGAGGGTGGAGAGATGCTGGAGTAAGTTGCCCAGAGAAGCTGGATGCCTGACTCCTGGAAGAGTTCAAGGTCCAGCTATAGGGGCTTTGAGCAGCCTGGTCTAGTGAGAGATATCCTTGTCCATGACAAGTGATATGGAACTAGAAGATCATTTAAAGTTCTCTTCTATCACATATGATTCTGTGATGCTATGATAACCTCTATATGTGGGAACAAGCTGAGCCAGCCTGCACTTGCGGATTCAGTTAATTAAAATCAAAAAGGAGTGTTTTGGCCTTGACCATGTTTTGAAAAAGGGAGTGCTGTGTTCTCAGAGTGGAAAACCATTTAATGGTCTGTATGATAGCGTGCATGGTTTATACTGTGATTGAAAACAATCACATAATGATAGTGTGTGAATGTGTGAAATCAAAACATCAGGTCACCGAAGTCTTGGGAATTCTAGTTAACTGAATGGCAACACCAGATGCTGTTTACCTGAAGAGGTTAATAAAAGGGGAATGCAGAGAGAGATCTGTGGAGAATCCCGAAAATGGAACTGTGTGTGTGTGCAGTCCCATTCCTTAATCGCCCATATCTATACTGCAGAGCACCCACCCTGGCAACATTTGAGCATTGATTTATTCACTGTTACCATTACGTGAATCAGAGAGACTGAGGCATGAGTTGGCAAATAAGACAATCCCAACCCAGATGTTTGTTTAGGAGTCCCATGATCTCAGTGATGGGCCAGGTTTTTAGCAAATGAATGCAGAAGTTCAGCAAGTCTGCTGGCACTGCAAGCCCTTTACCGGAGTACAGTTTATTGCTTCTTGGCTTTTAACAGACTGAGAGAAAACTAATAGTCTGAACAATTTAGAGCTGCAGTTTGTTCGCTCTTCAAGGCTGCAGGAGCTCATTGAGAGACAGACAATCTCTGCAAAGCGTGAGCACTTGACAGGGAAAAACAACACTGTGATGACTGCCTGAATAAGTGGAAGGGACTTCTGGAGGTCTTTCATCTCATTACTGTACAATTAATAGCTAGACATAATCTAGACATTAATGAGGGATGCAAATGGAACTTCAAAGAAGTAACATAATTAGTCCCCAAATTTAATAACTCACAAAATTACATGGAAATGCTGTACTCTCTTATTTTAAATAAGTCTAATTAGTTGGTTTTTTCCTAACTCGGCTTTTTTAATAGACTCTAAGTTTTACCATGTGGAATGTGTACCTTAGAAAATTCCATCCCTGCCTCTCACATGTTCACAGAATCATTAGAATTACAGAATATCCTGACTTGGAAGTGACCTGCTTAGATCATCAAAGTCCAACTCCTGGCCCTGCACAGAACCATCCCCAAGAGTCACACCATGTGCCTGAGAGTGCTTCCAAACTCTCCTTGACCTCTGTCAGGCTTGGTGCTGGGACCACTGCCCTGGAGAGCCTGTTCCAGTGCCCAACTACCCTCTGGGTGATGAACCTTTTTCTAATACCTAACCTAAACTTCCCCTGACAAAGCTTCAAGCCATTCCCTTGGGTCCTATCACTGGTCAGCAGAGAGAAGAGATCAGTGCCTTCCCTTCCTCTTCCCCTCACAAGGAAGTTGTAGACTGCAATGAGATCTTCCCTCAGTCTCCTCCAGGATGAACAGACCAAGTGACCTCAGCCACTCCTGAGGTCTTCCAGGTGTCCATTAGATTTAACAGTCACTCTGTACTGTAATATGATTTCTTAAAACCTGTTGCTTCCTTTCATTATAGATTTCTCTGGACTTTAAATTGTATATGATGAAATCGCTGAAGATGGATGGTACCTTTAAAAAACATGGCACCTCAGATTGTGTACCAAAATTTCATCTGTTAACATTTTGTTAATACCAATTAGTTAGTTGGTTTATAAATGTCTGCTTATAACTGTGTGATTAAAAACTTTGTCTGAAAATATTTCAGTAACTTTTATCCTCACGAAATGGTGTTATTTTACTTCCATAATGCACAGTTTACCACGCTATGAAAATAAAATAATGAGGCTCTTTCTATTCAGAGTAAGCACGCAAAGACTAATGACTACAAAATCTTTATCATCTGAAACGGGCAAACAAAAGTTGACAATCCATTCTACTCCTCATGTATTATATTTCCCATTTTCTTGTGCGGCAGTAATTATTTTTATGTGTGCAAATAAATTGTATTTAGTGTAATTCATTTGTTTGGGTGTCTCAAAATTCCACTTTAGGAAATAATTGTCATAATAATTAAATGTTCTTTTCACTAGAAGCATCAGCTTATGACAGAGATCCCTATTAAAGAAACCAGTACAATTGTGGTATATGAGATGGGCAATATCTCTTTAAGCCAGGCCCTTTCAGAGAGGCAGACTGATGGGCTTATAACAACCTCAATGCAGCAAACCTTTAGACTTGAGAACATGAATGGATGGCAACCAACCTTACTTTCTAACCAACAAAACTAAAATAACCTGAAGGAAAAATTAGTCCGAAAACTTAAAAATAACTAAATGTCTGAAAATGTTTACAAGATAGAGTGATTTAACAAGATATGTCTTTATCTTAAATAGAACACCTTCTGCTCAAACAGGCTCTTTGTTAATTCTGTTATGCATGCAGTTACTCATCCCGAAAATAAAAAAGTTGTTGATAGTGTCTCTAATTTTCTTACAAAGATTTAATGGATTTTCAGGTATAAAAGCTAAAGTAATGAAGCAAAGCTGAAGCCTTCTAACCTGGAAATATTTGTTTCTTGAAAAGCAATTTTTTTCCTTAATGTGCTTCTCCTGTACATTCTCTGTTAAAATAGTTGATTAAAAATGAATTTTGAAAATGAATCATTCTGTAACATCTGATAGTTGTATTAATAACAGAATATCATATATCATTAAAATAATACTTATTATGTCAAGATTTGAAGACAGAAATAATACCAGATTGTAATTTTTAAGCTTGTACCAGAGCATTTATTCCTGTCTGAAAGAAAATGGCTTATTTTTACCATGCTAAACAAGTAGAAAAATAAAACTGAAGTGTTGAAAATAAAAGCTGAGTAGGAACTTTTCAAACTCATTGTTTTCATTTTGAAAAACTTCTCTGCAGTTTTTAATTTAATTTATCTTAATTTTAAAAGAACTTTAGCATTATGCTGAACAAGTAATTAAAATGGAGATTTTGACAAAAGAATTCAGAAACCAGTAGAAAGATTTTAAAACTCATCTGAATGAAATATTTTGATTTACCTTATCTAAATGTTTATCATTATGATAGGGAGGGGGATATTAATTAATTTAAACAAAAAAGAAGCACTTTTTGCAAATTTCATAACAAGTCTCAGCCTCTATTCTAAGAAGGTTATTTGGAATTATATGGAATTTTATTGTTATTGCTGCAAGGCTATTAAAATTTGAACTAGTCAATTACACTTTTTGGACTTCATGGTGAATCCTGGTCCCAGAGGGATGCAAGGGAACTAAAGCCTTTATTGATTTGCTTCATTTCAAAAGTAAGAGGAATGAAGCCTGCTACCACAATTCTTCCAAATCATTAGAGTCCAGAGTGCACAAAGGGAGACAGATTTAAACAGACGTGACATCTCTCATATTTTAGGCACATGCTCCCAGCAGTTGATCAAGCTTAGTATGTGCAGGTTGCAGGTATAGACCAGGACGTACAATGAGTCAGGAAGCCACTGTTCTGCCAGATAGATTCCAGTTAATTCATCTCAGCAATGTGTTTGCTCAGAGACAATAAAATTCAAATCAGTTTGAATTTACTTACCACACTGGCAACTTTGCTACCAGCTCCCAGTATATTAAGAAGCCAGATGGCCTGAAATTACCCTAATAATACATGGAGTTAATGGTGAAATGGATTCCTGGTGATTTGTGATTTAGGAGTGATAATCAGCACAGTGTGGGTTGATAGGCGCTCAGCTTGAGGATAGGATAGATAGGAAAAAAACATAGCATTAACAGGGACAGGCAGGCACTGCTTCTATCCCTAGGCTGCTGAAACCAAGCTCAGCAGCAGCAGAAGGTGGCACGTTGGCAGAGGTCCCACTAACACCACCTTGGACACAGCTGGCTGGATTGTGAGTTTGGAAGGAAGACTGTGGAGTGGTAGCCACAGGTTTTCTGATGCTCTGACCTACTGCTTTCCCTTCAGGAGTGTCCAGCACCATGACTGAGTCCAGAGTGGTGGCTGGACAGAGCTGAGAAGTGGTTCAGGTGGTTTCACAGGAAAATGGTCTACGAAATAAGAGGCTTGTAAAGGACACCTCTGCCCCAGCTGCTTTTGTGTTACATTTTGGAAGGTTCACAAGAGCTGGGCTGAGAATTTACCTGTGTGGAGATGGAATGGTTTGATCCCACCAATGAAGATGTCAAAAATTAGCAGATAAGAGAATGCAAGTCCTGTGTTTCTGAATACTGTGGAAGTACAGCACTTTACCTGTGAGTTATTATAAATTAATGCCACTTTTTTACTTCTTTACAAAGCTGTGATTTTACAGAACCGAAGTATTGACACTCATGCATTGGGGAATAAAATGCGCAGAATAATTCATCTAAAAATCCACAGAATAATGGATGAGCTTTCTTCTATAAAAAATACTGCTTTAAATACTACATACAGTAGAAAGGAAGATCCTATTTGCCATGAAAGGATTTTCCAGACTGTATGACAGTCCTAAAAGTTGGTGAAATGGGTACCTTGACTGGAGCATATAATTTTACTATTGCTTTTAAAAATTACTTGAATATTTGAAGAAAAAAACCTGCATTCTTTAATGCACAAACTGATAGGCACAAAAATTCTGTAAGCAGTGCTGGAGAGAAATTCTCCTTTTATTAACTATACAGTTGGGGACAGGAGATAGAAAAAATACCACACGAATTTTGTCACTGTAGTTAAGGAAAACACTTAAGATACTTTGAGCACATTGAGTTACAACCCTTCCTTTTACAGTCATAGCAGTACAACAATTGAATTACTCTATCCTGCAGCATGGATTGGCTAATATTTCACAGTATTTCAGAGTTTCTTGCTGCTAATAATTTGCTTTCTTCAGGCTGTACACATAAATACTGATGATGTTTATACAGATATATCACTGGATGACTGAGATCAATACCTTGGAATTATCAACCGTTGTGAATTTTTGTTCGGCCTTCGTGTTTATTAAATCTTAAACCCACTCAGAGAGCCCAAAATATGCTTCTGTGAATAATCCATTTTTCATCCCTTTCTAACTCACGCATAAATCTCTGTCAGGTGTCCAGAATTGAGGTGGAGAATTTTCTGGATGCATCTTCCTGCTGAATGCGACTTCATTGGTAGTTTATTCTTTGCCTTTGATGATTCTAGGGTTTAGAGAGTGCAAGTAGGGTGGAAATGGAAGATATTTTCCCACAATTAATTTATTGCCCATGAGAAAAAACTGACAGTAGCTATTGGACTGTCTGATTTTCACATGAATAAAGACAATCAAGAGATACTACTAGTCATGTCTTGAGCACTACCTGTATTTTACTTTCACATGACTCTTAGGGGGTGCCAGGGCTCTGGTGTTAGGTTCTGACCTACAATTTCCTGAGCAGAACTCGTAACTTCGGTTATGAGACTTTTACCTCTGAAGAAAAGGTGATTCGAGGCACCTATTTAGAGTTCCAGAATTGGCTGAACTGTTGGGTAGAAAGAGCTACATCTTTCTATTTATTTTTAGTCTGAGTCAGCTCTGTGTACTATACAAATTATCCATTCATATTCTGGTAATATTTTCCAAGAAGTTATTTGGTAGTTCCATTTTTAGGAAATTTTCTTCTATTCCATTTTTCAGAAACAAATCAATTGTTACCTACCCTAGGAAATATTCACCCTCCCACATACCAACTTCCTAAAATAAAAGTTTCTCATTTTAACCATGTGCTTTAGGCAAACCTCTTTTACTTTTTTGTGTTTTGAAAACTTTTCAATGACATTAATTAGAGCTTATTTGTTTTCAAAAAAAGATACAGCTCTTCAAGTATATATGATGAAGGATAAAAACATTATATTCTTTATTATAGCACCGGGAATACCTTCCAGAATATAAAATACTTCTTTTTAACAGAAGAAAATACTGGAATAAATTTGGTAGTCTTATAGGTTGAATAGAATACTTTGGATGTCTGGGGGCAATTTGATCACACGGAGGACTAATTGCAAGGTTAAGGTAATTTTCAAGGTGTGAAAAAATGTCTACTTGAGTTTCCGTTGTTGAAACTTTTGTCCAATGCCTCTCATACTTTTGCTGGTCATGTCCAAAAGGTTTTTCTGAAACTTGTCTGTAGCCCAACAAGTAATATAAAATAGTAAGAAGATCCTCTCTTAGACTTCTCTTAAAATTGAAAGTACACCTTGCTATTTTGTCCCCCGTTTCAAAGCTGCTCTGACTTACAGAAGAAGTTTTCTCTGCTTGCTTGCTGCAAGAACTCCAATTGTCTTCTCTTCTACAGAAAAAGAAAAATAGAAGACCACATCTTTAAGGAGACATAGAAGGCAAGGAACGCAAATTCTGGAAAACAGCAGATGAACCCAGGCAACCTTGTAACTTATAAGAAATTAACTAGATGTGCCTACATCTGTAGACTGAGTAATTAGACTTAGAGATTTTTGCTACATACCAGGTCTCATGTTGAAAGTTCGAATTTTTCTTCTCTTTTTTCTTTTTTTTTTGCATTTTACATGCTTTAGAATTGGATGTTATTTCATTAAGTGCTCTGATTGCTGGAATATAGGACTTGATGCAAAGATTACATCTTAGGAACATTGATATTGCTTTTTTTTGGTCTGATCTCCCTGAAACCTGAAGTCTTGCTGTCAATGCTGTAGTTGTAGGAGAGACAGGGGTTTGTTGCTACTCCCCAATAGTTGTTTGCTTCCTGTAACCAGAAAGAATATAATAGAGGAAATATTCCCTTTACTGCTTCAGTTATTTGCATTCAGGAACACAGGCAGGTCAGAGGAGAGCATATCTGAATCTATGACTCCATGATTAGAACTACTGTGTCTGAATCACTCTTATCAGGAGAGTAGAACAGTTACAAATCAGAGTTCAACAGGTCCAACAGTGTGAAAAGACAGCATCTGTTAATATTTTATGTTCTTCTTACAGCATTCTGAAGAGGCATTGCTAAGGCTTACTCTGAGAGGCATCTCAGGATGCTTGCTGACATCTGATACCATCATTCAGGACCCCAGTTTTCATGGCCCATCGGAAAACATATGCCTTAGATTTGGAGGAATACATAGTTCATGTGTTTGCTAAGGAAGCCCACTGAGCAAATGTCACTCCCCCAAGCATGAATTCTTCTGAGTTTGTCAAGTAATTCAGAGACATTATCACTAGGCAAGATTTTAAAATAAGAGAAGACATCTGTTTTATTCCATATATGTATTGGAAGCTAATCCACCAAAACATTGCCAAAAGATGTGGTTCCTTTGTGCCGAAATGTGACACTCGAGTCTAAAGGTGGGTATTTCCCTGTCAAATAGCAGAACTGAAGGGAGCCATGTCTTCTGCTTTCTCAGTTTGGTCTTTCATAAAATACAAATAGAATATAAAGGGGAAATATAGTGGGTTTCAGCCCACTTCCTATGCCATTCTACATTTATTTTGTTATATCTGTAAATAGTAGATTCTTTTTTTGGTCCAAATGCTTGATTCAGTTGCTGATCTAAAAGTTATATTTCTTCAGAACCAGGGTCTGTTTTCAATTTTAAAATCTATCAGCACTGAACACAAAGTAATGAGACGTCTGGAAAAAAAGGAATTGTCTCACAGTAAGCCGAAGACTTAAAAAGAATAAAAAGAGAAAGACAAAGGAAGAATTTTTCAAGGAAATTGGCTCCCCAATTGCTTCAGTACTTTTTTACCTTTTACTCCATTGCATGTGGTTCATTTTATGTGGTGAGCCAGCAGAAAAGGTACATGTGTCTGGAAATAGTGTAGCAGTTGCAATTGTGTGAGTGTAATCAGAACTATCACGCTAACAATGAGCCATGCCAAATGCTTCTGCAATAAGATTTAACAGCTGTGTATCTAGATGGCTGACCACACTGATGACTAGAACAAATATATCATTGGGTTGTTTTATGAAGCGGAGGGATATATTCTTTCAGTGAATCCCTGAACCATCAAGTTCTTTTTACTACTCTCTCATCCCCAAGTCTTTCCTTTAGTTGCTTCAACAGTACTCTCCTACTTTTAATCTCCCTTTTGGTAATAACTACAGTTGTAATAAGCTCAGTTAGAATTGAATGCAGGAAATTCAATCCAAACCCCCACCGTATTTACCAGGATGAGCACTGTCTTGATCTTGTTTTCATTAAACATTGTTCTTTCTCTGATCTTTCAGCAACTGTTTTTTCCTGTGATTCACAATTCCCCACTGTAGAGGAGTTAAGAGTGGAAATAAGGACATGAGAAAAAAATGAAGATTAAAATGAAGAGTGCCATGAAAGTGTTGCGTTCTTGGATTATAAAGAATAATTATACTAGCAGGATAAAGAGAAGAATTTATAAGAAATTCCTGCAGAAATGTCACTATTGACAATGTGACATGAAATTACCAGAACACGAATAGTGATTATGATGAGTCAGTTACACAGATCATTTTACATAAAAATGTGCCCACTTAAAAGCTGTAACTGGTTTAGTTCCACAAAATGGAAAGTTATGCATTTAGGAACAAGAAATATAAATCATAACGATGAAAGAAAAGAAAGAAAAGAAAAACTGGAAAACAGTGATTTTGATGAGGACTCTGGGTTCATAGAAGACAAGCCACTTAAGCTTCAGATGAAAAAGAAAAATATGATTTTTCTCTGTACAAAAAGGAAAGTTTTGATCAAAAGCATGCATGGCTTGTGTTTATTGTGTTGATGAGATTAATTCTGCAATGGTGCATTCAGCATGGGTGTCCACATTCTTAAAAAGAAATTGAAAAGAAGAAGAAAAGAAATAAATTAAAAATTTGTTACATAAAATATTAATGAGTTTTGTATAATTTAGATTATCAAACAGAAGACTAAAGAGACACAATTACAGCTTTCTCCTTTCTTCACAGGGAGAAATTATAAAGTCCTCAAAGTCAGTTAATTCTGGAAGGGACCAATAGTTGGAATTTGAAGCCAAATGAATTTGAATAGAAATAAAAGTTTATGTTTCAAAAGATGGATTCTCCATCTTCATGTATAGCTGTCTGTGAAGCAAAACATTTCTGTAATATGCCCTTTCTATTTTATTATCCATTTCAACCTCTTTTTCCAGATCAATAGATAGTACTCCTAGCACAGCATCAACATACTTTTTTCTTTTAATGTATTTGTGTATTTTTAAAGGAGGAATTCTTAGCCTTAAGATTTATGATGTCCAGAATGCAGCAATTGGATGGTTACTGAATGGAAATATGTACACTGTCCTTTATCTTTAAATATTTCGTGAAACACTGGGGGGTGAAAGGTTGTATGAGTTTACTGGGTGAACGACTGTGTGAGTATATTGATCCCTTTCATTTCTATTTTCTAAAGGAGCCTGGAACAGGGCTTTAAATCATGTTTGGAAGATGGCTTTAGATTGGACCTCGACTGTGCCTTTTCCCATGATGAACTTTCCTATTCCAAATTGATTAGTCATTGACCGTCAGGAACTGGGAGTTGAAAGGACTTACAGGGCAATAAACAGGCTCTTGCACATACTTTTCCAGTTTGACCCAACAAGAGTTAAACAAATGTAACTAACCCATGACAGATGGTCTTGTTCATTTTATTCAACGTCTGAAAGACTTTCTTATACTGCTGGCTCCCTCATTGTTGAGGCGAAGTGGTCCCACCAATCTGACATCGTGTCACTGAACAGGATCTCTAGCTGACCAAGGCTGAAAGTCACATAACAAGGACTTGAAGACAATCCTTGACTATACTAACTTTCTCAGACAGAAGTATATCCAGAAGGGCTGTATTCAGTTCACTAGAGACATGTCATCCTACAGTTGCTGATGTAGACATAGAATGAAGTCCACAATTTCTTTATGCTCTACAGTGCCCTTGTTAGTCAAGAGGATTTCCAGGCAGCCGGCTACATGGCTCCCATAGAAGTAAGCAAGACTGGAAACAATGTGTATATGTGAAGCCCTAAATGAAGGTTTGTCTATGTCAGTGACACACCCTAGTCGTGTGTGAAAGCAAAGAGCTTCCCTGAAATGTTCGTATATTTGCACATGGATACACACAGTATGTATGAACTGTGGCACAGAACCCTAATTTTTTAGAATTAGAGATTAATAATAAATCAAATTTTCTTTGTGTTCCTGAGTGATCTTAGTGCCAGATTCCAGTGGCACACTAGTAAGTGGTTTTCTACTCTGAGAACACAACGCTCTCTTTGGCAAAACATCAGTCAAGGCTAACACTCCTTTTTGGTCCTGATTAACTAAACTGCAGGTGTGGCTGGCTCAGCTTGTTCCCACATCAGCTTCCCTGATAACAGTGTAAGACTAAACCACCCTCATTGCTAGGCCTTCCATGTCAGGAAAATCATAGAATCATTTGGGTTGGAAGAGGTTTTAATTATCATCTGGTTCCAACCCCCTTGCCATAGCCAGGGAACCTTCCACCATGCCAGGTTGCTCAAAGCCCCATCCAGCCTCACCTTGAAAATGACCAGGGGTGGGGCATCTACCTCTTCTCAGAGTAACTTGTTTCAGTGCTTCAGCATCCCTACCATAAAGAATTCCTTCTGCGCATCTAATTAAAATCTACCTTTTTTCAGTGTAAAGCCATTTCTCTTTGTCATATCACTACATACGCTTGTAAAAAGATCTGTAAAAAGTTCCTCTCCAGCTTTTTTGGAGGCCCCTTTAGGTACTGGAAGGTTACTATAAGATCTCACCAGAGCCTTCTCTTTTCTAGAGTGAACAAGCCCAACCCTCTCAGCTTGTCTTCATAGAAGATATGCTCCAGTCCTCTGATCATCTTTGTGGCCTCCTCTGGGCTCACTCCATCAGGCACAAATGTGCAAGCTCATAAGTTTAGTGCTGCCACAGTGATCCTGCATTTGGTAACTGAGGCATCATTGTCATATTGCAATGGCATAAGGTTTACTGGAAAAAGTAATATCTTCTGTTTGGTGAAGTAAAATAAATTGGGAAAAAAGATAAGCTTTTGGGAACCTAAGACTGTATCTCTTCAGGATTTGTCTGCTTTTGATTTTAATTAGTCAATAAACTGTAGCAGACTGATATCCTTGACTCATTGGTAGTGCAATGCTCTGCACTGTAAATTGCCTGGAAACACAGGCCTGAGGTAACTGAATCCAGTTCTTCTATTGTTCTCTAAGTAGAATTAAAATGGGAAACCACATTCCCCAAACATTCACTTCTAATTTCTGCTGTGAAACTGAAATGAAATATAAAGAGCACTTGGGTGAATTTGTGCTATGACTTGATTTTTTCTTAGTCTAGTGGGTGGATAAGTAATTTTCTTCATTATTAATTTTTAATTCTAAAATGCTGTGGCTGAATATGCTATCTTCAAAAGGAAAACATGTTTTAATGCTTATTTTGAAACTAATAATTTGTTTTATAGAAGACTTTCATTCTGTAGATACCATCTTGTAATACCAGACTTGGGGCTATCATCTGTGGCTGTACTAGCTTAAGGACTGTATCTTAAAATGATTGGAAATATTGAAATATTATTTCTACTTTAATGTTTAGACCTGTATCAGAATGGATTTGAATTCTACCCGTTTCTGAGAACCCTTATGTTGCTCTGAGCATTTAGTAACAGTGCTAAAACTGCTTTTAGGTAGTAGGAAGCATGGTCAGTTCTAGAGATTGCTAAAATGGACAGCTTCCAAGGGAATCTCATTACTGTATTACAGCAAATAGCTACCAACCTCTGTGTACTTCACCTATAGCAGAACCAGCAAGTCTCTTTGGCTACCACACTGGGAAGAGGAGCTGTTCATGAGAAGTGCAGTGGTTGTTCAGATAGGGTTATCTCTGTCTGGCAGCTCAAGTCTGCTTGTGGTGGTAGAGAAAACCCACCCCTCCATACATCTGAGCTCCACTGCTTTCCATGCTCTACTGTCACTCTGGGATCAACCCTGCGGCCATGACCCAACCCTGCCCATGCAGCCTTAGGGCAGGGGTTTGCCTGCACAGTTAAGAAACTCTGAGCTAGATTTACTGGGAGAGTAGCCACTTTGGGTGCCAACTGGGATATCAGAGTTCAGAAATTATAAAAGTAGTTACTGAAGTTAAAGGAAGAGAGAAAGCTAAATATAGATATTACCTGATAAAAGTAATAGCTGAAGAATACAACTGCAGAAGAGAATATGCAAGAACATCTGATTTCCTGGGTACAAAACCAAAAGGTGTAAATGTTCTTTAGAAACAGCCAGGAGGGAAACACAACACTAGACATATAATGTTTGTGTCTAGAGACACTATTCTGACAAACATGAACTTTTAAGAGGAAAATATTTTTTTTCCTGCACTTCCTTTTGCAAAATGCATAAGGTGGCATTAATGACAAATTATTCAATTATATTCATAATAGCAACTATATTTACTATTTTTTCTATAAAGTTATAGCTGAAGACAACAAAAACCTTGAGGATTTTTTGTCTTTGATTTCAGTTTAATTTTTTCTCCTCTTGCTAGCATGTCCACTGATCACTGTACCTGGAAGAATACTGGGCATCTGCAAAGACATTCAGGTACAATCCTTATTTCCCCTGTAGCTACACATCTTTTCTGTGTTGATGCTATTTTGAGGATTCAGAATGATTAATTCTACCTGTTTTGCATAGAAATGAAACATTCCCAGAAAACTATAGTTTGAAATTGCATGTCTTTTTTTAATGGAAATATATTTTATGCTCATCCAAAAAAATAAAAACAAATATACCACCTGATATACCACTTTCACTGAAATTAAACTTTTTTTGAAATTCAAACACGTGCAGTAAACTCCTGACATATGTCTGTAGAAATAGGACTATGGACTAAACTTAAGACTTAATAGTAAATGAAGAGATTTGAATTAACATTTTCTGAGCACTCAGCTGAATTCAACATTTTCTGAGGACTAAACTGATTTCTATGTCTATGGATTGGTTTGGGCTCTCAAACATTTAATACTTCTCTTTAAAATGTATTAAAATTCAGATATAATCAGTGAAATAACTTTCATCTGTACCTCACAGCAAGAGAATGTATACTCCACTTTCCTTGAATGGCTTCTTAGAAAAATAACTGCCATCATTAATTGAACTTTCAACATTTTTTCAGCAGTGTCCTAGTTTTTAAGAGCCATTTATATTCCTTCCTCTCTTTTGATCCCGCCTTTGACAGATATGGTCCAAATATTCATAGTAAAATGCTGTTTTACATGAAATAAAAGCTTACTAGTAGTTTCCATGCTGTCAGAGAAAGTTAAAATTAAAATAACAGTTTTTTGAATATTTAAGTGAGTGAGGAGAGGATTGATTAAGCAAGAGCAGATTCAGATAAAAAAGATACAGATATAGCTTATTGATTTATTTTCATTTAAAAATTTTTGCTCTTTCCAGCATGTATGATGTTATGGGAACTACAGTTCTAAGAAACTATACAAAAATAGAAAATTATGAAGAAATCAAAATGCCAACTATTTCTCATTTCTTACCTTGAAAGAGTTCTTACACCTGCATAAATGTATGTCAATTACACCTAATAACTTCCTGGAAAATGCTGACTCCCAGGGAGAGAATCTTGTAAAGGTAGCCTGATTTTCCAGAAGTTGCATGGATCCTCAAACTGAATTATGAATAGTTCTGCTTTCCTGAATGGGCTATTCTGTTCACTCTGAAGAAAGGGCATATATGCCTCTCTTTCTTAGTTCTTCAGTCTTGGTTTCATACAATCCAGTTGTAATCACTTAAATAAAGCACTAAAGAGAGACAAATAGCTCATGAAAGGTGTGGGTTGCCCTTCCTGGTGACCCTGTTCTCAAATGTTTCTCTGTTGTCTTATAGAGCTCATGTTAGTGCCTTAAGCTGGTAGGCTAGCATCCAACTTTTACCCCTTTTTATTCCCTAGTTGTTTTGGTTTTTTCCCTCAGTAAATCATTTTCAATGTTAAGTATATATGTAAGATTAGGAGTGTAAAATATAATCTTTTATGTAGTTAAAACTTTGAAGAGTAGTAGTATTGGCCTGTAAAGTGTTATTTTATATAAATTCTAAACTGATCGTGTTTTCAATAATATATCATATTTGAATGGGAACTATGAAAGTAGTATATTGATCTTGTATATTGTCAAGGAAATATGATTTTTTCCCCCAAGGTTTTTCTTTAAATTAAAGTTTAAACCAGTTTATTATTCTTGAAAGGTAGTTTGGAGAATAAACTCCCATTTTAATTAGAACACTAATGAAAAACAAAATTGTCTTTCTTTTAGAAGAAAAAATCAATAATACTGTAGTTTAAACAGAAAGTGATAGTTTGAGGCCTCCTGAACTTTAAAAAAATATTTACATCCTTTTGATAATATGTCGAAATGCTATTTTAAACTACTGCATCTTGAAATTTAACCAGGATTCATTCATTACCATTTATGATAAAGAAATTCATCTACTGAAAACAATTTAGAATGATCATGTACTGAGCAAAATATATTTCCTTCTGATGGTAAGAGAACTGAATCTTAATATTTCAAGGAATCATTAAGTAATATTATATTCCATTCCATTTTACTACACTTATCCATAATAAATTTTATTAGCTACATTAACGTAATGAGTAATACATTATATCGACTACAGCAAAACTGATAATGTACCTGTCCAATGTAATTTTTTAAACACTAAAGTATCTCCTCTGTTTCTCAGATGGCTCTAGACATCTGCTTGGGTGGCTGATTTGTTATTCAAATATCATCTTTCCTAGATGGACATGTTTTAATGAGACTTGGAAATGTCAATGAACTGTCAATGAAATGTCAAAGTACTGATACTCAGATCCTCACACACACTGTTTTCAAACGTCCTTAAACACAGTAATTGTCTGAATCCCAATCTAGGATTTGAAGACAGGCATTTTAGTTTAGAAACATGTACACCTGACCTCATAATTCCATTATTTCAAGCCAAAATAATGCAGATGATTCTGCATTTGCTGACATAGACACACCTTTCATAATGATGATCACTGCAGTGACTTGATATGTTTCTAAAAGAATCCCAAGTCCTACTCTTTGAAGATCCTGCACATGCAGCAATGCTATACACTAAACAAGGTGAGGAATGGAACTTCACTAGTCAAATACCCCTATAATATTTCTTTCTTGTGTTAGGATACTGTAAGGGTGTCCTTGCTCTTGCTCATGCAACTAAAGAAAGGTAAGAAAGAGAGTCAAGAAAAAAGTGTGGTATAAGCTTTATGAAAACCAGAGGGATACTCTCCTTCCTCTACAGAAATAGAAGAAATTAGAATTTAAGAGCATGCCTGAAATAGTTTTGAGCTATAAAAGAATAGCTTCAAAATGCTCATTTTTTCAAGATCTAAAAGAAGAAAAGAAACCTTCTTGCAGGCAACCAATTTTCTTATTCAGTCACTATTTCTCAAGGCAATTAGGATACAATTGTTACAAAATCACAAGAATTCCTGCTGTTTTCTTGGTTTCTCTCTTGGTTCCTTATGTTTTCCTAATATAAATAAAATTGTGAATGGATTTCCTCTTAAAATCATTTCATCAGTACACAGCATAGGAATGTGGTTTCCAGCATGACTTCCTATCAGATCTCTGAACATCTTCTGTGAACAGGTTTTTACCACTGCTGTCTTTCTTTGTGAAGGAGAAAAATTCATGTCTATTAGGTCTGCCAGAATGAACTGTCAGGGCACTGTCAAGGCCAGTGACTCCCCAGGGGAAGTCCCGAGGGGAAGGGCAGGGACAATCAAGACTGTTGGTGCCCCCATGGTCTTAACACCTGTCCTTGTCATAGTGGTCATTCAAATGCCTTTTAAGAACATTGATTTTCAAAGACTTATACTGTTAGACATTAAAAAAAAAAAGAAAACCAAAAAAACCCCCCAAAAACCAACCTGCAGGAACATCTTCTGTCAATAAAGCTGTCTTTGCTTTCTTCATTTTCTGCCATACACAATAACAGCCTACCTTGACAGGTGAAAAAGTCAGGTATCTGCAATTCTGTTCACGGGAAAATTAATTCAGTCTGAATAAGTAATAAAGTCTGACAGGTTATTTCAATTTATTCTGGGACTGAATATGCTTGTCTAAGGACCTGTAAGACTTAATGTGCTGAAAAAGATTTAGGGATGCCTGTACATAAAATATTAGGCTAGTCAGAGTTAACATTACATTTATGTTTGAACTACAAAGGACAAATAAGTTACTATCAGCTTAATTCTTTGTAGTTTCTCTTCAGAGGAATTGAATCTCACACTGAAGGCTCTTGCTATGCAGATGGCTCACCCGAGCTGTAAATTCTATACATCGATTTTGAAGAAGAGCACTGGTTCCTTTTAAATCAATCTGTGTTGGTCTTGCATCACCCTCTTAGCTGTAGCATCCTATTGCCTTTCTGTGTCACATTAAATGAAGTAATCAGCACCTTTAACATCACATATACTTCACTGCAACGGAAGAGATTTTTCTTCTCCATATTCACATAGAAAGTTCCCGACTCTTCCCAGTTCCCAGCAATCTTGGACTGAATATGTTTAACTTATGACAAGCAGAGTCCTAAGTAATATTTATGGATATTATATTCAATTGTTGTTGGAATATTGTAATCCCAAGGGCCTAAACACTTGTAGGCAAATTTTTGTTCTGTTAACCAAAAACTTTGGATGCTTTTGCAGCTTGATGTTGTTTATAAAATGTTGCCTAAATCAGTCCAACCACCTAGTTGCACTGCATTCTTGCCATATTTCCATTTTTTCCCTAAAAATTTTCCATGTTCTTTCTTTCATTGTAGTGGTTTAAGCCCAGCTGCCAGGCTAAGCACCATGCAGCTGCTCATTCACCTCCCCAGCCCCAGGTGGAATGGGGAGGAGAATAAAAAGTCAAACTTGTCAATTGAGGTAAGAACAGTTTAATAACTGAAACAAATTAAAATACCATAATCATAGTAAACAATAAAAATTATAATAATAATAATAAAGAACCCCAAGGAAAATAACAATTGATGCACAATACAATTGCTCACCGTCCACTGTCTGATGGCAGACCCTGTCCCCAGGCCCTAATTGGCCCCTCTTGTGGGTAACTCCCCCATTTTATATGTTGGACATGACGTTCTTTGGTGTGGAATGTCCCTTTGGCCAGTTCAGATCATCTGTCTTGGCTATGCCCCCTCCCATCTTTTTCGTGCACCTCCTCACTGGCAGAGCATAAGGCGAAAAGTTCTTTGATTGAGGATAAACACTGTTTAGCAACAACCAAAACATCAGTGTGTTATCAACATTATTTTTGTACTGAATCTAAAACACAACAATGTACCACCTACTCAGAAGAAATTATCTCAGCTGAAACCAGGACGCACATTTATTGCATTTTTGCCTTGATATCTTTTCTTGCCAAATCTTGAGCTTATGGAAATTCAGCTTCACTCAGACTGTTCATCCTAGCATGTGTATACAGGATCCTTTCCACTGTCAACGCAGGCATTTTTGTTGTAGAGTCTTCTTTCCCTGAATTAAAATAAAGAAATGTCCACTTATAGAGAAATTTATTGGTTGTACACTGATTGAGTGTTAAATCTGTGCACTATTTATCAACACAACTTTTCTGCTGAGTGATAAAGATGGATGCGAAGTGGAGCTACACTGAAAGTAAAGCAGGCGACACTGTCATGAAAAGGGCATACTTTCTTTTGCAAGTTGTTGTGCAGTTTGCAAGTGTGTTTGCAAGTGTGTGTCTGCAGTCATCAATCCACACACCCACAGAAAAAAGGAAAAGCAAAAATATGTCTGTAGTAATCAGAGAGGTGCTTCAGACTACTTCCACAGCAGTGTTGATTGCGTTTCACTTTCCTAAATGTGCCTATCAAAGGGTTTGAAGTACTTTCAGCTGATTGCTTAGGCTTGATTCTATAGACTAAGACTCAAAATAATTTTATAACACTCATCCCATTTCCATTGCAGTGTAATTCTGATTATGGAAGAAAAGAAAAAGTTTTGTCACCATTTCAGATATAAGATATACTGCCTCTCAATCTCTTCTTACAATGATTAGCATGCATATTAACATGTATCATTCACATTATATTGGTCTAAACATATGTTCCAGGTAAGGCAGCTATCATCTATAAATTTCAATAAATTTTTTAGAGAACTTCTTTTTAAGAGTTTAGGTAATAATTTCCTGCAATTGACATGATGTTGTTGACTGTTTCATTGTTATTCTTTAATTCCTTAGTAACTGGCTAAATATTCCATAGCACTGAAAATAAATATTATGCTGCTGCTTTTAGCGGTAGCAGTAGCATCAAATATAAAAACATTATGGTATTTATCCAGTATTGACAAACTAAACTGCATGTATAATATTGCTGAGAAATGCCCTCACAGCTTTTCTTTTATCAGAAGAAGCAAATCAGCAAGCAGATTTGTTTTTATAAAATAGATGTTTCCTTAAGGAACATAAAAAAATATGCAACAGATTCACAAATGTTTTGCTTACATCCTAAGGGGTTTTCAATTAGTACAGAGAACTCAGTCAAAGTGACTAAGGCCTTTACAAACAGATAAACAGTGATATTTTCAGATATATTTATTTGAGGAGGGTAGAATAGCAGCCCTGAGTTTACCATTGGACAGGTATCCTCAGTTGAGACGGGGAAGAAGAGGGAATGGAATACCAATGACACCACTTTCCCTAAATACAAAATGAATTGTAACCCTTCCCTCGGATCTGAACATATTTATGTGTGAGTTTCTCATGTATCTGCTATTCATACCCCGCCTTTTTGCAGTACATTCTGTGAGACTGCATTGCAGAGGAATTCTGTAAATGCTTTTTGTTGTACATGGGCTGTTCCTATAACATAGATAAAGTAAACATATCTTCAGATCTCCACTGAAGAACTTTCCCGAGATATTTCAAAAAATCACCTCTCCTGCTCTCTCAGGTTTTTTACATTAGTTTCTGATCTCAGCTAGGCTGATGACTGTTCCATGCTAGACCACTTATCATTCTGTTAGTCACCTCTGCCTCTGATATGTCAGTGTACTTCAGATACCATAATGACAAACAGCATAGAAAAAGCTGATCTGCAAGAACATGTGGAAATTAATTACTTTCACCTTTCTCTTTGCTGTCACTGTAGTTCATAGTTAATTCACAAGTATTCACACACACAGGTCTGAAAATTATCTTGTTCATAATCCTGCAAGATTTCTCATTATGCAAAATAGCTTTTTACCTGGACTTCTCAAACTGCCTTTGAGTGCGCTGTTAATGCCAAAATCTGTCACTTGAAATAATGAACCCATCAGGGAAAAACATATGATAATGTTTACTGTCAAAGAACTTAAATAGGTTGAGTCTATTTCTTACCACAAATCACAAATATGAAGTGATGACATGTTGCTTAGGAAATACTTCTTTCCATCAACTAGTTGCAGCTATAATCAAACTTTTATAAGTCATGTCAACAAGGTACAAATCCAGTATTCAGATTTACATATGGGCATGTAGATAAATCTCTATTTTAGCATGAAACAACATAGATCTATCTGTAAGTATTACAAAGCAAGTGAAGAAACCACTCTTGCTAAGCACAGTTCCACCCACAAATCATTCTAATTCTGATTCACTCTTTCATCCATAATGGCAGCAGACAATTTCTTCAGAAATATTCTAATACTACACACGGTATCTTGTTTTATACAAGTAAATGCTGCTTAGTTGTTCAGTGTTCCCCTCTGCTTCAAATTCTCTATATCTCAAGCTATATGCCTATATGAGCTATATCTCAAAATCTGACTCCAAGATTTATCACAAAATATTGGAATGCTTCAAGTTGGAAGGAATCTCTGGGAATCATGAAGTCCAATCCCCAAGCCAAGACAGGGCCAGCTTAAAAATTAGAATTAATTCCAAAGTTTGATCAGATTGCTCAGGTTCACGTGAAGTTGAGTTGACTGTCTTCAATGTAGGTGACTCCACAATCTCTCTGAGAAAAAAGTTTCAATGTTTGAAACTAATGCCTAATCTGAACTTGTCATGCTGCAATTTGTGTTCATAGCCTCTTGGCTTTTGACCATTCATTCAATTCCAAGAAAAGTCTTCTCTCCATTATTTCAAGTGACAAACCATTATTGGGCAGCTTTATATAGCAATAGCATCTCTCCTCAGTCTTTTGTGCTTTGGGCTGACAAGGACCAGAGAGGAACCTTCCAATAACATTGACGAGCTTTAGCTTAGATGCATTAGGTTCCATGCCCATTACTGCAGTGTTCTCTAATTGATCCTCCTTCATTATGGGTAGTTAGTATTCACTGTGGGTAGTTCAGCATGTAAAGTTCTCCATACACACTCTTCTTTGTCCAGACCTGAGTGTTCAAACGCTTCAGCAGAGATATCTTTGTGTCAGATAGCAAAGCTCTGCTTCAAGACAGAAAAAATGCATAAAAATTTTCCTTTTCTCACCATATACACAATTTTCTAACGCTCTTCCAAAATCATTTGCCCTACATGATGAAATTCATAGAATCTTATGTTAGTTGTGGGATGATGGATAGAGTTAAACCTAGACGAGACTCAGAATTTTAGGGTAAAAAGCAGCTGCAACTCCCTGGATGGACTGAGGTCAACATGCCCCCCAATACAATGATAAACATCTGCTCAGAGAAGCAGAATGGAGTGTGGAATGAAGTAGAGACTATGTGTCCCCCTCTCCATTCTAATCCCAGGAGAATGGGAGAACGTTGTGGTACTGAGACCGTACATTACCCGTCTGACAAGGGAGAATCAAGATGTTCTGCTGCTGAAGCCAACAAGCCTGTTGAATCCCCTCCTCAGGTGCCAAGCCATGACCACCACCACCCTCCCATTAGGTACACTAATCGGAATTAAAAGGTGTTTATGACTAGAGCCACTCAAACTCCACCCAAACATAAAGAAAAGAGAATAAAAGTAAGTTGGGGACAGAGGGAAACTGGGAGAAGATCTCCACTGAAACTGTTGGAATCAGTCAACAGGCTGTGCATATCTTCTCCTTCCCCCAGAAGGATGTCTTGGGCGAGAAATATGCTCTGCACGCGTTAAATGTGGTTTTAGAACTAGAGCTTTTGCTTGTGCTTACCCTATACCATATTAGTAGATTGCTTCATAGCAGAGCTTGTGCTTGCTTAATATATGTATCAGTAGATTGCTTTAATCATATTTTTGCAGTAGACACAATCACCCACAACCTTTGAACCTTAATAATCTCTCACAATTTATATTAATAAAAAGTGTTATTCCGTAAACTGTTAAAGTGAGTCCTTGCAGTTGCTGGCAGCAGATAACACCTTGGCAGGATCTGTTGAGTCCCCCCTAACAAGGGTGGTTGAGGGGTTGACCTTGTGAATCTGTTGGTGAAGGGTCTCATTACGAGACACTGACAGACTGTTGGACACGAGGGTTTCAACTTTTCTGAGGGTACTGTCAGGCAAAAACCTAAACTCCCACATTTCATGTGACAGTAGTTATGGCCAATATACTATTTTGAAAACAGAAGAACCAAGACCAGATTTGTAATTGATAACATTTTCTAATTTGGAGTTAAATATGAAGTTGCTAAATGAGTTGAAGACAATTTGCACTGTTTTGCACAATTTGTAGTGATTATCAGAGATGCTCTCTCTAACTTAATACCTTACAGATTTAAGAGTCTGATATTTAAATGATGCATATTTGAAAACTTTGATCACAAGCTAATTCCCAGCTGAAGATATTCACAGCACTGGGCTGAACTCAGTAGCCACTTTTATTGGTACACAAAAGGCAGCTTACAGCAACAAACAATAGCTTGTTGCTACTGATATTCCAGGTGGGGTTTTTTGTGCTTCCATGTCTTTAATCAGAATTAATTTCATTTATCATATGTAGAGCTATAATGTTCATTATGTGTAGGATTATATTAGAATCTGTAACATGATTCTGTTAATTTGTGATGTGGGCTTTAACTTTATCCTCAACTAGAATAAATTGTCTTTTTTATCTGTGGAATAAAGATTTGAGGTGGAAATATTAAAAATATATTTCCCTAGAGCAAAACCAAACTTATGATTTCCTTCTTGAAATGGATTTAATTGCACAATAGGAAGAGGTGCTTCATGGTTATTTTGAATTTGTTTTATAGTACAGAAAAGTTCTATGAAAGTTTTCTCTTTCTTCTTCAATTCCTTAAAGGGCAGAAAGAGTTCAGAGAAGCTATAAAGAAATAAGTTCTGAACATTTGCACTTTTGTCCATTGCTATTTTATTGAGACCTCAAAGGCAACATCAAGGGAGTAGACAAAATGCTTTAGTTTTTAGTTGTATATAGATTTCCTATTTAATCATAACATGCAATTACTGTCATTTTATATTTCGAGTTATTTCTACTGTAGCAGCAAAACATAAACTTTATAAATATCACACATTTTCTTACATATTCTACAGTTTAGATAGGCTGTTTCTTATTTTTTGTGCAAGAGAGTGAAATAGATACCTAAGTTCATATTGAAAGTCTGCAGTTTTACTGAAAAGATAAAGCATAAGTAATTGTCTACACAGAGAAATAAGCTGTAGAAGTAATTTTGTCCCTATGGCACAGCAAAATTCCTGAATAAGTGACTTCTGAAACAGAGTAACTAAGTTGAAACAAAGAATCGACACAGAAAATTATGATTTTATAGTTGTATCATTTTATTTTTAGAACCTACAAGCCAGTTTCTCTGTGCAATGAGTGCCTTTATTTTTGAACCCCCTATTAAAAATGTGTTTTGAAGAAAAATGTGACTGCATAGAACACAACCCTTCTTACATCTATCCTGAGATCTGTTGCACTGAACAAAATAGTATGCACTGGAATTTCCTGCTGTGTTTGGAGAATAAAGGGATCAGAGAATCTATATTTTAAAGGTAATTCAAGTCAGGTTTGCAAGTGTACATTTTTCAATCCTCACTTTTTCCACGTAATTACACTTAATTACTGTTTGCAAGAGTAAGCAAAAGAATACAAGTGAGAGGCTTATTGAATTCTGGCTCCTAAATGCACAGCTTGTCAGTAATGGGTTGAATCAAAGTTTTAGCCTGCAAAACTCAAATCTGGAATTTAAAGATGAGTTTCACCGATGTAGCTTCACCATGTAGATTTGTGAGTTTCCATCAAAATATTTCTTTCTCTTTTTACCAGGAGTAAAGAAAGACACAACACACAGGAAAAAAAAGTCATATACAATGTATGGATATATGATGTGGATAATCATATGGATAGCTGTTATGACCTAAGACTATGGGTGTGCAGAGAGTGCCACACTGGGTTCATAGGATTTCTTAATACACAAAGACATGGAAGCTTTTATCCTCTAAATTTCTCTACTTTATTGCAGATTATCACAAATCCACAGAAATCACCACTAGAAAGTACACCTTAGATCAATAAAGCAAATATATATAAATATATCAAGCTATTACAAATTACTATCAGCAATCAATGATTAATCAATGTCAATCAATAACACAACAGTGATCAACTACAGCAACAAGCAATCCTATGGCAACAACCAATATAATAACAGCAACCAAGTAGGTACATTACAGGTTATAGTTAACTTATTAGTGAAGAAACTTATCAACAATATTAAAGCAGATATGCTTATGATAGGTTACTTTTATGGATATATATAGAAGGGGTATCAAGTGAAGTATATTTCAGACAGGGTGAAATCATCCCAAGGGGAGGATAAATCAGTCCCAAAGTTGGATCCAACCATCCCAAAGGTGTGAGGACAAACGAAACTGACCCCAAGGTGGGACCAAAGTGGACACAATGAGAGACAGAGTCACTTCAAAGAGGGTCCATGTTGCAGAGTCCGGAGTCATCTGGGCACTCTTAGTGAGCATCCAAAATCTTGTAGAAAAGTTCATGTGAAATTCAACCTTTTCAGGAAAGGAAAATTAATTATAGAATGAGAAGTTCTCAGAGAAAGAAACTCCATTTTAGATAAAAATGAAGCTCTTTTTATAGCCTAAAGATATAAGAGGGAGTAGGACTACACCACTTCAAGCAGTCAATAATGTTGTTAATTTTGATTTTTCCTCTGTAACAGCCAGTAATTAAATAATTAAATTACGCTTTCAGTTCTTCAAGACTAATTTTATTTTCCCTGGCTAATTCTACTTTTTCAGATGATAAATTGTCATTAGAGCTTCTTGGTTTTATTCTTACTGATGGTATCTCAGGATGTCTAGAGATTCTTGATACCCCAGCTGTCCTCCAAAGTTACCAGATGCATTTTTTAAGAACATTTCTGGTTCACAGGCCTAGTTCTGAGACTTCCAACTCCCGCTTTGGCAGGCAATTTCTCTCTCAATATTTTCCAGGAGCCATTTTCTTCTGTTCAGTAATTTTCTCTTTTTAACCAGGTGTGGTGGGTTGACCTTGGTTGGACGCCAGATGCCCACCCAGCTGCTCTATCACTCCCCAGCCAGACAGGGGAGAGAGTAAGGTGGAAAAACAAGCTGTGGGTTGGGATAAGGCAGTTTATTTAAAGCGAAAGCAAAGTGGAAGCTTGCACGCGCAAAAGCGAAGCAAAGTGAAAGATTGCATGGTTTATTCCCATCAGCAGCGATGGTCGGCCACTCCCGAGAAGCAGGGCTTCAGCACATGTGATGGTTTCTCAGCAGGCAGCTCACCGTATCGTGAGCTGACACGATATGGTCTGAAATATTCCCTTGGTCAGTTTGGGTCAGCTGGCCTACTTGGGTCCCCTCCCAGGATCTTGCCCTCAATTGAGGAAGGAATGTTACAGTGCTGATGCTGTGCTCAGCAGTAGCCAAAACACCAGTGTGTTATCAACACCCTTCTAGCTACCAAGGCAAAGCACAGCACTGTGAGGGCTACTATGGAGAAAGGAACTCCAGCTCAGCCAGACCCAACACACAAGACCACCTTTATGACTGCTCACATTAATACTGTAGTGAAAAACACTTACCATCATGTAAGTTGTTGGGCAAATATTATCAAAAATACAATACAAGTTTGCTGGTGCCTAGTTTCTGAAAAGTTATACTGGTGGAAATGAGGCAGAACAGTTACATTAGACACAGTCTTAGTTGGATGCAGGGGACAAAGTACTCCCTGCCTTCAGAAGAATGCTGTTAAGTCAGCAGAGAACATTTCTGTCAACAACTTGTAATGGGCATGGAAATAATGTGTGTGTGTTAAAGAGAAACACCTCAGAAAATCTGAGGATAAGCACTTGAGGTGTTATTATGCTGCATTTGTAATGCTTGATATTATCAGCTCTGCCCTTGTGTCCCTCCGTCTGATTTAGAAAAAGGTTGGTTCAGAATAGTTAATATTACAGTGTTTGTTGGTAAGCTGATTCAGCATCTACCAAGGTAATTGCAATTTATTTGTTGTTCAAATACCCATGATTAAACTGGGAGATTTTCACCTGAATTGTTTTGTTTGCCTTAAGAACTTTCTGAACCATAATTTAAATGGGTGTAGGCTGAAGGTACTGATTAAAAGTTGTTTCTTGTTTGGTTTTATTTTAAGTAGAAAGAAAATTTTCTGATAGTATAACAATCCCAGCACAATTTTGAAGAAGAATGTCTCTCTGTCATGTATAGAACAGATGCAGGATTGTTCTTCTTTTCCATCTCTTGCTCCCTTGTTCCTCCTACTACTTAAATAAAGTTTTAACTAAAGTACTTTCTGTTCTCTTCTTCCATATTGTGTTCGGCTTAAGATCACCTCTCTCCCCATTTTCAATCCCAAGTCCTGTCAAGCTGCAACTGCAAATACATTCAAACCCTGTAAAATGAGCCCAAGTAAATACTAGTATAGGTGAGAACAGTCTCACACTTCTCCTTTGTACTTAACCTTTCTCTGTTTCTACACTAAATCCTACTGTACCATGCAGAGTTTGAGGAATCTATATAGCCTTTTATTGAGAATTAGACCAGATAAGCCAAAGTTAAAAAGCTCACCCAGATTGCTTTCTTGGACCACCTACATAGATAAATAAATGACCCAGCATCTATTTCTTTTCAAGAATGCAAAAAGGAAGCAGCACCTGCCTGTTCCATGCAGACAGTGTAATTTTTTTTCTGTCTGTGAAGGTAGCATTCAGCTAATTTTTGTTCACTAATTTTTGTTCACTTGTATCATTGGGCTGATGGCAAAATTTGATTAGATAAAGCAGAGTAAAGAATGTGACTACGGGAGATCAGGGTAAATTTCTAATACCAGACTGATTTTTCACTAACATCATGTTCTGACCTTAGCAGGTTAAAAATTATGAGCTTTCTCTGTATCTTCTTCTTCTGTATTTCCTGAAATTTTGACAGCTTCTTTGGCACACTTTTTTCTGGTTATATAGCATTGGTTACATGGTATGGAGAGGTGAACCTCGATCTGGTCAGCAAATCTCCAAAACATTTTGTATTATAGTGCACTGAGCTTGAATAGCCCAAGCTTACTGCTCCTGAAAGTAGCACATCCTGTTATTTAGGGGCATCCTTCAACTCTGGACAACCCCATGACCTCTTATCTCTACCTTTCTAATATAACTTAGCCAGAATTCAGGTGAGCTTTGTACCATACAAAGCCTGACAAAGAGAGATAAATAGAAAAACAAGAACTTAGGAAACAAAGGTTGTTTTCTTTTCCACTTAAGCAATTTATTTTGTTGCCTCTTTTCTGTTTCTGCAGCCTTGTCTGTGGATTTCTTTCATTAAGCCTGTCTAAATGACAAAAACATTGTTTTCCAGGAAAAGGAGAAAATAGAAGAGCTAATGGGAAAAAAGAGATGCAGTTTGAAGCAGTAAAAAAAGATCAAGGGTTAATCTAAATCTTACTTATTGGGTTTTTTACATCCCTCTTAGTCTAACTTTTCTCCCTTTTGATAGGTGGTTTATACTTGAACAAAGCTAGCTGCTTTTAAGCAATGATTCTCTTCAACTTGGTCAACACCAAGACTGACCAGAGAGATGCCCATAAGGCAATGTTTTATCCTCTGGTGCCTGGAATCAGAGCATTTCCACAGAATTTGCAGTTCAGAAAATCACAGAGTAGCTGAGGTGAGAAGGCCTTTCAGGAGATCCCCTAATCTAACCCCTCTGCACAAAGTAGAGTCACCTACATAAATTTGCACAAAATCTGCATCCAGTCAGATTTTTAGTATCTCCAAGGTCTGAGACTCCACAACCTCTCTTGGTAACCCATGATTGTGTTTCACTACCCATATAGTAGGAAAGTGATTTCTTACATTTAACTGAAAGCATTTAATGAAATATATGTTCAGAGAAAATTTGCTTCGTCAAGGCAGGTTGAAGTTCACTAGACTAATAAACTAAAAATTGTATTCTTACATGAAGTTAGTTACCTGACATGGAAGAACTTACATCAAGTTAGTTACCTTGGCATTTTTTTATACCAATGTTCATTTTAGCTCAGAAAACCCAACAACTTCTTATGCCTCAGGAAACTTTGACTCATCTTTTTCTCCTGGAATTTCTCAGTAAAACAGAACACCAGCATATTAGATTGATGAAAAGAGATAGCTGAAAAACCAAAGCGGTGGGTTTTTTCAATTTCTTTACAGGCTTTTAAAGAAACCAAAGTTCATCCTGAGAGGGACAATTAAAATTAATAAAGGGGCTCTCAAGTGGACTTAGCATAAACACAGCACACAGTAAACCAGTAATATTTATGCTGACTATATAATCTTGTACTCAAGACAAGAAAACAGTTTCCCCAGAAGAGAAAACACATATGAAATTAATGAATGTGAAAAGGGCAAAAACGCAACAGGGTGCAAGAAGAAAATAGTGTCTGTAGAATTGTTAGGCTCTGTGGTCAGGGAAACAGCAGACAGAGAATAGTGGTTACCATGGTATTTCAGTGCTAATTTAGTGCATATAAATTTTTGGTAGCATAGTTGATATATCGGTCACAGACTGAAATGACATTAGTAAATGAAAGGCAACTATGGCACATGGTGTAATTTGCTTTGTAAAGATCCAGTGTTTAAAGATTCAGATGTGGATACTTCTGTTATTATAGGGGCATGCTAAAGTTTTTTCTCTGGTAAATATACCAGGATTAGTCAGCTGAAGAGAGAGGGATGTGAATTAGAAGAGCAGCCACACTGATCTGTCCATTATCGGACACAAAAGGTTGATGTCGTGTCCCTGGACCTTCAAGCTTTCAAGGTATCTGTTAACTGTTTCCCCAGTTAATGAGTTTCCACTTTGAAATACATTTTTTCCTCTCTTCATTAGTTCAAGTATTTGGTTGAAGTGAAAGAATAGATTAGAATGGTTCAACTTTAGTGTATCCTATAGGGCCAAGGAGAGCTGGTGAGTCTATAATAATTCTCAGTAGGGCATTTACAATTACAAGACCAACAAGAGATGCAGGATCTTTTACATTATTCTGCTTCATTCCACTACTTTTATCCTTTTTTTTTTTAATAAAAGCAAGCCTTGTTCAAACAGTACTGGTTATTGATTATATGAGCTTTTGGACAAAATTCAAGTTCAGAATGATAATATAAAACTGAAGAGAATGTCATTATTTAGATCTTGAACAGGTTAGTCTACAGGACTTAGGACAAGTAATAGAGTCATATATGAAGAAAGAACACACTGAAAAGACTGAATATGAAAGCAGGAAACAAGACTGAAAAGGTAGCATCATCTTTTGTCTTCTTGATTGCAGTGGGTTGATTTTCTAAATTATCATACCAACATGTTCCACAACCATAAAATGGCACCTCAACAGTCACAAGTAACTCTGCACTAGAGGCAATGAGATACAAAACAATTGTGAACATGGTGGCCTAAATGATGCTCTCAGACTGCAGGTTGGCAGGTAAAAGATTTTATTATAAACAAACTTGTTCTTTTTATCTGCTTTTCTTCTGTCCACGCGCTAATATATGTCATTGGTTAAGTAGTGTTGCTCACGCATCTGTATCTCATGGCTAATTGGTCTCTACCTTCTGTGCACGCGCCCCATCCTGTCTCCTGACAGGTCATCGGCGTGTCTTCTCATGTCCAAACACATTCCTCTATCTGCAGCTTTTTTTCTTCTCTTTCTCACACTTTCTTCCTTAATGATGTTTTACTTGTTCCTTTGCCAGGCCACAGCTGTAGCTCAAGGTCAAAGCTGCCTTACTACAAACATGTGACTGCACTGGTGTATATTAAAGCACACAAATCAAAATTTACAATGGTTTTATATGTCAGTAGAAAGACATACGAAACCTGATCTGATGCAGATTCCTTGTTGTGGACAGATGTTACCCAACATTTTAAAAAGCCTGATCTTATGAACTGATCTGCTGGTGCTTGAGTGACTTTGAACCAGCACCAGCTGTTGTGATTGCAACATATTTGATACGACAGAAAGAGTCCCAGAGACTGCTTTGTTGCGCTGCCAAACTGTGTCATTTTTACTGAATGTCAAATGAGCAAATATTCTATAGTTTTATCTCTTAGAACTGCTTGAAACCATGTCTTAACACCACTTCAGCACAATATATAACCTGCACTCATTTTTGCACATTGGTTCTGAATTATTCTATGAACATTTTAGTTTAGACATAGTTTTATTTTGGCTGGTTAACCATTCCTCCTCATGCAGACAGATTTACTATGAATTCAATTATATTGCATTTGGAACAAGGGGGACCAAACAAAAGCGCTTAAAAGTTAGTGATATGAGTCTGTGCAATTTAGTGTTCTAATAATGAAAGACTATAGGCTCTCTTTTTTAATTGAACTCTTTTTCGATGCATCAGTATTAAAATACTGCAAAGAGGTCGATCTTCTTCATGCTATATACTATCTCCTATAATTTGAAGATTTAAAAAATTCCTTAGACAATAGTCAGAACCATATATTAAACACAAAGGGAAAGATATTGATAGCTGAAGGATAGCTGAATTGCTATCCTTCTGAGATCTCCATTCAGGTCCAACTTAGAAACTCTAAAGTCATAGAAATCTTAAATGACAGCAAGATAATGGTCTTCGATATTTGTTACTTATTAATCTTAAATTCAATGATAGCAAAATAATGCTATTTGAGATTTATATGCTTAATTATATAAGCAGTTCTTCAAAGCCCTAAACCCATATTTTTCATTCTTTGAGTTTAGTGGTGGTGTGTAATATATAAGAACTCCACTATTTTCCTAAAATACTTTTGGATTATCTTACCAGTCTTTTATTTTCCCCTAAAAAGCATTTTGATTATACATATGGACAGCTGCCATTGTAGCTTCCAATTTCCAAGTAAGGCTAATTCTACTTTTGGCAGTGGCTCTTCACAGTAAATAGTCTGGAAGGTAATAAAGGAGAGAAAGTGTATTTTCAGACACAGGTCTTTCCTAGACAATACAGTATAACATAGGAATAAAAAGGCATGGAGTCTGTAAACTTTTTCAGTTCCGATCTTCTTGAGTATCATACTTGCTTAATTTTTATTCTGAGTATTCACCTGAATCAATAACATAAAAGTTATTGATTAGGAGGTAAATCCATTTAATAAATATTTTGAAAATCTGACATAACTTTGATCTCAAGGGTTTTAATTAAAATTTTTTAGGGGTTGTCTTCCCCAGTCTGACCTACCTTTGATCTGCATTTTCTAATCACTTGCCTTTATTTTTCCATTGGTGCGTTTTGTAGCTTCTACCTTCCTTTGGCATTTTCTGTAAGAAGGAATGTAGGCTGCTTGTCATCAGTTCTGCAGTATGCCAACCAGAAAATGTCCTCCAACCTACTCCAAATCCTTTGGCAGATACTTAATTCTGGGACTGAGAACCCAAAGACCAAGGAAATTATATCTTCTGTTTCATTTCTGATTTACTACAGCCTGCTCTATCTAATGGCTGTAGCTCCTACAGCCTTAAAACAGGGTGAACAGTCAATGTTTAAATAACATATCGCTCACCTCTTAATCACAGGACATGCTCAGTCCATCACAAGGCCCTAACTTACCATACAATCATCCCTACCTTGGATCATGATGACTGAAGAATTACTGCACACCCTTAGTATGCTACAAAATCCAGATATTATGTACTCATATGAAATGACTACAGAAAACCCTTTAGTTCTGAACGTCCAGATAGGATTAGTTGTTGTCTAATCAAAGTCTTATAATCATGAAGATGATGTGATGATGTTTATTCTGTGTGAATAATATAACAGTAAATTGTTTTGAGACATTTTCAGGTTATGTTTTAGGAAAGGAAAATTTACTTAGCTGAACTTACCAATGAATGATTTCTTTACCACTAAAATGAGAGTAATTGAATTCCAAGTAAATGAAAGATAAGGATGAGAGCAGACAACAAAGATGGACAGTGCATAAGTTAATTACTGATAAGGTAATAGCAATTGTATTGACATTCAGAGGGTGACAGTGCAGTATGTACAGCAAAAACTATTTGGGCTAAATTTATTTTTTAGTCTTTTCTGGAGCTTATCTGTACAGCACAGCTTACAGCATAGTCACAGAAAATATTAGCCCATGTCTGTTAGATTAATTTTATCTGTTTTAAATAGGGAATAAACCCCAAGCAATTCAGCTGCATTACCAAAAGTAAACCGTCCTAACGTTTGTGATGTTTCAGGCTATTTGAAGGTGTTTGATGGATCCCCAGTGAGATTCCGTGTTTTTTCAGCACTAATTCAGCAGAAAACCTTTATGAAGGTCTGTAATAGATTTTCTCTTTAAAAAAATTCGGTGTCACCTTGAAAGTAAATAGCAACGAAGAAAGCAAACACAGGAAGGTTTTAAGAAATGTTTGTAAAATTAAACCAAGAAAGCAGTAACACTACTTTTAAATTAAAGAGGAAATCCAATCAAAGAGTACTAACTTTGACCAAAATTATTAAAATTAGTCATTCTTGGAGGTTATGAGATGTTGAGTAAACTGCTGTGCTTCTTCAAATTCATTGCAGTAACAAAGGATACAAAAACTAACCCAACATATCTCTATTTGCGCATGATATAAGCATGTCACCTATTAACTGATGTTTTAGGAGACAGGAACACTTGACCGTTTACTTATATAATACAGAATTTTAGAATTAGTAAAGTTGTAGTAGTATTAATAGAATAATTCAACAGTTTTTCACACCAGTTAAATGAGAAAACATATAAAAAAATGATCCTTTATCTTGTTGGTACAATCATTACTAATATTATCATCACTAGTCTCATTAATGTTATTATGTAGTTTTCCTTAACTATTCCTTTTTTAATTTTGATTGTTTCTTGACTGATTTTCTTAAAAATCAAATTCAATTGATGCCTAAAATATTGCTAAGAAAAAACTCCAAAGCAGTTAATTGAGGGTGAGATAAGGAAAGGGTTTAATTTGTGCCTAGGCATAGATGTTACAGGACGCGTGCTCAGGCTGTGCTTGAGATGTTACATTTTATAATACTGCTTGACCAACCCAAGTTGCGTCCATCCCATAGCTTTTACCCTGGTCCACCCCCAGCCCACTCCCTGGGAATTGGGTCTGGGGGCTTTTGGGACCACCTCTTCATCGTCTTCATCATCTTCAGAGTACAGAGGGTACGCGGTCACCCAGTTCTTGACTGTGTTCTGTTGTTCAGGCCAGGATATGAGTGTTCTCTAAACAGCCTAGGCCTTGCCTTGACAAAAGACTAAACATTTTCTACTGAATTCAGGGATAGAATTGATATGGGGAGCATGGAATGGGGTAAGAGGGTTGAGAAATGTGTAAACTAAAGGGTGCTAAAGGGTGAGGAATAAGGACTGCTGCTTCTAAAATCTACTTCTACTTCTTATAAAACTTAGAAAACTGGGAAAATAAGAAAAAACCAGGTGGACCTTATGGCATCAAATGATAGAGCAGACTAACTATCCACCTACTGTAATACCAAAATAATTTTAAATTGAAGTGTTAAACACCAGAAAGATAAGTATTAAACACAGAATTATATTTGCTGTTGGTACAAAATATAATTCTGAATCTTTCTGCATTCTCTGGTCTCAAGGTCTTTTTCACTGTTTAAGTAGAATAATTAATTCTGAGATTCATGTCTCTAATGAATAGATGAAAATGCTGTTATTAGAACATGTTATGTACTGTATGCTGAAAAGACTCTAATTTGTCTTGATATGAATTATGCCTTTCATAATTTATGTCTTAAAGATCAGATATTGCTTTGAACTGACCTACATAGCATTAAGTAAATGTCAATGCTGGGCAAAAGCCTTCCAGTGTTGGTGACCTGAACAGACATGTTGTGCCAACAGTACATCAGGTTTAACAAAGAGATATTCAGTGATTGCATGCAGATATTTTTTTATTAGCATTATTTTTCATCAATATTAATTGCTCTCAGTTTGCTTTATAATATCCTGCAAAAACTATGTGGAATATCCTATGGAAAACACCATGTGCTCAATATACAGCACCTGCTTTAAACGAAAGAAATTCTTCGCATGATAAATTCTGTTTTTATTGACACCTATGAAGGGTGATTGAATTGTTATTCCTCTCTGTTGAAGATATGGTTTCAGGAACACAAAAGTAATTTTCATCAGGAGGAGAAAGTATCCTTAAATACAGGATGTAAATCCATATGTATGGCATGGTTTATAAGAAGACAAAATAAAGAATTTTAGTCAATAATAAGAAAAAGTATTTATTACATTAATAGGCGATTCACAGTAAGCCTGTGAAAGATGATATGCTATATTGAGGAAGAACATACCACGTGGTAAAAACCAGGAGAAAGCTGTTGCCAGTGTAACCGATGGCCATAAATCCATTCTGACTGTAGGTGCCTGGGGTTCCCTATGTAGGTCAGCACAATTTAGACCTTCAGCACTTTATTTTTCTTTCTTAACAGACTCTGGTATAATAATTGAGTAACTCATTAAATATCACAGACTAAGCAAGATCAACTTGCACTCATGCTCACAGAGAAGTCCTTAATGAAAAATTCTTAATGATATCATATGTTGTTGTAATAATGCAGCAACAGAGGCAATTTCCTGTGGTGTAGTTTTTAGAATTTGAATCATTATCTACTGCACACTTGCACTGTATCTACTCTTTCATTATTAGCCTTGATTTTTTCTTCTTCCAAACTCTTGCACATCTCTGGATGCTGAGGAGCAGTTTGGCATGTCAGCCCCCGAGTACCTCCACAACCACCCTGTAAGGCAGGGCATAGGAGCACATCTGGGGAGCCTGTTCTGCCCTGCCCAGCCTCCGGCACAGTGAGGCTGCGGTGGGGCTGCTGAGACAGGAACCAGGCCTAAAAGAGTTAACTGAGATATCTTGACCTGCTAAGAAACCCCAATACCTGTTTTGCTAGAAGAACATTTTAGGAGCACTGGTTAATATCATGTTCTGTTCTGCTCAGTGGACCAAAGGCCTTATTATAGAAAGAATAGGAGTAGTACACACACAGTAATAAATTAGGTAAACTAGACGTTTGAATAAGACCTAGAAGGCCCAGAGCCAGGATTTTGCAAGCTTGAAGAATTCAGGTCCCCTAATTGAAGAGGTCAAATTGAGGAAGATGTCCATGGCAACCACCAGAGGGATGAAGGCTTGAGGAGAAGACCTCCACAACAGAAGATTGTGCATGTCTGGAAAGACTCCGCCCAGAGACTAGCCTGCTTATTAATACGTATGTTAAATGATGTAACCATGTATCTAAAGTGTATAAAATAGCTTGCTTTTGCACTTTCAAGTCAAGCAAGTTTGTCCAGCGTGAGCTGGCTTGCTCCAATGTTGAATAAACCTTGCTGCTCAAAGATCCAAAAGTCTATGAGCAGTTCTTTATACCGGATTTTTTTTTGGATTCACTACTAAAGGAACAGTTGCTTCTCTCTCTGACATGTCTCTCTGAAAAACTGTTTTGTGACTGGATTTTGACCATAATGACCGCTTTATCCTCAGGAAATTTCTTTAAAGGAAAACAGCAATCTTTGGCTCTGGACATGTGTCACCTTACATTTGTGAAGTGATGTCCATGTGGAGAGCTTGTATGATGCTCTACAAAGACCAATGTAGGTACATTTTTTACCAGTTACAAAAGATTGTTTAAGTCGTGGCTTTTTAGACTCCTTAAGAAAAATATGAACATACTTTTCTGTACAGTCAATTCTTTCAAATACTTCAAAGGACAAACCCTCCTGAAGGTGACCAATAGAAAAGAGAAAGAACCATCCAGCCTCTATTTCAGTACTTGTTAAATTGTATACAGCACTTCCATATTTGCAATATTTCTGCCAAAGCGTGAGCATCCTGGCATAGAATTGTTTCTTTCTCTTTCAATATGACCTTTTAATAGCCTGAAACTATGAATGACAAGTAGAACCATGTTTTCCTGTCACCTATTTTGTTTGTGTATACCAAAATGCAACTCCCTGTTTCACAAAAAGTGGCACAACAAGGTGTTCATTTTCCAGTGGCCAGAAGTAGAACAAGAATGACTTAATTTCTTTTACTTTTCCAAGTTCTTTCCTCTGTACTTTTTTTTTTAATATTATTCTTAAAATACAGTCCATCAATTTCTATCTGGTTCCAGAGATGGTAAATTTTGTCTCTTTGTACTCATTTCTGCAAGTACTTGTTTCCTATAGGTGCTGTTTTTTCACTTTGTTTCATTCTCATATTGGAGTTAATTACATTTAAACAAAGAGTAGTGCTCAGGTTGCCATTGGTAATCTTAATAACAATTAGCAATTACAATAGTATACTATATAATGATTGCTCATTGTTATTAAGATTACCAATGATTAAGGATTTTCCTGTGGGGAAATTGGGTTGGCTTTGGTGTGACAGTAAGCCTACCTTCTGTGAAAGCAGCATTGATTAAGTGGCTCTTGTGATTCCTCATATTCTACCAAGAGGACATTCTGTGTACTTCAGTTACATTTTGTTACTTCACGTCTTTCCTGAAAAGCTAATGCTTTTAAATGTAATATTACAGGGGAAATAATCCTTGGTATCATACTTTTAAACTGAGAAGAAAGTCTGGATATTTGCTGTGCAGAACCTGTAGGAAGTCCGGGACAAAATCAATACTTTGATCACTACTTCACTTCTTGATCTGGGTCATTTTTACACCTATAGCTAATGACCTTTTGAAAAAAACTGTACAGTACCTAGTCTAGGTATAAATATGAAACTTTATTCTCCAGAGTTGTTAGTCTGATACTTCTTAATAACACATAAGTTCACTATGCATTAACTATGTAGGATGTTTGACATTTATAATTCTAGACCAGAAGACAGGCATTGGAGAGCTGAAGCACCAACTCTGTCCTTACCTTACCCTGTGGCCTTAGGAAGCCTCTTCAACTTTTCAGTTTCTCCATCTGAAAAATAGAGATAACATTTTCCTATCTAGGTAGCAGGAGTCCTTTTAACTAATTCATGTCTTATCAATTTTATGCAAAAGTAATAGAAGTCAGTCAGTTCTGCAAAAATGATTTAGCAAATGGGTTTTAGTCTGTTGAGAGACCATTTAAAGACCTTTGGGAATTAGTATTTTCAAGTCATGATCAGTTTAACACACTTTGGAGGAATCTTCACCAGTCATGGAAGAATAAGCACCTTAGGTTTTTTGGTTTACAAAGGAAAACCCTGAAGAGATATATGATAACAGATTTACAGACCCATGAAAGTATTGTATAAGATGACAGTGGTACTGTTACTCACCATTTCTCACAGTTCTGGAACTTGGGGACAATTGGTAAAACTGATAGATAGTAATTCCAAAAGACATATAAGTATGGTTTTATACAGCAGGTCATGAATATCTGAAGCTTCCTGCCACAGGAGTTCATGGAAAGAGGAAGTATTTTGAGGTTCAAAAAGGAGCTGAGCAGATTTATGGAATTTAAGCAAAGAATCTAGTAGTTTAATAATTTGCTCTTCTGATCTTCTTTGCTTTTTGTTTTAATGAAGATGTGAACTGATATTTATGGAGAACTGTTGGACTTTTTTCTAAAGAAAAATGAAAGGAAAATGTTTGAGAAGGTCTTGAGTTCAAAGCTTTAAAAACACTTGCCATGAAGAAATCTTGCTATATTAATCATTACAGACTTATACAAGTTTCTTCATGTTTCCCATTTTCTTGGGAAATCCACTGACAAAAATGTTTAAAATGTTATATTATAGGCTTTTGACACATTTTTTCTCTAACAGTTTTATAAATTCTGACTTAATACATTTATTTGAATAAAATAATCCTACCAAACTAAATCAAGCAGCTTTTAACTTATTCTCTGTATTAACCATATTTAATTCAAAGGTTTTAAACTTCAGCAACTACCAGTGCTTAGAGTTAAAATCTCTACCTGCAAAGTTCACAAAAAGAAAGATATTTCCCCTCTCTCTGAAAGAAGAATTCTTCAATAAAGCAGAAAGGACTGGGAATCTCTGAAAAAATAAAAATTCCCTTTTTTTGTAAGATGAACCTGAACTAAATTGTAGAGAATAAAATGTCAAAACATCTTTATATCTACAATCAAAATATGAAGTTGTTGAGCTTATATTTATACAAAGAATGTTTATGCAGTGCAAAACCCATTAAATTATCATTAGACAGTTAAAATACTTATTTCTGTTCTGTAATTTTTGAATGACTAAGGGGGATGGAGGTTTTATGAAGTGTTGATTTACTATTTGAGAAATGTCACTTTTTGTAACAAAAGAAAGGCTGATTTTCTATTCATGCCAACTATTTACATTTACTCAAGTAAAAGTACTTGAGGATTCATGACAGGTTTTTTTTCCTTTTCTATACAAAGATTTTTTCAAAATAAAATGAAAGGCAATTTATACTTCCTCATCTCTATCAGTTCCTTCTTTCCAAAAAAAATGTCATCTGTTAGTGCATTACTTTTAAAGTATTTTTCTCCAAATCTCTTTATCAATTTGTGCTCCTCCTAGTTTTCAGACCACAGAAGTTCTTATGACCTTTTAGTGATATTTAATATTTTTCTCTAGCTAATCACGAAGGAGTTTTAATGCTGTCAAAAAAACCCAAAAAACAAACAAACCAAAACCCTATTTGCTTTTAATCTTTTTATTTTTCAGAGAAGATAAATGTCAAGCTTTGTTCTTTGAATACAGCTACTCCCTTATTACAGCTTAGAGCAGTGCAGATACATAACTGTCTGTCTCCAGACACCTTCACAAAAAGAGTTGTTAATCACAGAGCGTTCTGCCATGCATGGATTTTCTTGAGTTGTGGTGAATATGGTAGTAACCTTCTCACAAGTTGGATATTCTGCATTTTTATTAACTAGGACATTGTCTTGTCAGGAAAACACTTCATCATGTGCTTACTGATAGACTTCTTTCAACTTTCTTTTAGCAGCACATTGAAAATATTGATCCTCCTTTATCTCTGGCCTATTTAAATCCATTCCATCTGCTATTCATCTTCTGCTCTCTTTTCTATTTTCTACCTTATAATGCTGAATCTGCCTTGCCCATTCTCCCACTCCCCAGTATTTTTTGGTTTTCTAATTATTTTTTTCTTATAAACCCTGCTTACCACACCTGACAAGGCAGGAATTACCTGGTGGTTCAGGCACTGACCAGCTTCCCAAGCCTCACCATAGATCATATAGATAATTTGCACACTAAATGAGAACGACTGTGCAAATATCCACATAAGAAAATTATTTTCTGTTCAATTTATTCCAAAAACCTAATTGTCAGATCATAGATGAAGAGAGAGACATATTATTCAAGATTATTTTGACTAACAAAGCAAATTTTATTTTTTTGCAATTTTTCTTCTGAGCTTTTTAGTTGTTTATTTAATATCTAGTGCAGAGCAGAATGGTCAATGGTGACTGTAATTTCAGTTGCTCTGAGAACTATTATTGCATATAGCAGTATTTTTTACATACATAATCCTTAAATCAAGGTAAAGAGTACAGATGGTGGGATGCTTGACTGTATGATATTCAGAGGTCCATTTAAAAACTATAATGACCTCTAAAAATTTATAAAGTTTTGAGTACTCCAACTAAAGAAACATACCTTAAATTGATAAAGTCCATTCATCATTTTACCTGCAAACTGGAAACCCAGAGTGATTGAAGTGGGAGGAGACCTCTGAAGATCATCTAATACAACCTCCTGCACAAACCAGGGTCATCACCTACAACAGGTTGCTCGCAGCTATGTCCCACTGGATTTTGAACATAACCAAATGTGAAGACCCAACAATATCTTTGGATAACCTTTGCTAGTGTTTGATCACCCTCAAAGTAAAAAGTATTTTCCTACACTTAATTGGAAATTTTTTCTGTGTTTCAGCTTGTGCCCATTGCCTCTTGTCCTGTCACCGGCCATCACTGAGAAGAATCATGTACGTTTAATCAAATGTACATTAAATAATTTTTCTGACAATACTAAACTGGGAGGAGCTGTGGACTCCCTTGAAGGTAGAGAGACTTATGGAGAGATCTGAATAAACTAGGGAGCTGGGCAATCACCAAGCATATGAAATTTGACAAGATCAAATTCTGGTTTCTCCCCCTGGAATGGGGCAATTCTGGTTACAGGTAAAAATTGGTGGACAAGAAGCTGAAGAGCAGCCCCATGGAAAGAGAAATGCAGGTCCAGTTCAGTGTCACATTGAACATGAGTCAACACTATGCCTTGATATTCAAAAGGGCCAATCATGTCTTGAGGTGCATCAGGCATCACCATCTGGCTGAGGAAGGTGATTGTTTCACCTTGCTCTGCACTGTGCTGGTGCAGCCCTACCTCGAATGCTGGGTGCAGTTTTGGGCACCTCAATACAAGAGGGATATCAAAATATCAGAACATGTCCAAAAGAGAAGGACTGAGATGGTTAAAGGTCTCAAGGACAAGAATTATGAGGAATGACTGAGGTCACTTGGCTTGTTTAGCTTGGAGAAAAGAAGGCTGAGGTGTAACATCATCGCACTCTACAACTTTCTCAAGAGGGACAGCAGAGGAAGAGGGTGCTGATCTCCTCTCTCTGATGACCAGCACTAGGATACAAGGAAATGGAATAAAGCTACTTCAGGGGAAAAGGAAAAAGTTTTTCACTGAGTGGGCGGTTGGCCACTGGAACAGGATCTCCAGAGAAGTGGTCATAGTACCAAGCCTGTCAGAGTTCAAGGAGCATCTGGATAATGGTCATAATCATATGGTTTAGTTTTAGGTAATCATTGCAGTAAGTGGGTAATTGGACTCAATCATCCTTATAGTCCCTTCCAACTTGAGACATTCAATGATTCTGTTTCTCTCCTCTTTACTCCCCCCAATCAAATATTTATACACATTAATAAGATCACTCCTCTCCAGGCTGAACAGTTCCAGCTTGTTCAGTCTCTCCTCTTAAGGCATATACTCCAGTTGCTTATTTATCTTTGTAGCCTTTCACTGGACTCACTCCAACACATCCACTGCTGCCTTGAAATGAGGATCTCAGTGAGCTCAGCACTCTTCTGAATAAATGAAAATTTTTTCAGGAACCCATTTCACTGATGTGTATCAGTGGAGCTGGGGGAAGGGAAGGATTATCTCCCTTGACCTGTTGGCAGCACTTCTCCTGCTGCAGCCCAGTAGGTTGTTGTCATTTTTAGCCATGAGGGCACATTGCTGGCTTTGATTCTGCTTGGTGCCCACCAGCACCACCATAAACTTCTCTGCCGAACTGCTCTACAACCAGTCTCAGCCTGTACTGATAACTGGAGTTATTTGTCCCTAAGGCTAGAACTCAGCATTTCTACTTGCTGAAATTCATGAGACTTCTGTCAGTCCATTTCTCCATTTTTTCAAGGTTGTTCCCAATAGCTGCACAACAGTCTGGTTTAACAACTACTCCTCCTACTTTTGCAACATCACTTGTATGATTCAGGTCAAACAGTGAACAATGTTAATAATTGTTATATATATTTCTTATCTTATAAAAGACAAAAAAACCCAAAAATTGTCTTGCATTTACCAGCAAGTGTTCATATATATAGATCAATTAGTTCTTGTATATACCCAGGTTAACAAATGTAGCTAATCTAAGAAACAAAATGCCCAGTAACATTTAGTATGCAGACAAAATATAAATTCAATGCCTGAAGATTGCATATTTTTGAATGCTACAATAAATTGTAATAAACAGAATAAGATTATATGTATTTTTATTTTTGCCTGAAAATGCAGTCTCTAAATCATACTTTTTGTAATGTAAAATTGTATTTGTAAATGTGTAATACAACATGATTTATCTTCAGGCAAGACAGCTTACTTTGGAAGTCTTGATGTTTTCATTGGCAAAAGACGTTTTAGAAAATGCAGGTGTTTTATATTAAAAGCACAGCAGCTGAAACCAGTATTTATTGATCAACAGAAATAAAATTTTAGTAGGCAGGCAAACTATCAAAATATAATTATCAGAGTTTTAGTACCAGTTTGACAATACTAATATAGTACATACATATGCAAAGTATTTGTTTCATCCCTGAACTTGGCAGAGAAATGCAGTGAGGAAGGCTTTGTTTTCACACCCCCTGTGATGGTGTGTATCCCCCCTGCCCCTTTTCTGCTTAGGCAGTAGACACCAGTGATGGTCCTGATTGCTCCATCTGGCTTCAACTGGTCTCTGGGAAGACAGATAACACACAATAGCTAAGGGCGATAAATCTTGCTGAGTTCTAGTTGAGCATGCGCCAACCAAAATACGGCTGGTATGCAAATGTGACTAGAAGTCAATCACATTAGTCCATAAATTATGGACACCCTAGGGTCCATTGAGTTATCCTTCACAGCAGTATGCTGCATGCCAGAATCTCTTGATTATATTAAATATTGTATGACCAATATTTACAATATGAAGAACAGCTATGTTATCTTTAGGAGATTAAGGAAATTAAAAAGCTCTAGATTTCTAGAAATTATTTCATGCTGGTTTTGACTGTCTATAAAAATTCTTCCAAGTGTTTGTCACATTTAACTATATAGAATTGCTTAATTACTTGAATAGAAAATAATGAAAGTTAGACTTTCCCATTTACCACTGTTTTATTTGCAGAATGAATCATACAAATATTTTCACAACTGGAAAATCTTCTTTCAGTGATTTGGATTTAGCTTATTACCAAAGTACTAAAAAGCAATTAAAAGTTTTGGAGACTAATTTGTCAGAGTCTCTTTTCAAATACAGATTGTCACAATAATTGCTTATGTCATATGTCACTTTCAGTAGAGATGCCAGGAATGGCTGGAAAAAACTTTTTTATATGCTTTATGGAAGTGAATTTAATTTGATGCCAAAACTGAGCATGAAACTCCCCTTTCCCAATAACATGGGTCTTTTAAGCTAGTCGTGTGTAGGCTGTTTAGTCTTCATTTCAGCAACTGCACATAGTGGTTTCTTTCCACATCAGAGCTTTTTTTCCTCACAATCAGATAAAATATCTTTTAAACTTAAATTATGTGCTGCCATTTCAGCTTTGGGGCTAATGAACAAAACTGAACTCCTTGCACTGAAGTCTTGACAGTTCAAGGAGGTCTGAATGTTTGCAATTTAGGTACCATGTACTCAGCTGATCAACTTTTCAGTAAGTATACCTCTTTCATAACTGTGAAATCACCAATGTTCTCCATTAATGTGAGACTTGCCAAAAGCTTAGCTAAATATACTGACTAAATCTCATTTTGTGTATGTGAAAATAAATAGTTTTCTTCAATCAGTTACTTTGTTTTCACATTAAAGCTTGAAGCCTAATGACCCTTTCTCAACCTGTCATAATGGGATTTCTACATTGCTTCAACTTGCTATTCTTATTTTTATACAGCAATATTAAGTATTTCTTTTTTATGGAAATTGAACTGGCCAGAGTTACTTGTGTGAGGCCAGAGTTATTCATGTGATCTAATCTTTTAATCCCAGATGTTTTGTACATCCTCTACATGTTCAGGACCATTGCATCACACATCAGACTAATTAGTTCTGCATCTGCCTGTGTTTACAAGATTTTTCAAAAGTAATTTCCTAAAATTTGCTGAAAGGTATTTTAACGGATGTGTGGGATGGAAAGAAAATTCACTCTTCCTCAATTCTTTGGTTTTTTTGTTTTTCGTTTTTGTGTTTTTAAATTAAAATTAAACACAAAATAATTCCCCTTAAGGTTTCACAATCAAATTTAATTGAATTATTCTATGCTGATATAATGATTTAATCATCTAAATGTAGTAATTTAATTAAAAATATGAGATTAACATGAACTTTCCACTGATCATTTTTTTTTGGTTCTTAATATGATGCAGTACATTTTCTCAGTGTATTTGTTTTTCTTCTTGTCTCATTACTTTCTTAAATTGACTAAGATGGTTGACAGGCTTATTCTGTCAGATTAAAAAAATTGACATTAACTGAAATAAAAAAGAAAAAAACGACAGTATAAGCTAAGAAGTTTTCAAGCCACTAGTGGTTCTTTTTGTTTAATAGGCAAACTCTTCATATATTTCATTAGTTGAAGATTGGGTAAAAATAAATTAATAGGAAAACATAGAGAGAGAAACTGCTATACTGAATCTTCAACATTTTAGTAGAGTTTTAGTGAGCTTGTATATCTGGGAAATATACATGTATTAACCTCTATGGGCTGTGCTGTACTGCAGAACAGAATAATTGCAGATTTAAGTTTCTATATTAAAGAATCTGGGACCAGATCTGACACGAAAGCTGTATACACATTTTTAGAATCTCCATACTGTTCTACTGTCTTCCCTTTTCTCCTTTCGTATAGATGCTAAACTTTATCTTTGACTTTAATTTATTGTAAACACTTCTGTCTTGAATTTGTCTTCTCTTTTATCTAGTAGTGATTTATTTGCAAGAATCTATTTTGTAAGTGGTAAACACCATATGATGATATATATTCTAAAGACAGTGCATACCCTCATGTGGCTCAGATGAGCTAATATCAATTGTTTTCTTCATATGTTTTCCTGGATGGGCAGCAGATGCACATGCTTCTGAGTATCTTATGGATTAAGAGCCTACACTTCTAATGGGTGACTTTCTGTTTTGTTTTGGAATTACAAGAAACCCGTTTAAAGATAGAGTATTAAGGACTGAATGTAATTTTGAAATTGACTTTGCATATATGTGTATGTAATAACAGAAAGAATGATTAATTGCTTATCTATGCATTTGATATTTGAGCATAACTTGGCTAGAAGAAACTGAAAACATTTTATTGGATGTAGCAGTTACTCTGAAGTGAAAAAGATATTTCTGTGAGAAACTAAACCCATTGGCAAGACAGTGCAATAGTTTTCAAGGCAGGACAGAAGCATTTTATGGAATTTAACGGGTCTCTCTAGTTCAAGGATTAGGGTCTACAGCTCAATGCGAAATTGCTCCAAAGTAGAATTTGTGTGATGCTTATAAGTGAAGTCATCTAAATGATAGTAGGAAAATTATAGAAGAGTTATACTTTGCTTCATCAGTGTCTCAATATATTATACTGTTGAAGGTGCTCTAAATAAAATAACTCATTTGACTAGATGGTGATAAATAGTACACTGGTTGCTGTGACAGCTACATTTTGCTAAATGATCCTTTTCCTACTCCCAGGTGCTCTGTTGTTGCTAAAACATAAATTGTTTGTCACAGGAGAACATCTGCCATCTATATTAACATTTAAAAAAAAACAGAAAACCAAAAACCACAGAAGTCAAATGACCAAAAACAACAAAAAAAGAAACACGCAAAAATCCCAGGACGTTATAGGGCTCTTCACATTCCAAGAAAGCCAGATCTGTGGGCTTCACATTTGAGATTGATGCAAAAGACATTAAATGAGGAGTAAACACTGCACGTGCACCAACATGTAAAACCTACGGTAGTACAACCAGAAGTAACTGCACTAGTTTCCAAGCATGATGGAAAAATATTACTATCTCTAGGTAATGAATAATATGCCTCTGATATGTTAATTTCATAATCTTAATATCAGCTGTGGTAACTTTCAATGTCTGCTACAAAACAACTATACTGTCAGCTTCAAGTTTTGCAATAATATACTTTCTGAGATGAAAAATATTTGCTAAGGGATCACCTCTGAAATGTCCATAAGGTGATGCTGATGACTATTATATTACTGGCAGAAATTTAGTGCTGACAATTAAAAAGGAACCGTGATCATGTGGTTAGACTAAATTTAATTCCATATTTTAGATCTGAATAGAAGACAGAGTTTTTTAATTATATATCTTCCCAAGTGCCACAAGAGCTGTCTGTGTTTACTGCAGGTGTTCAGGACACTTCTTTACAGAGGAATTACACTGAAATAATCTGATCTAGCCTAGTCTAGACTGGTCTTCTAGACAGTGTTTGTGACAGCCCCATCATCTAATTATACATCTCCCTGATGGACTCTGCATATAGCTTTTATCATATTTAATGGAATAAGGATTATCTCCTCTTCTAGCTCTTTTCTTCAAAGGAGTTTTTAAAAAGTTTTTTCCTCATCTTTCTCTCAAATTCAGAATCCAAGAACTGTTTTGTATCACAGTGAGACACTTCATTGATGTGCTGAATGTGCCCTGACACATGAAAAAAAACAGAAAAAGTAATAGGAAATAGGTATTTAAATGAGTGATTGTTTGTTTATTTTTCTTATCTGCTTTAAAAGTGACTGGAAGAATAGTGCATTTCTGTGACTTCAAAGATGTTAGGAAGCAAGTCTGAAATGGTTTCACGCCTTTTTGAGTTTAGTTGATTATATCTTAGAAAACTAACATTTTTCACTTTCTCATAATATTGACTCTAATGCAGCAACAACAGAAACGACAATATTTAATAAACTATGAATTATCAGAATTATGAATTAGTCTTCACTTTGCTCCAGTTTGCATATTAGGGACTTTAGACTGTGAGTGATTAAATGGCTTTACACTGTTCTGCTTTATACTTGGTCATTAGCTTATGTTCCTATGCCTTATTTACTACAGCAATTTCAAACTCTCTTTTTGTTCATATTTTCTTTCTGTCTCCATCTATATTTTTGCAATATGTAAAACCACTCCACTGCAAACATCTAAGTATGAAATATCAAATTCTTAGAGAATCACAGACATGGATTTAAGACGAGTTGCTAAAAACTATTCTGGTCCCCAAATCTGCAATTGTGCAATGGTTATACAGCTATACAAGCTATATAATCTAGGGCAGTATTGAATTATTTCATCCTGAGATCACTCTTCATCTTCCTAAAAAAATACTTTCCTTTCCTAAATAATTCTCTGCTACCAGTATTGTTGTAGGTGAGGATGTCACAGCAACAGCTTTCCTGCAGATAAGGCAGCTCATCTGCAGGTGTGCTCTGCCACATGCCTGTGGGAAGTCATCTTATCGACCTGTTGGTACTGAACTGCTTATCTGAGATGTGTACAAAGGCTTAAACTACACATTTTACAGGCATCACTTGTCATTTGACATCTTACATTTCACAATCTTAATTCTCTTTCAAACAGCTACTTATTTGAAATTTAGTGTAATATTTTAATGTGATACAACATATTTGATACAACAACATTTGGTTATTCAGTGTAAAGGTCAGCTTAATGACATTATACTCCTTTCTGCAAAGTCAGTTAACCAAAGCACCATTATTTTTATTAAGTCCCCAAATATAATTAATGCTCAAATTTAACAAGAAATATATATAGGTGGGTTGTTGTTTTTTTATTTCTTTTTTTTTTTTTTACAACTCAGGTACTGGTGAAATCACCTGAATCTATTTTATTACCGGATGTACTATGATCTTATTCCCTCTAAGTAGAAACAATCTCTGTTAAATCAATGTTACACCACAGCAAATCTCTGCATTTAAAGATTTGAAAATATATAAGGAAATAATAACTCATATTCCTTGTACTTTACAGTTCTGAAAGCAAACCTTTCTCAAGAAGAATGCTGCACTTATAGTGGTCCTATCCTTTATACATCATTTGGATTGAGTCTTTTTATGCTCCAGACAACCTTCAGTTTTCAAAACACAAGACAAAGGAAAAGGTCTTTCTCAAGTTTGCAGTCGAGAATCTTATTTGGTAGTACAAATAATTACTTTTGGCCTAGTAAATTGGAAAGCTTATCTATGAGGCTTCATTCAGCATTTGTTAGAAAGAATTTCTTGACTGAAGTGTCATGATGAAGTGGTAGGGCCTGAGATAGGCCAGAATTGACTTACAGATGAATCCTGAACAGTCCCTACTTGATATAGGAAAATGGGCAAACCTCATATATAACTTAGTTAGATTGCTTGTACTAAGTATGAACCTTATACATAGATTAGCTGAACTGCTTAGCATTATTATGTCAAACCATATATTTGAGACATCTTTTTCTAAATCTTGTCTGTTAAACTGGATGCTTAAGAAATTTTGGTATACTCATGTGACTGTCTGCAAGATATTTTAGGGACCTTAGGAATCTCACCCAGGAACCTCCTCCAACCTAGACCTGGGCTCTGGCCAAGCCCTGGTCTCGGGTGGTCGAGAAGACTGTCACCAGATGTTTTGGCATGACAAAATATGCAAGTCATTCTGACTTACCAATTTGGCCCTATAAAAGCTGGACCCCCTCACAGGAAAGATGGAGACCTCACCTGTGAGTGGACCACTGCGTGGGATTTCCCAGTTACCGAGATTCTCCAACCCTTCTCTGTGACCTGGGCTCCCCAGCGAATGAAGCAGTGTGGGTGATGATAATGTATTAGCAGGGTAACTGGGGATGTATCTTTCTTAATCACTATTTTTGCTTGTATAGCAATGATTAGATACACTACCTTGCTTAGTTTGTTGCCAAAACAGTGCATGTGCTAAGCTTATTGCCATATTCAATGCATTCTTTTGGTTTTGTGTTGCCTTAATCTTGCTAGTAAAGTGAGACCATTCCCTCTACTGGTGTCTGTGTCCTCTCTGTCACCCGTCAATTGGTAAAACACATGAGCACACTGCAATTGCTACTAACCTTCATGGTCTTGTGTTTTAAACAAATATTTCTAAAAATTAGTGTAGCAGATCAACTGCACTTCCTCAACAAGCACACCAAGTATAGGCAAAGACCATGACATGGTGAGTATGCATAAAGATTTTAAAAGCTTAAGATAGTAAACCTGTTTTCTGAAAGCAAAGAAACTGACAAAGGATTTACAAAAATCTTCAGTTTTAGAAGCAGATGATGATAAAGTGGGCAGCAAAACCCACTCTGCACCTTCCCTACCCAGCAGCATAGTCAGGACAAAGCTATAGTCAGAGCCATATCTGCAACATCATGGGGAAGATTTCAAAAAGAAAGTTTAGTGAAAACGAAGACACAACTTTTTATGTGCCCTTCTTTATTAGGTTGCCTTGGCACTGAGAGTGGGAACAAAACTGAGAAGCATCTTCTGTCTTACAGTGATTCACCTGTTCTTATGACAACTCCAACTATAATTGGCATTTTCTAGGGCTTTTGTAGTAGACCACAGATACATTGCCTGACATCCCTGAGCACAGTGGTAAAAAGAAGCTTTGCGAATAGGGTTATTTATCCAAATTGAGTTATTGATTGCTCCTGCTTAAATGATGACTTTCTGTGGGTTAAGCTTTGCTGCAGGACATCTAGAGCTTCAGCAAAAGTATCTTTTTAGCTTCAAATCAATGGCCTCCTTACCTGAAGGAAAAGGCAAACTGTTAAAACCTGCTAGTAATTTATGTAGCATAACTTAGATGGATCATTCTCTTCAATTTGGCTTCAAAAATAAACATAGAAAATAGGACTACTCTGGATAGATTGATAGAACCTAAATGATCAAATAAATACATTGATTTTTCTCAGAACATCTAGTGTAAAATGGGTGTCTCAGTTTCAAAAATACACTGTAATTGTTGTTTAGACAGACTCTACTTGGGCTTCACAGTGGAATTATTTTACTATTTTCAAGAAGTAATAAGTAAAAGGAAAGCTTTTTTTAACTAAGCAAAATCCTTAGAGCAACATTTTGAATGTAGTAGTAGTTTTTGTATGGAGGTAAGTCTAGACTATATTGGAATGACTCTACTCAGCACTGGTGAGACCACACTTGGACTGCTGTGTCCAGTTCCTGTGTCCACAGCTGTACTGGGTTTGTGTGGAGAGAAGCTACATGAGTGACTTCTGTGAGAAGCTGCCAGAAGCTGCCAGAAGCCCCCTATGTCTGATGGAGTCAATGTCAGATGGCTCCAAGATGGACCCACCACTGGGTCTGAGCCTATCAGTGATGGTGGTAGTGTCTCTGGGATATTATATTTAAGCAGGGAGAAACTTACCGTGCAGGAGCAATTGCAGAAGAAGAAGAGAGGAGTGAGAATATGTGAGAGAACCAACTCTGCAGACACCCAGGACAGTGAAGGAGGGGGAGGAAGTACCACAGGTGCCAGAGCAGAGATTCTCCTGCAGCCCATGGTGAAGACTATGGTGAGACAGTGCAAAGGCTGTTAGGTTCCTAATGGTTCCTCTTAATTCCTAATAGTTTTGATATAAACTCAGCGCTGTAGGTGGCTGATTGATTACTGGTGTGTCTCACTGTGATTAACAGTGCACTTTTCAGGATAAATAATTTCAAAAAATGGCTTTCAATTGGCATTAAAATCCACCTGGCACATTTTGAACAACAGACTGGCAAAAGGCTGACAAAAGAAATGAATGTCGTCAGTGAGATGAATAGTAGGAAGAACATACATCTCCGGTTGGGGTTTTCAAAAATTATGTAATCTCCCATTATTATAGATATTGGCACAAATATTGCTCAAAGGAGAGGGGTAAAAATAGAACACCATTTTCTGAAAAACATATTTAAGAGAAAAAAAGGTAAAACACTGCATTTTTTTTATATCTGGCCTCCATTAAGTTCTTCTGAACACTCATTATTTCCGATGGCAATAGCCTTGAAACACACAAAACATGCCTTCTACCTGGGTGCCTAAAAAACTTTTGGCAACAGATAAACAGTGTTCTCTGCACACCAAACTGCATGAGCAATAATTTAACTGCCTCAGTTATTCATCTGCTGTTGTATGTCTTGTGACTGGACTACAAACTTTCTGGAGCGGGGCTAATTTATATGTTGTACCTCGATTTAATGCTAACAATTTCTGATGCTGGCCTAGACCTAATGTCTCTAGTTTACTGCACTAACATAAATAATGATTGTCTAATTAATAATTATCTAGAAGAAAATCTTCCTTTTTTCCTATGCCAGTAGGAGAAATGCATCTCAATAAAAGTTAAAAACAGAATAAGTCAGGAGCAGTGTCACAGAGAAGTAGCAACTCAAACATGCAGTGTTAAAAAAGCAATAAAACCCAAAATTGAAAGGACAAGCCTGTTTTTAAATACCAAGAATTTCAAACTCAAGTACATAATGAAGTTACTGAATATACCTCTTCCTTTCCCTCCCTCAGTCACTCTGTCCCCATTCCCAATTAAAGGGAAAAAGCAAAGGAAGTAATCATGTAATTAACATTAAACCCCTATCTTTAATTCCTATCTTTAATTAACATTAAATCCCTAAATTTCCATCTCCAGAAAAATGTGCATTTTAAAGTCAGAACTTTAAATAAACAAGCTCACGTTTTGTTCAGAATTATTCTTTAACCTCACTTTGGGGAGGTATTCTTCTGCCTGCATCCAAAAACATGAGAACTGAGTCATCCTGTTTCCTTTTTCATCTGCTAAGTCCAAATAGAGCAGGGTAGATTTCATTGCCCTCAGCATGCCCTCACAACACTTTGGCTTTGCATCAGGACTGTGATTATAATCAGATCTCATTCTTCAGGGCTTCAGCTGATCAGCTGTAAGAGTCTGGGCCATAATTTGACTTGTAAATTCTCCTCTTCCTTTACACATGCATCTTTTCTTCTGAAGGGCTTGCAATTGGCTGCAGGTGGCTGCTGAGTGAGGGGTACCCATACTTAGGGTGGTACAGTGTTTGAAGGTGCTTAACTTATGTGTCTGATTAGGCACTCAAAGTCATTCTGATAACACATTTTAGGATCAGGAAGGAACTATTAAAAAAAAATCAAAACCAACACAAAATGTTCATGAGGTTATTTATTTGAATAGATCTTTTTTGGCAGATTAAATTTTTACTAGATGGATGCTTACACAACTGATACAATGCCATAGCATTTGTGGAAAACATTGATTTGGAGTTTTCTGGTTTATCTTTGCTCTTCTCATGAAATGTTTGGTTTTTTATGTTAAGTAACATTGAAATAGGCAGCATCTGAACTGTATACTTTGGTACCCAGGTTTCCCTCACACTGTGTGATTAGATTACCTATTGTGGTTCATGAAATGTGCTCATACTTCAGACTGATGAGGTACTCTGCTATGCTTCTCTGTTGGTGTTCTGAAATGCTGAAACTATTCTGGGGCTGGTGTTAAGGTGTCTCTTTTTAACAGTAGATATATTTCTGAGTCAGGGACACAATGATCACATAAATGAAGTATTTTTTAGTAATCTAATATATGATGCTGAGTGAGCAGTAATGGATATTTAGCATGTTTTGTCACACGTTTTCAATGCTGTGATTTCAGAAGCAAGTACGCAGCAACTCTTCCAAGTTTTCTGAGAACGCAGCTGATGATAACAGCTCCTCCACCCTAGTTGCTCTATTTAGCTCCACTATTATCTTTGGTGAAGAAATCTTTATCATCTCTATGTCCAGCTAGAATTCCCAAGGAGGTGCTCCTGTTCTGAAAGCACCAAACATCATTCCTTCCTATTTGCTTCAATTAACACTCTACCAAAGTGCACCAGAAAACCTACACAACTGGTTGCTTCTTTCAGTGAAAGAAAGAAAAAAACGGGGGGAAAAATAAGAATTTATTATAGTTGTTAGGCTTCCACAAGTGTAAATATCTAGAAAAGAAATGTTAAAAAGAGATTCCAAAATCACAAACTTTTGCTGTGAGTTTTTACCTGTTTATTTACTTAGATTACTAGTCCAAATCTTTATCTGTATGACTGAAAACTAAGAGGAAGAGAAGGCAGTTGTTCTTAATGGAGGAACTGGATTTGAAAAAGAAAAAACTTCTGGGCTTGCTAAAGGTAAATTGAGAACTTACCGGAAGGGCAGTGAGTGTTTTGGACCCTGCTGGTAATTAGAAAGTCACAAATAGATGCTCAAACTGGAGCAGCATTTGAAGCTAAAATGAAGTCAGGTCATAGGAAAGGACAAGTTCTATTGAAATTCCTGGAGACAGCATATAAAGAGGTACCATGGAGCTCCACAAATAGCTGAAAACTAGAAATGGAGATAGGACTGGTCAATGAACTGCTAGAATGATCCTGTATGTTTTAATCTTGGTGAGGTGTCTAGATCTCTTTGAAGACATGGTTGTCTGTCAGCCTTATCTCATAGTTGATATACAAAAGGAGAAGGTATTCTCAACTAAATTAGAGCAAAACAAAATAAAAATCCTTCAGCAACAGAAATGGTAACATCTTCATCAAATATGATATTTGACGGAATGTGCTTTTCTTGCCACCAAATAAAAAACTCTATTGGAATCCACAAAGGCAAATACCTAAAGGATTTCCCAGATAAGAAAACATAGAAACATAGAAAATTACTCCAAATAATTAGGTTAAAAGAGCATTGTTGTTGATTCCTGAGAATATCTGTAGAAATCAAACTAAATAAGTCTTTTCCACCTTAAGAAAGCCCTTCTACTGAGTAGAATATTCAGGTAAGTTTATAATAATATTGGCAGTTAATGGAATATAAAAACACTGGGAATTTTAAATGGGATAAATAAAACTTAACATGATTTCTAACAAAAGGGGCTTATTAGGGCTCTTAACCAATTTATAGGGGGGGATTTATGTTATTTTTTTTACTGATGCAAACAGTGTTCTCAGAGCAGTTTTATTATAACAACTATATCTGATGTAAATTTCATAATTTTAAATTAGCTTTTCTATTCTATTCTTCTATTACAATGTGTCCTCTAATCTATAGTTATCTTCTTTTATAGAAACAATTGCACCTGTTTAGCTATCTAAAAGCTGTCACATTGATTTTTTCATTTTTTTTCTTACCTTTAATATCTGATTCCTAAATTTTCAGTTTATGTGAATCCCAAGTCTCAAAACTTCAAGTTATTGCTCACACACATGGCAGGAAATTCCCTTGAGACTCTCCAATGAGAACTCTGCAGTGCCTGCACCTATCAGCTGAGATCTCGAGACCCACTGCCTATGTCCCATTGTACTGATTTAATAAGATTGCAGAATGATTCCAAAGCTTTGCAAGCTTGTCCTTCATATTGGTTACCTATGTGGGGTATATGTTACATTTGCTTTTATAAATTCCTGTCAGATTCTGATTCTTCTGCTGTAATGTGTAAACTGGGGACAATGTCTTAAAATTTTCTGCGGTAAAGGGTAAATTAACAAAATATCCCATGTTTGGCACTGGCTTTCCCAAGTGAAGTCTGTGAAGAGTGGTATTTAGGAAAGCTTCTTTGAATTCACTGCATGGTGTACTATTTTCACAAATAGATAACCTGCAGTGAAGAATGTGTATGAGTTTTGAGGTATGAACCAGACCTTTATGTCCACACTCCAGAGAACTGCAGACTGTTCCCCTGCTGTTTTTTCCAAGCTTGTTTTTATCTTAAAACAGCAGACTTGTTTCTTGTCATCACAGAATCCATTACAGTTTATAAAGTGAGATGACTTTCCTTATGGGTTCTCTTACTAATTTGGCAAAGAATATATTCAGGTGAATTAATGAAATCCTGGGTTTTCAATTTTTCCTCTTGTATACTCCCTATCAGTGCTCAGTGGGTGAGTGCATCTGTCTGCTGGAGCTATGAATGTTTCCATCTCTATGATTCTACTCTCACTACAGCTTTTACCTTTCTACTGCTCTTTTGCAACCCAGGTTACTGTGTCAGACCTGGGCATCAGATCCATCCTTGGAGAGGAGGGAAGAAATTTATAACAGGAGTTAAAGACAAAGAGTGTTACAGGTTGGAGAGCAGCTGAGATACGCCAGGGCACTCACAGGGTACAAAATACATTACAGGGGCAATTGATTCAAATGCAGAGTGTTCCTCTATAAAGCTAAAATACTTTCAAAATGTCTGGGAAAACTGAAGCATGTCTTCAGCTGTTCTCCTCAAGCATAAAATCCTTCTCTTTCTTTCTCCATTAAAAAAAAAACCACCAAAAAATCCCCCAAAAATTCCTCTCACCAAATACATGTATTTCTAATAAATTCCTATGTAATTTGTAGCAGATGTTAACTTTTTTTTCTGCCACTACACATCTTAGATGCACTAGTCAGTTTTTTTCCAAGTTTATTAACTAAATTCCCATGATTCACTAAATTGCCTGTTTATCTCTTTTTTCCTAATTCAAAAAGTAGTAGAAAAATAGAATCAACCAGGTTGAAAAAGACCTCTGAGATCATAAAGTCCAACCCTCGATCCAACACTGCCGTGGTTACCAGACCATGGCACTAAGCGCCACATCCGGTCTCATCTTAAAAACCTCCAGGAACGGTAAATCCACCACCTCCTGGGCATTCCATTCCAAGGTCGGATTACTCTCTCTGTAAAAAATTTCTTCCTAATACCCAACCTAAACCTCCCTTGGCACAGCTCAAGACCATGCCCTCTTGTCTTACTGCTGGTTGCCTGGAAGGAGAGACAGACACCCACTTGACTACAACCTCCTTTCAGGTAGTTGTAGAGAGTGATGAGGTCTCCGCTGAGCCTCCTCTTCTCCAGGCTGAACAACCCCAGCTCCCTCAGCCTCTCCTCACAGGACTGGTGCTCGAGTCCCTTCACCAGCCTTATTGCCCTTCTCTGGACCTGCTCCAGCAACTCAATATCCTTCCTGAACTGAGGGGCCCAGAACTGGACACAGTACTCCAGGTGTGGCCTCACCAGCACTGAGTACAGGGGAAGAATCACTTCCTTGGACCTGTTGGCCACACTGTTCCTGATCCAGGCCAGGATGCCATTGGCCTTCTTGGCACACTGGGCACACTGCTGGCTCATGTTCAGCTTCCTGTCAATCCAAACTTTCTTCCTGGCTGCTGTCCAGCCACTCTGTCCCCAAACTGCATGGGGTTGTTGTGGCCAAAGTGCAGGACCCGGCACTTGGCCTTTTTGAACCTCATCCCTTTGGAATCAGACCATCTCTTCAGCTTGTCCAGGCCTCTCTGCAGAGCCCTCCTGCCTTCCAGCAGATCAACGCTCACCCCCAACTTGGTGTCATCTGCAAATTTACTAATAGTACACTCAATCCCTTCCCCCAGATCATCAATAAAGATATTAAACAGGACTGGGCCCAACACCGATCCCTGGGGGACGCAACAAGTGACTGGCCGCCAAGTGGATGCAGCACCGTTCACCACCACTCTCTGGGCCCGGCCCTCGAGCCAGTTCCTAACCCAGCACAGAGTGCCCCTGTCCAAGCTGTGGGCTGCCAGTTTTTTCAGGAGAATGCTATGGGAGACAGTGTCAAAGGCTTTGCTGAATCCAGGTAGACCACATCCACAGCCTTCCAGTCATCCACCAGGCGGGTCACCTGATCATAAAAGGAGATCAGGTTGGTCAGACAGGACCTGCCCTTCCTGAACCCATGCTGATTGAATCTGATCTCCTGTCCATCCTGTAGGTGCTGTGTGATTCCATTTAGGATGATCTGCTCTATAACCTTACCAGGCACTGGGGTCAGGCTGACAGGCCTGCAGTTTCCCGGGTCCTCCTTGCAGCCCTTTTTGTGGATGGGTGTGACATTCGCCAACTTCCAATCATCTGGGACCTCCCCAGTGAGCCAGGACTGTTGGTAGGTGATGGAGAGTGGCTTGGTGAGCTCTTCTGCCAACTCCCTCTAGTTTAATATCTAGTTGCTGAGGGGACCAAAGAGATCTTGTCATTGCATTTCACAAGTCCTGTCAAAACTGATTATCAGAATGATGAGTGGTTATACCACAAGCTACTAACAGAATTTGCAAGCTATCTCAAAGAATTTTTATTCCTGAAGTCAGTTTTATGTTTATTTTTCTGAAGAAGTGTGAATAATGGCTATTGTGTTTAGCATGCATATCCATGAAATGCCATTTCCTTTGGACTAATCCCTGAGTAACCAATTGCAGGCACAAATAGTCTCAATCTCATAATGCACTCAGGAGCACATTGCCCTGAAGGTACTGGAAATCCCTACATCTCCTCTGCATGGAAAGAATGTAAGTGGTACTACTGTCTTTATTGGTGCTTACAAAATACTATTATAGGTAACCAGAAAAAATGTATCTGATAACACACACATAATTATTGTATTTTGTTACTACAAGGTTGTTGTCCTTATTACCATTAAAATCCAGCTAGTTTGAGTGACCTTTATATCATGTTCTGTATAAAATGCTTAGCAGTAATGATAAGCCAAATATAAGCCTTTTGAATAAATATAACCCATATGGTATTGCTCAGGAAGTTGATAGCAGTTGAATATTTCCATTTGTTCAGCAGATGTGCTACTGCATCGCCTAATGGTCACAAACAAGAGTAAACAACAGTGAGAAGTGCAAATTTTGCTATACATCTTACTCATCTTCAGCTGGGAAATGGCCAAATGGAAACTTTCATATATTTTCCCATTGACTGAACATCTGGTTATGCTAATTCTGACCTCAATACTTCAGATACAGCCTAGGAACTATTAGTTTTAAATATCGTTTTTATAATCCCATAGACTCTGTAAAAATATCCTTAAAATTAGTGTAAGCTTATCTGTATGACTTCAGCTGCAGTGGTTTCCCAAGAATTGCCTGAGACACTGTATTATCTGATCAATCCCAGGATCCCACACTGCCTACGTGCTCTTCTCATCTTGGCTTTTCTGAACTGCCACAGTTACCTTGACCACCAATGACATTTAAACACGGGACATGGCCTGCATCAAATTCAAACTCTCTTCTTATAAGCAGCATAGATGCCATGGCACTGGACCAGCTCAGGATGACTTGAACCCAATCCTCAAAAATGTTTCAGGAGCTGTGAGAGCCCCTAAGCCCACTCCCTTGCTCTTTCCTGCATTCCCATCTCCAGCAGTGAGCAGCCTCAGTCACTGCCTGTGCCAACTTGGACATCAGCAAAAAAAAAGCCTCCTGCATCAGTGGGATCTCAACAGGCACTATGCCTGCTCAGAAGGGGCTCCACAAGATATCTTTCTCTCATCTAAATTCTTTGAACAATCCTCTTTTTTGTGAGAAGCTCCTTTGGACATCTCTAAGGTGCACAGCACCCCTCACACTGGCAACTTGGGCCAGGGGAGACTTCTCTAGCCAGACTCAAGAAGGAAGGGGTCTTCCTGGCCAAAAAAGAAAAAAACCTTTTACAGTCTGCTGAACCCTTTCCCTCTCATCTATTGGACTACCACAGCTTCATAGATTTTTCCTATTGCCCAGGAGCAGGCTTGTTACTAAAACTGGACAGCATATAGAAACAGGACAACACATCTTGGAAGATGGCCCTTCCTCACAGCTCACAAGCATGTAGCAAGTCCTGCCTGATCTCAACCTGTGAGGTATATACCTGTACTGTTTTTATGGCAATCTGACTCCAGACAGTCAAGAAATTTGCTGTACAGAAAAAGCAGCTGAGCCCTAATTTTGCATTCACTACTGAAAAGTGTTAGGACATGTGCTTCCTCATAAATAACATTTTGGGGCAAAAATCATGCACAGATGTTTCATAGATAGCAAGATATCGACTCGCATGAAAAGTCATAACAATAGCTAGCTTCCCAAATGTATGTCATATGAATTCCTCTTTAAATTACGCTGAAATCCTTACATTATGCAATATTTCTGATAACTACACCAAACTGAGATTAGACAGGCTTGTCCCCACCATCTGCCACTAGGTCTTCAGCTCCATTGTGCTCTGAAGTAAGTTATGATATTTTAACCAGCATGAATGCTGATCCTGTGGAAGTAAGCATTAATTTCAACCACAATTATGTAGAACTGCCATTGAAGAAAAAAACATGAGGAATCTTGGACTCTCAGTCAATTGCTGCTTCACAGAAAAACCAAGACAGCACCACTGGGACATGGTTGTATAAAATGACAGAGGCAAAGAAACCAATAAGTATGCCCAGGGAGGGGTGCAGGAAGTTAATAATTTGCATTTCCCTGTGAAACACTGAATAATTCAAATTAGCAAATCACTTCCACTCCTCTGGTCCTGAGCTGGGGAGAAACTGATCACATTTAGCTATAGGAACTGAGGAGTACAAGAAAAGTCTTTTATAAAACCTCAGGGTTTTATAATTAGCAGGTCTTCTAAGTTCTTTAAATTCTTTACCACTGCTCTTAGGATGATAAAAAGCTGTTTTCCTAATTTTTTAAAATAATTTTTCTGCTCTAGATTGGACTCAGAGTTAGCAAAAGAGGCCTGGTAGCATAACAGACTAAGGAAATCATTTGTCCACTATTACCCCTCATGCCATTTGCCTTCTGATAGCAACTTAGTATGTGGAAATAAGTACTAAAAAAAATGCTGTCAAAGTGTTCATGTTTTGGAAGTAAGTTTTTTTTTTCTCAATTTCTTAATCTTTACATTTCAAATCTTACTTTTTATAGTAAAAATAACAAATCATACATTTTTTTTATAAAGATCATGGTATAATTACAACTGCTCCTACAAAGGATCTGGTTGGAAGGAAGGTGTTATCTGTCATGCCAAAAGTCCAATAGTAGGCAGTAAACCTGAACACATATGGAATTACTTCAAATTTAAGCAGTAGAGCAATTTCTGTCCTTGATCTTTCTTCCTAACTCCAACATTTTCCTCAAAAGAGTACCTACAGTAAAGCTATTTCAACCCAAATTCTTTCTTAACCCCTTTTTGTTGGAGGAAGCCACTTCAACATGGTCTGAGAAACATTACAACATAACATTGCAATACAGCAACAGAATATCAAGTTTATGTAATTTACCTCAGTAAAGGGAATCCATTTTTCTAGACTTCTTTGAGTTGTAATAGTCTTGATCATATTATTGGCAGGGCTGCTAGCACTGCCTAGTCTCATTACTCACTCATTACTTGAAAAAGATCCTGTTTTCAATGGAATGGGTCTTTTCTAAAATTGAACCATTTGTGCTGAAATATTCTATGCCAGAAGACTGCCTCAGCATGAATTGGCAATTATCATAAAGTAGTGCTGATGACAGTAATTTCAACCAATATTCTTCAGAAGATGGAAAGAGTGTATCTCCTCTACTGATTTCTTTGTTTCTTTCTTTGTTTCCTTCCTTTTTTTCTTTCTTTCCTTTCTTTCTTTCTTTCTTTCTTTCTTTCTTTCTTTCTTTTTTCTTTCTTTTTCTTTCTTTTTTTTTCTTTCTTTCTTTTTCTTTCTTTCTTTCTTTTTTTCTTTCTTTCTTTCTTTCTATTGAAAAGCCCTATCTTTGAAGTAGGAACTGAAATTGAAGAGAAAAACTCTGCAATTATATGACTTGTGCAGACTTAATAGAAATTAGCCTATATTTGGGCAAACCTAAGCCCCCTAATGAACTGCAGTTTTTATTAGTAGCAATGAACTTTCTGTGTTGCTATACTGAATGAAAAAGCAAAAGCTTTCCAAATTAGGACTTCTGGCTGTGTATAAATGACGAACTCAGGAGTGCAGGAGTGCTTCTGGCACTGGAGACACAAGCTGTACTCCAGGGCAAGAACTCTGCTCTCATTGGTACACCAGGCATCTCTTCCAGGTGTGCAGTGGAAAAACGCAACACTGAAGATCATGATGTCCTCATGAACAGCCATCAAAGTCATATAAATACCCTTTGAAAACAGAGCCACACATTCATTACAGAAAAAAAATACCTGTTGGATCAGTGATCTCATGGTGTGCCCTGCAGGAGGTATGACTATCTGTTTACCGAGCTTAAATTTGTCTTTCTTTGTTATGTGGTGACATTTAGAAGTTATGCTGTAGGGTTTTTTTATTTTGATTGGGTTTTGCATTGTGTTTTTTATTTTTGTTAGTTGTTGCTTGGTTCTGATTTTAGTTTGATTTTTGCGGGTTTTCGAGGTTTTTTGGGGGGGTTTATTTGGTTGGTAGGTTGGTTTGTTTGGGGTTTTGTTTTGGTTTTGTTTTTGTTTTGTTTTTAATAAAAATAACCTCAGTCCTCCAGCTGCTTATTTCTCATTGCAATATTTAGGTATTTGTCTGCTACCAGCTGTGGAAATATATCTGCTCTATCTGTTCTGTTGCTCTTTTTCTCTATCAGTTTGCTCAACATTGGCTTATGTCGAAAAATTTTGCAATTTTCCTGAAGACTTTAAAACTCATTTATGGACGTTCAGTGTTTGAAATTCATAAAGGTTTTTTCATAATTTCAAAACAAACTTTGCAAAGAAAGATAATTAGTTTAGCCAGAAAATACTGTCTTGTGTGTGTTTTCTACTTAAACGTAAAAGTGCAAAAAACCCTCCCAATTGACCAAGCCTGTAAGGGAATATTTCGAAAGTTATTTTGATTTATTTTGCCTCTTTTTTACAAATGTAAGCCATGAAGTACACATAAAAGAACTGTGCTATGATATAATTGCTCTCAAAAAAATTAACACTGCTATAGATAGATATAAGAAGCACATCTCATGTCTTTCACGCAATGGAGTTTAAAAAAACCTAGTGTGCTTTTAAAAGGAAAGAACATGTGGGAGGAAATTCAAACTGGAGAAAAATACATCTACCTATGCATTTCTTTTTGATTTGAAACATCAGTTGAGAGCTTTCATAGGATTTGAGGAACTATTATCCCAAAAATTACTGTCACAAATTTATACTTAAATTCGTTTATCATTTGCCATCTGTGGAGCTCAGTCTCTTTAAGACAGTAGTGAAGCACACCTTCCATGCAAAACTTTATTTGTAAAAACTGTTACATCTATGTTTCAGATGATGAAATGGAGGATAGATATACCCAAAGTGATATGTATATTGCATTGGACACTTGAGGCTCTTTCCTTCTAGCAAATCCTTTCACGGTCAAAGCCAAACAAAATAGACTGAAGAGGAGACATCATGGAGCAGTGGAAGGGAGCATTTGCCTTGTGTGCTTGTTTGGGAGATGACCACAATAACTACTTAGAATCATAAATCATAGAATGGTTTGAGTTTAAGGATTGGGACGACCTTAAAGATCATCTAGTTCCAACTTCACTGCATTGGGCAGAGACTCCTTCCACTAGGTCAGGTTTATCAGAGCCTCATCCATCCTTGTTTGGAGCACTTCCAGGGATGGGGCACCCTCTGCTTCTCTGGACAGTCTGTTCCAGTACCTCACCACCCTCACAGTAAAGGATTTCTTCCTAGTATCTATTTTGAACCTGTTCTTTCAGCAAAAGACCATCCCCCCTTGTCCTATCACTACATGCCCTTGTAAAAAGTCCATCTCCAGCTTTCTTGTAGGCCCTCTTCAGGTATTGGGGGGCTGCTATAAGGTCTTCCTATAACCTTCTCTTTTCCAGGCTGAACAACCCTAAGTCTCTCAGCTTGTCACCACAACTTAGTGGCCTTACTCTGCCCTCACTCCAACAGGTTCATGTCTTTCTTGTGTTGGGACCCCAGAGCTGGACGCAGTACTCCATGTGGGGTCTCACAGGAGCAGATTATAGGGGCAGAATCACCTCCCTTGACCTGCTGGCCATGCTGCTTTTAATGCAGACCAGAATACAGTTGGCCTTCTGGTTTGCAAGTGCACATTGTTGAATCATATTAAGCTTTTTGTCCACAAACAGCCCCAAATCTTTCTCCCAAGGCTAATCTTGATCCATTCTCTGACCAGCCTGTACTTGTGCTTGGGATTGCCCCGACTCAGGTGCAGGACCTTGCATTTGGCCTTGCTGAACTTCATGAGGTTTGCACGACCCCACCTCTCAAGTCTGTCAAAGTCCCTCTGGACGATATTATTTCCCTCCAGTGTGTTGACTGCACTGCACAGCTGGGTGTCCTTGGCAAACTGAGAGTGCACTTGATCCAACCATCCATGTTGCCAACAAAGATGTTAAAAGGTGCTGGTCCCAATAATGATCCCTGAGGAATGCCGCTTGTCACTGGTCTTTACTTGGACATCAAGCTGTTGACCACAACACTTCGAGTGCAAACATCCATCCAATTCTTCATCCATTCAGTAGCCCATTCATGAAATCGATGTCTCTCTAGAGACAAGGATGTTGTCTGGGACTGTGTCAAATGCTTTGCACAAATCCAGGTAGATGACAACTATTGCCCTTTTCCTGTCCACCACTGTTGTAACCCCATTACAGTTTTACATACTGAGATTTGCATACACTCATAGTATTTTGAATGAACAGGAGTACCTTTATATGTATAGAGATCAGCTCCAAAACATGAAGCTGTTCCAATTCTTGAATAGACTTTGAAAGGTCTTGAGAAATATACAATAAGAGTCTTCTAGAAAATCCCTCCATTACTTTTATATAGTTAGGGCATACCTTTGGAAATTGAAAGTTTGAAGTTATAAATGGCAGACAGGATTGATAAGGCCTGTCTGTGTAATGATATTATATATACTTATTAACATAATTATATATTATATCTGTTTAGTATAATGCTATAGGTAACAATAGTTTTAATTTATTTTTTTATTCTCATCTATTCCACTGGAGGCCTCAGAGGTTTTTCAATAATTCAATTACTTTAATAAAAAGAAAGTGAGTTAATAAACATTTAATAACAGCGCTTGGATTAACACATTTTGAAACTAAGTACATTTATGTAAGAAAATGGCATTACAATAAATTTAATTAACAAGTCTATTCATGTTCTATATTATTATTAAAAGTAAGGCCCTATAGCCATATGCTATGAAAGAGAAGTCTTAATTGTGCAAAAACTATGCTGCGAAAACATTTCCATGGAAAACTTTTCTCAGGTCTGAAAATATCCATTAGGCAATTCTACACATTGTTGACTGCTGGAACTGCAGGGTAAAAATGTTGAAAACAGATGTCAAGATCATTTGCAATGGAATATTTTATGTCTGTGGCTGTCCCAAAATAAACAAACAATACATCTACCCAGGGTCTAATCAATGAACAGTGGAACTTTTTCCTGTTATTACGTTTCAACTGATATTTTTATCGTACTTTGGTAGAGAAAAAAGACTTGACCTGAAAAATTAACTCAAGTTTTAATTTTCAATTCAGAACCTCAAGTCAAACTTTTCCCAGTTTTTCTCATTATATGTGCATTTTAACAATGACAGACTCTACTAGGCTTCATGTTAGTTGGCCTGTTTGATCTTAAGACATACTGCGCTTTAGCTCACTTTGGTTCCACCACAGCCTGACAGTGTCACCTGATGAGTCAAGGGGAATGTCATACCACTTCAGACAGACATACACAGCTTGCAGTATTTCAGTGTCATGACAGCTAGACTGTTGTGTGTGTTTCAATGCCTCTCTTCTTCAGCTCCCTTGAGGGGTATGGGTAAGAGCATTTCAGCACTCTCTCGAACTGCTTTATTTCTGCAAGGTGACTGAAAAATAAGTTAGAGAATGGAAGGCTGAGCTGTCCCCAGAGTACCAGAGAAACTGGAAGATGCAGTCACTTTATTTCTGATCTACATCTTTTCCTATCAGTAGGGTTTATGCTAAACCAACAGTTCATGTCCAAAGAAGCACTTGAGGGCGAGGAAGTCAAAATGAAATGTTTAATTTTCCCCCAGAAATTAGTTTAAGCACTATGTCATCAACAAGAGATATGTAAAAACTTTTAAGCTGACAGGAAATATCATTGCCTTCTAAACTCAGAGCATGCTGTGATATTGTGGGTGTATTTTGACTTAGCCCCTGAAGGAGCTTCAGTTTCCCATGTCATGCCTTCTTGGTGTTTCACTATTAGAAATAGGAAGGCAACATCTTCTAACATCTTCTGATGGCTGTGTAGCTAATTGTGACAGCACTTATCACACTCTGAAGTGTCTCTAAGTCATGGGTGAACACTTTTCACTGCTGCATTGCTGCTGCCTCGTGCTACACATTCTGCTGTATAAAAAAGAGATGATACACTTGTACCTACCTAGTTCTGATACACCAGCATGCTCTGCAAAGATCTACCAGTGAATATAAAATTTTGTCAAACAAACCTCACAAATGATAGTCCTTCGCTGGGCTTGATTTCTTCTTTTCCTTCAGCAGTGAGATGAACCCTACCGCAGAATATTCTGGCTGAATAACAGATCATTCAGAGCTCAGGTACATTCCTGACTCAGGACAGTTCCAGGAAAGTAAACCACCAGGTTTTTCTGTTGCATTCAAACACACAGACACATAGATCACTTTATAGATTTTTGCATTTTGAGTTATAGCTTTATCTGTGGCCTCCATATGGTTTTCATTTTTTTCTTTGTAAGTTTGCATTTCTATGAAAAAAACAACATATAGCCTTGTCCTAAAGGTTCTATCAATTTACACAAATCGAGGGTACAGATGTGGAAATTATGGTAACATTGTAGAAAAGTGTCACAGGGACCCAATCCCCATATCCTTCAGTCACATAATCCCACTGACTTCAGAAAATACTGGTTTAAGTTAAACAACAATGCCTCGATTATGTTCTTCCACTCAGAGCAAGAAAATGACTCACAGCAATTAGCTTGACAATCAAAATCATGTTTTCCAGTCACGAATGATTAATGATTAAGCTTTGATGACACATTTGTTTATCATCTGTGATGCAAGGTATGGTTTGTGCCTGTAGATCTTAGCCTGGGATTTGTTCCTGTGGTACCTCTCACATATATCACTTTGTAAATGTGTACGTAGTAATTTGCTATTTATGCTACGTGGTACTTAATTTATGTTGTGTTATTTCTGCTCTCTGTTGGCATACTCATTTTATTTGGAAAGGATTAAGTCTAGAAACACAAATACCAATGCAAACTGAGGGTGGATGAAATATTTCTGACATTTTCTCTTACAATAGATAGTCTTCTGATCAAAAATCATGATTTATATTGTGTGAATAAATTTAGTCATAAAGAACACTAGAAAAAAGCTTATTTTACTTGAACAGATGTTCACAAGAAGTGTCTTCCTATTCTCTCTCAACTGATTCGTAGCTAAAAAACTACTCTGTGAAAGTGAAAACATTTGATTTTTTACAGAGCATGTGACTTGTGCTTCAAGAAAATTTCAAGAGCTAAATGTAAATGTTTTTCTTTTTAGTAGTTTTCTTCATAGAGTCCAATCTCTTCCACTTCTTACTCATCACTATTTTCGGGATATGCAATTGAAATTTGAATATTTATGTATTGTCACTTGAAATTAGCTCTTCTCAGCTATTACTTCACAGTCATAATGAGGTGATAATGTGTCTTTGTATAATTCAAGAGCCAGCTGGATGATTCTTGTCCTTCCTGCAGTAGCCTGATGTTAATTCAGCCAATGTGTTTGAGGAGAGCTGTATTTGATGTTTGCTAATTTATTCTATGTGACTTGTCTATTATGCCATAGTGAGTTTGGATGACTGCTACTTCAAAATGAATGTAGTGCACTCTCATATCACTTGCTCCATCTAAATTAAGTCTTACTAAATCCCGTTTAAGTGATCATAGTGATTTCTCTTCCATTAGACATATATATTTGTATATATTAACTGTGTTTTCTCTCAAACTATTAAAGACAGAACCCGAGAAGGTATTCAAACAAGGTTTTTAAAAGCTGTAACTGTGATTAAAGGAAATAATGAAGTGTACCAGTGATAGAAGATTTAAAAAACAAGGGGAAAGGAGAAAAATAATGCTTCCTGACATCAGGGTAATTAAGCATATAGTAGCCTAAACAGATGGAGACTGGACATAATAACATACTGTGGCTGTTCCTTCAGCTTAATGTTTTTTCTAACAGCCTCATTTTACTTTCTTGCCTCATAGTCAGTGAAGTTTTAATATGCTGTTAATTCAATGTATTACTGATGATGTCTCTGAAATGAAGAAGTTTTCAAAAAGACAAAAGGTCTTCTCTTACTCTTGTCTGATTTATATACTTGATTTGGGTTTAGAGATGGGATTTCTGAAATTTTTGCTCTGTTACTGAGTAGGCTTTTTTCAGCCTGTGGTCTGAATGATGCTGTGAATTGGTCAAAAGAAGGAAATAAAAGGACATATCTCCCATGAGTTCTACATGTCATGCATCTAGGTCCCATTTACTGTTAGTTTTTTGAGGACATTTTTGTCAATTCAGAGTTTCTGAGGTGATATGAGTAGCTTGTCATGGTTTCTAACATAAACCTGGAAGCATATGTTTCATGCCTTGGTTTTTGGCATGTAGATGAATCTGGGTATTAGTGGGCATAAAATTTAATGTTGGATGAGTGTGGAAAGAGTCTCTTTGGGTTATGTCTTGGTAGTGGATACCTATATAGGGTATTTGTTCTGGCTTAAGCCCATGCACCAAGACATAGATAATTACATGGTCCAAAACTGTGTAGAGAGTTTGGATAATCAGCAGGCAGTGCTTGAGGGTGCTTGAGTCTGCTGTCTGTCCCTTTTTATTCAGCAGCAGTTGCGTAGCCTGTAAGATGGTGTAAGATCTTCCTCCCAGGATCTATGTGAAGGTACTGGGGGAAAAGTTTGACATGACTCGTAGCACAAAACATGGTGCTAAATGCCTTACTGATCTACAGGACAGCCCCAGGAGGATGTTTTTTCACTTAAAAATCCACTTTCCCATCTTCTAGGCCTGCTCAGCTTTCATCACGACATATGGCTGTACCTAAAACTACAGATGGCTTGGAGGGAATGCTATGTATCTCAGACACTGAGCTCTCAGGTACTGTGTTTCATTTGCAGGGACTGTTCACTGGGCACTGACTATACATGGAATTTGAACCTTTGCTCATTTGATACTGAACACTTTCTGAATTGCTTTAAGTAAAGAGCTGTGGACTCATTAATGGAAAATAAACATTTTTTTTCTTGTAGTTTAAATTAGTTTTAATATCTTTTGCTAATTTCCTTTCGAATTTAAAACAACTAAAAATTTTTTTATTTGCTTTACATTCTTTTGGTGTTTATTACAAGCATATTTCAGCTCTGCCCAATGTGTTTTTTACCTTATGTTTTTCCCCAAATTTCCAACCAGCATGTGCCTCCATTTTTTTCATTAAAAGGGTTTTATTCCCTTAGCATAGCAATTACGTTGATTATTTCTAAGTGTAGACAGATACAGTCATGCTAATAGAGGTAATTACTTCTGTTGCATTACAGTGGTTTGGAGGGATTTGCCTAGGCATTAGCCATGCCATTTGTCCAAGCTGTCTGTGGGCTGGGAAGTGCTGGACAGTCTGATTAGGATGATAATTAATGTCTAGAGGAACTCTGCCAGGTACACAAAATCCTTTGTATCTTGAGATATTTAGAGAGAATTACACGTTCTGACGTACTTGTCTTTTAGAAAGCAATTGTCTCTGCGATATCTTGAAAATCCAGGTGCACACTCAGCAGGGGATCTCCCAATCTGTTTGTGAGAAGCTTAGAGTGGCCAAGCATACAAAGAAACTGCAGAATGTGCTAGACTAAATAATTCTTTGACCCACTTATTTACCCATTTGGGTAAATAAGACATCTAGAGAAAAATTGAGAAGTTCTATAAAAACAATAGAGATAAATGCAAAGATTATTTTGGGGACTGATGATCTTGATGGCAGCAAGACTGATATGGTAACATAAAACTGAATGATAACGGAGGCTGAGAATCTGTTGGAAAGAGGTTATTGGAAATCTACTGCTTCTGACTTTTGTTGCTTGAGTTCCTGATAATGTTTGGTTGGAATTTATAGCTGTTCTTTTCTGAGGTAAATCTTTCCAGGAGGAGGCAGTTCCAAATCCAGTGTAACCCATTGTGAAACCCTAGAGAGAACCTGCTCTAAACTACCCTTGGGAAAAAAATATCGAGAAAGCTGATAGAAACCATCTCAAATGGTTGAAGACACCAAAAAATTAAAACTGGCTTAAAATAGTTCAGAAAAAAACCCTTCTGTTTTGAGTTAACACCACCATTATTCAAATAAGAATTCAGGCAGATAATATGAAAGAGAATATTTGGGACAAATAATTGATTTAGTGGAGAAAAAAACTGGGAGAAGAAAAGCCATCTTTGAAGGTGGCTTATTTATATTTGTGAAGTTTGCAATTTTCAAGGGAGTGAGTTCACACACAAGGGTACACATAGTATACGGAAAAGGACATTATTTGAAAACTTATCTTGGGTGGCTCATGAAATATCAAAATATCAGTCTTATGTCTTCCTTGCAACATTTAAATATATTAAATATATTTAATATATTTAATCCCATTTCTGAGCACTGACATCAAAAACAAAAAACAAAAAAACCCAGAAAATCCAGTTATTATGGATGTCAGGTAGAACCACAGTGGTCTAGGAGAATGCCACAAATAAGCTGACAATCTAGGAAGAGAACAAGAGGTACAGCATAAGAATGAAAATCTACAGCAGTCACTAGACTAGAAATGCGTCCTGTAGTGAGATGCTATGGCTTTCTTCTTCATGTCCTCTATTTATCAAAGAAGGAAGTTTAACGTTTCTACTCGAGATGATTAACTGCCAAAAGAAGCACATCAGCACCAGTGACATGCACCTGAACTTATTGAAAGCTGCCACCAGACCTTAGAAATTCTTATTCGCTCCAGCAACAGCACTATTGTTTAAATCACTGTCATATAGGAATATGAAGGAATATAATATGAGTAGTTTTAAAGCCAAGAGAATAGACGAAAAGGACTTTTCAGGCTGAAGAAAGGCCTTTAAAGCCATTCAAGATTCTCCAACAAAATGAGGCAGAGATAAGAAGGGACTTTTACCACATCCACATTGGGCTACATTTCCAAAGAGAAGTTGCAGAGATAAGAACTTTAATGTGTTGGCTTCTACCTTCTCTATACTACCCGGAGAACTGGAAGGAAAATACATGATGTGGTTTATCAGAAGAAAGTTGTTCAGCACAAACAAATCAAAACTCCCTTTATCCATTTCCATTTGGAACAAACTAATTGCCATTATCTTAACTGTTTTGCCTTTAAGCACTTTATAATTTCAATAGTTGTAAATAAAATTATAACAGCCTAATGTAACATTGTCTTCTGATTTCTATTAGGATATTTCTTAAATTATGTATTACAATTATTTCCTTTGGCTTTTTGACAATTCCTTAAATTACTCTTAGGAAAAAATCTTGTAACTCACCAAAAAAATAAAATTTCAGGAAAAAAAATTCCTTATTTAAACATGAATAACCATGGCACTATCTATCCCTGCAGTCTAGATCCAGTCACACAAAACAAAACAAACAAGCAAAAAAACCCAAACCAAAACAATAATAACAAAAAGGATCTTTTACAATAATTTTCACCAAAAGGTATCCTCTATTTTGTGTAAAATTTTCAAAATTAGAAATGTTTTGAATATCTATTTCTAAATTCTCCAAAGTACTTCAATTTTATAGTGTAGGATAAAAATCAAACAATGCTACTGCTCATTCTGTGCATCTGTTAGCATCAAACTATTCACCAACAGCAGGGAATCTTACTTAGGGCATCTGATTATGACCGCGTGATGTTTTGTAAACTGAAATATTTTTCATCATAAAAGCAAATAGAGGTGATAGTTGGACTCATGGAGTGAATATTGGCACATGCTGACAATATTATGAAGCTTTATCACTAAATAATTTTTCTGTCAATTTTTTCAATTATCTTATTTTTTCTGTCAAGACTTTCAGCTATAGTTCACATTGGTTTTTATTTTTCAGTCTTCGAATCACAGAAACTACTTGAAACATGGTGATCATGAAGAGACCATTCCATTTACCTCTGAAGAGAAATTAATGTCCTCTTAAGAAAATTCTTTGCTTTAAGAGTAGGCTCAAAATTTTGTGACTAATAGCAAGTTAATACCATCACATGAAATTTGTAAAGGCCTGGCCACTCTGTTTTTGTTACTTGCTAGATATGTTGCTGAGAAATAAGAAAAAGTTCTGTGTCTACTTTAGCTACAATTAATGTTTGAGAAAGTTGCATATTACCCTAGCAATTTGATGGCCTCAATATACAAGAAGAACAAGGCTTGTATGAGAAGCAACATGATTTATTAAACCAGATTATTTATCTAGTCAAAACAGACAAGTTTTCAGGAAGTTTTCTTTCTCACAGGTTATTATTGGTATATTATCCTTAATTTTATCCTATAAGCAACAGGTAAATTTTTATGTGATCCTGAAAAATATAACTTTGAAAAATATACAGTCTTTGCAAGAGAATGGTTCTTGTGAAATTCTTTCTAGTGAATAGTATATAATGCATAGTATGTAAAAATCTGGTGATAAATAAGACATTGCTAACATACCCAGTATTAAAATTTACTTAGAGAAAGCTATATTTTATTTTTAGAGAGAGGAACACACATGAAAATTACTATAAAAACTTTATTTCAATGAAACTTAACATACTACTAATTATAAATGCCTCCTAATATGAGAGAGACCAAAAGCTTTCCTTTCTCTTTCAATGAATTGTATTGGAATTTTTGCAGAATTACTGCAGTCCTAGAAAAAGTTGTGAATTTTTTTTCAGTGCTGTTACTAGAGGCAATTAAGCGGCCTATAATTAGACCTCATTGATTTTTTTCCAGGTTTATGAACATATATTTCCATTGATTTGAGTGAGAGTCCTGCACAACAGAAGTCTTTGAGGTTGTTGATTTATCTCTAATATTATTTTAAATTTAGCAGACTTTTTGAATTGAATTGAGTGACATGACATGATATTACATGATGTCACAGACAGCAAAACAATAAAAGTAAAGAGATGGTAAATCACTGAAAATCAGATTCATTGTGTACTCACTCTCTATGAGTAATGACACTTCTGTACTGGGGCAAAGCTTCTCTTCTCTATTCCATCACTGAGAATAAAAGAAGCCTTTAACAACAGCTTAGCTTAGATATCCATTAGTTAGCTAACACTAGAGTAGATTAATTCCACTGCAGCCTTTCTGTACCTACACTTCCCTAAGAGAAGAGAAAATATCATTTTCTACTGCTTCAATATTTGTACAGATGAGAAGTGGACAGGTCTTATCTAAATATAGTACATTGCTCTTCTGGAAGCAAAGATGCATTTCAGGGAGCTTCAGGGAGCTAAGGTTTCTCACTTCGTTCCCTCGAGGTGGTAATTAGTATCTGCTGGAATCCTGCATCTTTTCTTACTTCTCTGAGCTTCTACTCAAGGAGAAAAGACACAGGTTCACCTTTCGTATATTTCTTTCTACAAACTCTTCTGCTCTCAAAACCCGACACTTCAGATCCTGAAACATAATCTGCTGCTTTATCGAAACTAAATACAATGTTGCTTAAAAGAATTTCCACAGAATTTTTTCCCCATTATCTTTATCTTTCTGGTTTTGTGGGGTTTGGTGTTCTATAACCATTTCCTTCTCTAAAAGCCCGGTAAGATACACCTTCTTTATAGCATGGAGGGTAGTCAGCTCTGTAGTTATTTCGTTTGCCTCCACACTCACAATTTCTGTCCAGCATGTCTGCATTAGTTCTGCCTTAAATACTCTCCACAAAGATGTAAGTGATGACACAGTGTGCCCAGCAGAGGAAATTAGTACTGGGAATATTCTGCTCTAACTATCAGAACTATCTCTATCCTTTTATTTTGAATTGGTGCAACTGAAGCGTACTACTAGACCGAGTCAGACTGAAGTGTGATGATTTCAGTATAATGCAGACAGTCTTGTTGGCTATTTAAATTATTTTTTAATAATGAAAGGTAATAAAACCTGAAGTCTTCATATATTTTCTTTGTTGAAGACCAGTATAAATTATATGCCTCAGTCTGGATTATAGTAATTTAAACAGAACCTAATGAGTTGTATTGTCAGAAGTCTGTACATGATACCTTTAATAACAGCATTCAGTGAGTGTAGCAAGCTTGGAATGTGGCTTTAATTCAGTACATTCGATAATTGACAAAGACACTGATTTTGTACAGATTATATTGGCATGTGAAATTACCAGGAAAGGTAAACACATTCATAACTGAAAGCAAGCTATATAGAGTGATCTTTTTAAGAGAAAGAATAATCAATATTAAAAGTAGTACTGCTCTGTCTCAATTGACAGATTTGAGTTATCAAAATTAATTACATAATACTGATTCCCTCATTAGTCATAAAGTTGACAAGAAAATCAGAGCAACACTACACAGCACTAACTTCACTAGCACTAATTTCAAAGTAAATTTACTCTGAAACTAAAGTTGGAAATTTCATAAATGTATGATAGTTCTTATGGTTTCACTGTTATCCTTTTTGCTTTTCAAAAGACTTAGTGAATGTTTCCTTCTTCTATTGATGAGGGAAAAATGGTTCCAACAACATTTCTTATCCCATTATCTTTCTCTTTTTAGGACTACTTAATATCAATATTTCAATATTCTAAAATACCATTTATAAACTGCAATTGACTGCTTTTCTTTTACATGATTAATGATTTTTAATGTCAAAAGAGTAATATATTATTTCCTCATATTGTTCACCCCAAGTATGTTGGAGTTGTATGTAATTTAAAGTAAAATTTTTTAGAGGACTTGGGAAAAGTCCCTGGTTCTGGTCACAGTAATTCAGAACGATTCAGAAGATACAGTTGTTCACAAATTTTGACTACTTTCTAGTCTACTATTTTAGTCTTAGGAATCAGAGTGGTAAGAGTCGATCGGACAATATGCAATTGCTAAATTTTATTTCACTTGGTAAGTATATTTTTAGGCAATACTCTGCAGGAAAAACTCTGAGTGATACTTCTACAGATACAGTAGAATAAAAACTGTGTCTTTCTTGAATACAAAGCTCAATGAAATGTCAGACATTATGCTTGTTTCTCCACAGCCTTGTATATTTTTTGGTTTTCTGCATTATTCTGATTCAGTAACATTTTTCAGTTTAAATAACCCTACTGGGCTGTTCAAAATCAGGATCTTTTTATGCATGGTGTGCTGAAAAGCCATTTGTGAGGAATCTCTGCAGTGAGCTCAAAATCAGTTCAACTTTCTAATTTCAGAGGAATGACAGTAAATGTTGTTAAATTTAAGTAGGTATGGAAATATAGGCAGAAAAATTCTCATTATGGAACAATGCACACACAGATATATGCCTTTTAAGAAACCAGTAGCAAACAAACAAAAATAGTAAAGAGAGCAAAATTGCATAGAAGTAGCCTTGCACATGTCTATTATACATTGTTTTCTGAGTATGTTACTCATGTCTTAATAAAGTTATTTTATTTTTGTGATCAACGTTACTTTAAGTCACTGTTGTTTGCCTCTAGGGGATATTACCAGGAGGAGACAGAACTCACAGTTCTAGCAGCAGTGCTGATATTTGATAAGCATTCTCAGGAGACGACATACAGTGCCAACTCTTCTGCATTCAATCCCTGTGACACAGGCACAATTACACCAACTTCAAGATGAGCAACACCTTACACATTATGTTAGCTAATATATTAATTTCTTTATTCTTAGACTGGATTAAGTCTTGTAGCTGCTGTAACTTTCAAACTGTACATTAAAAAATGTACCTTGGTTTCAGGTATCCTGTTTCAGTTATAGACCATGGGTCAACCAGAAAAGTCTTTAATCTTTAGGCCTTTTTGTTCCTATTTATGTATTCTCATTTTATGGGTATTAAATATATTAAATATATAACTACATTTGTAAAGTAACTGGTATGGTCATGTCCCCTGAAAAAATTAGATTAATTCTAGATTGTTTTCACTTCCTTTCTATTTTTATTCTGCCTCCTACTTCTTGGCTTTTCCTCTGCATCTTGTTCCAGAGAGTTTGAAATTATTTGTCATATTCACAGTACAGAAGACGTCTTCTGTGTTGCAATATTGTTTTCTCCTTTCACCATTTAAAAGTATCAAAGATTACCACACAGAGTTGAAGGATGTCCCACTGAGACATTCACAACAGAAGAAATTCCCTAGAATCCAATAAATGAAAGACACTTTAAGTGTAAGTCAGTGAGACGTGACCACTGATGGTTATAGAAGTAGACATGAGTGGTAAGAGTTTTACCAAGCCAGACTCAGTGGGTGTATGGATAACTGGGCACATGTAAGTCTCTGAGTACTGTATGATTCAGCCTGCTCTTCCTGTCACCTACTTCATCTCACTCACTATTTTGTTCTCCCCCCAATGCTTAGTGTTTCTGTTCAAAAAGGCTTCTTTCACCTTAGTGCTCCAGCAATGCCTGTTTTCAGGATGGAGCACAAAAGCTTTGACTGCTAAATTACCTGCAGCTTTCAGAGCAGATCTGAAGAGCTTCCTTAAGTCACAGTGCCTCCTTTCTTAACACCATCTCTCAGTATTTATGAGCATTTGGGGCACCTGAGCCATGTGCCCCTCTCCTAGCAGCAGCCCCTCTATTGCTAGTCCCTCTGCAGACATGCTGTCAGCAGCATCAGAGAGCATGCTGCTGATCAGCTGGTCCTGTTGGTGTATAGATCCCACATTTGGTGTAGGGATTTCTCTCACCAGTTTTTACCTTTCTGAAAGTTTATTCTGACTTCTCTCCAAATCACAGGATCCTCTTTATTAAGTCTTTAAAACTTTTACATTTTTTTTCTCAGTTATTTTTTCTTTCAAAATTATAAAAAATAACTCCTGTAAAATGTGTCCTCACATGCAACCCAGTCCCTCTGTCTGAATTCACATGACTTCTCTGTCACTATTTGCAGACCTCTACAGACATCTTCTTATGTTTTTCAGCTGGTTTAAGGCTTCAAAATTTGATATAGAGTGAGGAAAATATATCCACTGTTTAGAAATCTTCAGTTTCAGTACAATGAAGACCTGTAATATCTATTCTTTCATGTCACTAATTAAGTTTGTCTTCCTCTCTTTACTGTAGCAGTTTCAATTCTTTTGCAGAAATAGAAATCTCTCACATTTAAAAAATTTTTGTCTCTACCTATGCTTTCTCTATTTTTCTTTCCTTTGGTCCCTTTCTGACTTTTTACTTCCCTTCTTTTTCCCATTTCAATTCTCTCCCACTTTCTGGTTTATATCCTTTAAAAGGTTAAATTCTACCACAGAAGGATTCTTTCCTATTCTCCGCACCACAATGTGCAAAGTCTGCTCCTTTTTTATTGTTTGGTTGGAAACCTAGACTAAATGCAAGAAAATACACTGTTCTTCATTCAACCATTAGAGAACCATTATCCTGAAAGGAGTGTACAGGCAAAAGAAACGAGGCCACTTCGAAATAGGGTTAATAACCATTTTTCTGAAAATTAATACATTACCTCTTAAAGACACTTGTTTCTAGCCAGTTCTGTCAGCATTTCATCTTGTTTTCTTCTTATACGTACATAATTCCTCCTTTTTAAAATACAGTGTATACCCATGCTTTGCTGCACAATTATCACAGCACAATTTCCCACTTTTAAATTTTTGTTAAAAGAAGCTTTCATTTTTTCATTGTTCCTTTTTAATGAAAATTCATTTATGCTTATTGAACATCCGAGCAGATTCAGTAAAAAGAAAAAGGAAAAAGAAATTAATACAAAATGCATTAACATATGCTCAAAAGTCATGTTAAGACTCTGTCATCTATACTGAAGCCTTTATTATAGGCTTTTATCTCTTTTTACTTATTCAGAAATCCACAGCCTTGAAAAAGAGTTATTTAACTTTCTCAGTGGGTTTGAGAAGTGGGATATGTCGGCATTTTCTTCTGTTGTTTTCTCTCACCTAACAGAATATTTACTGGAAGTAGATGTTTGGTTTATGATAATCATAACTGCAGGTTGGCCAGGAGACCTCTTTGAAAAGTTATATCACAAAGGAATTTCATTTGTACTTCTAACATACCTTGACCACACATTATTGAAAATGTCAGTTTTTTCTGGCCTTGCTGAAGCAAGAGACAGATGACATCATCATGTCATGTAGTCTGACCTTCTTTATACCACAGGTCAATAAGGTTCACACAAATATTTTGTAATATCTAAAGATTTATTTAAGCCAGATATCTCATTCTCAGATTGCTGTAGGTAGAGGTAACAACAGACCTAAGCACAACCAGTGGCTTAGGCTTCTTCATGGCTGGAAAACTGTTGTGGTGAGATGATCCTAGCAGGCAAATCATATCGGATGCAACAATTATTCCTCCTTCTTTGGTTCTTCATAAAATGCCTACCAAGCCTGTGAGAAAATGCTTATTTATACAAAATCGGCAGCCAGTGTTGGTCTGGGTAAGTGAACTCTGCATTGCAGAAATTCTCTGCGTTGCAGAGTTGACCTACAGTACTCATTATTTGCCTTGATTTTATATATAAACAAAAATCCCAGCAATTGCTTATTTGTTTTTTGTGCACTACTCGTCAATTTAAAATTGACCTGACTACAGGTCAATTTAAAAAGTGCTGACTGGACTGGAAGCACTGAGATTGGAGACAGAGATTGTCCTGGAGGCTGCTCAGAAGAGGAGGGAGCTGAAAGGTGTGATGGGCAGATCCATCAGCACCTGTATGGTGGCTAAGGCTAAGGCGCTCTGCAGAGACATTACGGTCTCTGGAGAGACTAAGCCTATGTTGATGTTTGCCATACCATTCTCTAGTATCTCTCACACTGCATTCAACTGGCATGGAATAGCCCCTGTCTGCATTATGAGACTCTCTGACCCTCTGAAACAGGGTGACTGAGTCCTGTGCATCTTTTGGGCATGATCTTCATCCATGTTGGCTCTGGAAGCACAGCCAGGGTTTTTCAGGAACTGCCTTGCTCAACACCTAGCACAGTCAGTGACTGATCTAGAAGTTTGTCTGGGTAAATCACTGACTCACAGCGTTCAGGAGTGTTCCCTAGAGCTGTTTGATGTGTCTATGTAGGCTCAATCCCAGGGACCGGAAAGGCTGACAGAGTGAAAGAAATTCCCTAGATAGCAGTTTGCTGCCATGTGGGAGCTGCTGTGTGACTACCTAGAAGCAAGGACATGTACTATGGTCTGGGATGGAGATGTTCAATAACATCTTCCAAGACACGAAGTTTAATAACTTTAATTTCCATTTTGTCTTCCTTATTTTGAGCTTTTGTTATGTAAAAAAGGTTCTGTTGCTCAGGTAAAAGAATTTAGCTTTTTATATTTAAAGGCCTTTAGACTTTCTCTAGAAACCACTATAGGAGAGACAGATTCACATCAAAGCCCAACTAGTCCCACAATCTCTATCACTTGAGAAAGACATGGAGAAAAAAATCAAGAGAAGTGCACAGGCCACATGTACACAGAAGGAAATAAGTTTCTTCCCAATTCCAGAGAGAGCCTAGTTGCATCCCAAAGGGGAAGATTTCAAAGTGTTTGCCTAACAATGCAGTTTCCTTTTCTTTTCCAGCAAAATAATTTAATTTTAGAAACAAAGTGCTGTAGGAAGATTTTTGCACTGGTGCGGGTAATCTGGGATTTCACTTCTACACCCTTCCTTGTTTGGAAAAAAGTTAGGAGAAATTTAGGGAGGATTTACCATCAAACAGAATGGTTTGTGGCATATAGAGCAATCCTAATCCCATGTTCCATTCCTTGCACTGAAAGTAGTGCTTTACAAATGGCCAAATCATTTCCATCTGAGGGGCAGCACTTTGAAGCTTCTTTTTGAAAGGTTTGAAAAATAATGGGTTGTGCACTTCTGAATTGCTGTGCGCCACAGCTTCAAGTGACTCTGAAAAGAGAAACCCATATTATGATTTAAAAATTGTTTTATATATCGTTGGTTTGAGTCCTAAAGCCTAGCTGCGAAACATAGGGAATCAATAAGACTCCTTTTCCTGACAGGACAGACTTTAATTAGGCTGTTTTATAGCCAATTTGAAAGGTACAGGAAAATAAGTCTTAAAATGCCTTAAAACACTTTTTCTTGCATTTCAGGTAGGCTTTCCCCCCCTAATGTAAGCATCTAGGAAGAGAAAAGTTTTCTGAAGATAGAGTAAAATTTAAAGACCAGACCTTAAGAGGCTTGTCAAACTCACAGATCTGAACAAAAGTGTACCACATGATCTCATTTCATCTTTACTAAACAGACAATGGAGGCTGGCGTACAGAGGTGTCTCAATAATCCTTCTGCTCTCAAAGCAAATGGTCAAATTCCCACAACAAAGAGCAAAAAGATCACATTACATTTACTCTCCTTAGATTTTGATTGCTAGAAAGGCAGTGCTTTCCTTAGTTTATGAGAAATGCTGAGAGGGAAGCTTATCTTAACAGGATTTTTGTTTCATACCATTGCTGACAGGACAGCTACTTTTCATTCTCTCTTTCAAAAATTAATATCAGCATTCTTCCACAAAACAAAGTACGATCTCACTTCTGGCCAAAGTAATTTGTTTTTCTACCAGAAGTAGGCACTGTGTACTCTAAGCCCGAACTGTGTTGTTGTGTAACAGTTCATGAGACCGCCTGTCTGCTGTGCTGAGCCCTTCTGTGTCCTCAGTCTCCCAGGGCTTCCTATTTCCATCATCCTAGCCACTTGGTCCCATCTGTCAGTGCAGAGAGAACTTCAAGAGAAAAAAAAAAAGGAAATGCTCAGGTTGTTGTCTAAAATTACCTCAACCCTTTTCTTGATGAGGTTCAAAATACTTTTCTGACAAAACCACAGCAGCCAGGGAGCCTAGTATGATCCTAGGGTATTGCTGTAATTCAAAGATTTTAAGCAATGTCTGAGAGATGCAGTGCAACCACATACCCCAGTGTCATGGTTTAGGAATAGTATCCCCAATATAGTGTTCTTATTGATACTATGTGCTGCTCAATCGCTTCCCCCTTGCCCTACTCCTGTGACAGGCTGGAGATGAGAACTGGAGACACAAAAGGTAAAGACCACGGACTTAGGTAAGAACAATTTACTGGAAACAGGAATAAGAAAATTAACAGTAACAGCTACAATATCAATAACAAAGTGTACAAGACAGGCAAACAATTCACTGGTGATTGCTCACAGCTGGCAACTGGAGTTACCCTGCCATTCCCTCCACCACACTTACCTGACCTGAAGGAGCCTCATTTCCCTGGAAGAGAGTCCCTTCCTCCCACCCCCCGCAATAATGTGAGGTGATATAGGATAACTTCCCGGTCCTAGCCATGCCCCCTCCTGGCTACTGCAAAAATTAATCCTATCCTGGATGGAATCAGGATACCCAGGAGCTCAGAAACTCCACTTTATTGCTCCCACTTCAACAGACAAAGTTTTAAACTCCAGGGCTTCACTCACGTAATTCGTCTGGCAGAAATGAATGTAAAGATAGCACAATCTTATGTACGGGTGTAGTTCTGCTTGGATGTATTTGTACTTTGGCAATATTAATCCTATAAGCTACATTTATCATTTATGTCAGTGTTTATCAAAAAGCAGGAATGAGGTTTGTATTTCTACTCACCTCACCAAACTTTCATCCACCAAGGAATAGAGTACATGCTGTGAAACAACACATATAATAATAATGATCATTTCAATGCCAATGAAGCAATGAAAGAGAATCAAGGATGAATTTGCTGTACATTTGAAGGAGTGAGAAGAGAACAGGAACACCAAGTTGGACTGCTTTTGTTTGCTGCAACATATTTTAATTACGATTTACAGTTGTGTAGGAATTCTGATCCATTGGAAAAAGAGTAGTTAGTCAAGACGAAAGTATGAAATGAACAATTTAAAATTTACTATAATAGAAATGGATTTTCAAAGTTTAGACTCTCTCATTGATCATCTGCAAGTGATGTAATTCAAAGAGACCTGTCCATTTCTTTCTCCCCTCTGCACTAACACTGCACTACGTCTGTGTAGTTGGCTGACCCTGGCTGGATGCCAGATACCCACTAAAGCCAATCTCTCCCTCCCCTCTGCAACTGGACAGAAGAGAGAAAAAAGAACAGCAAAGGATTCATGAGTTAAGAACTGGGAGACGTCACTTACTGATGACTTACTCAAAGTGGGGATATTAATTAAATTTATTACTAACAGGATCAGAGCAAAAGAGTGAGAAGTAAAATAATCTTAAAAACACCTTCCCCCCACCCCTCCTTCCTTTGAAACTCAACCTCCTCCCCCCCAGCGGTGCAGGGGGATGGAGAATGGGGATTACTGTCAGTTGTTGTTTCTGCTACTGCTCAGGGAGAGGAGTCCTTCCCCTGCTCCTGTGCGGTCTCTCCCACTTGAGACAGTCCTTGATGGACCTCTCTGGCAAGAGTCCATCCCACAGGTAACAGTTCTTCACAAAACTGCTGTCCCATGGATCACTTCTCCATGAATGAGTTGCTCCAGCATGAATCCCTCACAGGGGCCACAAGTCCTACCCAGGAAAAACCTGCTCCAATGTGGGCTCCTCTCTCCACAGGCTGCAGGTCCCTAGAAGGACCCTGCTCCATCTTGGGCCTCCCATGGGGTCACATCTTCCTTTGGATATCCGTCTACTCTAGCATGGGCTTCCCCTGGACTGCAGATGGGTCTCTGCACCCCAATGGTCCGCCATGGGCTGCAGGGACACAGCTGTTTCACCATGGTCTGCACCATGGGCTGCAGGGGCCTCAGCTCTGGCACCCGGAGAACCTCTTCCCCCTCGTTCTGCACTGATCTTGGTGTATACATTGTTGTTCCCATGTCCTCACTCCACTCTTCCCTGGCTGGAATTTTCATCTGCACAACAACCTTCTGTTCTTAAATATGTTATCATGGAGTAGTTACTATCATTCCTAATTGGCTCTACCCATCCTGGAGCTAGCTGGCATTGGCTCCACTAGACAGGGGAAGCTTCTAGCAGCTTCTAACAGAAGCCACCCTCTGCACCCCACTGCCAAAATCTAGCCACAGAAACCCACTACAGTTTGTTGCATCCTGCAGAGCTACTACAGTTCCCAAAGAGCCTGACAGACTTCAAGAAACATTTGGATGATACTCTCATGCACATGATTGTGACTCTTGGGGATGGTCCTGTCAAGGGCTAAGGGTTGGACTCGATGGTTCCTGTGGGTCCTTTCCAACTCACATGTTCTATGATTCTGTGATTTAATTTGTATGTAAAACCTCTTTTCTGTGCAGTTGTTTCCGTAACTAATCAAACCATGAAATAAACACCATAATAAATTCCAGTGCCCACTAAAGTTGCACACAAATAAATCTCACTCTGTTTAGACCCCATTTTTTGTGAAGTGGGTTGTATCTCAGCCTTATGCAACCATGCAGCTCTATAAGATATTGCCATTACTTGTAAGAGGCCACAAGCTTTGTAGTGAATTTTTAAGGTCTCAGGACTGAGGCTTGAGAGGCATGCTCAGTCTAAACTTTTCTTGACCCGTTGCAGCTTTGTCATACTTGTTTTAGATGTGACAATAATTTCTATAACTGGTTTGATGTTTATGTCTAATTTATTTTATTTTTATCATCTTTTTGTGGCACTATCAGAGTTTTAGATATGTAGGAGCAAGTAGCAATTCTTGTAAGTAGACTGAGATATTTGTGACTCTGACACAATGATGCAGTGTAAAGAAATACAGGTCTGGTTCAACAGCAGCTTTGTTGAGTAGTGAAGCCACAGGATGTGGCACAGACTTGGGCAGTCATGGGGTAACAAAACATGGTGTGTGTGCTTGGTACTGCAGATCCCATAGCTATAAATATATCACCAAATAGTCTACTAAAAAAAAAATGTCACAAAGAGAACAAAGAAATGGTATCTAGCATGTATAAAAGACATCATTTATAGATCATTCAGGTGTAACGTAGAGATATAGATCAAACAAGAAAGAAAAAAGTGTGGTAGTAAGCACACAAAAATTAATCTGGGAATATCCTATACCGAGGAAAAAACCTATCACAGTTAACACTACATTCCTCTCAGAAAAGGACTCCAGGTGCTGGCAACTTACCATGAGTGTGCATAAAAAATCTAATTGTACTGTTATTTTTTCTCTAATATTCAGATCTGGACTAATAATTACTAGACTCTAAAGATTTCCACCATAGCAGCGTTACTATAGTAACAGTAAATTATGGTCACATATGTGTATTTCTGCTTTGCCCATAAACAAGACTTTGAGTGCAATACATGCTCACATGAGCAACAAAAACACTGATTTCAGTGGGGTTCAGGACTTCACACAGTAGACCAATTTTATTCTACCTCAACCTCCAAATCCTATTAAGTTATTGTGGTGGGGGGAAACAGTTTTTCCCCCTGAAGTTATAAAATGGTAAAACCCCAGGGGGTGGTGACCCTGGAAGTTTTGAAGTTTTAACCAATGAGCACTTCTGCGAAATGTAAACATACCACAAGCAAACGGAAGAGAAGTTTAGTTGTAGTTTGGTGGTAGAAGTGGTAGCCATGTTCTGAGGCCATGAGGAAAGGGGCTCGGAGCCCCTTGGGGCCTCTGGGGCCCCCCAGCCAGCTGGGGGGGGCTGCGGGGACTTGAAACAGCGTAATGCTGGGCTAAGTACCTGTGGCTCAAAGCTAAAGAAGTTTTCTCCACCGTGAGTGAGCAGAGACAGAGTAACAGCAGAAGCAGTGGCAGAACAACACTGGCCGGAGCGGTGGCAGAGAGCCAGGAGAGATAAGACTGAGAAGCGACAACAACATGCAGCTGAGTAAGGAAGACACAGAGATGTCTAATGAAAAGAGAGAGAGAGAGAGCAGGACTGAGCTCTACACAGAGTTTTGGGGGTAAGAACTGAGCCAGACCCCCCAAACCCCTTTTGAGACCCCTCTTAAATTGGGGTGGTAGACTCCTACTGGATGGAAGTCCTAAAATGCAACATGCAGCATCAGAGAGAGAAGAGTTGAAAAGCTCAAAGCGTCCTGGAAAGCTAGACTGGGACGGAGAAGGAATGCAGAGGGGGGTGACCTTGGCTTCTCCCCCTACCTCGCTGCTGCTGCCAAGCCTAGCAACCTGAGACAGAGCACAGGAGCTCTGGTAGAACTCTTGAGGCAAAGGCTTTCAACTGAAAGCTGCCCAAGATGTTCTGACTCAGGGGTGAACCCCCTGAGGAAGGGACTTTCACGGAGATGCCCCTGCACTTCGTGATATGACCGTGGTGAAGTGAGTTTTGTCCCTGCTACGCAGCCCACGGAGGAAGACCCTCGTTCGAAGACAGGTGGCCGAGGGGCTTGGATACCCCTCGTGTGTGCTGGCAGAGATCCAGCTGCTGCATGAGAAGAAGAGCGAAACAAATAAACCTGCTGCCTTAGAGACATTGCTGCTCTGAAGAAGGGATCTTTCCTTCTTCCCTCCTGGACTTTTATTTGGAGGGGAGAAGAGATTTGATCCATTGTAAATACTTATGTCATGGTGGAGATAACTAAGATTATGTATATGATGTATTATAATATTTATTTGTACAGTCATTGTAATATATTCCCTTTCCCCCATTTAAGTCTCGTGTGGTTGTCTGGAAAACCCATCTCACATTGGGTTAAGATGTGAGAGGGGGCTTAGACTAGGGAATTGGATTTTTGGGGCTCTCAAACCATGACAGTTATGCATCAATGCACTTCATCCCAAACTTTCTCTCAATGTTGTCTAAAACCTGGAAGGCCTTCTCTCCTGTGGCAGCACTTCTGTGGCAGCTGTTATCTGCTTCTGCCCCTAAGGCCAGTCCCTATTCTCTTGGGAACCAATGGCATTTACCTGCTAACATGGCACACCTCAAAGCATGTGTGCAGCACACTGAGCTCAAACCTTGACAACTTGGCAGAAGTCCTGTGTGTTTCTGGAATGGCACAGATGCTCCCAGGTGCCCAGTAGAAAATTGTGGGTTGATGCCTTGTGCACAAATAAAACTGAATCTTTGTTGGTATTTGGCATGGACAGTGAGTTTCATAGGATGTTATGAACTGCTTCTCAAAATTAGTTTTTTTACATGGTAAATATCAGTTTGTACTTCTGTAGTTTATTTTATTTCAACTTTACCACTTTCTATAATATATTTTTGGTTTATGTTAAGATTTCAGAGAGTGGCTATTTTAACATTGCCGTTAACCTTAACTTTACTGAGAAGACAAAAGAAGCCTAATCTTTGAGCTACATTTCAAATCTGATTGTTTACAAATTTCTCTTTGATTAAAATTGGAGGCCCAGAGAATGACAACACAAAATCTAATATTTCTTTTCTCTCTTATTTCCCCAGTGAAAGGAATATGTTTTTTCCGCTGCAATTAGTTTTCAGTTTCCCTTCTGCAATCAAGATATTTCATGCTGACCAAAGTATTAGTGACAACTGAATGACATATGAAGAGTTGTATCTAAAATGCCATTTAACAAACTGATTGAGTCCTAAACAGAGAAGTCTGACTTTAATGTACAGTTCTACTTCCTTTCTGGTCTTATGGGAAATTCCACTATTTTTTAAACCACTGTTGACAGGATATTTTAAAGTCTATTTTTTTCTGGCTTCTGAACACCTTCCATAGCTGATTGTTCCATTGCCTATTATCATACTTCCTCTAACACACAGTAAGTCAAAAAGTTTCAGTTCTCATCAGCCAGCCCTGAGCAGTTTCCTAGTTAGTGAGCCCACATCTCTGGGTCACATTGCAATAGAAATGTTTACTCTATTTTAGGTATAAACTCTCTGGGTAGCTATCGTGACGGTTCTTGCAAGAGTTTGTCCAGAGTACATGACAACTTAATGCTAAGATAAGAACAGTACAGGTCAGAAAATGGAGTTGCAATCTCAAATAATTTCTTAAATATTAACTTATGTGCTAATTGATGGAGAGTGAGCTTTACATTCCTATTTGTGAGACTTTTTAGCTAGAAAAACTTATTGGTTAAGATGCATCCTATAATAACACAGAATCACAGAATCATTTAGTTTGGAAAAGACCTCCGAGATCATCAAGTCTAACGATTGACTAAACACCACCATGTCAACTAGACCATAGCACTAAGTACCACATCCTGTCATTTCTTGAACAGTTCCAGGGATGGTGACTCTACCAACCCCCTGGGCAGTCTGTTCCAATGTTTAACAAAACTTTTCTCGAAGAAATTCCTCCTATTGTCCAGCCTGAATCTCCCCTGGTACAGCTTGAGGCCATTTCCTCTTGTCACTAGTTCTCTGGCGGAAGAGTCTGACCCCCACCTTGCTACAACCTCCTTTCAGGTAGTTGTAGAGATCAACAAGGTCTCTCCTGAGCCTCCTTTTTTCCAGGCTAAACAACCCCAGCTCCCTCAGCCACTTCCCATAAGACTGACTCTCTAGACCCTTCCCCAGCTCTTCTCTGGACACACTCCAGCACCTTAATGCCCTTCTTGTAGTGAGGGGCCCAGAACTGGACGCAGGAATTGAGGTGCAGCTTCACCAATGCAGAGTACAGGGGAAGAATCAGTTCCCCGATCCTTCTGGCCACAGTGTTTTTGCTGCAGGCCAGGGTACCATTGGCCTTCTTGGCCACCTGGGCACACTGCTAGCTCATGTTCAGCCACTGTTGACCAGCACCCCCAGGTCCTTTTCTGCTTGGCTGCTTTCCGGTCATTCTGCCCCAGCCTGTAATGCTACGTGGGGTGTCATGGCTGAAGTGTAAGACCTGGCACTTGATCTTGTTGAACCTCATATTGTTGCTCTTGGCCCACCTCTCTAGCCTGTCCAGACCCCTCTATAGACCCTTCCTACCCTCTAAAGGATCAACACTCCCAACTAACTTGATGTCGTCTGGAAATTTACTAAGGGTACACTCGAACCCCTCATCCAGATCGATAAATATATTGAAGAGGACTAGGACACACAGCTCAGCTTTGTTGGACAATGGAACATAACATTAAGTTATAATGAAATAAAGGCAGTTGTTCAGCAGAAATATATTCATTCAGTAATTCAGACCACACATTTTCATGTGGCAGTATGAAGTATTCGCAGTGAAGATAAAGAAAGCTTTTATTGAAATCGGTTTTGCAGTGTGAAATACTATTTCATATCCTGTTCTTCCTGGCACTACTGGGCAGCTATATCAGTCTGTGATGTGTCCTTTCACACCTAATAAGTGTCTGTGCCCTTGCTAATCTACAGAGAAGCAAAGCAATAGCAAAGCTATTATACATTTAAAACATGATTGGAATTTTTGCTGCCTTTTATGATAGTATGCAGAAGTAGAAAATTCCCCATAAGAAGTCAGTCATAGACTGTATTTTCTCATCTGCAACAGCAAAGTGGATGCCTGTAGAAAGTATAAGATTGAAGACCAATAGGAAGAAAAACTTTCTGCTGTGGAAACTGTATCCAGATCACTGCATGGAAATACAGACATATTATGCTCCATGAAATGGCCTAATTATTCTTTGGAAGTCTTTATACATTGGTCTACCAAAACATCCTAAAGTAAAAGGTGTGTCAAGAGCTATGTAAGCTATGTGTAACAGTATTTCCTGCCATTCCCTGTAAACCTCTCACTTCTAGCATTTTGAGACTATGCAGAAGAATTCCTGTCACCTCCTCAGTGTCCTCTTCTTCCTTTAAGGACTCCTGTCATTTCTAGCTTGAGATGTAGGGTCTTTTACCAGTCTGAAAGGTTCTTAGTAAAGGTAGTATCCTCATAAGTTTAGAAGTTATTTGCTTGCTGGCCTACTGTGTGGCTTATCTACTTTGCCACAGTCTCATTTAGAGAGAGAAAATGAAGTATATTCAGTTGAATCACAGACACTCCTAGTTGCACAGTGATGTTTTGACTTTATTTTCTAGTCTCTTTCTAATAGTGTATATTTGCTGTATATTTGCTGTTTCCTTAGCATTAACTGAGGGTTCTCTTGACATTCTTACAGAACTATCTGCCATGACCAGTCCTTCTCTGGTAGAACAGTTGTTTTAATGTCATTATTGTTTATGTTTAGTTAGCTTTATCCCATTTACAATATTTCCAGTGTACTACACAGTGTCTATCATTTTATTGTCAGATCACTCAGCATGGTCTTCACTCCTTGAAAGGCAGATTTAGTTGTAATATTCTTAAATACTAACAGTAAGTTGTGTCCTCTCACTATCTAAGTCCTTTTAGATCAGTTACATATACATTTTTGGTGGTTTGAGACCACCACAAAAATCCAAAATCCAATTTCTAGGCTTTCCCCACCCCTTCCCACAATTTTATCTCAACACCAGAGAGAAACTTTGAGGCAAGAGGCTTCTATAGGGCAAAAGGGGAAGTATATACCTTTATTTTACACAAATAAATATACTGTACAAGCTAAAAGCAACTATATATATAATATTACACACTTCTATCAGTCCCTTTAAGCTTATCCCTCAGTTCAGTCCAGGAAAAGCCCTTCAGGTTGATAGGTAAACAGTCTTTCTCTCGTGGGAGTGTTCAGGGAATCTGACTCACTCCCCCCACCAACCTTCAGCTGTTTACTGAAGTCTCTTCTTCCTTACGAAGTCCAAGAAAATAGTTTGAGTCTGTGCTCCCTTGGTTCCGTGTCAGTCTCTGCTGTGTGATTCTCTCTCTCTCTCCCCCTCGGTTCCGGAACTGCTGTAGTTCAGTTCAGCTTATTACACGTACGTGTCTTCGAATTTTCATTCCTCCTCTGAGTTTTCGGCTGTCCTCTGTTTAAATCACTGCAAGGACAACCTCCAGGCCTTTCTCTGGTCTGTCTCCAATTTTGCCTGGGGTTATCTCCCTGGCGCCAGGCTGCGTTCAGCCTGTCCACTTTGGCTCCGCTCCAATGCTGAGCCTCCCCTCCACTTTACAGTGAGAGGGAAAAGAAGCCCCCTCCGCAGCCTAGCTGGAGAGGGAGGGGGGGGGGGAAGAGGGCCTGGCTCCTCTCTCTCACTTACCTTCAGGCGCTGTGAGTCTCTTCCCTCACAACACACGCTCACTCCAATGCTGCCTCCAACCCCGGCTTAGACCAGAGTTGTGAGCCGCAGGCCCTCCCTTCCATGGAGGGGAAAATAGGGGGCCCTGCCACCCCTGGACCTTCTACACCCACACAACCCCCACACAGCAGCAGACACAGCAGCAGCCAGACAGACCGATTGCCAACAGCTTCCAGCGGTTGTGTATATATGATTTTTCACAGGAGCGAACAAGACAAGAGGTGATTGACTCTTCAGAGGAGACTGCCCTAGAACCCAATCATCTCACTTATAGACCCCCTGACTCCCGGGGGGGCAATTTTCAAACCATGCCAACATTGAAAAGCATAGATCTCTCTGAATCTCTCTTTATTGATAAACCTCTCTTTATTGATAAACTTGATCTTTTGCTCTTTCTTTCCCATCCTTTCAAAAATAATGAATCCACAAAAATTATCTCATTCTCCTATAGCATCTTGATTTGTTCAATAGTCTTTGCTGAGGGAAGCTGCCAGAAACATATTTAGAACTCTAAATAACATGTATCTGCTGAAACATCTTTACAAGAAAGGTGACGTTATCCATCCTAAGCTGTTTTTCTTCATCAGGTAAGGATCTCCTTGGCTACATATCAATACTGGCAATATTCTTAGTTTAATAATTACTCATCTAGCATTCAGCTGGAAATTACTTCAGGAAAGGCTTTCAGTCTGCGTTATAAAGCAGATAAAATGCAAAAATCACAGTGAGTCCTTGTGCAGTGGCAGCTTTTGAATTAAGAGAAGTGATATGTGTGATAAAGAAGGGAGTTACTCTATGTTTATAAGGCAGGTCATTTATACATCCAGAGTGAATCCAAAGTCATCATGAAACTCAATCTTAACAATTCTTACGGATGCAGTGATATTTCCAAGAGTTCAGTCAAAAGCTGAGCCTCTCATTTTCTTATTTACTGCATGTGAATGGAAAAGGGGAGGGTTTCTTCGGTTGTGTTCATTATTCTAAGTGATGAAGTTGTATAATCCAGACATTTTTCCCTCTTGTATTCTTGAGTAATCAGTGAAACATGAAAAATTAATTTACTGTGATAAAACTAGATTTCTGTTTAATATAAAATTTTCGCTTTTTTTATTCTTTATTATGCACTGTAAATGGCAGTGGTGGTTGCTGCATGAAAAATCTAAATTTTTTTGCGCAGAGCACTTCCTTTAACCCAATATTTAATAGACAGGAAAGTCACTCAAGGACACAGTAAATGGGGGAAAAAAATTGACTAGGATAAAAGCAACCAGAGAAAGAATTTTAATTCAGTGGAAGTCAGTTGAGATGACAGGACATGCATTACACTACCAGTGTTATTGTCTTCTATTTTTTTAAAGAATGTTGCTAAGATGCTAAAAGCTTTGCATTTCCCATCTGTACAACAAACAGCAGATTGCATGTGGTCCAGAGCAGGTAAAGACCAGGACCCTAGAATTTTTCAAAGTGCAGTCCCATGGATATCCATACCAGAGAGCAAACCTACTCATGCAACTAATTGCTGGAAGTAATTTCCTTGCAAAATACAAAATACAAGGAATATTCAGATGAGGGAGTGAGATTTAGACTGTGGATTTAGTACAGATACAAATGGAGGATTAGAGACAGGTGAGAATTATCTGAATGTAAACTGGAACGTAGACCAGTAAGCTTTTAACTTAGTTTCATTAGTTACATACCATATAGTTGGAAATGAAGAGAATGCTTCCAAGCCCTATTCTGCAATCTATTTGCCTATATTTTATTTTCTGAAAAGCTGAGGTACACACTCATTATTTTTAGAAGTGTTGTGTGGTATAGGGGTTTTTTTATTGGCCTTGAGTTGGAGAAAATGTGTATTCTCTGTGTATGCACATGCACATGCATAGTAGACACACACACAAACAGACACATCCATGGTATCATAGAAGATCACTTTTTGTTTTTTTGCCCAACTGCAAACTGAAAGGCTTCCTCTCTTAACCTTTCTCAAGTGATTTGTCTGAAGATTTCCTTTGATGAACAAGGTCCTGTAAGAACAGGACAAAACACAATATGGTTGATCAAAGAGTACGCTGGTGAATATCTAACTTTTTTCAATGTAAAGAGAAGCTGATTTCTAAGCCATATATCCTTCTAAATACTTAAGTGAGGCCTTCCTTAAAAGCAAATATTGCCTATATTTCTCTTCTGCTGCCTCTTACACTGACAGTAAATAAGAAAGGATCTAACACGATATTAAACCCTTTTGGAAACACTTTGAGTAATTTTAGTAACATCTCATACCCTATTCAGACCTTCCACATCCACCTCACAAAGACACTAGACAGAAGCTTGTTTTATTTTTCATTATGTTTTAAATAGATTTCTTGGGAAAGGAAGAGATTCCTCAGTTCCAGTTCCATAGAATCATTCAGCTGCTCTTTGGTCCTCACTGCCCAGAACCTTGTTTCAGAGGAAAATCAAATCAGAGATGATAAGGAGTAAGTAGATTACTGAGCTGACTTTATGATGTTTGCTGAGGATTATAAAAAGATTATATAAGGCATATTCTGATTTTCTTCAATTTTGTCATGACCCAGTGAATCACTTCATGTGCAGTTGCCTTGGATTCTCACCAAAGAGAAACTACATTTAAACAGATATTTTTATTTCATACTTCACATAGGCATCTTCCTTTGAGAATGAGAAAGGGCTCTCATAAGAGTACACTTACTTACAAAGAAAAAAGCAGCTAGCATTTCATTCTGATTCCTTACATAATCATCATTTTCAATATAGCATTACATTCATTGTTCTTTGGAAACTATTCTGCAAATGCTTATGCTAATTCATTGAATATAACTTTTATCTATTTATCATAACAATTATTCTAAATCAAAACCAAATTAAATGAAAGGGAAAATATGTCAAAATGAAATTTTTCAGGCAATATTAAACCATTGTTTCGATTTTTATTTTTAAAGATTTCCAGTACAATTAAATATGAATAAAACATAATTCATTTACACTTAAATAAAATATCCTGACTTGAAATACAAGACAGATGTGTTAGAAAGATGAAGCCCTGCAAAAATATTGATGTAAAAAGTATGCTATTTTTTTTTCCTCATTAGAGGTAATGGTTTTCATAAAGTGATATTTTCTGGTGAAATGAATGTTTTCCCCTGAAAAGTTCCTGCTAGGTCTAATTTCTTCTGAGATTACTTCTGCTTTATAAATCTGTGGTCCAACTGGAATTAAATTATCTTTTTATTGTCTCTCACAAACCGGGAGACAGATGATATCATTATCATCTCTGTGGAGACAAGTTTCAAACATTTCAGTGACTTTTTAAAAAACAGTAGTTAATTCCTTCACAAAATTTTTCAAGATCCACTTAAGTAATTATTACTCTGAGCTATAAAATAAAAAGATGTGTACAAATGTAATTTAAATACAAAAATATTGACTTTTATCTGTTTACTTCATAAGCTTGAAGAGAAAACTGATACACTGACATGCTGTTAGATATAATCAAGTGCCATAAAAATGATATAATGTCAGTGAAGCACAGAAAAGGTTCATGGGATAAAACACCAGGAAAATGAAAGGTCAGAAGTGTCCAAATCGACTTCTTGTGTTTAAGTCAAGCAGCAAAAGCTTTTAAACACAGATCTTAATTTCATCTTTTTACAAATAACAAGCACTTAGGGCATGTTTAAAACATTATAAATATAACTCAATATTAAAAATGTAGTTGTAATGTTTGTGGGGAAAATCTGTATTCTGTTCCACGCTGAATGTACTTTTGGACTTGGATTTATCTTGAATCTGTCAGAAGTCTTGGGAAGAATTTATTACCATTATGAAAGCAGCAGTTGTCCTTTGTGCTTTGCTGCAGAGCAGCTACCACAAGAGAAACCCCTGCAACTCTGAATAGCAGTCATCTCTCCTTCTTATGCCGGAAGTTAGATAGCCCAGTTGATTGGGATAATGTGGGCTATTATGATTGCCATGTGTATGCTTCCTGCTAAATAATGGATCCAGATGTGCTGAAAATCAACTGCAAACAGCTTTTAGCTATGCACAAACTCCACAAATCTGTTATCAGCAGGTATTATTCTTATGTAGCCGTCATCCATTCCCCATCTCCCCAGAAACTTCTTTTGAAGATTGATGTTTCTCTCTCTAGTCTTGGTTTAATAACTGTGTTGGAGTCATATAACTCCCACTTTCATTTCTTATTTAACAGAAGGGGAAAAAGAAACTCTGGCAAGAGCAATGCAGGTTTACACTGTTATCATGTGGATAACAAAAGTTTCAAGAAGAAAATGCAGAAGGTAAATAAGGAAAAAACTGTCTGACAGCTCAGTTCAGGCAGGCTGACATGTTCAGTGTGCTCAGCAACCCACAAAGGTTCTTGGAGGGGTTAGAAGATGCCTCTGTTGGCAGAAATTTGGGGCTTGATGAAACAAAGTCTCAGATTTTCTTTCTTGTAGCAAAACGGCCTGCTCCTTTTCTTGACCAACCAGCCATGGGAGGCATGACAGACCCCCACCACCTACACATCTGAGTCTAATTCTCTTGCCCAGCATACTGACAGTTTCCCCTGTCTTCCACACGGCTTTGGGGACTGCAGCCCCAGGAGTTATCTGACAAAGACTGAGCATTCATTTTCATTCTCTAATAAATTTGTGGATGATGGGAGTAGCAGGACACATTAAGGGACCTTTTCATTCTTTACGTCTTTGGGATTACAACAATTTAAGGCATGTTTGCTTAATGCTTGGCAACAGCAGCATTATAGTCAGTTCATACTTTTTGTTTGTGGTTTTTTTCATGTCACAGTGGTGGTTCTGTATCTTTATTGACCAAAAGGCCTGTTTTCAAGGGGCAGCTGACAATCTGGATAAGGAGACAGCAGGGGCTGTGGACACAACCTGTGACAGCTCTCAGGCACCAACTCACACTTTGTCATGTAGCTATTTCATCACACAAACATAGGATGAATGTCACTGACTCCAAAAAACCATCACCATGAAACTGTGTGAAGGGTCTTGCTCTGCTGACCCCACATCCAGATGCTGAAGGTCTTACTTGTCTAGACGCAGGTGATTATTACACTCTGAAAGATGCCCTTACATCTTACTAGTGCCCTGGGAGTTATTGGTGGTAAAGCAACTGTTGGTGCTGTGGAGTGTAGCTATTTGGTAAGCAGCTACTCTCTGGCACAGAAATTATAGCTCAGTATGAACGAATGGGCTTCCAGCACACTGTGGGGTGTCTTGCTAGTTCAGGTCTTTAGAATCCTGCTACCTTGATCTGCCTGTAAATATTTATTTTAGACAAAAGTATTTATGTTGATGACTTGAAGACCTTGATTCAGTTTCATTTGCATTAGCAAGGATCATTTTCCTTCTTTGTAAAATAGCAATGTCTAAACTGCAGGGAACTATAAAGTATCAAATGCCTTAGAGTGCTGGTGCCATTCAAATGTAGCTCAGTTATCTGTCCCAGTCATTGAACCACTCTTTTATGGTCTGTTTCCCCATGATTTCTTCTCACAGAAGTTATAGATTCATGATATGCTTTAGGTTGGAAGGAACCTTAAAGATCATCAGTTTCAACCCCCACTGCACTGGGCAGGGACACCTTCCACTAGAACCAGATGTCTCAAAGCCCCATCCAGCCTGGCCTGGAACACTTCCAGGGATGAGGCATCCCCTGCCTTTCTGGGCAGCCTGTTCCTCACCACCCTCAAAGTAAAGACTTTCTTCCTAATACCTAATCTAAACCTACCTTCTTTCAGTTTAAAACCATCATTCCTTGTCCTGTCACTACAAGTACCTCTCTGGGTTTATTGCAGGCCTGTCTAGGTACTGGAAGGTGTTATAAGACCTCCCTGGAGTCCAGGCTAAACAACCCTAACTCTCTCAGTCTGTCTTCGTAGGAGAGGTGCTCCAGACCTATGACCATCTTCGTGGCCCTCCTCTGGACCTACAACTCTTTGAGTGTGACCATCCAGTCAATTCCTTATCAACTGAGTGGTCCATTCATCAAATCCATGTCTCTCTAGAGACAAGGATGTTGTGTGGGACAGCATCACTGTAAGTGACCTGTTTACAATGAAGTTCAAATGGACTTTCATAAACAGTGGTTTAGGGAAATTTTGTATTTGATGATGAAATATAAATAAGCCCAAAATCAAACTTTTCACTGGGTATAAAGTCGTGGTATGTTACACAAATGTTATTCCTGCTGAAGGTTCAGCCACTTAACGTGGCAGTTCATTAAAAATATTATTATTGAAGTGAGGGAATATTGCTAAGCATCAGTTTCAGGCTACCTTTAAGAACATCATGTCTCTAACAGATGCTGGTTGTTGATTCTCCTGGGAAATGCACAAAAAACATTCAACACACCAAATGGCCCTTGACACTTCTGGAAAACAACATTGGAAATTTTCTGATTGAGAATTTTAATTTGTTTTGTCAACTAGAGCTGATGCTTATGCCTCACTTAAAAAAATAGTGTTTTCATGCAAGATTTAGATATGATAAACAAAAACATCTTTTCTTTTTTTTTTAGTTGCTAAAACAGTCAGCTCTAAAACTGATGGAAAATGCAGAGAAGGGCAGAGGAGATAAGAGATTATTTAGAAAAATAATACTGGAAGACTGGAAAAAACACTGGAAGACTATAATTTGTGTTATTGCCCCGTAATATCTCCCAGAAGACCTGACAGTGATCCAATGAGTGTGGAATGATATGAGGCATGTACAATGTATTCTTCTCATGATGTGTGATTTATAAAAGATACTGGCAGTCTTAGAAATTAAAGATCAGAAACTAGATGATCAGACTTTCTGCCCAAGCTTCACAGGAAGAAAAAATGAAGGAATAAAAGTGTCAATTTGAGTATCTCTGAAGGACACATTGTACTCATTATTATGAGTACAATTATTATTATTTCTTGTTATTTTCCCGTGAGCCCAAATGCACAAAAGGGAGGAGGTTTAAAAGCAGAGTCCTCAAACACTAGTTACAAACCAACACATCCTGAATAAATGAAAGGAGGGGGATATGGGGATGACTGACAAAGCAGTGAGATGCAACACTAAACAAGAGGAAGAAAGAAAACAGTAGTGAAAGGATGTGGCTTTAAAGCATCAGCAAAGATGAGTCCCACGTGTGAGAGAGGTAGCTCCCCAGGCTGGTGATGCAGCTGCAGGTTGGAACCGCAGTGATGCTGAACAGGACTCTGCCAACGCAGTAACCAACAGGCACAATGGAAAGCCTGAACAAGAGATTAATTCAGCCCATGTTATCTGTCTGATTTTGAGATATTCATTTTGATATGTGGTTTTCACTTCTGTGGTTGAACGATTGTCTTCTGCATTACCAAGCCCCTGGATTTCCAGGCTCTCTGGTGCTATTGTGACTGCAAAACACCACATGTCCATGAAGACCCTGGCTCCCATCTGCTCTAGTGGTCTCTGCTAGGCTATCCTGGGAAGATGGGGCTGCTCTTACTGAAGCTGGCTGAGAGCAGGCAGGCTGCATGCTCTAGCAAGGCTTAGGGAGCCTTGAGCATTTGCTGTTCTTCCTTGGTCTGTAAAGGAGCCCTTCAGTGTTACCCATCAAATCAATTCCAATACAAACACAATTGATAACTTTAGTTTTTCCACTGTTGCTTCTTTTCAAGTTTTGACTGAAAGTAATTACTAAATTTTCTTGAAGTCTGAAAATATTTACACCTCTAAAAGTGTTTTACTGGGAGACATCCTCTTCTCTGTACAAGATTGTGTCATTTTCCACAATATGCCAACCCCATCTCCCGTTCACATACAAACAATGGTCTGCTTGCATATCAAAGTAAATGATGTTTCTGCACACCAGTGCTATGAGCATTCAGTCCTGGGGATGAAGTGCAGAGAAATCATCCACTCAGTCACAGCCTTTGCTGGGACAGAAAATCTTCACCCAGATTTTGTACTTTTGCTTTCGTCTGCTTACCTTCCAGCACTTATCCCCACAGAAAAATTATGTTCCTTCTCAAAAAGAGATGAATTCAGGACAAAATGTAGCACGTGCAGCAGGAGCTAGTTAATCATAATAAGCCATTTAATCAGGCAGTATATCATTTGTGAAATGCATTAGAGTTGAACACCACCCTTCATCATTTTTTCAGTTCTGTATCTGGCAAGAGAATGGTGAAGTGACTCATTTTAAAACAATTAGGTGATAAGTGTTTTGGGCTGATTAATCATGAAAAATAGACCTGGCAAATACAAACAAAGCTAATGATTTTCCACAGTGATTTTGCTATTTCAGTCTGGTATTTTTTGAGTAACCAATCCAGTGAAATAAGAAGCAAGGCTGATAGCCTTGTTTACAGTTATGGTTATTATAGTCCCCTTTTGGCCTTTTGCCATTCTTGCCTAAAAAGCTAAATGAGAAAAACCAACCCAAATCATAAATATTTTGGGGCAAAAATGTTTTTAACAGCAAGCAGTGAAGAGACGGTAAGCCTGGACCAAGAATTTGTATTAAACGAACAGGATTTCTGTCTGGCCTTCAGTTCTCCACCCTTCTATCTGAAGTTGAAATGTGAACACCTATATGTAAAGGTGCATAAATAATGCATGGCATGTCTATACTCGCTATATTTCAATGAACTAGGGATTATCAAATGAAAATAATAGGAACTTCTCTATTAATGAAGTTAGTAGGAAGACTGACGGGGAGATAGACAACAGGTTAGCAAAGGCATACAGTGCTTTTGGAAAACTCCACAAAAGGGTATGGTGTAATAAACACTTGAAGAAAAGTACAAAGAACAGTGTTTACAGAGCCATAGTGCTGTCTACTCTCTTGTATGGTTCTGAATCATGGGTCATCTACTGCCACCACCTGCCTCTCCTAGAACGCTTCCATCAACGCTGCCTCCGTACAATCTTAAACATCCACTGGTCAGATTATGTGACCAATACATCTGTTCTAGAGCAAGCAGCAGTCACAAGTATAGAAACCATGTTGATGAGAACACAGCTGCGATGGGCAGAGCACGTCTCAAGGATGAAGGACCACTGCCTCCCTAAGATCTTGCTTTATGGTGAACTTGCCACCGGCTGCCGCAAGAGAGGAGCCCCGAAGAGAAGATACAAGGACTCCCTGAAACAACATCTCAACCTTGGCCATATTGATCACCATAACTGGTCTACTCTGGCCTCAAATCGGGAGGCCTGGAGACACACCATCTGTAACGCAGCTGTCTCCTTTGAGAACACTCGCAGGATCACTCTCGAGGAGAAAAGGCAACGCAGAAAGAACCGTGTTCTGCAGAATATACCATCTAAAGAGTCTTTCTGCTGTGCCTTTTGCAATCGGATATGTTTGTCTCATATTGGCCTCATAAGTCACCAACGTGCCTGTAACAAATGTGGATAGAGCCTTCCCAAATCTTCGTTTGCGAAGCCCAGCCATGAGGAACTCTGTGGTAACCAGTGATAGGACCAGAGGGACTGGCCTGAAGTTGTGTCAGGGTTGGTTTAGGTTGGATGTTAGAAAAAGGTTCTTCACCCAGAGAGTGGTTGGGCACTGGATTAGGGTCCCTGGGGAAGCGGTCACAGCATCAAGCCTGACAGAGTTCAAGAACATTTGAACAATGCTCTTAGGCACATGGTATGATTCTTGCAGATGGTCCTGTGCAGGGCCAAGAATTGGACTTCAATGATCCTTGTGGGTCCCTTCCAGCTCAACATATTCTATGATTCATTGAGGTTCAAAATAAACATGGAGATTTTAGTGAAACATCGTATTCTAAAACTCCATTTATGTTTAGAAAAGTACTAAGAGTAATAATCTTTCTCTTTTCCCTTTGCTTTGTTTCTTAGACCAATGAGAGAGTAACATATAGAGACTATTTTAGAGCATGGTGACTACTTCAGAAGGTCTGAAGAAAATTCCTTTTTCAGTCCTTTACAAACCATCTCTTCAGATCTGGCATCTCAAAATTATTTGTTCAATGAAACCATAAAACAGATGCTCATAAGATACTTCAGGAGATAGAGGCATCTACTCCCTAGCTCAGAAACAAGATCAACTTTTAAGATCTCCTGTAGAAACTGTATAGTTATAAACCCTGTAAAAACGCAATATATACCTTAGTTTTTTTCTACTGCAAAATACAAACCCAACTCCAAACACGTTATTTACATTACTAAGCAGGATATTTATGAAAACTTCTCTGAATTGCATTTGACTAGACATTGCCCTCTACATTCAATTGCATTTTTAAATGGACTAACTTAATGCTTCAGTCGCACACAAAAAAATTCTGTCACCAAGCTTTTATTGGGATAATCTTACATGCACAGAGAACCAAATGTTTGGAAGTAAACAGAAATTTAAACTTAAAAGGTAACTGGAATGTTGACCAAATATTTTAATGAAGATTTTGATTCAAATTAATATTAAACAAAACCCAGGCACTCAATATTTGATCTGTGAAAGTTTAGAAAATTTGGAGTTTGAGGAAGCAATACTGATGAATTTGGACATTTAAAACCAAAAGAAGCTGTTTAATAGTGAAAATGATGACTGGAGCTTCTAATAAAACAGGGAATTGCCTCAGCTATGAAAGGATGGCTTTCGCCCTTTGGATCTGACAAGGCAACCACTGCAAGGTTGTTGATTTTATAATTGTGGGGAAGACAGGAAAACTCTCATAAAGTGATATAGAATGCTATAAATTATATGGATTATTACATTTCTTATCTGTTCAGCCACAGCAGTACTGAGTTAAGAATGACAGTTATTTACTCTGAGTTACAAAAAAAGTCAATTATATGAGCAGCCTTTGCTTGAAGGATAGGATAAGAGGGTACACGCGTAAAGCAGCAGGCTGTGGACAATGACCTGCACACCAGCCAGTGCCTGGTGAGAAGACACAGGCTCTTCCAGACTGAATATCACACTCAGTTTCTAGCATCATTGCTCATTACTGTGGTTGTTGCAGCTGAGGGAAGGGTTGAGCTGTGTAGGACCTACTCTACAGAGGGGAAAGAAGTGAATCCTCTCTGCAGAAGTTGATTGGTCCACTTGCGTTACCATTCTTTGACTCGCTTCATGAAGTGAGTCATAGAGTGCATGAAGTGGATTTCTTTTGGGTAAGATGGGAAGAAGTGCTCCAAGAGCACTACTAATGTTCTCCAGCTGCTAATGGATAGTTAGTCCATGGAATGTGACTATAATTAAAATAGGGGATGAAAGCCCAAGTATAGAAAAAAAATCCAACACAAAATCAGAGTTGTGACTCAGCTCTCATCACGAAGTGTTTTGCTTTACATTCTCCCTTGCACTATAATACCTCCCAATGCAGACATAGCCATAGACCAAAAAATGTCAGATTGAAATTGACTCAGATCTCTGAACTTGCTATTTGGTTTCCCCACCAGCCATTCTTTCAAACTCTTTTGGGTGATTAATAATGAGCTTTCTCCTCATAGTCTGCTAGGAGAAATTGGGATGCAGTGATTATTTAATTTGATTCATATAACAAAGGTGTCTATTTTGTAACAGGAACAGTTTTCTGCACACTATACCAAAGTTAGGAAGTTCTAGCTTGGAAGAAAGACAAAAAGATCAGTACCTTGCTTTTGATCCTTCCTTAGATATGACAAAGGTGTGATCTCTTAATCATGGCACTTTCTCTTGTTCTTATTGTGATGAAAAAAATATGCTTCAGATGACAAAAGTATTGGTTCCAAGGGTTTTGTTTGTTGTCCATGATTGCATCTTTAAAAGTGAGGAATGGATGACTCATCTCACTGGGGATCAAAAGAATACAGGAATGCTAGGCTTATTTTACCTCCTCTAAGAAGTAAAGCAGTCAGTTCTGTTGGTTTTTTTTAATGCTGACATGCTGCACATCTTCAGGCTTCCTATACATACAAGAAAGGGTTTGTTTGAAGTGTAACAACTGCAGAAGCCTGAAAAAGTAATCTTATGACTGTCTCTTCTTTGAGGCACCTTGCTCTTTGAGCACCTCCATTTCTGTAGCAACTGACATGCTCCCCAAGCTACTGAAAGGTCTCTGTTTTAAACCACCAATAAACACAGCTCAGGTTTCGCAGCATCCTTTCACAAAGGCAAAAGTCATTCAATTGTGACCATTGAGATTCTCATTTGCCTCACTTTTGGTATCTCTAGCTGCTGCCTTGCACAGGCTTCCCTTGTTTTGTCCTGTGTTTGGAATAGAGACGTTTTACAAAAGTTATCTTCACTGATTATCCACTGTCCTTTCTGTTGCCTGCTTAGATCTCCTTGGTTGTTACTCTTTTCAGCTTTTAAGAAAAATCTTTAAAAAAAGGCTGAAATGAATTTACCTGAACTGATTTCCATTAGAAGCCTCTGTCTTCATGCTGAAGCAATTTTCTCAGTCCATCAAAGAACAGCTATGTCTATCTGTTATTAATAGTGACAAGCTAATATATCTTAGCTGAGGGATTTTTTTTTATCTTTCATAGGTATTTTATATGGGAAATACAAAGCATCTATGAAAGATAACCTCAGAATTACTTCATTAGCGAACTTAAAAATCACTGAAAATCTTTAGGGTTTCCCAGAAAACATGATTTTTTTTTCCTATTAGTATTTTTTCCTCTATTCTTTTATAATTGTTCAATAACAGGATGAGACTTTGCATATGTAGAATACCAAAATAACACCTTATTTTAGAAGTTAAAATTAAATAAATGTTACAACTTGAAAAATTAAAAATGTTTGAGGTAGCCTTCAATTAGAGCAACTTCCCATGCTATGTCAATCTAATTCTGAAATCTAGTACATTTTGGATGATTTTATATTTTACTTCTTCTACCTATTTCTTTTGAAAAGAACACATATTTAAAATTCAATTAAAAATGTTCAATGTAAATCTGTGTTCATAAACATGTTTTATCAAAAAAGAATAACTAGTCTTTTTAAAGAAAAAGGGAATTTTCTAGGAAATTTACATACCATACAACACAATGTAGCAAAACGAAGTAGTCATTTCCTGAGTAAAATCAAGATAGTAAACTTCCTAAATGCTTTCTAAACAATTTATGATGAATATTTAAAAGCTAGTACTGTGGTGATGCTGACCTGGAAACCATCACACATCGAAGAGTTAGCGATCAGCAAAAAAGTTGATCTGAGGAGACTCAGTCCTGTGATGTGCTGTGCTGCACATCCAGCATGGCCTTCAAGCTCATGTTGGGCTGCACAAAACCCTTGGCTGCAGGATTACATCAGCTGGTTTATTGTCACAGGGAAGCATACAGGCTCTTCCCACTGGGTACCAGCAATTGCAGAGCCTTTCTGTTCTTTTCTCTATCCAAAAGTGCAGCAAAAAGTTCTTCTGTGAGCATCCTTTTTGTTTGACAGCAGAAATAATGAACAGAGTTATTCTCATTCAAGAAATTCCTATAGTAAATTGGCACTCTTCCCATGGACAAGGTCTGCACAGTCTGTACAGAGCATGTATCAGAGATCTATTCAAAGCTGCACAACTCAGGATTCCCAGCATTTAAAGGGATGTAAGATCATCTGTACTCTTCTTTCTTTCTTTACAGTGTTAGCTCTAATACATAGCATTTTATAGGATACTTTACAGAGCCTGAGTGACTTTTTTATGGGGATCATAACAGGCCAGTATCTCCTAGTGCAAAATGACTACTTAAAATGACTATTTGAAAACACCAGGACTATGTAGACTGCAAATGGAAATCTGAGTTTCTCATAACAGCCTAATTTCTATTTTCCTTTTCTGTATTTATTGAAAGTGCAAGTGCCACTATTTGAGTAAAGGGTTGATGCCCAGCATGTGTGAAGCTACTGCTGAACTTCTGATTGGCTCTGAAATACATTTTCCCTGTTCTCTTCCCAGGAACACTTTCAAGAGGTATCGAGAAAATTATTTTAGACAACCTACTCTTTCCAGTTTTCCGAACTATTTCTGATGTAGTCAAATCCATGCAAATGACATACAAAAATATTCTTTTTGAATCTTAAACATTCTAGACATTTAGTCCAAAATGCCTCTGTAGGAATTACATATAGCCATTATGGGATGTAATTCTGTCCTTAGGGCCCTTCAGTGCTAGCCCTAAAGCTCAAACTGACAATACCAACAGCAAAATTCTTCAGCTGCTTGATTAAGAGACCATAAGACAAGCAAAAGTCAGAACCCGCATTGTTTTTTTATTTTGGCTGTTGCCTATATGCATACTCATTATTAGAAATGCTCAAATAATTGTGTGTTTGCTTCAGAGAAAATATACCCAGCCTGTTACTGCAGAGTCAGTAATATGCTGCAAATTAATACACTGACTTATATCATCCACTCCTCACAATTTTGTATCATCTGCAAATTTGCTGTGAACACTATCTGTCCCCTCCCCCAGGACATCAACAAAGATGTTAACCAGTATTGGTCCCTGTATCAAGACTTGGGGCACACCAGTAGTTCCTTGTCTCCAGCTGGACTTTGTGTCACTTATCACAACCATCTGAGTGCAGCCCCACTTTTCAATCCACCTCATTCTCCACTTAGTTAGTCAATGCTTCATTAGTTTGTCTATGAGGATGCTGTGGGAGACAGTGTTGAAAGCCTTGTTGAAGTCAATATAAACAGTACCCACTGCTCGCCTCTCATCCAAGACAGTCATGTCATCACAGAAGGTTTTCAGGTTTGTTGCTTTCCTCTTCATCAATCTATGCTGACTGCTCCCATTCGCTTTCCTAATTTTCATGTATTTACAAATGCTTTCCAGGTTTAGTTGCTTCCTAACCTTTCTGGGGATCAAGGTGAAACTGACTTCCTGGTTGTTTACCAAATCCTTCTTTCCCTTTGTGAAGATATTTGCTTTTTTCCAGTTCTCAGGTATCTTCCCTGGTCACCATGATTTTTCAAGCATAATCAAGACTAGCCTGACAGTGACACCAGCAAGCTCCCTCAGCACTCATGAATGTATCCCATCAGGGCCCATGGACTTGTGTTTGCCCAGATTGTTTTAATATTCCCTAACCTGATCCTCCTCCACCAAGGTTGTCTTCCTTTCTCCCGGCTTTTCCCAAGGGTCTCAAGGTGCTGAGATTGCTGAAAGCAAATCTTGAAGGTCAAAGTAAAGAAGACACTGGATATCTCCCTCTTCTCCATGTCTTTTGTCAACAGGTCTTTTATCTCAATCCCCATATTTCCCCTAATCTTTTTTTTTGCTGTCAATTTACCTGTAGAAGCCCTTCCTGTTGCTCACCACGTCCCCTGACAGGCTTTCCTAACCCCATCCCTGCACACTTTTCTTTCTCTATTCCTCCCAGGTCACCTGTCCCTTTCACATCTTCTAGGCTTCCCATTTACATTTGAGTTTTGTCAGGAGGGACTTGCTCATCCATGCAGGCATCCTACCACTTTTACTCAATTTCCTGCATATCCAGATGGACAATTTTTTCAACCTGCAGGATGCAATCCTTAAAAATCAACCATTTGTCATCTCCCATGCAATTCTTTGAGAAGCTCCCTGAACAGGAGCTTAATTTAGAGTCACTGCAGCCAACAATGCCACAGCATTCATATCCCTAGACAATTCTTCTTGTTTGTAAGTGTGAGGTCCTACACAGTACCATCCTTCATTGGCTTCTTGATCATCTTTGTCAGGAAGTTATCATACATGCACTCCAGAAACATCCTGCTCATACTGTGTCATGTTGCTTTTCCAACAGATATTGGAATGGTTGAAGTATTTCTTGAAGACCAAGGATGGAAAGATGAAGATTCTTACAGTTGCTTGTGGAAGGGTTCATTTGCTTCTTCTTCCTTATCATGCAGTCTGTAGCAGACACTCACCATATTCATCTGCCTGCTAACCCTGATCCATAAGCCCTCAACTTGTTATCCATATGTCCCAAGGCACTGTTCCATGCATTGTCACTGCTCTCTCACAAGCCAAGTTACTCCTCTCTTCACCATCTCAGATAGCCCTTTCAGAAGAATCAATACCCAATCACTTCAATGTCCCAACTGTGTGAGCTGTCCCATCATGCCTCTATGATCCCAGTGAGATCATAGCCCTGTAACTGCACACAGATCTCTTAATTCCTTCTGGTTTTCCCCTATGCTGCATGCATTAATGTACAGACACTTCAGAGAGGCACACAGTTGTGTCAATTTCCCAGAAAGTAATCATACGAAAATATCTCATTTGTCTCATCTAGAGAAGAGAACACTTGCAATTATATTCCACTACTGAGAAATGACCTGATAGCTCTTCCTGACAATCACATCAGGTTAATTACGCTGAAGGTGACAGAATCTATTCAATATCATGTGTTAAATAGTGGACATGACTCAACACTCAGGTTTTGAAAAGAATATGCAGCTTTATTGCACTTGCTTTGTTATGTTATTAAAAAAGCCAACCAAACAAACAAAACCTGACAGACAAAAAAACACAAACTCCCTAACCCCCCTAAAAAACCCAAACTCAACCAACAAAACAGGAAAAAACACGCAACAGAAACAAATAAACAAACAAACAAACAAACAAAAATCCCCAAACCAAAACCCCCCACAACAGTCAGGATAAAACACATCAAAATTCATGACACTGGTTCAGCATTTCAGAGAGAAAAACAATATACAGCAATAGAGCATGTGGTAATGCTGGTTGAAAGGGAATGATGAAGGTCAAGTCAGCCTAGGTTTTGTTTAGACAAATCTCAAAATTTTTAAAGGATGGAGGATACGCAACTTCTCAAACTGCAATTTATGGCCCATGTTCCTTGTTACATCATTTGGCACAATGAGCCATCCATTAGGATGAATTTGGATCCATCATCTTTGTAATCTAGTAGTCGTAGGTTATTAGATCTCCCACCCCCGCATGAGAGGAAGTTCAAACTGGACATTTGTAAAAGGTTCTTCACTGAGAGAGTGGTTGGGTATTGTAACAGGCTCCCCAGGGAAGTGGTCATAGAAATAAGGAGGACAATGAAGATGGTGAAGGACCTTGAGGGGAAGCCATATGAGGAGCAGCTGAGGTCACTTGGTCTGTTCAGCCTGGAGAAGAGGAGACTGAGCGGAGACCTTATTGCAGTCTACAACTTCCTTGTGAGGAGAGGCTGACACTGATGTCTTCTCTGTGGTGACCAGTGACAGGACTCGAGGGAATGGCCTGAAGTTGTGTCAGGAGAGGTTTAGGTTGGATATTAGAAAAGGGTTCTTCACCCAGAGGGTGGTTGGGTACTGGACTCGGCTCCCCAGGGAAGTGGTCACAGCCTGCCAGAGTTCAAGAAGCGTTTGGACAATACTCTCAGGCACATGGTGTGATTCTTGGGGATGGTCTGCACAGGGCCAGGTGTTGGACTCAATGATCCTTGTGGGTTCCTTCCAATTTGGTATATTCTATGATTCTGTGATTAAGTCTCTCAGATTTTAAGGGGCATTTGGACAACACTTTTAGTCATATGGCTTAGTTTTAGGTACTCCTGCAAGGAATAGGGCATTGGACTTGATCCAGATAGGTCCCTTCCAACTTGAGTTACTCTCTATGATTCTGTGATCTCTTAGCCCCTTCTCTGGAGGAACAAATAGGTCTCCACCCTTATGTACTCCTCAGAAATTCATACCTGACCATATGCAGAACCTTCTTCAATTCCTCAATACCTTTCTTGAACTGTAGAGCCTATAACTGGACCAGGATCCAGATATGGCCTCTCCAACACAGAACAGAGTGAAATAATAGCTTCCCTCAATCTGTTGGCCATACATCTCCTACTGTAGTCCAATGTGCAGTTTGTTTTTTTCATGATGAAAGCTCAGTGTTGGATCATTAGTACCCACTGTAAACACCAGGTCCTTTTGCAACCTCACAACCCGCACTGATGTGTGGGGTCACTCTGTTCCCAAGTTCAGAGATTTGCACTTCTTGAACTTAATGTGATTTATGCTGGCCAAGTTGTCCAGTAATTAAGCTGTTTCTGGAATGACTGTAGTATTACTTTCTGTTACTCTTTATGTCACTCACAAGTTACTTCTTCTGCTACAAGGCTTTGGCCTTCCTGATATCAGTCACAAGTGTCTAAACAGTATCGCTATACTTCTCCATCATTTCCTCTTCTTGTTTCTATGACTTTTTTGCAGCCTTCTTGCACTTTAGTTGAGCAGTGAGCATATTGTTTAGTCATGTAGGGGGTTGGCCAAAATGTTGAATTATTCAAGAGATGTAAGCTTAAGATGATGTTGAATGACTGGACATAATTATAAGTTCAAGTTATCTTCATAGATAAACAAAGGCACATGAACTTTCAGCCTCTTGTTACAATAAAACTTTGGAAGTCCTGTTGATTGAGAATGGGCATCTTGAGCAACTGGAGAAGTTGTTCTTTAAGCATCAGCAAAGAATAATAACGTAATATGGTCAAATATCAGCAGAACGGATCTTAGCAGCAAACCTGAAAGAGAATGAAAGGACCTGAATATGAGAAAATGGTTCTGAGGATTACAGTTTGCAAATATATAATTGCAGTGCTCTTCATGAAGAAAAAAGCTCTGCAACGACAGTCTAATATAAATGGATATAGGAGCATCACTGGTTATCACCGATGCAGAAAACAAGGCCAAAAGAAGGGGCAAGTCTGAGTTTGCTGCAGAAAAATCTGTACAATAATTGCCTCTTCACTGATGCACTGAAGACAGGCTGTTGGCCCTCCACAGCTATATTTGGTTAGCTTGACAAGGTTTTCCTAGCAGGTCTCCAGGGGTGATTTCTCTGAGGAACTGCTAGAAGCTTCTCCTATGGGAAGTCCGATGGAGCCCATACCAGCTGTCTCCAAGACTCACCATCAAGAATTGTGTGTTTCAAGTTACCAGTGCTAAGGCACTTTGCTGGAAGAGCTAGAAGTCCTGGATTCCAAGCCTTCTTTGACAAATTTTACCAATTGCATATTTTATCAAGTTATCTATGATTGCTATCACTGAGATGACCCCCTTAGCCTTGAAAGTCATGCTCATTTGGTTATTGCTTCTTTCTCTTACTCAGTGATCTTCAGAAATCTTCTTGCCCACATAAGCATTTCAACAGAAAGGACAGATTGTTCTATCGCTTTGTTTTTTTGAGGGAGTTGTTTTGTTTCTGAAAAAGATGTCTCTAATTTCATCTGAACATAATTTTTAAATTTTTTTAGGTGAAATTTAAATAGATGCTGAGTTATCAGAGGCTCTCCAGGACCCATAGTCCTTGGAGAGTTCCTAAGAAAGTTCTTAGCCTACAAAAACCCCCGAACATTATGTCAATGCTGTTGCAATTTACAAACCTGAGGGAAAAGTGGAGGATGACAATGATTAATGTCCCTTCTCTCCAGTCATATCACTGGAAACTGGAAGAGATAATAAATAAGGAAATACTGTATATGGATGACATCACCGCTTTCAGTCTGAGGGACAGGATTTGCAATTTTCTCTGTACTCAAGTGTTCTAAGTTTTGGAGGAAAGCCTTCACAGGAAGGGAAGAAATTAAGACCTGCACAAGGGGGCAGAAAATTGCTATTAACAGAATCAGCTATTTATACTGCCTGACTTTATAAAATCTGTAAATCCTTGGTTCCAGAAGCTGCAAATTCAATCCCTATTGAGATGATGGGGGACAAAGTTATTTATGTTGACTACAACTGCTGCCATTTCCATAACAGTAACAGTCAGAGAGGCAGAGTTATCTCCATGAAGGTAGTCACTGTCTTGAAGAACCAGAATTCTAAGAGAGTGATTCAATTGCCTAAACATAGGCATTTATTGTTATTTCAGATGACCTGAAAGACAGCCGTGAGGGCAGATACTTAGGGAGAGGCTGTTAGAGGCCAGGTAGGGTATGCTTGAGTTTCTAAAATAGTATCTGATACTTATGTTTAGGTGGCTGACCTACCCATTTTCAATTTTTCCTTAAAGCTGCTGCCTCTGGAAAATGTATTCCATATCTTAACTGAGACTATATTTTTAGTCCAGCTATCAAAGACGATGAGATTCATAGAATCATAGTTTTCATGGGGTTTTATATGCAAACATACTTTTCTGTCTATCCATATTTTCTATTTAATAATTTTTGAACAATTCCAGTCAATTTGACAGATGGACACTGGCTTCAAAGGCATTAACAACCTCCAAGTGTCATGAAAACAGGCTGGATGAACAACCCTATTAGTGCCCTGACAAGAAAAAGAGTATGGTATGAATTTTATCATAGACACATAGTATGAGCACTCCAGCAGCATGAAAACTTCATGTGGCATTAGCAGCTCCATAAACAGCAATAAGTCCAACTACAGGAAGCCAGACTTCATCAGTTCCACTGCTCACAGAGCAATTACACTTGTTATCACACCACAACCTTCTCCATTACCACTACCCAACCAACAAGGAAGTTCAGCATGGTATAAGAAACAAGAAAGAAAAAATTTTAAAAGAGGCAAAGGCTCTAAACAAAATGCAAAACCAAAGATCTGCAGGGTCAGAGAAAGACTCAAGGTTTTATTCTTATATATTCAAAGAAGAAAACTGAAATAAAAATAAAGAAAAATAAGAAGTGTGTAGTAACACATTTGTATCTGAACTAAAAGAAATTTTCACAAGTACTCATAAATATCCAATGAATATGGTATTAAATGTGTTAGTAGTTGGCACTTGCAAAGTCTTGTGGAAACAATTCTACCACGTCTAACTGGTTGTCCCACACTTGTTTTTATGGCTATTGCAAATCTCTTCCTTGCTTGACAGAGGAAGCCCTTGGCACTCTAACTTAGTTTTACAAGTAAATTCCATGTAAATGAAAATTAATTGTTCCCCTAATCTTTCTGCTGGGGCTTTTAATTTTTGTTTTTTGCCTGTGTTATACCTATAAAAGGCAGCCATGTCCTTGTCTACTTTCGGAAGTACTTGCATGTTGTCTTTGTTCTGCATAGGAAAGAGATGATTGCTTGCAGATCTGGGGGAATAAACATACAAACATTTGTTTAGAGATTAATTGCTAACAGAATCACAGAAGTTAGAAAATGACAGAATTATACCGTCTGTGAAATTTTCCTTTTTCTCTCCCTACATTATGGTGCCATGTTTAATGGAATGCTTTAATACATCATTTTATTCCAATGGAAACCATTTTTCCCACTAACTACCGTTGACTTTGTTTCAGATAGCTTGGTGTCTATAGTTTCTTTTGCATCAGCACAGAGATTTTATCACAGCTGCTTAGACTGGCTGATTAGCAATTTAATGGGATTTAGCTGACCAGAAATGAGAGCACAGACAGCTCTAATGCCTAAAAGGCTGTTAGATTTATATAAGCCTTCTTACTAAATGGGTTGCCTCAGGTATTACAGCAACCATTTCCTGAATTTTGAGCCCAAATGGATATATACTTCTGCTTATACTGGAATTTAGGAAGTGACAGACAGAAGGCTTTAATTGGATTAGTCTACTGGTCTACAATGTAAATTTAGTATAACAGTAAGTAATAGTATCCAATATAAATATTTCCTTAGGTTTGGGGACCTAGAACTGTCCTACAGGCAACAATTCTGATTTAAGTGCAGTGGTGTAGATATAATTAAGGGAGCACACCGACTTAGTATGGATAAACGACTTATATAACCTTGCACACTCTAATTGAGAACAAGCTTTTACAAAGTGTAACAACAGGATGATGCATAGAGGAAAAGGAATACAGTGAGCAGAAGTAATGATGTGATCTAAAGCACATGTAAAGATTTTCATTACAAAGCATTGGTCACATTTTTTCTTTTATCTCCATATACTGGAATATTACATTTGATCTTTTCTCCATTTTGCCACTCGATTTGACAGTGTGGAGAAAAAGACACGTTGAAAAACTCAGTTGTTTCTGATGTGTTGTCTGATTAGTCATCCACGTACTGGTTTCTTACTAATAGAGATTCATCAAAGTAATTCAGAAGAAACTTTGAATTGTTTGAAGCCCAAAGGTATCCTATATGGATTTATTCATTCTTGGGATGAATGGGATGGACTTAAATCTCTTGAGGCCCCAAAAAAACTCATAAAAATACAACTCTATTTCTATAAATTTATTATTTTAAGCTGATAGAGATTTCATCTGAATGCTTACTCATGTATAAAGAAATACTCTGCAGCAAAAATTGCCTACTCCTTACCATTAAATTACCTGTACATTGAACCAAAGGACATCATTCTTCACCATCCTACTGTCAATATATAGCATAGTACATGTAAAAATAAAGGATAAACCACTGATATCTTGAGGACTGTCCTCATCAAAGCTTTTACATAGATGTGAATGATTTTAAAGTGTGCTAGGCATGAAGCCTGATTCCTTCCTTACCCTTAGCAACGTGACCAGAGGAGCCCAAAGTAACCTGGACAACAGGTATCCTTGGGTTATCTGGTGAAAATCTCAGCTAAAAAAGATTCAGAAGTAGACAGTCACGGTGAGTTTTCTTCAGGAAGGGCCAAGCCCTCCTGACATTTGTTTAAAAGTCTTTCTATACCATTGCTGAATCAGTCAGAGAGAATAGGGAAATTATTGTCTCCAACTGAAGTATCAGGCATTATCTGTTGCCACAAGCATGATCGGAGATTTTATTGTTCTATTCTGGCATGGCAAAATCTGCAGTGAATTCTTGACATTAGTCTGACTGATGCTGTAAGCATAGCTTGCCTACTCTGTTAGTCATCTCTTAAAAAGAAATTGCTGTGTCTCCTGCAGTTACCTTGACAATTCACAAGGCAAGATATTTTTTAATGCAAGTTTACCAAGAAAGTGCATGCTGTACATTGCAGTCAAATGGATCCAATACTCCATTAGCATAAATTACATTGTCACTCAGGTAGAGTAGGCTGTACATATGCAAAACACTATGGAAATGTTTTTACCATTCAGCAAAATGATTTGTAGAAGTTATATGGATATGCACGCATTTCTTTCATGGTTTTAGAGTCCTGCTGTCTATGTGTCCTCATTTGCAACAATAACCAGTCTACAACAAACCTCACATAATTAAACTGAACAGAATGGTACTTTCTTTAGCAAGGGTAATTGTTCATACACTGCCTCTGTGTAATGAGTCACCATAAACTAAAGGACATGTTAATAAGTATGCACAGCTGGCACTTTGGACTGGATTCTGCCTAAATAAGGACCGCTTAGCAAAACATTCCAAGCATCATGATCTTTCAAGCCACAAAATAGCCTCAATTAGGAAGAAGATTTTACACTGCAGTGTTTATCTCCCCTTGCATTTTCATCATGAGCAGCTGAGATTTTAAACACCCAGAAGTTTCTCTACTGCTGGAATGTGAAACATGTTCACCTTCACAAATTTTTAATAAAACCATACCTTCACCTAGTATTTTTAAAAATTACTCTGAGTACTCCCCCACTTATATGTGCTGGCTGGGCTCTTCTAAAATATAACACACTTCATGCACTTACCTAATTGGCAGATGGATTTTAGTCAGGTTTATCGACCTCAGAAAGAAATTAATAACTGCTTTGGTCTCGCTCATGCAGTTACTCAAATAATATTTTCAATTCTATATAGAAAGTTACAAAAATGTAACAGGAATGAAAAAAATAAAGGACTTGTAGTATGGAGACCTTAGAATGATTATGAAAATCAGGGTTGCAAACCCCTTGTGTATCAGCAAAATGATATTTGGAGGACAGAGGGAAATAAACACAGTAAAACATTAGTAGGATATTTAGGAGGATATTTTCTGAAGTTTAGACTATATGAACTGATAACCTTCATTTCCTACTTGAAAAATTACATCTTGAACTGTAACATGGGCATCAGAGGGCAAAAAACTACAGACAGGGGTTGAAGAAGCTCTAGTTTTCAGGAAGTTATTCTGCTTAGTAAATGCCATGAAGCACATTCCCAGATGAGTGTCATGGTGGACAGAGTTCAGCTGGAAGTGTACTATTGGGATTTCATAGACCATATTTATTTGGAGTTCACTACTGTCTTCTAGAAAAAGCCCATCTGATTAAAGGCTACTTTAAAGAATTACTTTAGAATGTGTTTCAGTCATGACCTGTTTGACATTAATGAAATAACTCATCAGCACCCATAACGTTCAACTCAGCAACTGAAATGTTGTTCAGCAAAAGCGAGTAACTTTTGATTGTGCAGTCACTAAGTAAAAATTTTTAGCAGTGTGTATAGGTGCAAATAATTTTATGTGGAAATAAAAATTATCAGAAAAAGATGTGACACAAGGTAACATCATTTGCCGTAACAGTTTTCCAGTGAAGAATGGGAGATGATGGATATAAAATGCAACTAGCTGCCTCCAATGGCACTGCCACTGAGTCGTGAGGTTGTTACTCCCAGTCAGAAGAATGAGGCTAAGCTTCAATTTAATTCAGAAAAGGAGTAGAAAAAGAAGGAAATAGATATTCAATACCCAGGTTCTGAAATGGAATATACAACAGACAATAAATGGCTCACATATAGCTGCAGGATGAACCAAGCATCAAACAGAAGCAGAAAGGAAGGTAGAAAAGACTAGACTGAGGGGGAATGGGCTGTTTCCATAATCTTAGTGTTACTGATTATTCATGTGCTGAAGAAAAATACATCCAGAAATGTAATGCTGCAAGTAAACATTTTGAAATAATCTTGGTGAAATATTTTAGACAGCTAGTCATATCTGTGATCAGCAACCAGAGAGGAGAACAGTCTTTCCTCCTGCATCATAGGCTCTCTCCTCTAATATCTGTTAAATTACCCACTTCCTTACGAATACCAGTTTGTGCCAAGTGTTCTGTGACACTGACCTCTTGTTAAGTGTCAGTAAAATACAGTATGAAGATTTATTGACTGGAATGGTAAGCAGCAAGTCAGGATGCCTTGATGTGGAAGCAATATAAGGCAGCTAGCAGTCAGGCATGTTGCCTACTTCTGCACCGACCACGTCTCCCTGACATTCTCCTGCCAAAAAGCATACATCATCTTAGTGACCCTGAACCCATATCTGACTCACATCGAAGTAAAATTGAAAACAAAGCACCAGGGCAGGAAAGTTCATCAAAGCACATTCTTCATGGGGACTTAGGCAAGATGAGCTCAGACACCTAACTCATACGTTGCTTACTGTGCCCAGTGTGGCTTATAAGGGACTCTTTATTTACATTAACCTTAAAAATACATAGAATCATAGAATCATAGAATCAGCTGGGTTGGAAGGGACCTCCGAGATCATCAAGTCCAACCCTTGATCCACTACTGCCGTGGTTACTAAACCATGGCACTGCCACATCCAGTCTCGTCTTAAAAACCTCCAGGGATGGACAATCCACCACTTCCCTGGGCAGCCCATTCCAATGCCTGATTACCCTTTCTGTAAAGAATTTCTTCCTAATATCCAAACTAAACCTCCATTGGCATAGCTTAAGACCATGCCCTCTTGTCCTACTGCTGGTTGCCTGGGAGAAGAGACCAACCCCCACCTGGCTACAACCTCCTTTCAGGGAGTTGTAGAGAGTGATGAGGTCTCCCCTGAGCCTCCTCTTCTCCAGGCTGAACAACCCCAGTTCCCTCAACCTCTCCTCACAGGAGAGTCCCTTCACCAGCCTTGTTGCCCTTCTCTGGATCTGCTCCAGCACCTGAACTGAGGGGCCCAGAACTGGACACAGCACTCCAGGTGTGGCCTCACCAGCACTGAGTACAGGGGAAGAATCACTTCCCTGGACCTGTTGGCCACACTGTTCCTGATCCAGGCCAGGATGCCATTGGCCTTCTTGGCCACCTGGGCACACTGCTGGCTCATATTCAACTTCCTTTCAATCCAAACTCCCAGGTCCCTTTCTGCCTGGCTGCTCTCCAGCCACTCTGTCCCCAGCCTGTAGCGCTGCAGGGGGTTGTTGTGGCCAAAGTGCCGGACTCGGCACTTGGCCTTGTTGAACCTCATCCTGTTGGAGGATGTTTTAGAAGAGGAAGGAGGTGTAATATTTTTTCTCCTTCTGCCTATGTTGACAGGTACCCTACCGTCAAGACAGTGGGTATAATTTCAAGCAGGACCTTTAGGAGTTTTTTATATCAGTTTATCTGAGAAAGGATGTCATAACCATCTGGAAAGTGGCTATTTTAAACCATAGCAGCCATTCAGCTATGGTGGTGGTGGCCACCAGACCTACAAGCCTGTCTGAGAGCCAACAAGGTAATGGCTTCAGAAGATGTGGGATCTACCTTCCAGCTGCACAAACATATATAGTTATGTAAGATGAAAAAGTTACATGCTTTTAATATGTAAGACCTAGAACAGTGCACTGTCTCCTCTCATTGTAATCTTGAGACGTGTACAGCCACAAGGCCTGTGGGCTAAGGATTTTGAGGTAGAACATGATGTGACCACGTGAAGGAATTAAGAGTATCAGTACATATCCAGTGCTCACTCAATCTTGGAACCATTCCAAAACCAGCAAGTACTACTCAGCTGATTCAGTCAGACCTCATGTCTTGGCACTTGAAATCACACTACAGCTGTCTCAATACTGTATGTATCAAGGCTTTCTTGTGGTGTCTACAGTCCATACCAGGTCAGCATATACTCATGTAGGTGTTGGAGTTTGAAACTTACTCTACCAGCCAAACCTAATTGAGGAAATGTGGCCAAGCTGATAGCAGTCAATGCTAAAACAGTCCTAGGAAAATTCTCAACACCATTTATTGATATGTCACTATATTTTTTCCCTGTCTCTACTATGTCTCTACTATGATCCCACATCCAGATTTTAGGGAATGTGAAAACATTTACTGTTTCTTGGTACATTTTTCAACACATTTTCTCCTTCCCTGTATTTCAGCAGGCCTGCATGCATGGCGGTTTGCATATTGTATGGGATCTGAGCTGGAGTTCATTTCCCCATAGCAGCCCTCACAGTGCTGTGCTTTGCCTTGGTAGCTAGAAGGATGTTGATAACACACTGGTGTTTTGGCTACTGCTGAGCACAGCATCAGCACTGTAACATTCCTTCCTCAATCAAGGGCAGGATCCTGGGAAGGGACCCAAGTAGGCCAGCTGACCCAAACTAACCAAAGGGATATTCCAGACCGCATAACGCCAACTCAGAAATAAAAGCTAAGGCAAGGAGCAGGAAGGTGGGCATTCATTGTCTGCAAGGGTTGCCTACTGAGAAACCATCACGTGCTGAAGCCCTGCTTCTCGGGAGTGGCTGACCATCGCTGCTGATGGGAACTAGAGAATAAACCCTGCTGTCCTTAGCTTCGCTTTTGTGCGCACAAGCTTTTGCTTTGCTTTTGCTTTAAATAAACTGTGTTATCCCAACCCACGAGTTGCTTTCCATCTTACTCTCTCCCCTGTCTGGCTGGGAGGGGGAATGATAGAGCAGCTGGGTGGGCACCTGGTGTCCAACCAAGGTCAACCCATCACAAATGTCACCCAAAAGTCTTCACAGGATTGTGCTTTGGATCTACTTCTCCTCCTTCCAGATGTTCCCTGTGATTGAGATGTGTTCCTTCCCCTATGGCAGAGACAGGTTGCTACCTGTTGGAATGTTGCAAGTCTGAAGTGTGTAGAAGAAGGAAGGAAGACAAAATGAAACTATCCCGCATGGAAATGACCAGAGATTTTTTGCACCATTCGGCAAATCTTTTATGATCTGATGTTGGAGAGACACAAGGCAATGAGCTGAGGAACAGGGTGGGAATCGGGTGACTACATTTGTAAAGTGTGTAATAAAGAATGTTATAAATCTTATTCCACCTCTTTTGAGCCCAGAATCTATCTGCTCAAATGGCTAGAGAGTACTTTTTTTTCTTTTCATAACAGCGTTTTGAAAGAAACCCCTGTAACTGGGGAATTGTGTCTTACTGTAAGCACAGGCCTTATGGATTTCCATACATTTCTACAGCACTGAGTGCTTTTCTGTTGAGTCTCTCTGTAAACTATATCAACTTTTTACTTGAAGATGAACATAGCCATGTATTTTCAACACTTGACACAGACAACCAGATGGACTAGACATATTACAAGTTATATTTGTTATATATGTGTGTGTTTGTATCTATCGTACGTGTATATGATGCTATTTGTGCATATAACACCCTTTCTTACAATATACAGATAACTAAATACATGAGCAATTCTTCATACAACTCTTTTTTCTCATAATTTTTAAGGGGATATGTTTTTGAGCTTATGCTGAATGAGAAAGACGTGGATACACAAATATTTGTGGAAAAGATCATAGTGTTGCAGTACATTGAAGTAAGTCCTTCTTACATCCTCCATTCTATAGAGAATAGACAGTAAAATCTTCTAAAACAAATACTGAAATGTAGGAGACATGGGTTTATAAAACACACACAGAACTGGTAAGTGATGAAAATGTATACAGGGAGCTCAGCTCATTATCAAACTCATTTTCCTTCTCCAGCAAACTCATAATGTTTTCTATTTTAGAAGTTTGAATTATGCCTAATTTAGCTGTGTGGTACCTCTGATCAAACCGAGGATGACATTATTTCATCATCAAACTTAAATCAAATAATTTAGATGTCTTTCTCAGTTCACTTAGTGCAGATCCTTGACTGATGCTGTAAAAATGCCTGCTGGCTATGGGTTCTGGTAACAGAACAGCATACTTACGTTTATTCATCACGTTTAGGACATGTTTAATATATCTCAAAATTCGTTTGCACAGTCAGTCTTATGCAATGCTCATTGTGGATCTCACCAACATCCTTCATTCTATCTCTTAGATGTCACGCAATAGCTTCTAGGGCATTAGTAATAACAGTAATCTGATTAGCATGATTATGAACTGGTATTATGCGCCTTTTTTGTGTGTTTCTTTAATTATAATATCATCTGCATTTGCTCTGGACAGGACATCTCCCTACCAAGGTCATTTTCTTGTGTAAATAAAGCATGGACACAATCACAACTTACTTTCTCTGCAGTTATGATGACCTTTTCTTCTTTTTACTTTCTCATTTCTACTTTTCTATAGTGCATATACATGGCCATGTCCTTTTACATACTGCTACTTCCTCAGATTGTTATAATTCAGATTTGTAAAATAGTGTACTGCAATGTCAATGAAGCCCATTATAATTTCTGACTATGTAGCTCATGGCACAAGAAATCAGTGGTCAAGTTGATCTTTCTCTTTAAAGACACTATGAGTGTCCCAGCTGAAACAGAGCTAACTCATGTTCCCTTTTTTCAGCTGGACACTTTATTCAGATTTATTTCAGCATTTCCCCTGAAAGAGCCAGGCATTCACTTGTGATAGCTGGAAGCATTCCTGGAGAATGGAATCAATCACCATCATTCGAGCCAAAAAGGCACTGATATACTAAAATAGTTCTTATCTTTTGACATAAAATGTCACCTCTTGAGTTGTACATTAATCACAGCATTCAGGATTATCAGAGGTATTGCTGGCCATGGTCTAACACTGATTCACCACAGAGATTTGCAGCAAGGCTTTTTTGCTTCCTAGCACCTAATTGGATTGAAACCATTCCTTTGATAGTCTATATCTGTGATCATCTTAAAATTTCATTCAGGCCTGTAATTGATTTTTTTTTTATATTAATAATTTTCTGAATTCCTGGGATTGAAAAAGCAAATGAGTTTACAGTTTTTCACCCCCTCTGCCAGGCACTACTGGTTCTGTAAATCTCTAACACTGGTGCTCTGACTTACCCAGTTCATTTCCAGCACCTACCTGTTAATAGGTGCTTAACCAGCAAGTATTATTGCAGACTCTAGTAAAAATTAAAACATGGAATCATAGAAAGAGATTATTTTCAATCTTGCAAACAAAATATTTTTATGAATAAGGAAAATATTTTGAAAAGTTGCTATCTACTTACCCCTCTCCTTGTATCTCTAGAATTCTTTTCTCTTTTTATCTTGTGATTCCTCTTTGAGTGTCACTGATTTTTTAAAGGAATAGCACAGCACAGCACATGGTGCATTTAGAGGATTAATGAAGAGGGTTCCCACAATACAAAGAAAGTGCAACAGACTAAGAACAAATGAGAGGCTGAGACCAAAAAATGTCAAGTTTTGGTAGAATATTAGGGGAAAATTAGGGAAATATGATACTAATTATTGAAGTGGCATAAAAGATATTATAAAAATCTTCTTGCATTATTAACACACAATTAGATAGAAAACAGGGATTTATTCTATACTGACAGATAGGAGGATTAATCAGCAAAATATAATTTTATGACATCTAATAGCAAACTGTCAAGTTCTAGTTTATTAGACTGAAGATTCTGTCTTATGTGCTCTGACAGAAACAGAAGGAGAGATTTCATCCAAAATACAAATAATTCAGATACATTTACTTGTCAACAGAGTAAACTTTATCATGTACTGTAAAACAAATGCAGCAAAAATGTGTATGTCAAGAGCAGCAGGGAATGTATGTCAGAGCCTCACCAAGTTCCTGATACTCGGCTTTCCATCTTATACGTCTAGACATTGTGGAGAGCAAATTGCACCTGTGTGGCTGCAACAACTAGGTCTTATTCAGAGCAAAGGGTGTAACCATTTATTTGACTTTAAAAACACAGTGTGACAAGATGCCTTACATAGCATAGACCTTCTCTAATTTGAGAAGCATATTCAGTAGTTTCCTTGAAAGAGTATGACCCAAATTAGACAGCAGAGCAGTAGCCAAACAGTTGAAACCAAACTTCAGTTTCAGTTTACTCAGGTTTTGCTAAATAAACAGCCCAGTGTCAGTTGGCCTGAGTTGAGACAGTACTCAAACCTGGAGACTTTAACAGCTTTGCCTTCAAGAGAATGAAGCAGACAGGAGAAAACCAGCTGATCTTTGTTAATTTTCATCTAAATCAAATACTTCTGTCTGTTCTAATAGTGTAGAGCAAGAGAAGAAATGTAACATTCAGAGTCCTGAAAGTTTACAGAAAGTATCAATGTAAAGAGCTTTATATGTTATATGCATATACATTATGTCACTTCTTCTTAGCAGTGAATTAGACAGCATCAGTTTTATTCTGCCTGTAAGGCCAAGAAAAACAAAGCCCAACCATTTTTGCCAAAATAAATAATGTTGGTCTTGCCCCACAAGCAAAATAAAATGTTGGGTTTGGTTGTTTGTTTTTTTTTGCTTTTTTATAGTTAAATATAATCAGTTTCTGAAAGGATTGTGTTATATGGAAAGCTATTATTGATTTAAAAAATCAGAACAATTTGATATTTTTCCTAATAGCCACAATACTAGCACAGAATACTGATTATAGTGAAAGCAAAATTGGGATCTCATGCTGCAGATGTAACGTGTGTGTATATTCACAGACAGATAGATAAACCAGTACAGAATGTGTTCCATCATCTTTGCATTTTTTATCATTGGACTTCATCTGTCATTTTATCAAACAGTGATGTAAGAAACATGCTTCTCTTCATTATGTGTTTTAGATGGACTATATGAAAAAATTTTATATTATCTACAAATGAGATTATTCCACCCTTCTTTTGCTTCTCCACAATTTGAAAATATATTTAGAAATAGATTTAATACCAGTTTTAGGGGCTCCAGCTGCTAACCTCCTACCACTGTGAAAACTGTCTGTAATGAACGGATAGAAAACAGTCTGATGTTCACTTCAATCTGTACCTTAGTTCCAAAGGCTTTAAAGATATTTTTGCACAATCATAAAAAAACCCAGGATGTGTCATGAGCATGAACATGTACACAAAGGAGGCCCTTGCTAAGCAAAGGTGTCCCCTGAGGGCCCCTTTTGCCATCCTTAAGGTAGCCTAGCTGGTACAAAGGATGTGCAACACGAGGACAGTAGGGTTCAGTGGTATAACAGGTACATGACCTATGAAAGTTTCCATAATTTTAATAACAAAATCTGCAAGTGAAAAAGATTACAGACAGATGTGATACTTCCCTTCGTCCTGCACTTTTGTCAGGCTTTTTTCTTACGGAACTCAGTGCAAGAGAAAGAAGACACAAATTTCAATGCTCTACCATTTTGAAGAGATAAGAAAAGTCATTAACAGGGGAGAGGAAAAGAAAAGAGAAAATTTAAAAATAAATGTGCAGAGACTATAAGGGAAAAGTGGTAGAGGATGAAGCTGAGTACTGTCAAGCTGATTGATGGAAACTAGACTACTTCATAGAGCTGCTGAACTTTATCATGACACACACTTGATCCCAGAGGCACTTAAATCAAAACTCTGCTAAGCCTAGAGGAGATTTTATCCTTGAAGGCAAACAACTTGAATACTTCAATACAGTAATAAAACATCTAATGATGGACATTTGTGATTATTGCCACATGCTTCATTGCATTTTATTGGTCTGTCCAACATAACAACTGCCCCAGGTATCTAGTAATATACATGTCAGAGTGACCGACTTGTAGAAAAGTAGGATTAGGAGACATAAATTTATAACACGTGTAATACCCATCATGTTGGGTGATGTGAAATATCATCCTTTTCCACAAAAGTACAGGAGAGGTTAAGCAGATGCTGTCTCTGGAACTTTTCCACACTCTTAAAAAGATAGACCTGGATCTGATCCACACCAGTGCAGAAGTTTCACCTGATTTAAAAATTATTTAAAACCTGAATTGAGAAAATAATATAACACATTTTCAAAACCCATGTAGCTAGTTTCCTCTGGTTAAGAACATAGATGGACTCCAGAGAAGCCTTCTCATAGTAAATTTTCCTGTTCTTCAATTAGTTTTGTCTTTTTGTGAAATGAATTGTAACACTGCTTATAGCAGAAACTTCCCTCTCTCTTCCACTTCTTACTGATAGGACAGCAGAGCAGCTATTAAAAGGACACTGATTAACCCTGACAAGTTTGTCCTCATTTGTTTGAAGAGTAATGTAAAAGCCTAATGTAAACATTTCAAAGGTAACTTTTTCTTCCATAGCTATCATTCTTCATTCCTTCTTTTTGCTACCTATTCTCAAGCCTGTCAAAACAGGAGACATTTTGTACATGTCCTGTACAGATGTCCTGAACTAAGTGACCTTCATGCACAGAATGATGAATGAGCCTTGAGATTATGCATCTTCTCTAATAAAAGCAAATACATTTAATTAAAGTATTCTTAAGATCCTTATTCCTCATTAAGTCTATGCAAAGCTGTCAAAAAAAGGGATTCATAAGCTCCTGTGAATGAAGCAATTTTCTGCCCAATACAGAACCCAATTCACTGCCCCCCTTCATATCCCTCCTCCATCCACAGCACCTTTTTTTTAAAAAAAGGGACTCTAATCTTCTTCCTGAACCACAGTTCTTTCTGATTAACCTCTACACTCCAAAAAAAGCGCATGTAGGCACTGCAATTCTGTCTCCATATCTTTATTTATAGGTTTTGTGTTCTTTTTAAATTACATATATTTTCTTTTGCTCAGAAATGAGTTTCTATTGCCAACTCATCTCTTGTAAATAGAAAAGTAGCCATATATAGAAAAGATTTAATTACTAGACGTCCCAACAGAGTGCTTGATCTATAGAAAAAAAAGCATTCTTTCAGTTACTGTCTGATTTAATTGCAAATAAAATTACTATGCGTTGCCTCTTGAAACATTTGATTTACTTAAACAAGCACAGTTTCAATAACCAAAAGTTAAAGTAATTTTTATAGTCTTTTGGTCTCTTTATTCATTACTTTTTCTGTTACAGATGGAACAGCTTCTCCTGAACCAACATGAGTTTTATCTGGCAGCCACTTGTGAAGCACTGGCACTGTTATTACCCAAGAGGCTCTTGCACAGTAGCAGATAGCGCTTGGATGATTAGTCAGTGGCACAAAGATGAGAGTAAAACTAAGAAACAATAAGTACAACATTAACATTATAAGGCTTAGAGAGAAAGAAAAAAAAATATTACAGAAGCTTCTGGAAACAAATGACATTGTTCTTAATCAAACTGGCCGTCTAATTAGTTTTAATTCACAATGAGCAAAGGTATTTTGTGATCAAGGGCTTTTTAAAAGATGCTTCTTCTGTGATTACTCCCCAGGAAATAAATTCTGGCCTTTGTTTTACTTAAAATTGCTAAGAAGTTAAGATGACTGGTGCTTATTATCCTGCCCATTGGCCTCTTGAAATTCCAGGCTGATTATATATTTAAATGGTTCAAGTCCATGCTTGACCCACAAGAAGACAGAAAACTAAGTTTGGAGACTTCACCCTAAATCAAGTTCATTTTTAGAAAAGTGTATCTCATAAAGTTATGCAATGAATTTCATATCAGAGTATCACAGCAATTTCCTTATATTGACCAGGCTAACAAGGCTGAATTCTGAACCAGCATGCCACATTTCACGGAGTTATTATCACTGTTGATGTGAATCTAGCACAAATTACTAAAAGTAGGAGTAAAATTTTAGATTATCTGTAAAAGTTTCATAGCAGAATCAAATGAGTAGTGTGTCGATCTGCCAAAGATCTTATAAATTTGTAGACATACAAAAATAAATAGCAGGTGAATGAGGGGGACTAGATAGACCAGAAAATATATTCTGAAAATTATGTCTGATTGGCATAGCAGCAACTTCATGAGATTACTGACACATTGTAACATAAAAGATCATGAAATCTCCATAGCAGATGAAGAGGTCGATAAGAGAGGAAATACATAAAAAGAAAAGGTCCCACTCGGCTACAGAGAGCAGGAACTGTAACAGTAATGAGAATGCATGAGAAAGGCATAAGTGCTGCCTTGACTACAAGATTATATGAATGGGAGTTTGTATGAATGACCAGAAAAATCACCCTACAAAGAGGACATGTCGATGAGAGAGAACTTTAAGTTGTACTTGTGAGGTAGGTAGAACCAGATATAGTGTGTCACTCAAGGTCCTAAGAGATGAAGAAAGCAAGTGGATGGGAGACTTCCAGGTTGAAGCTTCTCCACAAATTACAGTATTTTAGGACAAGTGACCAAAAAATGGTGGAACTCCAAGTCCTTACAGACAAAGAGAATAGAATATTTATTGGAAAATAAATGTCAATAACTCAAGGAGTTAGGCAAGTCTAATGATAAAAGGAATTAAGGAAATTGGGCTATTCCTCATAGGAACAAACCAGGAATGAACTGCTACACCAGGAATAAATTGGAATGTGCTGTCAGAATCAGATCTTGTTCCATGATTTCAACCTCAAGAAAGCATATAGAAAGTGGAAAGTAGAGTAGACTACATAAAAACTATAGATAAATTCTCTGTGCATACAGAGACAAATCAAACAGGGCAAGGGACAAACTGATGCACATCACACAGGTGATATCTGGGATATCAAGAGATAGTTACTCAGGAAAAGGTTACCCAACACAGAAGGAAATCTATAAAAAAAAGTGCTGTGCAAAATAGAATCTTTAAAATAATTTTTAGATAGTTCCTTAAAAAGAATTCTTGGCTTAGGGTAAATAAACATATGTTGGAGAGTTCAGATGGAGGCAAAATGTTTCAGACCAGCTGGGTGCAATATTAGGAAAATTAAAGGAGGAGTGAATAAATCTCAGTGAATAAACTGTTCAAATTTACCTTCAAAATAAAGGAAGAAAGGTGAGGTAACAAGCAGCTAACAAAGGGGGCTTTGCAATTGCAAAAAAAAAAAATAAATAAAAAATCAAATGTTAGGACAAAAGAAGATTAAGAACTACAAATCAGTCAATTTACTTCAACTCATAGAAAGATACCAATAATGAAAGAGAATGACTGTCACTAAAATAAAACTGGAGGACTAAAAATCAAGACAGATGCCAAAAAAAATTGCTTCAGATAAACCTGATCTTTTCTTCATCAACAGGAAAAGGGTGGTTGGTTGCAGGCTCCCTAAGAAAGTGGTCACAGTACCAAGCCTAATAGAGTTCAAGAAGTGTTTGTACAATACTCTCAGGCACATGGTGTGACTCTCAGGGATGATCCTGTTGGACTTGATGATCCTTGTGGGTTCCTTCCAACTCAGCATATTCAGTGATTCTGTGCAAACTGCCTTTGTGGAAGGACTAACAGGAATATTGTATATTTTGCCTTTGGCAAAATTTTTATTATTCCAATATCAATCTAGGATGATATGCACTAGCACCCGTAACTATTGAAAGGATACAAAACAGCTTTTATAATTATGTTGAAAAAAGTGCCATACATCATTCTTTAGCAAATTTGAAGGACAGGTAATCGAGTGTGTACAGCAGCTCTGTTCACTCCAGCATCTTCAAGATTTTCATTAACATCCTAAAGAATAAATGTTATGCTTAATTATTTAGCAGATGACATGATTCTGGAAAACATGAGAGGTATATTAGAAGATAATTTGCTCACAAGAAAATGAAAAAATAACCTAAGTACTATGCTATTTGATAGGTGCAAGTAAAGTATTTTTGCAAGTATAGTCAGCTATACAAATAAAAGATGAACAATAAATATGGAAACAAACATTTCAAAGGCAATTGGTAATTTCTGACCACAAGTTAAACACATCAATAACAACCTAGCAAAAAAGGCAAATGTCATTTCAGAGTGCAAACAGAAGTATAATTTACAATTACACGAAGCAATAGCCCTTCACTTGGTTCAGTATTGGTAAAGTCTCAGTTTGAGAACCATGTTCTGCACTTTAAAAGCATTCACCATTTGGAGACTTTCTAGGAGAGAGCAAGAATGATCAGGAGCTTCTAAAAATGACCTATGGAGAAAGACTGACTGAGGCAAGGAGTAGGTAAATCTAAAAAAGAGCAGAAGACTCCTTGAGTGAATACAAAATGCCAGTAAAGATAAAAATCTGCTGCAAACAGGAAGAAAATTATCTATTTTCACAGTCCAGTGTGAATGTAACCTGAATAAGCTATGGGTCATGTGAAGTCATAAGCTCTGTAAATCTTTAAAAGCAGGTTAGGCAAACAGCTCCCAGAAATAAAATGTAATGTTACTTCTGTCTTGCAACTAGAGAAAAAGAGTAGTTGAAACTCTGAAGTTTCTTTTCTAACAAATGTTCTATGATGTCATTAATACATGTCATATGGAAAACTTGTTACAAGGAGGAAAATGAACTCTTTCATATTGGTTTGTATGACATATTAGCCATTTCAGACATTGAAATAAGTTTTGTTAGCCTTTTTTTACTTCTCTTGACCTATTCAATATATCAAAAAACTGTGAGTTTACAACTAAAAGAGCTTATATTTTTTCATTTTGCTACCAAGTGTAACATAAGCCTTAACAACTATGATGTTGTCTCAGACTTAAACGTGTATTCAAGCCAGAAAAAGTTTCACTTTCTTGTGTCGCCATATGTTACACATACAGCTATAAATTTCTTTCTGTGCTCACTCAAACATGTAAGATTCAAACCATTTTTCACCAACTGAAGTAAACCATGCCACAGGATGTGGCAGCAACATTATTCAGCAAAGACAGACTATAACTGTGATTAAGTGGAACATTTTGATACCTGAACTAAATTACTGATGCAAAATGGACTTGTAGTGTCCATTGTATCATGAGGTGTTAGAAGGATCTAAGAGGAGTGAGTGGAAGTTTTAATCAGGCTGCAAAAGCTATGCTAGGAGTAGTTCTTGCAGACATAAATAACTAACACATTTGCCGAGCTCCTAGAGACACAAGTCGAAGTTTGTGCTATCTTACACTCACTTTGAAGACAAAATAGATTATGTGATTTCAACAACTCCATGAGACAGAATAAAGCTTTCTGAAAATATCGCAAATACACTAGGAGTTTAAAACAGGACCAGGGAATCTGGGCTAGTAGAACAGAAAGGGAGTTTCTGTTCTAACAGAACAGAATGAGCAGGCTTATCTGGGGGAAGACAAACTAAAGAGAGGTCTGTTAAAACAGAAATTTGATAGGAAACAGTCACAGACAACATGGGTGATGTATACAGCACAGGAAGAAAAAGAAAGGATCTGGATTAAAATCGGTGGTGGTATAAAAGCAGGCACTGGAAGGGGAAGAGGATCTTACAATATTGTCAAACATGAGTCTTCCTCTGTGTGAGTTTGTATGTGTGTTCAGAGGTGGAAAGTGTCACATTTGGAAAACTCTGTACTAAAATATTACTCAATCTAAGGGACCAAGACTGAGAGGAGTTCTTACAAAGATTTGTCAGTGCTGCTCAGCTCTTCTTTCCTTCATCTGTCAGTATGTACCAAAATACATCAGAACTGCTGGAAAAATAAAGTACCTATTCCAACTTAACCTAGTTAAAAAATATAAATATAACAAACAAATATAAATTATAAGTATGAAAAAAACAAATATAAATTATGTTAACTTTTATATTTATATTTCTTGCTGAGATGGTACTCCTTATTAGGGAAGGAGGAAAATATTTTTTCTTTCCATGAGATTTAGTGAAATTTTTATTCCACACTAAAAAACCTATCAAATTTGCAATCAGATTTTTCAGCAATCTTGAACCAATATTCTCAAAGATTTGCTGATGTTTTTGTTCTACCAGAAATATAATTTGTCCCCTTAACTTTACCTCTTTGTTACCTTATGGGTGGAGGGGTACGGAACAGAGTGCTCACAGGCCAATTTGGTCGGCAAAATGTCTGTTTATTAAAAGAAGAATGCTCATTATATACCGCTGCTACCCCAGACACGTGACTTCTTGTTCTACAGTATTGGGTACATAAGGAAAACATACTTTGTTGTCCGGTGTTAATTGGAGCATAGCAGGTGTCCATAAGAGATGAAAAAACTTGTTTACCTGCCAAAACTCCTCGTTGACCTTGGCAGGGAGCCTTCTTTGTTCTACCTTGAGAGCCTGTAGCCATATTAGCTACGCAGTTGTTTTTATTGTCTGCACCCAGCCATGCTAAGGCCCTCAAAATGCAGGATAAATTGCTCACCCAATTTTCCCCTGTCTACATTACCTCCCCCTAGGGAAGATTAGAAAAAAAAAGTTTCTCTATTTTGCATTTGTAATATGCATTGCACCAAGAAGACTTCTTGGTCTTGAATGTCTGTTCTTGTGTCATCCTTGTTCAGTGCAGCATTAGACACAACAGCACTGAAAACATTATAAAATGAAAATAATAAAAATTAGAGGTATTTTTTTTTGTTTCTTGCAAATTTGACATCAACAGAGGAAAAAGTTGAAATTCTTCATAGAAATACTTAACTCTTCTACAACACACAAAATGTACTGCATACACAAATGTGTTTACGCCACTGTTATTTGTAAATATTCTGTACTGAAGAGGAAATCCTGCTTGCAGCTTATACTCTTTTTGGTAAAACACATGCTGGGAAACTTCATGTGGCCATTCACTGAAAATTTCTCAAAATATGTTAACAGGTTATATTTTTGTTTGTTTTGACAATTTAAATTTAATTTTAAAGGTTTTTGAACACACAGAATCAGAGATTATTTTGAGTTTGAAGGGACCCACGTGGATCATCAAGTCCAGCTCTTAAGTGAATGGCTCATATGGGGATCGAACCACCACCTGGGCACTATTAGCACCATACTTTAACCAGCTGAGCTCATCTCAGGATCATAAAAGTATATAATCCAAAATTTCCTGTTTGTGACACTACTACTGAAAATATAGACTGCCACTGGGTCCCATGAAGAAGGTAGATATAAAAACGTGGCTTCTAAGTAAAATGTGTTCTGCAAACTAATAGGATGTCATTCTTGTTAGTCTGAACAGCAGTTAAATGTATGCCACAGTGTGGAAGACAGACTTGACAACGTCAGTATTTTTGTTCAGCACACAGTACCAATTTATCTTACACTGGTCGTTACCTTTTCTGATGTTAGAAGTTCCCTTACAAATGAAGGCAATACATTGTGTATTCAGCAATTTGATATGATACATCAAACAGCGACCCAGACCTTCCCAGGGAAATGATATGAAAGCTACTGCAGGGAAATCAATAATCTGAGACCATATCTTAGTTTCTCAGCCATCATGTTCCAAGGATGATAAAATTATGACCTATTAAACTGGCAAACTGACATATAGATGAAGATGTTTACTAACATGTTCAATCTTATTTCAAGGATTCAAATTCAAGCTAGAAAATGATAAATACGTTCTTTGAGTTCCTTCAATACTTCAAATGCAATAAAATTCAGTGGATGATAACAGATTCTTCCCATCATGTGTGGAAAGACATCATCCTCTGAAGTGCTTCCAAATATAGACCAGCTCTTTGTTCCCTCCTGTCACTTTGTGCAGTAGTTCTGAAGAAGTCATCCAGTCCTGTATGAGCACCAAGTCCTTATCAATTCTCCAGCCACCACTCTGTTCATATTGACTAATTAACACTGGGGACAAAGTGAGGAATAATGTTTGCTGTAAAGCATTTGCAATACAGTTTCAGCTATTGGCCCATACAGTGGCTCTCTGAAAGGACGGCCCTGAGAATTCTCAATAGAAATCATTCAAAAACATGGACAAATAGTGCATATTGCATTTTTCACAGTTAGAAAGCCTCCACATGCATGAATACTACTGAATTTTAGTTCTGTATTATGTAGCACAATATGTCAGTCTCTTTGTAGCAAAACTAAAAAAAAAGAAAAAAAAAGAAAAAAGAGAACTTTGAGTTTTGGGGATCATTTTCTTTGGTTTCTTTACTTTCACTGAATCAGTGCTGAATTCCTAACTGTGCCCCAGGCTGTACAATAAACAGCTTGGCTAAAGCTTTGTGGTTTTTTACATAAACAAGCATTCTATTCCATTGCAGCATCTTTTCCTTACATTGGACTTAATAAGTAACACTGTAAGACTGTAAGTTTGAAAAAAGTTGTTTCATTTTGTGTAACTGCCATCCCATGGAGACAAAAGTTCACAAAATCAAACAACTATGTTGATTTCCAGCTCTGGTTAAACTTCTTGACTTACAAGATTTCATGAATTTGGAAGTTGTATAAAAATATATTCTTAATCTACATTGTCCACATGTTGTTACGGAAATTAATTTTTATTTCTGAACAAATATTTTGTTTTTATTGTTGTTTCCAAATAGGCAAAGATTTTTAGTGGTTTAGTTGCCATCTTAACAGGTCATCTCAAAATTGTAAGGTACATATGCATTTGATTGGGCTGGTGGTTTAAAGATACAGTATATAGGTATGATTATAGAAAGCAGTGACCATCCAGCAGTAACCAGAGACAAAGACCGGTACAGGAGTGCACGTACATGCTGTTGAGTCAAGCACTTCACCAGAGGTGTTGTGTGCATCACAAGCTTCTGGTCAATGTAGGTGAACATGCTGTGGCCTGGCATAGAAATGGTTAGACAGAAATTGTTGCAGCTTTGGTAAAAACAGGTCACTGTGTGCAGGCTATGAAACACACTGTTTCTCTAATAGAAGGAGCTGACAGAGAAACTTTGGAAAATAAAATGAATAATTTAAAACAGAGAGGCCTCAGAATAGCACATGACTGAAACAAGGCTGCAATCCCTCTTTATTCAGTCGGATGGCTGTCTGTCTGATTAACTCTAAGCACATGCTTGACTCCTACTGAAGTAAACAGAACACGAACATAAGCCAAAGTATGTTACTGAAGAGGAATCTAGTGGTAAACTGAACCAGAACAAATAGCTTGAGTACAGGAGGTACTTCAGGAAGCGAGATGGGACATCTGTGTGCAGTTCAGTGATAAGTAAAAGTTTCTGTAATGATATCTAGGGAAAAGCATTGAGAAAAACCCAAGATTAAAGCAAATCGCCATGTCAGTTCAAGTGGACTCATCACCTTGGGCTACCTTTCCAAGACAACAAAGAGAAGTCAATCTGTGGAAACAGAAAAAGCCTAACAGCAATAGCAAATCCTGAATATAATAGCAGTAGAATTTCCTCCCTTATGAAGTTTTCTCCATGCCTGCAATCCTACAATTCCCCTATGCTATGTATAATTATATCTTATGGCATCTGGCGGATTGGATTGGGGCAATATGTCACTCAAGAACACTAATTTATTTGCCAAAGATCTGAGCTATCTGTGTAGCACTGCAAGGAGTATGGGGAATAAACAAGCAGAAGAAAATTCTGATTTAATTGGTATAACACAAACTTGATGGGCTATGTAGCAGTTTATGGAATATTAATACATGGTCCAAGAAGGGCTGGCTAGGGAATGAATAAGGGATGTAGCATTTTCTCACATATTAAAGATGCAAACACTTTATGAGAGATGAAAGCTAAACCTGCTGTGTGGTGAAAAATGAGGAAAGCACACTGTTCAAATGGAGCTATATACAGACTAGTTTCCCAGAAGCATCATTTGAAGGTGAGTTTTTTCTGGTGGATGAGTTGGAGTTTTTTTCCTGAATACCTCAAGGAATCATCTAAAGCAATGGACTGGGCATTAAAAAAAAACATATAAAAAAGGTAAATGACAGACCCAGAATGTCTGCCTAATTTTTGGGATGCACTCACAAACTTTGTTAGAAAAATGGAGAAAGCAGCTAGGAGGGCCCTTTCTGTGTGTTTGAGTCTTATCAGCAGGGGGAAAAGTCAGGGCAGAATGCAGCTTCGGAAAGGGTAACCATGAACTGAAACAGTGCCTAAGAGAAAGGGAATGAAGGAGAACACAGAAACATAACCAATTTTGTTTTTAAGACTGAATTCCAAAATTTCTTATGTAAGATATCACAAGAGAAGAGTCTTAGAGGAAAAAGTCTTAGAGAAAGGGTAACATTTCCTCAAGGAAATAAATGACACAGTAGGTACAAGCTGTCCCAGTGCAGAGAAAAGCAGGCAAACCATGGCTGAACTTCAGCTATAGAAAGGGAAGGATACGAAAGTGGAAATTAGGTTAGATTATAAGACTTGTACAAAAAAGTAGATTTTATAGACAGTAAGCCACAAATGCTAAAATATGACCTACAAGAGAAAATAAAGAACATCAGAATTAGAGTGTGTTAACAGTTAAAAAAAAGTCCATTAGGGGTGTTAGTACAACAGGGACGGAAAACTAACTACAGATGATGGTGCACCAAAGCATTAAGGAGATTTTTCCATTTCTCTTTAATAGATCAGTTACAATTTAGTGGAGCAGTACAATCTATTGTCAGTGTCAAAGGCATAAAGCCTCATTGTACAATTGGAAAAGAACATATCAGGGAGAATTTGAAAGAAATACATATTTTAGTAAATTGTTTCATCTTGATAAATTTATTTCTAAGTAGTTTGAAAATTATCCAAATTATTCTTAGGGCCATTACGTATGTGTGAACTCATAAAGGAAATAGAGGTACTAGAGGACAGAAGGGGACAAGATGGTGACCATATTTTAAATGAAGAAAAAAGAGAATATCGAAGGAAAAAAACCAGTGGCAATTAGTATGGATCTCTGAAAAACATTGTCTGCAAAATAGTTTTGTTCTATCACAGAGTAGCATAACTTGTGAAAAGAAACAGTAACTGTCACATAATTTGACTTTTAATTTGACACATAATTTGACAGCTGCAGATGACACTCTCACAACCAATTTAATGAAATATGGCGTATATGAAAGGTGAGTGACAAAGCAGCTGAATAGTTGCACCAAAACAAACATTAATCAATGGCTCTCTTTCAAGCAGAATGATGCTGAATGAGGCTCTGCAGAGTCCATTCTGGATATAGTTTTGTTTAGCACTTTTATTTAAATCAGGACATAAGAATAGAGTATATATATATATATATATATATATATATATATATTTATATATATGCATAGACATATTATTTGTTGATTACATGGAGATGAAGAGTACAATAAGCTTCCTGGGAAACTTAATTAAAATTCAAATAGGAAAAAAATACATGGAAGAATTTTCAATTCAATAAGCACAAGGAGAAAGTTATCGTAGAAGATTTCATTTGCAAATTGAGCAGGAAGGAATAAACTATGAAAATAGGGAGTGGGTTAATTGAGAGTACGTAATAAAACATATAAAAATCTGATAATTTAGGTGAATTGTAAACTGTACAGAATTGAAAAATATACCATTGCAAAAAAGGCAAAACTGATTCAAGAAAATTAAGAGAGTTGTTGAAACAAAACAAATGAAATAATTCTCCTAATCCTCAGCACTGGGAAGTCTCAGCTGCAATTTCACAGCTGAGTTAGTGGATTCTTTAGGAAAATATAGCAAAACTATAAAAGTGAAGTGGAGAGTAGTGGGAACATAGGTGCACATGAAGAGTGTTTGGATCAGTGTGGGTCATTTAGTCTAAAGAAGAAAACTTTAGGGGGAAAGCATGACACAGTACCAATATTGTAAAACATAAAATGTTGATAGAAAGGAGGAGGGAATAATCTGCTCTCCTTAAGATACTGAGTATGAATTGTAGTCAGGCAGATTACTGTGATTAAATCATAAAGTTTTGTGAAGCATAAGAATAGTTCATGTGAATGGCTGTGAAGGCTCCATCACTGCATACCTCTAAGTCTAGATTAGAGAAACTACCCTTAAGATTGAAACATATGTCACTTGATTAGCTACCTCTACATCTTCAATTTAAAGTTATTTGAAAACATGCTACCCAGCAGCAGCACTTTCCAGCTTAGCTGTTGCAGGTAATGACACAGTTCAAATCCTGGAGAAAGCAATTGTGATATTTAGAGGTCCACAGATACTTAGGCAACTCTGCCAAATAGTGCAATAAATGTGCTCATGGACCATCCAGACATCCTTATTAACAGATTTGTCCCTCTGATGTCCTTTCAGTGATCCATTGGTGCCTGAGGACACACATATTCAAAGCAGCTACATCATGACAATCCCTATCAGCGATTTCTTAATGCCTTTCATGTGTCTCAAATGCGTGCTGGCAGCCTTACTGCTTAGACTGTGTCAAACAAACCTCAGGTAACTTCCTTCTCCTTTTTTTATCATTTCCTTTGACTTTTTTTATATCCCACATTCTCTCCATCTTTGATTGCTTTACCTACTCCACTTGTTTCACCTACTCTCTTTCTATTTAGTATCATGGCTGGGCTTCGCGAACGAAGATTTGGGAAGGGCTCTACCCACACTTGTTGCAAGCGCGTTGGTGGCTGAAAAGGCCAATACGAGATAGACATGCTCGGTTGCAAAAGGCACAGCAGAAAGACTCTCCAGGGGGTACACTCTGCAAGGCACGATTCTTCCTGCGCTGTCTTTTCTCCTCAAGTGATCCTGCGTGCTTTCTCAAAAGCGTTAGAGATATTTAGTATATTTAGTATATGCAAAAGAAAAAAGCAATTTCATCTTTTGTCCATATTTTTGACATTTCTCATGGTTCTTATAATACTCAGATGCTGAATGGATAAGTAACCAGTAATAATCAAATACCAGATACAGATAGAAATTAACATGTAACCTTTAGCTTCACCTCATCATACTGGTTCACAGCTGGCTGAAGAAATCAGAGACCCCATCTGGAGGGATTGGCCAGAGGGACCAGAGCAGATAAAACAAAGGGAATGTAGCGGCCCTGCCTCTTGGACTTGTGAGAGCTGGTCTTCTACAAGGCTTCAGTGATAGCTATGTGATCTGTCTCTCCCTTTTTCTCCCTCTCTCTTTTTGATCCCTCTGCTTTGCTTTCTCTGCTCCTTTCTTGATGCTTAGGGTGGTTTTGAGCTGGAGGCACTGGATCTTGATTTAAGTGTTGTGGAATTGGTTGGATTTTGCCTTAAGTGTTGTTGGTTTACTGGATTTTGCCTTAAGTATTGTGGATTAATAGTATATGCTGAGTCTGTATTGTGGAACATTTTGTCTAGTTTGAGTGGTGTCCTTTTGAATTTTGGCTGAGTCCCCTTATTCACTCCCCTAAATTAATAAAAAAATTCCTTGGGAACAAGCCCGTGGCTTATTTTCTTGATGCTATCTTGTGGTATCAAAGAACTCTATATATTTAGTAAAATTCATAGCCAATCCCCATAAGCCAGCAGCAGCCAGTGCTGGACTTTTACAATATTAGAAAAAGGTTCTTCACCCAGAGGGCAGTTGGGTGCTGGAACAGGTTCCCCAGGGAAGTGGTCACAGCACCAAGCCTGACTGAGTTCAAGAACAATTTGGATGATACTAAGGCACATGGTGTGGCTCTTGGGGATGGTCCTGTGCAGGGTTAAGAGTTGGACGAAATGATCCTTGTGAGCCCCGGTATATTCTGAGATTTTGTGAATTTCACTTTGCAACTTCCATATTTTAGTTCCATTAACAACTACAACACATTCCAAATTTTAGTCTTTCTTCTCTGGAAATCTCTTTAGACTAAATTTAATCTGGCCTCCTGGGCCAAATATCTCCTTTATATATGCAGCTCTGATTTTCCTGAAGGAGGAAAATATATCACCCTGGAGGTTGCTTCAGCCCATACACTGCTCTGAAACCTAATGTGAAATACTTGTGCTTTGGGACATGGCTAGAAGCTGGGCTCCCTCTGGAATGGGTCAGGCTGGTTTACAAGGGAGAGAACCTCTGCTGAATCCCTACATTAGATGAGATCACAAACAACCATCATAATATAGTAGGAAGTTTTTGTTGGTTGCAAATATGCTGAAATTCAGAGCTTGTAGGATAAAATCTAGCTAAAAATGAATGATCTGGGATTAATTATGACTAACCAAAGCATTACTTCCTGAGTAGGGATGCATGAAAACTGCCTACAGGTGAGTCATTGCCACTTTACTTCTTTTAAGAGAACTTCTGCATTTATTGTGAAGTTCCTACACTATGGCATTTTTGCTTTTGGAAATGGGAGAAATCCTAAGGGCCTAAGGATACTTCAGGCAGAGAAAGTTCATACAGTGAAACAATTATAACTTAAAAAAATCATTGCCTTTCTCCACACTCAAGCTTTCCTTTTTCACCCTGCTCTGTCTACTCTTTCATACCAAGCACAGGACTGCAAGAGATGTAGGTGGGCCAGCTGGTCTTTTGAGTTTGCTTTCTGTCTTTTAGTTTAGGAAGTCCTCCACTGAGAACCAAATTTCACAGATTCTGAAATGAAAAATGAAGTCGAAAATATTGCACCATTATATACCACAAAGCGTGCAGAGGAACATGTCAATGCACAGTACAGGCACAGGGTGACCCAGAAGCACTCTTAACTAACCATACTGAATCCTGCCAGCATAATTTTGGAGGGGGACTCAAGGAATGCTCATAAGTAACTTCATTAATAGGATACTCCTTTTCCTGGGGATTAGGAAAATTTTATTTTCAGAAATTTCTGCAGTCACTGTGAATATCTCACTTTGCCCACTTTCTGTATCCTGCTTTTAAGAGGTAGGAGATGGCAAAACCTTGCCTTCACTTGAGACACAAGAAGTATGTGAGAACTGAAGCAGTGATAAAATTAAGGAATGGTCCCAGAGTGGACACCTTCCACTTTCAACAATGCAATCTTACATGAAATACAAGAAAAAATACTTAAGAAAAGAGGAAATGAAAGGTAGAAGAGAGAACAGTGTAAGAAGAGAGAGTTAGCATACGGCAATGCTAGCTGCTGTGGTAACTTTGACATCTGCATTTTCTAGTCCAGGTGTTAATGATATATTGAGTTATTTCAGAGGAGTTGTCTTATCCACTCTAATTCCCTGCTTCTTGCCTCCTTACAAAGCTCACATACGCATTTCAGTACCGAAGTAGGGCTCTTCCACAAGGACACAGAGATAACCAAATCTATTTTGCTTTATATTTTAAACCCAAACTCAGAATCGAAAAGCAAGATTACACTTACGTCCAGGAATTACACTAATGATCAGTTCCTAAAGATACTCAGGAACGTGTAAAAGACAGGGTTTGAGCAAGAGGCTCTGACAAAAATCTGAGACATCACCTTCCCCCTTCCAGTGATATATTTTACCCTTGTGGGTTATAACAAGAAGACAGTTTTTTGAGGGGCAAACTCCCAAGGACATCAGTCAGAAGTGTTCAAAGTAATAACAAGTCCAAAGGACTTCCATATGAAACAGCCAGTCACAGAATTATTATAGAAATTGTACTACTTAAATTATAGTTCTTTCTTCTGCTCAGTAGTAACAAGTGGACAGGGAGCACTTCAGCAAATTAACCAAATGGTAAATGGTTGTGGTGGTTATTTTCCTTGAGCCAATAGTGGGGATACATCCCACTAACGCCTAATCAATCCTTACTTCACAGCCAGTGGCTTTTCACTTTGGTATTCCTTCATTTGCTTTTGCTAAGAATTATAATCAAAAAGATGAGTGCCATTTGACGATATGAAAGCCAAGTCAAAGCTGGCTGCTGAAAAGCTCTTTTGAAAGCACTGTGCTGGACCTCCATGAGCACCACATTTTGTGGGGACAGGTCTGGCCTTCTCTAACTGCTCAAAGGTTGGGTCTTCCTCATCATCATATCTGATGGTCTAAATTCCTACTGTGTGGTTATAAGAAACAATGCAATCAATGCTGGATGGTTTAGGAAAAAAATCACTAACAGTTTTTGACGAAAACAGGAGGTTGAGTCATCCCAGAATGGTTTGTAAGGTTTTTGTCTAAATTTATTCCATCTTTAAGTCCTGACCTTTTCTCTCTACTATACATGCAGGCACTGTTAAGTATCAATATTCTAAATTTTATTTTTCTTCCAGCTGTGGCTGAAATTTTCATGCTTAGAAAAAAGAAATCAGTGATCTTTTCTAACATTTCCTAAGTCACTATTATAACAATGGGAAACTCCTATTTCCTAGATCATTGCTTCCACATAAAAGCATTCTCTGCTTGAAAGGTCATGCTCTCTAAATAATATATACATAAAAATTAAGCTTCTATCCTTGAATTTAAACTGTTATAAACTTAAAGACAATGGGATAATCTGCCACCTTGATTTTAATTTAGCTCAGTCAGTGTTACAATATTGGCTATTATTCTCTGTAAAACCATCTGTAGATCAGCATGATACAGCTTCTTAAAAAGGCAGTGATCTAGTCCGTGAAATCACCTGCTGCTCCAAGTCTCATTTTAACATCTACTTCTTCATCTGAGCATCAGCAGTTTGCTCTTCTGTCCCTGGAGAAACCTGGAAGTTCCCCCAAGATACAAGTTAGAAAAAATGGACTATGAGGTTTTTTCAGTCAGGGTTACTGCCTTTAAATGATTGCCTACCACCTCTAGCATGGTAACACAACTTTTTTTCTCCCAAGAGAATGAAGCTCAAGCCTTTTTTTAGAGCAGTTGACAACAGCCTTTTAATACCTGCAGAGATATTTTCATACAAACAGTTGCATAAATGAAATGTAATAATACTATCCATACTATGCTTCATACAATCAAATAAAATCTCTATTCACTTCCAAAAGTAAGTAAACAATTTTTGTGTTTATTTATCAAATGCATAACTTGTCTGATACCTCTCGGAAGATTCTCTTAATTTTTGAAACTTTTATTTTCTGAATTTTCCATCAAGTTTTACAGCTGTATGATTGAAAAGAGTGAGGATTTGTCTGAGAGAGAAGTGCCATCATAGCTACCCTCAAAAATTAGCTTTTCCAACTAGGGTCAAGGGAGCTTTTCACATTACAAAGTTGGAAGCGCATTTCTAGAAGGTAGAAAGAAAGGGAAAGTATTTGAGACAACAGTGTAGTTCCTTTTTGAAATACTTTAGCAAAGATCAAATTAGTATCAAACCAATTTTCATACAGCAAAAGCCCAGCCTCATTAGAAGCAGGAAGGTGAGCTGCTGAGAAAATACAACCACAAGAGAAGACTGTGTGCATAAACTTTGTAAGAAACAATTATTTCCCATTTTACAAATGTTTATATTATATCTTTACCTACAATTTACCCTCTATAAACTTTTTTTTCCTTTGTAAATGATGTGTCAGGCTTTAATATAGCAGGGTTGGGAAAGAGATTAAAGGCTTTATTTGCAGTATGCCATGGAATTTTGCAGACATTCTCATAGCAACAGCAAGTAAAATACATTCCTTAATAGAATACCTTAATTTAAAAGCTTTGCAGTTGCTTTCATTCATCTAATTTTGATCCAGGAAAATAACTTAAGTTGTCATTATCCCTTGGATGTGTAAGAATGCAGAATATTAATGTTAGGTCTGGAGAGCACTGCATTCATGCTGTGCCCAAATGCTTTGTTGCTGGAAGAGGAAACATTCACTTTGCCAACTTCTAGCACACAGCTACTGAAGTGGAATTATCATGCTGTTTTGACTTTGATAATCATATAAAAAGATTTTATATACTATATCTCATATTCTTGATTCAATAGCCACAAATGAATATTCAATGTCAAGAATGTCGAATATATTCATGGGCTTAGGAGTTGCTAAGTCTTGACAGCAACACAGCATGATCGGGATCCTCAGTGAGATGCATTTTCAAATATCAAAGCCATTTTAACTACAAACTCTTGCTTTTTCTTTTTTAAGATGTACCCATTCTAAAAAGGCAAGATATCAATCATCCTTAATTTCTGATGCTCAAAAATCTATATGACAATATAAAAACAGAAGTTGCATACTTTATGTATCACTCGAATAATCAAAGAGCAGAGAGGTATTTTTCAGCTTAAAGACAGCTCTAATTACTTGCAACAAAAAGTAATTTGGCTTTGTCACTGATCTTTTAATTTTCTTGTTCTGAGGGTCTCTTGTTTGTCCCAATGTTTTTCTTCCTCAAAGTGTACAGGCAGTCCTGTAGGTAGCTACTCCCTCTGGCTTGTATTAAACTTACACACTATTATTTGCTTTGATTTTTACTTGAATTATATTTTCTTTTTCTATTTGTCATGTGCTTCTCATGAAGGTGTCACACTGTGAAGGCCAGAATCGGACTAAGTACTCAAGGTGTGGCCTCACCAGTGCTGAGCAGAGGGGACGTGTCACCTCCCTCATCCTGGTAGCAATTCTCCTAGTGCAGCCCAGGATTGCATTGGCCTTCTTTGCCACATGGGCCCATTGCCCTGCAGAAGCCAACAGGACGTTGCTTCCTCCAGGGAGAACTGAAAGTTAATTGCTCTCAGAACAAGGAGAAACCACAGTGACCATACAACTTTCAAAACTAGCTATTTAATTTCAGTGCTGACCTAGTCCTGACATCCCAGAATATGGCAAAGGCAGAAAGGAGAACTGAAAAACTGAGAAGGAAGCGGAAACTATGAGTGTCAGCTGTAGGCTGACAGAAAAGTAGGAAACTTTTCTGATTTGGATTGCCACTGCTGTGGACATAGATGTATTTGGTATGGCAAAAAACTGAAAAGACTTTGTCCCAGAGCCTCTGAAACAATAAGGAACAGGATTCCTGACCATTCACACAAGCTATTGAAACCTCAGATGTTTTATATGACAATTTCGTTTTTCACAAAAATCTAAATATTCATTAACAGAAACAGGCACTGCCTTACTGTATTGGTAAGCTGACAGGCACATTCATCTTACTTCTGCTCTAGTATTCATGTTACAATACTATTATTGAACCATTTTAAAGTCTAGAAATCTGGCAGGATGTATTTTGGATTTATTATTTAACCATCACATTTAAAAAGTCATAGGAGCTACTTTTTGTGTTCCTAAAATGATGTCAGTACAAGTACTGTGGTCAGCAAATAAGTCCTATGGATGTTGTAGATTAAGGTCTCTGTTATTTCTGGGACTGACTATTTCAACTATTTATTTTGAAGTTTCATTCATTGCACTATTCAAACACTGCAGTCTATGACAGATGCTACAAGTCAGATCACATGCAGAATTTTGAGCAATGTGAAAAAATAACCCTATATATTTAACTCATTATACATTTCCTCAGCACTTTTAAATGATTGTTTCATGTTTGAAGGATCCTAAGTAGTAGTAAGTTACATGATTGAGCTGAAAGTAGCTGGAAACAAGAACTGAACTTCTCAGTAGCCAGTCCTGCAAAAAACACTTCAGGATTTTCTTTGCTTATTACTTATCTGTGTGTTCATAAATGTTAGTGGGAGTAGGAACAAAAGTATTTATTAACAATAGAGAAATTACTCCCCTAAACTACAGTCTTGTGCACAAAAACACCCATAATTTAAGCTGTGTCTCTTCTGCAGTACATTTTCTCCTCACTTTGGTTCATCACTGTTGATGAAACCCTTCAAACTGTTGTGTTTGGCCCACCAACATGAAGCAAGATTAAAGACTGGGAAATCTCTTCTACGAAGACTCAAGAGACAGAGAGACTTTGTAAAGTCACCCTGACTTTTCATCTCATGAAGAAAGACTCCCAAATAACCCAGAAAAGGCATAAATCTATTTTTATATAAAGCCTTCCCTTGGCACAAATTGATACTAGGGAAGAGAAACCAAATAATCTTTGTTTATAAAAAGTTATCTTCAAGTTGCTTTTGGGTTTGCTTGATAGATCTTGCCCACAATTCACCTCTGACAGTCCTTTCTCTCCTAATTATGAACAAAAATTCATTGAAAGTGACCTTAAATTCTGGCAAGAAGAAAGAAGAATTCTGGAGATTTACTGTGAGGGAGTAGGGGGAGAGAAACCACAGGTTGTAGGGGTAAAACACAGAATATATCTGGAGATTTAATTGCTTTACTTTCATTATTAAAATTCCTGCCAAAATATCCCTCTGAGCTAACACTCTGCTTTGGTCCTGGCTCACATTAAGTTCCCATCAACAATAATATTACAGCCATAATGACAGAAACATCTACATTCTGTGGCACGCAGAGCCTGTGAGGCTCCAGAGGAAGCTGTGAACTTCACTGCCTTTTTTCAGGCACAGAAAACACGAGAGCTGACTGTGTTTTGCATCTGTTACAAATGTACCATATATTTTAAGACACTTCAGATTTTTTGTTTTACATTTTCAAAATAAACTTAAGACAATGGTAGCATATTACAATGGAAAAAGGAATAATTCCTATATACTGTAATTGTGCTTTTTCTCTGCAAAATATTCAGAAGGATTTTGGAGGAACTGAACCAGCAAACAGCTTCTAACATACCATATTACTTTCTCTTAATTTTCATTTAATTTTCCTACCCTATTCTCAAAAAGCCATTATAATTTAAACCTTAGTATTTTGCAAGTGTCCATATGCATAGCATGTGGACCTGCAACGTTGTTTCAAAAAAGGGGGGGATTATTAGGCAGACAATTCAAAATGACAAAAGTAATAGAAACAGAATTTTGTAAAAATAAATGCTTAGCTTCTTCCAATTCAACTAGTGCATGACCACAAGAAAGATTGCAGATTGTTTCAGCTAGGTCCTACCTAGTATAACAGAACTATCAATAAATAAGCAGAACAGCTATATAAAGAGCTTTAAAATTGAAATAAAAAATGTTTGAGAGTATTGGGTTTGGGGTTTCTTGTTTGGTTGTTGGTTTTTTGGTTGGTTGGTTGGTTTTTTGTTTTTTGTTGGTTTGGGTTGGTTTTCGGTTTCTTTGTGTTCACCTCCCATGAACATTTACAGACTTCACTTGTCAAAAGACCAGTGTTTAAGACTCTGGGACTGCCAATGAGAGAGATGGAAAGGGAAGATATTCTGACATGTCTGTGTTCAACGAAATAAAAAGCCTCTTGCACAATACAAGCAGTAACAGTTAACACCCACTCACAAGAGCATGCACTTTGACAATGAATATACCACAGTGCTAGTGAAGGTGAGCTTTGAGCAAAACTGCCATTTGCAGGGTGGTGTGCTGTGGGGAATCACAGAATCAACCAGGTTGGAAAGGACTTCCGAGATCATAAAGTCCAACCCTTCATCCAACACCGCCGTGGTTACTAGACCATGGCACTAAGTGCCACATCTGGTCTCATCCTAAAATCCTCCAGGGATGGTGAATCTGCCACCTGGGAAGCCCATTCCAATATCTGATTACTCTCTCTGTAAAAAATTTCTTCCCAATATCCAACCTAAACCTCCCTTGGCACAGCTCAAGACCATGCCCTCTTGTCCTACTGCTGGTTGCCTGGGAGAAGAGACCAACCCCCACCTGACTACAACCTCCTTTCAGGTAGTTGTAGAGAGTGATGAGGTCTCCCCTGAGCCTCCTCTTCTCCAGACTAAACAACCCCAGCTCCCTCAGCCTCTCCTCACAGGACTTGTGCTCAAGTCCCTTCACCAGCCTTGTTGTCCTTCCCTGGACCTGCTCCAGCACCTCAATATCCTTCCTGAACTGAGGGACCCAGAACTGGACACGGTACTCCAGGTGTGACCTCACCAGTGCTGAGTAAGGGGAAGAATCACTTCCCTGGTCCTGCTGGCCACACTGTTTCTGATCCAGACCAGGATGCCATTGGCCTTCTTAGCCACCTGGGCACACTGCTGGCTCATATTCAACTTCCTTTCAATCCAAACTCCCAGGTCCCTTTCTTCCTGGCTGCTGTCCAGCCACTCTGTCCCCAGCCTGTAGCACTGCATGGGGTTGTTGTGGCCAAAGTGCAGGACCCAGCACTTGGCCTTGTTGAACCTCATCCCGTTGGAATCAGACCATCTCTCCAGTTTGTTCAGGTCCCTCTGAAGAGCTGTTCTGCCTTCCAGCAGGAGAAGATCCAGCCCGTGGGGTCACCTGGACCAGAATGTTCGGGACAGCATTCTGTCAAGCTAGAGACCTAATGCTACTACTCCTTATGTCTGCTTGTTCTACAAAGGAGGCAGTTATGGAAAATAGAGACAGCCTTTTCACTGCCCCAGCCACTTCTACTGCCTCAGAAATACAGAAATATGAGGTGGGTTTTTTTCTCATAGAAAAGTAATATTATGAACACAGGATTGCCACACATTTAATCAGTTGGAAATGGATGTGAGTAACTGTATTTACATGCTGATGTCTTTCAATATCTAAAACACCTATTAGGTATTAGATTTATGTACTTAATTTTTGAATTTGAAATATTTCTTCCTGGGCCTTGTTCAGCTTCCAAGTAAGGAAAGATCATTAAAATAAAGCATTAGGTAATTTTTCATTGACTTGAAAGCAGAAAACTGAATTTTTATTAATCAGTAGTAGCACACATTCTATAAACATCACATAGTAATACCCAGGCGGTACCATACCTACAGATACTACTACTACTATGGAAAAACAAATCTTTCCCGTTGAGTGTTTTCAAGCCCATTTCCAGCAGTGCTAGAATAAAGACCTGGTGTAAACTAATACTTGTACCCACTCAAATTGGTAAAATCCTCAGTAAGCTACTGTCTCCTTAGTAGTCCTGTCCCCGGAAAGTGTGATGAATGTTCAGGAAGATGTTAGAAATTATGATAAACATAGCAACCAAACCATTCTGCTAGGATCTTCTGATGTTAGCTCACGAGAAACTGATGGCTGATCCTTTGGGAAGGTTGGTCATTGCACTGGCTCAGTAGAGATGTCCTGAATCTGTCAGCCTTTTCTCTGGCTTGTGTGGAGGGAACCAAGCATGGTTCAGCTCAGGTAATCTCAGAACCCATAATGCAGGTCATTATGGAGCTAGCTGACCGGACAAATAAAAAAAGAAAACCAAATAATCAAGGGATAGCTATACTTACAGTTTCTGGTAAAATTGCACTACATGTTAATCAGAAGCGTCTTTAAAATGCCAGTTCTTCTAGTAGTGGATATAATTGAGATCTTCCCCCATATTACAATCCTTAGAGATCTTTATCTTTAGAAGTCACACAGAGAAAGACATGTTGCCTTCTAGATATTAAAATCCTGAGATAGTAAAAGACTGAGAGGACAGCATGACCGAGCACTACGAGTACGATTAATCCCTTTTAAAGAATGATAAACACCACTGTGATCAAGTTTCCTACATGCTTGCCCATGCCTTTAAAGTTCCAGAGAAATCAATAGTTTTTCACTGAATGAGTTACTAAAACGGTCAACTGCAGTGTTATGCTGATCTAATCAGGAGCAAAAAGAGGAAGACAAAGACAAAAGGCACAGTGCTCTACAGCAGGAAGCTGAAAATATTGGAAAGAGACTGATGTTCCAAGGAGTTCACCCAACAAAGCTTCAGACAGCTCATGTTAAACACATATGTTAGCTTACTATAAGAAAACCAGAAATGTTCAGGCAGCACTAAAGTACAAGCACTATTGCAGCTTCTGTCAAGGATTCACAAGATATATTCAATAGTTTATAAGGACAACTAGCCTGGACATAGATATGCAAAGCAAATTAATCAAATTAATCAAATAAATTTATTCTACAAGAGCAACAAAGTGTTTGAAGCAGCTGTGAAAGTCAGCAAAGTAGGACTCTCAGTCCAAAGGAAAAAAAAAAAATCAAATCAAAACACTCTGGATTTGACACATATAAAAAATTTGGATATTTGTTCCTATCTTTCATTATAAACCCATGCCTCAACAAGGAACTGTTAAATTTAAAATCCCTCTGCATTTGTATCCAGAAAGAGCTAGGTGCATTATTTGCTAATATGAATCATGTAACTGGTGATACAGTTATGAGATCAGATAGTTTGCTGATTATATATAATATGTAGATCTCCAAACAATAACAAAAAACACAAACAAATTCATAAAAATTAAATGTGAAGAAGTGTGGAGAAATTGTTAGTTTGGACAAGAAGAATGAGAAATATCCTGGAGGAATACCCCTGGAGGTATCCTGGGGTGCAGAACAAAGAGCTCAATTTATTGGGAAAACAATCACAGAAGTCACACATCTTTAACTTTCAAAGATAAAAGTCTTCCAGGGGAAGAGACACTAATGGCATAGACTGAACAGATGATCCCAGTCACTCACCCTAGGCTCTGTTTAAAGAGAAGGGAGATTCAGAGAGAAGCAGGCAGATTCAGAAGGGAATCCCAGAGGTTGCACTTATGAATGAAGCATGAACTGATGGTTCATTTACCATTTGTACACTTGTCTGTATACTCATGTACATATAACCACTTCAGATTCACTACCTTGGAAATTAATAACATAAAAGCACTAGAACTGTTATACTGTTTTCTCTATGAAAATAAACAGCATATGCATGAACATTTGTTAATGTAAACAATTTCAAACAATTCTGAACTGTATTGTCAATTATAGTTTCAATAACTGCTTCACTGTGACATTTGTTGCAATAAACATGAAATATTATCTTGAATTTCAGAATACCAGTAATAACGTATAGTGAAAATGTGTGGAATGCTTTCCTTCTATCTGCAGACTTCAAAAACCAATTTTTAAACAACTTTGTGATGAGCCAAAACCAGTTTGTGATTTAACTATACTACCTCAGTGCCTAATTAAAACAGGATGAATCAGTTGGTTTGACAGGAATTGAACAAATACTTAGCTGGTGACTAAATTTGTGCTTTTACTGCCCCTTTGGCTTTTCAGCGTGAATTTTATACTCTGGGATTTTTTATAGTAAAAATGAGTTATTAACTCACAGCAAGCTATATATTAATTTAACATCACCTAACCTCTGTTCTGACACACTACTTGGATACATAACATTTTCTTCCAAGAAATTTTTGTTTCTTGAAGTAGTGCGGGGCTCTTCTGCGATTTTAATACCTGGCTGAAAAGCTGAATCCAGCATCTCTGCAGCCATTTGCATTTCGCAAATGGGTTTACCCTTCCGCAGAAAAGTATCTCATAAATATTTTAGGATAGATAGCCATAATTTGATATTTGAATTCAAGCTGTGCTGGTTAATTAGGATTGATTGCATAAGTTGCAGAATATTGAAAGACTGAAACAAAACTTGGATTTTTGAGGGAAAGTTAACAAATGAGAAACAAAGTGGCACTGCAGAACCTTACCAGCACTTTCTTTCCTGGCGAAGAGTATACCTTAACTGAGGCAGAGTTGTTGAAAAGATGAGGCTATGAAGATTATTTTTTACCTTGGTGTACCCTTCAACTGTTATTGTTTTACTCAGTCAGCAGACTACTGTATGAAGCCAGGAATAAATGAGCACATTTGCATTCCATTTTTCAGTAGGAGGTGGTGTAACCACAGATAATCTGTGATGTACTAATCTGGATGGATGCAAGTTGGCTGGGTTTTTTGTTATCCCAACTTTGGTGCTGTTATCACAAGTGAAAGCTGAAATCAAAATTGCCACACTCACAAAAAAAGTTTCTGCAATTCAAAGCAGTGAATGAAGCCCATTTTAGTGAAGTAAATTCTTATCACTTCTAATCAGGCCAATTTTAGCCATATCAAATAAACTAAAAGTTCAAAAGCACATTTTCTGGAGAATGACCCTGTACCTACCAAAGCACGCATTCAATCCATTATTTTCAAAAGTGCATGCACACAGTCATAGTGCTATTTAAGTAATATTTTTTTATGCAAACATTCAAGATATTTGTGCTGGTTTAAAGGTAAACTGGCAGGAGAAACGAACTCAACTCCAAAGAGATTATAAATCAGAGTGACAATTTAATAAAAATAATGCCATAAATACAATTATATGGACAAACAATTGATTTAACCCAAAAAACCCAGACGTATAACCCTGGGGCACGAACAGAGTGGTGTTCATTGGCTCCCATGCTGAGCCCCACATGGTCCCCTGAGTTCAGAGTAAAAGGAGAGGGAAAACCTGTTGGTGAGAGTGCTGGTCGCAGTCTGGTCTAGGGTGGTTATCGCAGTCTGGTTGAAAGTGGTGGTCACAGTCCAGTCAAGAGTGGTGGTTGCAGTCCAGTCAAGATTCTGGTCCTCCTCTGGATCTAACAAATGGTACCAGAAGTCCCAAGACCCCAAAATTATGTACTCAGGTTCAGGTGGGAATGCCTACTACCTCCTCCAGGGCAGGGAGTTCCACAATGGGTGGTTGTGAATCCTGAGATATTTTTGGAGTCCTTGGTGGCCCATTAGCAGACATGACCCTCTCAGGCTGGGTGTGGAGGTGCTAATGACTCCCTGGAGGGGAGTTAACATCACCCATAACTATAGCCTGAGGGGTCAGGTGTGCTCTGGACAGCTGCTGCAAATGGTCTATTGTTAACAGTTCTGGGAAATGGCTTGGAGGGTGTAGAATACATGGTTTGGGTTACACCCATACAGTGATGAACTGGTCCCAGCTGTTCTAACTAGGACAATATTTAAAAATTTCTGTAAAGCTTCAAAAGAAATTTCAGAATACATCTCAGAAATTACTGAACGTTGTTTCTTGGAAATGTTTATCTAATGACAAAAGTAACTTGATAATAGTGCTCATTGACATAAAGATTACAAAGGCAATGTCCACTGTGCTATTTCTCACAGCCCACCACAGATCCAGAGGTCAACAAGACTGTAAATAACAGAATGTAGCTCATTGTTTGAATTGATTTGACTGTTATGATACTGTAAGGTACACATTACATCTGAAGTCTGCCAGTGCTCTGCATCCTTCCAATGTAAATGATTAAGTTTTTTCCATTAAAGACTATGAACTCAAAGAAGGTCTGAGTCATTGAAAACAGAAGGGAAAGAAATATGTGACAGGAGCTCATGAAATCACAGCTTGAAGTAAATAGAAAATGACTGTTCACTATCAAAGGGAAGAAATTAGGGCTAATTCAATGATCAAGAAAGAGATGAAAAGAATCAAAAGGAAAGAGAGTTTTTCACACCATGGGATGATAAATTCTATAACACGTTGCCATAAGCTGCGTAGATGCCAAAAGTGCACAGTTTAAAAGTGATGAGGGTATCACAGAAAAATGTAGAGACAAATAAAGGTACAGATACCAGCTCTAGCTAAAACCCACCGAAACAAAGCAAACCAATAGTTATAGAATGGTTTCAAGACCATCTATTTCCAACCCCCCTACCATGGGCAGCGACACCACCTACTAGATCAGGTTGCCAGCATCCCAAAAACACACCTTTAAACTGCAGATCTCTTCAAGCTGGAAGTTCATGTCTGGAAAACTTAGTGAAATGTTTGTCCTGCTCTTTTGCTCCTTCCTGAAAACGTGCTGTGGGCCACTAACACAGCATATGGAGCTAGAAAAGCCTTGATCTGGAGAAATCTAACTATTCCAATATTCCCATGAATGTCAGGTCAAAGTACCCAGTGACCAGGATAAAACAATAATAAAACTTTAAATGAAATAAAACAAAATAAAAAATTCAAATAAAAGAAAAAAAAAAGAAGGAAAAAAAAAAAGAAAGAAAAGCCCGTGTGAATTTCAGTAAAATTTATAATCCCTGGTTCCTTGAAACTTACATTAATGGGCTATATATGTTAATGTATCCAACGTAGAAATAATAACCCCTTTCAGGAAGCAAATCTTTCTTACTGCTTCTCAGAAGCAATGATTACACCATGTGTCATCAATTTAATGTCAAGAGTACATTTGGCAGAAATATATTTAGGAGAAAAATGTGAGCAAAATTCATGTACAGGTATTAAGCAGATTTGACAGTAGGGTGCTAAAGGAGCATAAAATTAAGTTATGCTAAGGGGTGGTGTTTAAAATGACTGATTTCCACCAGAGCATTACAGTATTCATGTCAAATATTTTGTGCTCTCAAATGTATAACAAAGAGCATACAAGGCTCCAGAGACAGCAGAAAATATTAATAAAGAAGAATTGCTGAAAATGGGGAGGCGAATACAATTCTGATTAAAAGACCAACCAGTTTGATAAAGTCAGATCATGTAACTCCTTAATACATAAAATAAAGTGACCCTTAGTGCTAAGAGTAACAGACTGAAATTTGATCTCTGGAAGCAGCCAGAGAGCTTGCAGCAACACCACAACATGATGACATTTAAAATTTCTTAGCCAAGTTAAAGATGATCTCCAAGATTTTAATTCTGAACATACTGCCTTCCACTCCCCTATACTATGGGGCTTTCTGCTACAATTGACATTGAGTCGTGTCAGCATCTCACAGGAGAAAGAAGAATTTGGATTAACTGGCAAAGCTGGACAAGAGAGGTCACTTCCTAGTTTCCAGGGTCTTAGGACAATTCAGGCCGGAAGGAAGGTCACGGGCTCAGACAGAACAACCTCTGCTGAAATATTCCACAGATTCTAACACATTCCCCGTGTCATTGCTACATTTCCCCATGCTCCTTTCCCATGCCCAAACTACCTTTTCCTTAATGTTTTTCCTGCAAAGTAGCCATGACCAATTGTCTCATATAATAGTGTATTTTTTAAATTATTAACCACTTGCATTTTGCCTGCATCCTCAAGTCACATCTGCTGTGCTGGTTCCTGGCGTCAGCTCCAACAGCAGGCTGACTTCATGCCAGTAGTGCTGCAGTGTCACACTTCTGTTGAAAGGGGTCCAAAAGCGGGCACATAAGCAGTTTCTACTCTGGAGGAAAACCAGGGGCCATGTCCCACAAGAGCTGTGTCAGCACTGGTACTATCCAACACATCCAAAAGTGATTCAGAAGAGAATAGTGAGCTGGCAAAGCTTATCAATAATATCAAAACTATTCAGATTACTGAAAATGAAACCTGACTGCCGAGATTCATCAAAGGATCTTCTGATTGTCATTCAATGACAATAAATTCATCATCAATAACTGAAAGAAACACAACTGTGGAAAACCAACATTCTGTAAATCTAAGAAGTGGTGAGCTCCAAATTAGCTGTTACATGCAGAAAGAAATGCTGCATAATGGGGGCTGTTCTCTGAAAGTGTTAGTGTTGTGCCACATAACACTAGGCAAATAAAAAAAGAAGCTAGAATTTAGTAGGAAAGGAAAAGAGGAAAACCAAATTTTGCTACTGTATAGATTATAACATGTATCATTTCATGCATCTCAGAAAAAACAACAAACAAAAAAATTAAAAACATAATAATAATAAAAAACCCCACACACAACCCAGAGAAACTGTTCAGATGACCAGAGATTCAAGACAACCTCTACAGCCTATGGAAGGGAGAAAAATTGGTGCAGCATGACAGAAGGCTATAAAAACTTGAATTACATGGGGATTAAATGGTGAAACATAAATAAGCTATAGTTATTCACTATTTCTCATGCCACGAGGCATAAAAGACATTCAATAAAATTAACAGGCAGTACCTTTAAGTAATTAAAAAAACCTTTTTTTTTCATCACACATATAGTTGAAATCCAGAGTTGTTTACCTCAAGACTTTTGGCTGCTTTTTTTGGTATCTGCCTCTCCAAATGGCCAGTGACCATGTATTTCCATGGTATAGGAGCAATATGGACTGTCATTCTAGGTGCACTGTTCATTTAATGTAGCCATTATCTGTTTCAGTCTCTTTTTAATCCCCTCTCTCCAAAAACATACTTGGCTTTGTCCAACCACACAACACGATTCAACAATGAATTTGTTAAATCTACCATTGTATAATTTAATTTTAGATTTCTTTTACAAAAATACATCACTATTTTATACTGTTAAGATAATAGTCAATTATATTTATATGGGGTTTTGTTCATAATTTATTTCCACTGGAATAATTTCTAGAATAAATGAACTGCACAAAACATATTTCATCAATATTCACTCAGTGTTTTAATTGGTCCATAGATTTGATTTTGCGACACACCAGGCAAACACTTTCTGAACAAAGCAAATGAAGGTGTCAGTGCTCAATTCTGCACAAAGTCAAGAGGATTTCACCAAAACAGGAGAGCAGCCAGAAAAAAACGCTTTACATTACCATGTCTGTCTTTACAAGCAAGTAAAGATATACTCACTCTATTTCAGTCATTGGCAGCAGCTCTGAAGAGAAATAGGCAATGATGAAACAGATCCTGATTTTTTTTCACCATTGTACTGTCTCAGTAAATAGCTACATTATCCCTAGTACAGTGAAAATTATATAGGGAGCAAGAAGTTTCTCCTATCAATGGAAAATAAATCTAAATACAATGTATCTGAGACAAAGAATTATATTAGATATTGTAGTACTTCGGTGCCTAAATTCATTATATTGAAATAATCTTAAGCATGAATGAGTGATTTCAGTCTCCAGTACAGTTACTACACTGAACCTAGCTTATCTCAAATTCTGACTTTTCTAGGAAATATTTAATTTGTAGTTTCTATATGGTCTAAAAATAATGCCGTTTTTGTTGTTTTCCTTTTACTGCTGTTTGCAGATGGCAGAAAAATAAAATGAATGAACATAAATGTGTCACAAAGATGGGCATGAATGTGGAACACAGAGCAAGAAATGTACTGAGCTAAAAGACCTACCACAGCACAATGCAATGCCCTGTAGCAACACCGGCACCCATCTGGAAGTGCATTATGTTCATGCACTATAAAAAGTCTCACCCAGGGATGCTCCTGGTTATCTCAGTGAGGAGAGACATAGAAACCACTAACAGCCTCCTGATTTCCCTGTAGAGATTAGACATGCCTGTGAATTATTTACTCTGAAGAGGTAGGGCTGAACTAAGATGCTCTCATTCAGTTTAGATTCTGTGCATCTTCTCTGGGTTCGAGTGAGGTCTCTCAGCTCAAACATGGGTAATCTATGTTGATCTTTCAGACTGTTGTAGGAAAGGAGCTGCTTTGCCTTTACAAAGACCTGTTGAGCAGCAGCTGCTGAACCTCTGCACACCAATCAGGAAATTTGTGGTCCTAGTGGAAGTAAATTAAAAGTTTTCTCATCTTTCTATAGTATTTTCTCATTGCCATTTAATTTACCTCTCCTTTACTGCAATACCTTGTGAGTGGTACATAAATCTGCACTTGGTCTCAGAGCAGTCATGAGATGAATGCTATACTGAACCACCATGATGTAGACCCAGAGTGATTACATTTGGACATATGAATGCATAAAACCTGTAACTCAGTCATAATAGACCCTTCCAAGCCTTTTCATGCACACTAGCATGTGTTTTCCACATAAGCCTTTTCTTTGTAATGTTGTTTCAATTCACAATACTAAAACTGACATTACAGAAAAAAAGAGAAATTTCAAAAGTTCTAGAATAGACTGCTTTATGGTATAACTGACATTTGCTTAACCATGGAGCTCTCAGCACTACATAATTAGGAGGGAAGGCAGTCCAGAAGATGCTTCAGTGCTTTCAACCATGGTAGAAATTAGTATGGGTTTTTCTAAACAGGATTAACAACATATATTTCATCATGAGCTAGGCCCAGAACACTAAGAAGAGAATGACAGCAAGTATATGAACAAATTCTGTTACAACCACAACAAATTTTAGCCATAATTATCCCACAGAAGTAATTTTTTGAAATGTTGTATAGTCCTTTGCATTTGCAAATTCTCAGCCAATTTTTGGATAGTAATTAGCCTCACAACTCCCCTTATTTCCCACATATTACTACCACTAGTTTAGAGAGAGACTTTTCTCATGAAACAGAGCAATTTGTGAAGGGACATACAATCCACTAATAAAATTCAAAAGCTAACCTCCTTGCCTCTGTTCAAATTAATTTATCATTTTCCACTTTCAGTCTGTAAACAAGGCTACAGACTGAACTAAATGGATTGTCCCCTGAGGGAATATTCTGCAAAATAAAAGAGTAGTAGAAGTCTTTCAAAATAATAAATGCCGTTCTTCACCAATTATGCCACATAAATGAGAAACAAAAAACCAATAAGGAAAGAAAACAAAGTAATATCAAAAGATTCTTTCAATGCAAATACAAAGACAATAAGAAGCATGTCAAACTAGCCTTCAACAAAGATGGATTAAATAACATAGCACAGGCCCCACACAAAAAGGTGGTAACCAAACAGGAATTCATGCATTTCAATATTCAATACAGTGATAAAATTGGATATCCAACTCCATAAATCAAATTCACAAGGCTGCAATAAATGGTTAAACTCTCTGCCCATTGAAAGATAGCGAGCTGGAAGCGATTTTGATTTCCAGCCAGCTAAATTGTGAGATGCCTCTATTAGTCAATAGAAAATGATGAAGGAAAGTGCCTGAAATTCACCCCCGCAATCCCTTGTGCATTTAGCTGTCTGTATGCAAACATCTATGAGAAATCAGTATTCAAAACCATTCTTTTATACAGTGATATGTTTTTTGTTCAAACAACTGGTCCCTTTCTCTCTTTCAAAAAGCAGTTACTGATTCCCTTCTTCCCATGATAGCCCAATAGTTGGGAAGCACTACAGATGGCCAGACAGCTTGGGTCCTAAGCCTTCTACAACCATACATATTTAAAACCATAGCTTATGCATCCCAAGAATAGGCCTATAATCAATCAATAAACCCAGGAATAAGCTACAGAATAGCTGGAGGAGAATATTGCTCCGTCTCATAAAAAAGAAACATTTAATTACTCTGTAAACATGTCCAGGTACAAACCAGACAGCAAAATAGCAAAAATAGCAATCAGCACCACTGTAAATGTGTATTTAGGACATTGGCAGCTGAAAAACTGACCATAAATAATTTCCACCTTGCAATTAAAAGGATAACTTTTCAAACACAACATTTTGTAACAACTTCCTAATGGAATGAATAAGAACAAGAAAACCTATCCAGGCTCTAGGATACAGCCTGAAAATTTTCTAGAGGTATTTTAGGAGGTGCTGGCAGGTGACTTGAGCTACTGATGCAGAGTTCCTTCCCATCCTCCATTTCTATGCTGTTTCTGCACAGTAGGCTACCAGCTATGTGGACCCTGGCTTTTTAAGCGATTGGAAGAGCTATTGAGAATGTACATGTTAGAGCTGGGCGAGTAGATACCGACTAATTCACAGTAAAGCATTTAAATAGACACTGAAAAATCATGCCTTGATCCCAACCTATTTGACAGAAACTGCTGAGAACAAACAAACACACAATTATTGCCATGAATCTAGGAGAGTATCTGCAGGATGAACCTGCTAGTCCTAGGGGTCTACACTTCCAAGCTAAAAGAGAAACGAGCCTCAGCCAAGGCTTAAAGGAGTGAAGACAAACATTTAAAAAACAGGGAGCTAGATTTAAACTCCTGCAATCATGTTTAGGCACCATATGGTCATATTTTCAAAAACACAATGGATGACCGCAGAGCAAAAGCCCTGCTAAAAGCCAGGGGGTCACGGACACTTTAGAAACTGTTACCCAGTTGAGGGTGCATATCTTTGAGAATTGGGGTTTATATAACTTCACAAAATCATAGTTCTGTCAAATAACAAATACTCTCTAAACAGCTCTTGACATTCTCAAAAGCTATATTTTAACTCCTGCCGAATGGCACCACAAGGCAAAAGTGACTCATTGTTTTTGTTGTATGCCTGACTGGTAGCAGCTAACTTGCTAAAAATGTACCCTTCTGTGTTGAATGCAGATTGGTATATCACCTGTACTTTACTTTTAAAATATGATTGACCTGCAGGGTAGGCATAACTAACCACTGGTCCACCATCAGCTACCAGCAGGTAGCAAAGGCAGTCCTTCATTGGCTATAAAAGTTCTGCAGAAGCACATATGTCAAAAAAATGACAGTTCTGAGGTTTGGATTAGAAATTCCCATTATTTTGCATAAGAATTAAGCCCACACATGATTCAGGTGACTCAGGACCTCTAAGGTAAATTGTCTCGCCTGTGCTTTTCTGTTCAGTTACTATTAACTCCAGTTTCATTGCATCTAGATCCAACCATTTCACCCAAACTTAACTGGCTTCCTGATTTCAAAATAAACAGCAAAACTAAAAAAACCCCAAACAAATATTGGGAGCTACATGCCAGTTTTGTTTTTTGAGAAATCTTCAAGGTATCTGTTAATCAGTAGCCACTATAAATTGTTTAGTCAATAAATTCAGCAACTGAAATTAAAAGGTTTTAAAATTCAACTTACAAAATGCTTTATTAGGCATAAGAAAATATAATCAAGGCAATAAATAATTTCTTAAAAACATAATTATTCTGGCCTTAAGTATTTCTATAGTAATTCTTCATGAGTGATGGAAATGACACTCACAAAATTATACTCTCGCCCTGTCTAATAAATGCGTTTAATCAAACAAAAAAATTTATGAGCCTATTAAAATTCACAGTGGAAGAGAACAAGGAATACAAACAGAGCATTCTACTTAATTCAATCACCAATTAATTTGATTTTTTATGTAATCTTATCCTCACAAAGCAGTTATATGGACTTAGAGAACTTTCCTTCATAGTGCTTTCATGCTTGTAATCAACTGGGTAAGTAAGAACGATAAATTACTAATGCTAGTAAAATTAAATTTGTGCAAAGCCTTTTTAAGCCATATCAGAACCATGCTTTCCATACATTTTGCGGTATACATGAAAATCAAGGATTATCCAGAATTTGCTGATGCACCTTGTATACTATTGACTTATGCAATGAAAAGTTTTTAATTTAGATTCAGTTTTGCATCTCACTTGTAGGCAATACAGAAGCAATACAGAAGAATTTTTTAATTCTATACAATTCAGTGAACATCTCAGCCTTTATGGTAGAATTCACACTTTTTGCACAGCTACTTTATTCACTAGTATCTGCCAAACTGTGTTTGGTAAGCTCTTTTCCTAAATATTCATCCAAGTCCCTCTCTAAAATCCACCTTCAAGGATGAGATGTGTTTAATTAAAGAAGTATCCCGTTGTCCTTACGCCAGGTACCCTTTGAGGCAGGCACTTTTTGTCTCAACACTGAGTTTGTGACAACATATAAACAAATAACTTTACCAAGCTACTATTCTCATAGTTTATTGTGTTTATTATCACAGACCTTAACCAATGCTCGCCAAGTTCATTTGCCTCCTGCCTCCCCAGCTCCACAGCTTTTTCAGAAAGCCTTTTCAACATACCTGCTGTATTGATTACATTCTGAATAGGAGACAGTAAGACTTAAATCTAATTATCACTGGGACTTAAGTCTCAGCTCAAAAGTCCTTCCTTTTCCTTTGGGCGTTTTAGACAGTGCTTGCATTTTCAATGGCATAGACAATGTAGAGCATTAATATACGAGAAAATTAGAAAAAAACTGATTTAAGCAAGCTGGAGTGCTGGTACAGAAAACACTACAGTAAAAAACAGGAAACTTAAGCCCTCTTTTCACCTGCCATACACTTCTCCAGGGATACTTAATCTCACAGGTTTTCATTTTTTATGGCTATAGAAGATGGATACTCCCACCTGTTTAAAAGTAAAGTAATCAGAAATTTAATTTCTGTAAATATTGGAAGAAGCTGAAAAATAATTCCATACAAGTCAATATAGGAGTTTCTTTTCTGCTTCTTGTTGAGAGGGATAAAATAGCAAACTGGAAAGTTCAAAATACTTTCTAGCTTTACAAGACAAAATAAGTAATTGTTGATGTTCTCTAAATGAATGCAGATGATGTATTTAACATGTTGAAATAGGTACAGGATGATTTCCTATTTGAAACAGTAGGCAGCATGTTATATCTAGAAGTCAAACTGCTCTGTCATTATACTGAGAATGAGGGACAGTATAACCAATGCAAAATATCGAGTTCAGCAGTCAAATTGCATATGGGCATTTTGGTTAATATAGCGTTTGGACAGTGATTACTCAAACTAAAAAAGAAAAAAAAAAAAGTGAAAATTCAACAGACAGAGCCAGCCAGTTTCTGCTGGCTGGGTACTGGAGTGGCCACAGGGTGAGCAACAGGCTGGTACACCTGGTGGGAGCAGTAGACAGAGCTGTATGCCCTTCATGAGGGACGCTTGCAGGGTCCACTGCCCCAGGAAGAGCTGGAGATCTGCACCTATGCTGTTCTTCCCCAGCAAAGGCAGCTAGGCCCTGGAGCACCTCTTGCCCCACTGCCATCTCTCTGGCAAGAGAAAGCCTCACCCAGCTGCAGCCTTGTCTCTTTCCCCACTCTCCTCCCTGGGCAGCAGATGCTGCAAAAAGGTACAGTGGGCTTCTCATAGGGGGTAAGGACAGAAAGGTACCACAGGAGGGTAACGTCAAGGAAAAGCAGCAATTATAAGAAAACTAGCACACAACTCGTTGAAGTTTCTGTGAAAACAGCTTAGTGACTCCATATTTCCATACCCTTAGCCCTTGTCTCCTTCCTCACCTTCATAAATCACCACCGACCACCCCATCTACCTTTTGATGTGATCTCTTGGCCTCACTGTCTTCTCCAAGGTGTCTCACCTCCACTGGGATATCTTCCAATGTTTCTAGGAGGATAGACCAAATATTTTCCACTAAAAATAGAGGATGAGATATTCAATCAGAAAAAAATCTTTGGAGATTGTTATTCTAGTAAGAAGATATTTTTTTCTGACTGAAACAGGAAGTACTTTAAGATTTCTACTATGTCAACAATATAATAATTATTCTTAGAGCTGTTCTATGCACATCATTACAATTGTCTTTTCACGTGCTACAGGGTCCTTTCTTCTTTCTCTAGACAAATGCCTAGGCTTTTCCCTGTGACTGCACAAAACTTGTCACCTAAAATTAAATAGCATGTATCAACGGAATATTGTGTTTACTACAAAGAGCACCATTATCCCGCTACAGAGGGACATTTAGATATACCATTCAGCTTTTTAAGTAATTCCAAGAGCACCACTGCTCACTGTCTTGGAGATGTATAATCAGATATTTTTAATGCCTCATGAATCATTACTAGAATGAGGTTTTGTTCTTTCTTTTCATAAGGAAAAAATATGAAGTTTGAATGTATTGAAAAGATAAAATCAAATTTTCCCTCCTTCCTTCACGGTAACTTCCTTTTTCCATTTATTTCCAATAGCAAGATTTTTTGCCCCACTCTCGCTCCTTTTCTTCTTGTTGGTATTCACTCACCATCCTGAGCACCTGTGTGTCCCACCAGCAGGCTCCCATATTCATCAGCTCCCTGCTACTTCCTCCAGGATTTGGCTGTGAAATGGCAAATAGCTTCTCCTGAAAATGATGATGAGTTGGCTGTTTGAAGCTTTCCTACAGTCTTTCTTGTGAAGGTGAGTGCCTCAGGATAACAAAACAGCCTCAATAGAAAAGACACAGAGTAGCTGCATGCAGTTAATAAATTTTCAAGAACTCATATTTAAGCAGAGCAGTGCCTATCGCACTATGGCATCTTTTTCTTTTATTTCCAAGCATCCAATTTTCATCAGATTGACTTATTCTTTCTCATGTTATTTTTATGCTTTATTCATTAAGTTAAAAGAGGTGAGGCCTAATAATTTCAAGCATGTGTCTTTGACTCCAACAAGATACCTCTGCAAGACATGTGAATTCCCTTTATTCTTTAGAAAATATGCACATCTTTTTCTGGAAGATAATAAAATAAGATATTATAGTAAATCACAGTCAGTTGCTAATGAGAAAATGAGGATGAAGACATGATATTTTTGTTTAATGCATCTGTTTTTCTGACTTGACTTGTATTTCACTGAAATAACTCAGAAGCATTCTCATCGCAGATACACTGTGGAGTCCACTTCAGGAAGAATATTAATCAGAATGTTTATCAATAAGAAGGTCTCAGTTCAGTGATTCCAACAAGTGTTTGAACATACATGCAGGCTGGGATTTACACCAACTTCAAATCATTATACTGCATTACCTACAGAGGGTGGAAGAGAACAAGTTATTAAATTTCTGTCCTATGTTTGAATTAGTCAGGCACTCTGTAGGACAATATTCTCATATTGGCTTAAGACACACAGAAAAATATAGAAAAATTTGCAGTTTATAGTTTCAAGAAAAAATCAAAGGTGAACACTCAATTTGCCCTCTTCTGACTTTTCACTTTTTTCCCAGCAATGTGATTCTTAATGCTTTATCTTTTAACAAAATGATGGAAGTCAACTCCAGACTAGAAGTGACATCTGAATTTTTGTATTTTAGCATATTCAACATCTTTATATCACAGAATACGCCAAGTTTGAAGGGATCCACAAAGATCATCTAGTCCAACCCTTAGCACCGCACAGGACCATTCCCAAGAGTCACACCATGTGTCTGAGAGTATCATCTAAACACTTCTTGAAATCTGTCAGGCTTGGTGCTGTGACTACTTCCCTGGGGAGTCTGTTCCAGTACCCAACTACCCTCTGGGTGAAGACTATTTTTCTAGTATCCACCCTAAACCTCCCCTGACATAACTTCAGGCCATTCCCTCAGATTCTGTCACTGGTCACCATAGAGAAGAGATCACTGTCTGTCCTTCCTCTTCCCCTCACGAGGAAGTTGTAGATTGCAGTGAGGTCTCCCCTGTCTCCTCTTTTCCAGGCTGAGCAGACCAAGTGACCTCAGCCACTCCTCATACAGCTTCCCCTCAAGGCCCTTCACCATCTTTGTTGCCTTCCTTTGGGCACTCTCTAATAGCTTAATATCTTTCTTATATTGTGGTGCCCAAAACTGCACACAATATTCAAGATGAGGCCACACCAGTGCAACGAGGCTGGTGAAGGGACTCAAGCACAAGTCCTATGAGGAGAGGCTGAGGGAGCTGGGGTCGTTCAGCCTGGAGAAGAGGAGGCTCAGGGGAGACCTCATCACTCTCTACAACTCCCTGAAAGGAGGTTGTAGCCAGGTGGGGGTTGGTCTCTTCTCCCAGGCAACCAGCAGTAGGACAAGAGGGCATGGTCTTAAGCTATGCCAATGGAGGTTTAGTTTGGATATTAGGAAGAAATTCTTTACAGAAAGGGTAATCAGGCATTGGAATGGGCTGCCCAGGGAAGTGGTGGATTGTCCATCCCTGGAGGTTTTTAAGATGAGACCAGATGTGGCACTTAGTGCCATGGTCTAGTAACCACAGCGGTGTTGGATGAAGGGTTGGACTTTATGATCTTGGAAGTCTTTTCCAACCTGGTTGATTCTGTCATTCTGTGATTCCAGTCCTGTGTCCAAGTCATTTATGAAGATGTTGAAGATAAAAGGGCCTAAGATGGAGCCCCATGACAGGTATCCAATCTGATGTTATCCCATTCAGTATTACCCTCTGTGCTCAACCATGAGCCAATTGCTCACCCACCACATGATGTGTTTATCCAGCTGTGTGCTGGACATTTTGTTCAGAAGGCTCCTGTGAGAAACAGTATTGAGAGCTGTACTGAAATGCAAAAAGATGACATCAAGTGGTTTCCCTTGATCAACTAGGTGGGTTATCTTGTCATAAAAGGAAATTGGGTTTGATAAGCAGGACTTTCCTCTCATGAAGCTGGGCTGGCTCTGACTGATGACAGCATTGTCTTTCAGGTGCTTTTCAATACCTTCCAAAATAATCTTCTCCATAACTTTACCTGGCACTGAAGTGAGACTGACAGGTGTGTCATTTCTGGGGTCCTCCTTCTTTCCCTTCTTGAAAATAGGGACAACATTCGTCAGCTTCCAGTCAGATGGGACTTCTCCGGACTTCCAATACTGCTCAAAAATCATCGAGAGAGGTTTTGTGATGACAGCAGCTAGATCTTTGAGGATTCTGGGATGAATCCCATCAGGTCTCATAGATTTGTAAGGTTCTAGCTAGAGCAGCAGATCCTGCACAGTTTCAGGGTCTACTGGGAGTTGATCATTCTTGCAGTCATGGTCCTCCATCTCAGGACAGGCCAGACCATGGTTGAGACCGAGCTGTGCCATAGCAGGTCACTGGCCAACACACATGTTTCTGAGCTAGCTTTTGTTCTGAAATAGACACCAAGACCTTGAAAAATGCCTGAAGATATTTCACCACTACTAGGGTATCAACATCCTTTCTCCTTTCATTTTTAAAAACTTGATCAGATAGCCTGTCAGTACCTGCCAGTACCAGCTCTTCTCTGCTAATAAAGGAACTTGCAGGCTACTGCAAATCACTCTGCATGCTATATTGCAGTAACATTGTAATATCCTCTGTCCTATCATGGGCATCTAGCGTTGACCATCACTTTCTTAAAAGTTCAACTATGCTTGCATTCAGGGACCCGAAACTTTATCATGGGGAAGACAAACTGTATTGCACAAGTCTATGTGCCCAGTGATGGTCCTCATGATAGGCACATTTCTCTAGCATTTGGGACCCTGACTCACAGAACTCTACACAGCTTTTCTACACATTCTTCAAATTATAAATCACTTTTTTAATGTGGAGATTTCTGATTTATTACAGACTTCTTTCATAATTAGGATTTCTGCTGTGTTTGTACTTGATAAAACAGTGTAGAGCTTTTCTGATTGTGGAGAAATTAAAATAAAATGGAGAACAAAAGTTATTTTTTCTCAGTACATACACAAAATCACCTTTAATAGCCATTTGTCCCTGTTAACACTGTACTACAAACATTTAAGTCATCCTAAATTCCCTCTGAGGAATCAATTGTGATTCAGTACTACACATTTCCTGTGAATTGGGAAACGAGCACAAAGCTAGTGCCTGAGTCTGCTTGCATAGCCTGCCCTGTGAAAGGATAAACACTTGGTAAATTGTGTGCAAACCTCATAAATCAACATGGTTGGGCTGCTGTAAAAGATATCACTTCTGGATCTTTAGATATACTTTAGAGGAGACCATTACCATTTTGTCTTCACCACTCAAGCAGAATGTTTCTAAACTGATAATGTCCTGTGTATTCTTTTTTTTTTTAATTTTGGTACTCTGAAAAAACTCCATCACACAGACATCAGCAAATTGACTCTGTCCTGGAAAATAAACAGTGACCCTGGGGACCTCACAAAATCTAAATTGTAGCTGAATAAGGCCTTAAAAAATGTTCTCCCATATCAGATCAGGAGCAAGTAAATTCCACATTGTATATTAATTACTTGCTAAAGATATTCTCTTACCTCTCCTATAATCTAAACTACCTAAGGGCTGAGTAAAAGGGATGTGCCTGGAGGAAAGGCACAGAGTGCTGCCAGAATTGGACCCCAAAGCTGGAGGAAAACCTTCTCTCCTTTCAGTCACAAGACTTTCATGAAAGTAACAAGGGCAATTATTAAAGAGTTTTAAAAAGTGCTAAGTGTGAAAAATGAGGGAGACATCTATCCCTGAAAGAGCTCACAATTGAAATAGCCAGCAAAAATAGGCAGTTATCCGATGATGGCTAGAGGATGTGATACATCAAAGACTAGTGTTCGAGCTAAGATCAGCATGCACCATATTAGTTCCAAAATTTTGTATTCATCTATCATCTGGGTTCTTCAATTTCGGAGATTAGAGCTTCGTACAGGCAGCTTTAGAAACAGAGGTTGCTGGGAGAACAGCTGTTCAGAAATTTTCCAGTGAAAGAAAATTTCATTCCAGACATCACCAGCTTGGTAACCCTTTGATGAATGCAAATAGGATTTCATGAAAACCCTGCCCAAATTCTTAGTAGACAGAACTGTTGGATACCTTGAAGTCTTGAAAACACTGGTTGGAAAGAGGACTCCAAGAACAGCTTGGCTTTGTGTGAGGAAAAGAGGGTGCAGAGCTTTGAATTTACAGGGTTTGTGTCCCTAGGAGTTTTCATATGAAATGGTAGGCCAGGTGGCACCTACCTTGAGAATGCAGTTACAGCTGCTAAGGATCTTATCTATCCGCTTTCCATAAAAATATTTCCTGTCAGCTGGTGTCTCGCTCTGTGGTTAGGAGTTATCTTGTCATAAAAATTCCCATCTCTGCAGCGATGTTAGGACCTGGCTGCAGGCTCAATCTTGCAGATAGTACTTGCTGAGAGAATTACTTCTGTGATAAAACACCGGCATCGATTCAACTGAAGAAAACTTATATCAGCAGTTGCTTTTATTTTTGCAATGTCTGTAATTCCAGCTTCAAAAATTAAGGAAGATAAAGAAATTACAATGTATTAGAGGCAATGCCAAGTCATTTCACATTTAACTGAATAGCTAAGAAATTATATTTCCTTTGCTCTAAAGACCATCACAGTTTTTTTGCTCAATGACAAAAAAAAAAAAAAAAACAAACAATCCAGATTTCACCATTATCTGCCAAAGGACATACTTTTAATCATGTGTCCAATCCTGAAAAATAAAAATCATGATCTACAGAGAAATGTACACAATTTATATGTGCTCTACTGTTACAGAATTAATTATATTTGATTAAAGACAAAAACATTCAGAAACATCCTGTTCATTTCAGGAGTCATAGTGCTTCACTTTTTAGCTTATTGAAGTATAAGCAGTAATGCTTATCAAAAGCTGCGATGGATCACAGATTTGGCATGCCCTTTGCTTACAAAACTCATTAGTATGAGTTTTGTATAGCTAGTTGCATTCATCACACGGGGATAGAAAGAGAAAAACCTAAACTGGAGTCTCAGCCCTTAAGTAGGGCTGCTACAAAAGAACCATGTTTAGAAAAATTGTCTTTGCTGTAACAAATAAAAGAGATGGTACTGGAGTGATGTTAAGAGATTTAAGATTTAGCTGAGATATAATCCTCACCCATTGCATGAGTAGTGGGATATACAAGTTAAGGCACAACACAGCCATAACACAGGAGGAGGAAAGGAGAGAGGGGGAAAGCTGTACCAAAAGGAGGAGAAAAAAAGGGAGAAAAGGCGGATCAAAGGAGATGGAAAGGAGACAAACATTTTGATGGAGATACTAGAAATGTTAGAAAGGTATCTTACTTGGAAGCATAAAGTAAAGCTTTGTTCACTTTTGATTTCATTTTTTTTTCAAATCTATGAATTAAATTCTTACTCTGATTCCTTAATTCATGATAAACAATCATTTGTTTAGTTTACAGGGAAGTCTGTTTGGTGCTGTACAGCAAAGATCACCACTGTGAAACCAGCACATGAAGTATTCAATAGTTCCTCAGAGATGGTAGGTTGTACTAACACAGAGGAACTCTCACAGTGAAATAAGTTTAGGAGGCTCATGGGCTGGGGAATACCTCCTGCCAGGCTTCAAAAAATAAATATAAATGTATTGGCAGTTCCTGACTTCTAGGAATTCAGTCTACTCAAATCAGTCTTTTTTTTTGTTGTTGAGTAGACATCAATAACACCCCACAGCTCCGGTCACCATCTTTCTCAAGACATCACACACATATAAGGATATTTGTATTTATATAAATATGGATATTTATATGAAGAATAGAACAACTTAGCCTGGAACAAAGATGGCTGATAAGCAAGATAGAACAGAGATCTGCAAAACCACACATGCTGTGGGAAAGGTAAATAGTTACCCAAAGGAAAGTAGTACCAAAACTGGATGCCATTTACTGAAATTTCAGAAACTGTGTCCGAAACAGCCAAAGAGAGGTGATTATTCACATAATGTGCAATAACCCGTAAATTTCTCACCCTAGGAAACTGTGAACGCTAAAGTTTTACATGAATTCAGAAAGTGACTGAACACACGTAAGAAAAAAAACTTTTAAGACAACATTTCTGCATCAAGTGATAATACTCTTGCAGCCTCCTGCAGGCACTTGTCCTCATATTCTTGTTATTTACTACTTTCAGTATGGCAGTGCAGAGCTACACAGACATTTTGTCAGTCATTACAAAGACTCCCAGATTCTTTAACTAGAAAAACAAATGTTTTAATTACTCTTCACTGTCACAGGGAACTGTCACTGAGTCTTTTCTTACAATGAAAAGTTACTCTATAATAAAATTAATGACTTGCTATTTACAAAGGAAAGCTTTAATACAATAATAAACAGGGCATTTTTCAGTTGCTATGGAATATTTAAACAAGCAGTTCCATCACTTGATTCAGGTAAATTATTGTAACTTTCTCATACTTAATTATTTATTAGCAATTACAGAACTATGCATATTGTCAGGGAACCTCCTTTACTTATTCAACGCAATCTCCTGCTTATAGTGGGTCTAATAAAAGCAGGTTGCACAAGATATTCTACAGCTGCATTTTGGAAAGACTTGAGGATGGAGCATGTCATTCTTGGTGGGGGGGGAGATAAAAATCCTGCGTCCCAGTTTGTATCCACCGCCTCTTGCCCTTCGAATACAAACCTCCAAGAGTCTGGCTTTGTCTCCATTGCTGGCAACCCAGAAGATAGATATCTATTACTGAAAAAGAGAAGGCATTCCCCATAGGCCCTGTGACTGCTGCCGACTTGAATAGAAGGTGAAGTTGATCATTAAATACAGGAGAAAAGCAGTTCCGCTTGGATTGCAACTATGATCAAAATCTTCATCTGGCTTTCAATTTTCTTTTTTTTTTGAGATCCAGACCTCCTAACTGAAATCTCTTTAGAAGAGAACATATAGTACCTGAAGCCTACAGTCTTTATTTTAAGTCTGATTAATTTTTAAAGAATCCAGATGAAGCAGCTATGAAAAGTATTTATAGGAAATTAATCCATACACATTGTATTGCTTGTCAGATAGGAACCTTCTGTTCTTTACACCTGCATGAGTATCCTACTTCATCATTTCACTTAAAAGACAAGACTCCAAATATAAGTACGTGTAAATTTATGTCAGTCCTTACACTTGTTGAAGTGTCTTATTTACAGAAATCAATATCATGCACACATTTTCTTTTTTTCTCTCCTTTATAAGTAGCTAAGAGGCACCAGAAATTCACAGTCCCAATGCTATTATTAATAAGTACTACTTAAGAGGAGGAAACATTAAAAGGATGGGTTTCGCAGTGAATCTAGATTAGATGTCTCAAAATGCCACCCTTTCTTCCTCTCTGAAAAGACCTGTGATCTTTTAAATGTCCTCTAAGTTCTGTCATCAGTATTGATATGCACCATTTCCATGAGCTCTTTTCTCACTTGGCTCAGAAGCCAAATTATAAACACCCTTCATTCCTTCTCTTTGGTACTGCAGTACGCCTGCTTGCTTGCTTAATGCCCCTTGATATTTTAATTCTTCTTGGTGCAGAATTACACATTACAAGCATCCATCTCCCTTGGACACTTGGAGACCTTTGTGAGAATGCTCTGTTTATTTGAGTTTGCATTTCTTTGATTTATCTTGTTTGTGGAAGCAGACTTTTCTTTTGGGTGATTCAGCATCCCCGTGTACTCAGACATTTTCAGATCAATATGATGAAGTGTTATATATTGCTTGCTTGTTCATATTTCAGTTTTATTCCCATGCAATATAGAAGTGCAAAAGAGTGTTTTTCTTTCTTTCCAAATATGTGAGATTTTCATGGAATTGATTTTTAAACAGTTATTTATAATTGTGATTACAGTTGTAACTCAAGACAGGCTAGACTGCTCTTTCTCTAAGACTCAAAAAGCTTGACAGCATGAGTGGATCTTGGAAACAAACCCATTCTACACTTCCTTTCACCTTTTTCCGATAAACTTTTGCTCATGACATAATGAAAGCAGACTTTACAGCTCAGTTTGATTTCTTTTGTTTACCAGTTATCCTTCTCCCAAACCTGTGTCCAATGTGCAGTTTGTATGTGTATCCTTACAAATAAAGTGCAAAGTGAGGTGGTGTGAATGACAGTAAATATTCTGGGCCACTGGGGGTAACAGAGCACAAGGACTAAGCTGCAGTTGTTTAAGTTTCCATTTCTCACAGGAACAGAGAGGGATGACAGTAAGTCACCAAGCACAAGCTTTACAGTGAGCAGACATATGTACTAGTATTTTGTGAAAAGAGAAGTTAAAACTGAATCTGTTTTGCACATCCACAGAGAAAACATGGCTTTCCAGTAACCTGGAAACATGCACAGCTCCTTTTAACAGGGTAAATAGGCTTCCAGGTTTACTACTGTTACCATGAACCTGAAAATATTTGTCACTGGAAGATGACAGAAAGTGGCAAAATTCACCAGACCAATATATGCCAGTCATATACAAAAATATGATCAGCTGCAGGACTCTTGAGGCCTTTTATTCAACAGAACCTCAGGCTCAACTTTTGAACTTGCCACTGTGCTGTTGTAATGGGAGAGAAAAATGGGAGAGTGACAACACTACTGCCTGCGAGACAAGCATATTGAAAGTCCTAGCAGAGAGGGTTTGCACTGCCTGCTCAACTTGTCTCCTTATTTACAGCACAGCTTATAAAAAGGAAATTCACAGGGAGCTTAACATCACAGGCATACACAGATTTGAACTCCTACTTGAAAGTAGAGACAGGACCACTGGGTCAGGGAAGTCCAGAACAAGCTGTATTCTCTCCGAACAACTGTCATTAATGATGAGAAGCTGAGTGCTAAAATGTGTTGGAATTTACATTCTACTAAAAACCAAGACCTCTTCAACTGAATGCAGCATGTCACAGCTGTAGCCCTCTGTTCTCCTCTTTCATTTATATCTGTGACCATTGAGTCCACCCAGCTTCAAGGGCCTGGATGCATGCCCCAAACTCCCTCTCATCCCATGCTTGGGCAAAATCCCACCACATTCTCCCTCCTGTACCCTCATTGCCACAGAAAGCGGGCCAGGAGAAAACTTCCTGTGGTCCCACAGATCTATAATCTGCATATAGAGGACTGCAGCCAAGGGTATCCTATAAAGCACATGCAAGCCTCAGGCTAACTATTGTTGCTCAAAACTGTCTTCTGCCTTTGTTGTGCATGAGCTAAATCCTGCATCTCTCCTGCCTAGTCTGCTTGCTAGGTTATGGCAACCACTGTGTCAAAAGCACTCCCTGACTGGATTCAAGTAATTGGGTGCTGTGGACAATACACTGGAGGATGATTGAATACTCCTATGTAGCTAGGCATAACAGTAAAAGGAAAAGCATAAACAAAAGTCAATGCTTTTAATCATCAAAAGCTAGGGAAAGGGAATTTCTCATCTCAGTCGATGAATAAAAAGACAGAAATTTTAGTAAGAGCGGGGACTAACACGTAGAAATCTTCTCTCCAAAAGGAGTATGTAACGCAGGCAGTCTTCCTGCATCCCTGTTCCTTCTGTACTGAACAACAACATATTCCCAGAAGATTTTCAAAGGAAAGCAGATTCTGTCCTCATCCATGCCAACAGGCATGCTGCTTTCCTGACTCCAAAAGAAATGGGGTTTGACTTTTCCAGAGAAAGGTATTTTACCTTCACCTTCTGCTTCCTAGGAGATGACCCTCTGAAGGAAATGGGCACCATTTCTCTTTTGAAAGGAAAGCTGCCTATGGAGGCTTGTACAGACTGTGGATCCCATGCAGGTGGAGACCTATGAAGACGCCACAGTCATCAAATGTACATGCAAGAGAACACTTCCACGCACACTCAAAGCAAGCAGACACATTGTCTGTGAACACACAGCTGTTCTGTATCTTTACAACAACAAGCCTGAAGAATATGCCAGTGCACACACTTGAGATGCAGAGGTAGAAAAGGGACTCAGAACATTGCCCTGTGTTATAAAGTACGAGTGTTACCTTTCTCTATACCTGAATCTTTCACGTGCAGCTAAAACAAACAGCATCAAACAAACCCTAAGTTTAATGTTTCCTGATTCCACTGCCACGCTTCACATAACATACTGCACCATACAGGCTCTATGTAACATAGTTGTAAAAAGCCTTAGCTGAAGTAAGATTGAAGTCAAAGAAATATTGGGGTAAAGAAATTTGTCAATGAGTCAAAGTTTACCTCATTGAGGTAAACCAGGAAGCTGGGAGTCATTAGTGCATTCCTTTAAAGTTATTCAAGAAATTTCAAAAAAATAGAAAAATAAATATCTAGGTAGATAGTAAAAGAGGTTCTGATTGCTTGGTTATAGAACTGACCCCTGAAATCATCAGCTAAAAAAGGGGAAGTAAGAGAAGTAAGGCAGAAATGCTGAAGAAACAGCACACACAAAAAAAAAATCAGTCATAACAAAGAAAAGGAAATGGACTTTGGAGATAAGTGAACAATGCAAAGCAAGAAATATCTTCAAGTCAATGACAGGATGATGAGGTAATTCATAGTAAGTCAGAAGGAGCTTTGCAGAGGGAAAATAAAATTATTTTGAATAATGCCTGCGATGAGTAAAGATAAAAACCTGCTAACACCATTTAGTCCCTAAAGACTGAAAAAGATAGGTCCACAAAATGGCTTTCCATAAAACAAATATTTCATATAAATAAGGAGATCCTGTCTTCTGATTACACAGTAATCTTTGCTGTCATTTAATCATATTGTCTTGTTCTTTATGGCAATCTTCTGTTGTGATACACGCTTCAACATCCCTTGTAAGGAAACAAAGTCTTCCAGGTTAAAAGCTAAGAAATGTGTATAGATCCCAGAACCCATTATGAACAGGTATTTAATGCTTATAGCTTACCTGCTTTCTAAGAGTAAAGTGGAACATCTGTCACATAATATTGAACTTTTTTTTTCCATATATTTCTGTAGTGCATATATTGCATAGACATTGAACATAAATTGTAACATCGGCTTTGATTAAGACTTCTCACACTAGGACAGCCCTCCAGAGTAAACACTATGATCTGACTGTCCTCTGAACCCATCATTTATGGATACATCATTTTTTTACCAAAATATTTTCATAATTTCTTATTATATTTGAAGGCTGGCTTTTATTTCCCAGACAAGCAGATGGTGTTGGAATTTACATAATAGAGACATTTTCTCCACTGTCAAACACAGAGTCTTTGAAACAGTTGATCATTACCCTTGAGTTACCAGAACTAAAAGTTAGTTATCCTTCAGGTCCTTGAGGTAAAAGAAGTATCTTAAGGCTTTGAAGTTTAGCTGAGCTGGGAACAGACTTAATCTTTTGAAACAAAAAAGATTAAGTAAAGTCTGAGTACTTGGATGTAACATTAGGGTGTTATAGTCATTTGTGCATAAAAATTGAGATGCTGAATACCACAGCCCTACTGACTTCAATGAGATCTGCCCCTCATTTGTACTAACCAGCTGTGACTTCTGCTGTCAGATATAGAGTTACAGCCTCATGCACAAACATATTTTAGGTTAAAAAAGGAGCAGAACTATAAAAATCTTACATTGTCTTCTGTGGGACTTTAGAAAAAAAAAATTAGAGAAGTGCAGAATTCTGAGCCCATAGGCATTACTAATAGGCCTGTTTCTTTAGCAGCTTTGGTAAAGTACCTTCCCAGTTATCTCTTGGAGGTCACTGGGCACATGTTCATGTCTTCATCAGCACATAACCTGTACTTTTCTTGTACAAACCAACACTTCCAGGGCAGAGAGAAATGTTTAAGAGGAAATTCTGACCGAATAAATGGACTGTGCTTGGCAGTCCTGCCCTCCTCTCCCCTTTCGACCATGGGCCAACACGGTTCTTCAAAAGAAATAAAGACAGAGCAGAACAATGGACAAAACCATAAACACTACAGCCTAATAGGTAAGAAAACAGATATTTTGGGGAGATAAAGAATGGTTTTGAAATGGATTTGCAAAAAGAGAAGTCACATGCAAAAAGCAAAGTTTTGATCAGCAAGCAGAAAGAACAAGATGGCTAGTGACTGACAAAAACCTCCATACAAAGGAAAGCAAAGGAAAGTTAATGAAAAGTATATTTGTAATAACAAGACTATATTTCAGTCCTGAGATCCCTTAACTTTTGCCCCGTGCCTCTGCTCAAAAATGCAACTTATTTTTCCTTGTGTGGCAGTCAAGAAGGTAATCATATAATAAAGCTAGAAAAGCTACTGACCCCGGAACACGTGATCCAGATTCAAAACAGTGGCTGCTTAAGCAAATTACACAAACATAGAAGTAATACAGGATATGGATAATGGTCAGCTCCTGCAAAATTGTAATATTTTCAAGATGCAGAACTTAATCTTCAATTAACTACTTATCAGGAATGCTGCACTCTGGGGGCAAGAGGGCTTATTTTTAAGCATACATTTCGAAGTTTACTCAACTCCTCCATGTAATTGTGTGAACTGGGAAATGGTTGTTTCTGTACTAAATGTCAGATCTGCACAGTTTTGAATAAGTACATGCTGATTAACAGGACAGCTGCTGCTGTATTTTTGGCTTTGCTCTTTCAAGGCTGCTGTGTTTCTGATATGCTTTCAGCACAGTGTTTATTTGGGGATAGTCACAAATGCTATTCTCTTAGTGATCGAAGCTAAACTTTAACATTGCTCTAAGTGATGTTAATATGAAGAGGAATCTGGGCTAAAACAATTCAGTTTCCACAAAGGGATTTAAACTGCTGCAACCACCCTCATTTCAGGGAAACACCTCCTGTTTTCCAGCTGAAAGAGGCCTTATATTTATAGTCAGCTGACTGTGAGAAAGGGAGCCAAAACCAAGCACTCTTTCCAATTAAAAAGCAAATGCATTTTCACAATGAAGTCAAACGAGTCTAAATCCCAATGAAGAGATCCTTTTTGATCCTCCTTAGCTAATGAGACAAGAGACATTGCTGGGAGTTAAACCATAGGAAAGGAGTAGCTGAAATTTTTATTTTTTTAATTAGAGAAGTCAGACCTTATGGAAGTGTCTAAGTTTGCACAGGTGAGGTATTTTTCCTGCCTGAGCTCCAAATCTCTGCGATTAAGGTCCAGAATTGATACTTGGGAATCCATTGCATGAATTGCAAGGGACTGTAGGTCCACAAGTTACCTCCTCAGAGACATGCAGGAGGTAAAGCACATCACACAAATATGTTTTGCATAGAATTTCTGAAAAGCTATTCTTTCTTTAAGAGGGACAGTAAAGAGTAAATAGTGAAACAGAAGTTAAAACACACCTCTGAGTATTCTGCCTTTCTCTTTTCCACCCACTCTAAAGACACTTCACAAGGTAAAAGTTAACTGCAGCCTCTACACGAGCTCTACTGCTTTTTTCTCTCACTGTTCCAGATAATGGGTTTACTAAAGGAGCAGGCTCTTCTATAACCTTGTCAGATTATTGCCTAATCAGTTTCATCTGGTGATCAAGGCCTTCTCATCAAGTGATAGATTGCTGAGCTTCTGGCAGCAAGACCTTGACTGACTGCTTTGCCCCGGCCAACAGCTATCATTGTTTAAGGATGTTCTGCTTATTTATCAAAACTGGATGACCTACAGTGTCATCCTATCTATTCTGTCAGCATTTTAATGTCCATGAGTACTTGGTGTGGTGTACATTTATAAGTTACTTGCTGCATATCCATTCAGGGATGAAACTTGCTTACTATATTCTATCGATCTCACTTTGCAGACAAACCTGTCAAGAAACAGTGGTAAACTGGCACCAGTGTTTCTGGTTCTGGGACAACTGAGACCTCACTTTGTGTAGGTGAAAATTGCTTACACAGACATGAAGGCCTGCTTGGTCTATCTCAGCCTGTCACTGAACAGTTGTTCTGGAATTTGATGGAGGAGATGAAGCCTATCTCATGTCTCCTGTTGAGTGGACATTCATCTGCACATACAATTACATTCTGTAATTGCCTGTCAGATTCACTAGTGAGAACATTACTCTGTAGATAAGCAATATCAAGTCTCAGGAATCTTAAATTTATAATCTATTCCTTTATTGGTTTTGTAGGTTGTTTTTTTTTCAAAACCACAAATAAAATAAATAGAAAATTAATAGAAGCACGAGTAAATTTTCTCTGTAAAATGATAGTTTAGAATATTAACAGACTCTGATGCTCACGTTGGAAAGAAAAAGAAGAAAACCTCAAGGCTTCTCATGCATCTCACAGCAGAAATTAAGAATCACTCCGGGTTTGCCTTGGTGTGGGAGACTGGACTGTTAATGGTTAATGACTCAAAACATTTGTTTATTTGTGAAGGTGACAGGATGCTTTGTTGAAGCTGGGCTTTGAGGCTGACAATAAGCAGACCCTGCAAGAGGGGATGGTGCTCTTTATCACGGTAATTGTCCTCTGCTCAGTTGTAAAACTACCCCTCCCCCTGCCCTGTGGTGAAGCTCTAAAGACTGGCTCAACTGTGTTGACATGAGAGGCAGCCTTCATGTCTTAGAAGGTCTCATAAACCATCAAATGACCTCGAAGCATCCCCAGCCTGATCTCTGAGGCTTTCCACCAGAGGAATGAAAGCTCCATCCCCACAGGGAAGTACCAGGGCATTCTCATCTGAACCTAAGCACATCTTAACCCATCAGACTTTGTGTTTCATGGGCTTCTTCCCCCACAGCCGATGGACCAAGACCATCACTTCCACCAACAGGCAACAATCAAGTCTTGTCGTGAGACCTACGGGTGGCGATATGTTTTTACTCTTATCCTTTCGCTCTCTTTCTTTCTTTTTCTTTATACATCTCCTTAGGTAATATTTCTATGCTTTCATATTGCAATATTACTATTGATAATAATAACCAAAATGGCTACATACCTGCTTTCCATTGCAACCAAGTTGTTCTACAATAAACCCCACATATATATATTTACAAACACAAATCATTCCGTGTTGTCTCACGCTAATCTACCCCAAGGGATCTATTAATAAGAACCTGGGTTACCCTCGCCGTCTAGGTGGGTCATTACTTGCTTATGCCAGTAGGAGCATGTCTCTATCCCGCTGAGTGCAAATGAGCGCTGCGCTGCAAGTGACTTGCCTTCAACTCTTCTTGTAGCCAGAAGTAACTCACACAGCAAATTTTCCCTCCTGTAGGTGGAGAGCAATCTGGTAGTAACAAGCAGAGTGCAGCTTATCACACTTGCCCCTACCCTTCCCTTGCTAGCCTCAAAACACCTTTTTCAGCGAGTCCGGCACCACACTGTTTTAAAGGGAGGGTAAACAAAAATAGCTCCTATACTCACCTGGGGACCACACATGCCCAAGACCATTGTCATGCAAGCCCAAGAACCTTTGTTCACTTCTTATGACATGGTATTTCTGTTAGTGAGGTTTCCATGCCAAAGTTCTTTATTCCTTCTTCTTATTCTGTCTTGAAAATTGCCCCATGATTTTGCTGTGCAAAAGGATGTTTAATTCATAGTTTTGTTTTCGTGGGCATTGGGTTTTCTGCTGTTCAGCTCACAAGATGAGCAATTTCCCATCCTTACTTTCCTATGAAATGCAGCTGAAAGATGATCTCTAGTTCTATAAAGGGAATACATGACAAGGGAATTATAAAAATAATCCTGCCACCAAAAAGAATACACTTCTTTGCAGCAAAAACACAATTAAGTGAAGGATTTATTTCAGCATGAAGAAAGAGGATAGGGGTGGTGATCAGGATGTGAACATATGCAGACTTTACAAGATAACAGTTTGCTTAATCTACTTAACTGGGAATTAAAATTAGAACTATTGAAGTCTCATAGCTGTAGTGAATTCACACACAGACAAAAAAGCTGAAATGACAAACTCTAAGTCAAACAAAGCTAAAGATAACAAAGAAATATTTATATTTGAGAGAAAGACATTCAGTCGATGTTAATGGCTACAGAAATAGAAATTATAAAACTGGCAGTTGAAGGAAAGACACGAGTATTTGACACAAATACTAGAAGACAAAGACAGTAATTTAATAGTAACTCAGTAGGACGCAAAAGCCATGATGACTAAGAATGGGCACAAGAGCCCATATAAGGAGCTTTGAAGTGGCAGCCAGTGAGCTTTCTCAGCCAGGAACAGGGACTTTCAGTAGATTTTGAACCTTCTGGAGAACCCACAACACCAGAGATATGTGACAATTGAGGCCTCCATTTTAGAGGCTAGCTAGGCTGAGGGGAATAATTTTATGTCTTTCAAATTGATATTAGACAATTCTGACCAAAATAAATGGAATGGGTGAAACCAGACCAGCTGAATACATAAAGGAAAGTTCTGGTTTAAGATTTGCAGGCGCTCATGGGAAAAAGAAGAAAATTATGGTCAAACTAATTTGATTAATCAATTCTAAAATGTAAAGTTTATTGACAAAGAGAATAGTGTCAATGCCATAGAACACTTGAGTAAAAAAGCCATCTAATTCAGGGATAAAATCTGGATGCCATACAGCTAGGACAACCATTGCTACTTCAAAGTTAATATCTAGGTAAAGGACTGGGAAGGCAGCTTTGTATACAGGTACACATGGAACTGAACATGAACTGCCTCTCCCTCAACTTGCTTGTTCAAGAGCCACATTTCCCACAAGCTTATAACCCAAATCCTAGAGACCCAGTGCTGTCTTCAGCAGCATTTGGGCTACGCCTAAATCCTTTATTCAAAGATTAGTGCTGTCTTTAGGTGTGTAAGCTGGGAGATGTTTACTAAAAAACTGAAGGGACTGTCATCTGTGCCTGCTACCAGACAACTACGTCCATTTGAAGAAGGGTATTAACAAACAGGCAGGAAGAAAGCAAAGCTAAGAAGGAAGTAATGAAATAGGTCTTAAAACATGTATTATAAGAAGACCCAGAAAACCTGAACCATTTGTCTTATCATAGAAATTACTTCATCTAAGCCTAATTACCTCATAAGGACAGAAATTTGACAGGGCTCTTTGTTCTGCTTTTCCTGGACTTTCTGATTTTATTTCATTGACTCTACTTGGATCACTTTTTCTTTCTCTCCTATTAAGGAATCTGATCTTGTTTTTCTTCACCTCTTTCTTTTTTTCATCTTTAGTTTCCCTTCTCCCCTTCTTAGTTTGTGCTCCCTTCAATCCCTCCTTTGCCTTTCCTTCACATTTTCAGCCTTTGCCTTCTGTCACTTTTTTGTCCTGTTCATTTTTCCAGTCAAATTATTTAATATGATCACATATGGAATAAGTCTTTCAGGGAACACAAATATAAGTTACTAACAACTCTCAAATAATACACAAAATGTATCCATCAGTCTAGGAAGAAGATAAAAAAATGGCTCACAGTATTAACATCAAAGCACACAGAGTTGATTTATGAACATGCTGAATTGCGGCATCTTAGCTAATTGCTTCTGATTCTGACTTTGACAGCTTTGCTAATGGTGAATTTTTTAAAATAAAAAGGCATAAATGTTGAAATCACTCTAAAGAGTCAGCAGAATGCATACATATACCTTTATCCAAAAGAGCAAGTCACAGCCAGGGGCAATCTTACTGTTCTGGAAATTCTGACAGGTGTGTCTGAAAGGCATTATTTTCTTAAGGACTCCTATCATCCTTTCTGAGATAAGCTGATGCATTCAATTACATTCCTGGTGTGCTGCCCTAGAGTCTTGCAATTATTTATTCTCTCACAGATGCAGCAGGCTTTCAAGCCCTTCTGTCTGTTCCCTACAGGACACTATAGTCCAAATTGGTGAAACTAACTTTTATCTAGTCACTGAAACTAATCACTGGAGCAAAATGCTGCAATTTAGCTTCCAGGCAGAAAATAATTTATTTTTTTTTATATCTGACTGAGAGATTTACACAGAAGCCTGACATACTTTACTTAGTTCATTTGACCCCCACATCTTTCAGTGTATTCGTGGAACACTCCTACATTTCTCTGTGAATATATAGAATCTGGGTTTAATGGTCAAGCATGAAAAAAGTTCTCATCGCAGGCAAGTTCCTCCTGAACACATCCAGATCACTTTTTTTTCACTTAGTCATGACTCATGTATTTTTCATTTTTATGCCATGCTATTTCTGTGAATAAATCCATTCACCAAGGCTGATGTGTATACAGGGTTCACCTTTTTCTTAAAGGTAATAGATATTCTTGTTAGTTGTTAACTTTCCATGTCAGACATTGCTGTTCTATCAAAGGCAATCTATTTAAATTTATTTGCCATGAAATGTACACATTACTGCTCCTGGGGAGCCAGAATTTGGCTTTTGAATACCTGAGAAGGAGCCCAGCTGTTCAAAAGTTAAATATTCTACAAGTAAGACTTAAGACTTTGTTCACATTGTGGTGTTCAGTTCAAAAGTACAACAGTACCTCAAGGATACTAAGGAATTTGTATGAGAAACTGAAACAAATAAAAAAAAAAGTTATAGATAATTATAACGAGATTGTTCCAGGAAAATATTGTAGATACAGAATATAGCCCAGGTGCCTCAGCAGAGGCTTGCTTCTTCTTTCTTTTTCTTAATAAATGAATTAATTTATTTATATGTTTAATGTTAGCAGTTTTCTCCAAAATAAATGAGGAGAGGTAAGGAAGACACAACAGACAGAAAATTAAGCAGATAACTATTTGAAAGGTAGGATTAGAGACCTCATAGGGCAGTAAGAAAGTCACAGATCACTGACTCCCCTGCACAGAGTGGAAGGTAAAAGTGAGTCAGGAGTGAAGACGGACAGAAGTTAACTTAATAAGGTGGCAAGGAATCCATAAATGCTAATGGTGCTAATGGGTCTTGGCAAGAGGAAAACTTCCTCTGTGTTAGAGATAGCTGAACCTGGTGGGCAGTGGGAGCCAGGGCATCTCCTCCCATCTCGGCCCCATGTATGTGAGGCTGCTGCAGTTCCTTCTCCCTGGGTGCAGGCAGAAGAGAGACTGAGCATCCACTCCTGACAGCTGCATATGTGCACTCACATTACCCACCCAGCCAGCCACACAGATCAACACAGAGAAAGCACTGCCTTACACATCAGGTGAACATGAAGAGCACAGATGGCCCAGTCCTGTTCCTTCTCTCGTGCTTGTCAAGACTGGAGTCTGTCTGCTAGTGCAATATAGCACACATGATATATGGACCACTGCTGCTGTTAGCCTTCTCAGTCTCTCCTGGTGCCCCTGCCATGCTCCAGTTGTTGTCATGAGCCCATGAGGTTCATGGCTCACTCTAGCTGCTATGCACCGATCTCTCATGTTCATCAGCTAGTGTGGGCTAAGGTTTGTTGGTGTTCACACATACTCATGTAGACCAGAAAGCACAGCCACAAGGCAGGCAGTCAAATTTAAGAAGAATAGCGGACAGACTGTGCTCATCAAACACAAGATTCTGTCAGACCACCTGCTGATCTTTACACTTAGTTAACCCTTTCTTACCCTTTTCCTTCTTTTTTTCCATTTTTGTTCCTCCTCAGCCCACCTTGCCCTCTCTCTTTCTCCAGCTTTTGTCCTTTCCCCAGCTTTTGCCTTTCCCACCAACTCATCTTGACCAATTTCACTCCAGGGTCAATCTTTCTCCTGTCCCTTGGATGGTCTTAGAGAGCAGCCGAGTTGTCCATTTCCACTGCTTAGATTATTGGGGTTCCTTTGCCTGTCATTGTTCCTCCAGTCTTCACTGGGTTTTTGAGTTTCATATGATTAGTCTTTAATCATTTTACTGAGGAGCCTTCTGCAAAGAATAACCATGCCATGAATAACAGAATAACAAAAAGAATAAACACCAGCAGAGTTATTCATCTGAGGCCAATGAAAGAAACACTCATAAAATAAGAATAATCAGTCTTATATAAATAGGTATCATGACAGAATTGTCACATAAGATCAGCTAAGACAGTAAAAGAAGTATAGGAAAAGGTGAACAGTCTAAACCAGAGGCATAAAGAGGAAGCACAACATCTCAGGCTACCTCATCAATGAGGAATGACATACACTCCCAAGTCACACTGCATCCAGAAGGCCTCTGGCTGCACGCTCATCAAAGTACATACTAATCACCTTGCTGTTCTCCCCACAGATAAAGTTGGAAGGGACTCACAAGGATCATCGAGTCCAACCCTTAGCCTTGTACAAGACCATCCCCAAGAGTCACACCATGTGCCTGAGACTATCATCAAAATGCTTCTTGAACTCTCTCAGGCTTGGTGCTGTGACCACTGCCCTGGGGAGCCTGTTCCAGTGCCCAACCACCCACAGAGTGAAGAACCTTTTTTTAATATCCAATCTAATCCTCCCCTGACACAATTTCAAACCATTCCCTTGAGTTCTGTCACTGGTCGCCACAGAGAGACCAGTGCCTGCCCCTCCTCTATCCCTCAGAAGAAACTTGTAGACTGCAATGAGGTCTCCCCTCAGACTCCTCTTCTCCAGGCTGAACAGACCAAGTGACCTCAGCTGCTTCTCCTACGGCTTCCCCTCAAGGCCCTTCGCCATCTTCATTGCCCTCCTTTGGACACTCTCTAAGAGCTTAACATCTTATATTGCAGTGCCCAAAACTGCACACAATATTCAAGATGAGGCCATACCCAGTGCAGAGTAGAGTGGGTGTTAAATTGGTACTCTCTTACATGTTTTTAGCTATAGCTTAATTTCAGCTTTAGCTAAATAATACTTATCCATATGATTCCTAGACCTGTTTGGGGCATAAACACTGGTCAAGGTCAACTTCCCAAATAACACTGATGTCTCCTCTGTGGTGACCAGAGACAGGACCTGAGGGAATGGCCTGAAGTTGTGACAGAGGAGGTTTAGCTTGGATATTAGAAAAAGGTTCATCCAGCAGGTGACTGGGCACTGGAACAGGCTTCCCAGGGCAGTGGGCACCAAGCCTGAGAGAGTTCAAGAAGCATTTAGATGACACTCTCAGGCACATGGTGTGACTCTTGGGGATGGTCTTGTACAAGGCTAAGGGTTGGACTTGATGATCCTTGTGGGTCTCTTCCAACTCATCATATTCTGTGATTTTGTGACTGTGACATTTTGATGTGATCACCCAGTTTGGGAGATAACAGTTTAGAGGACATGGACAAGGGCCATTTAGCACCATTTGCCTTCACACTGAGAACAGTCATTTAATATACTGCTTTAAATCTACACAGGGCTACTGTGGATGGCCATTGATCCAGTGTGGGATACAGGAGCTATACCAAACTGCTATTCTTGAAAATCCAACTGAGTTACTAGGAATTGTACTATTTCTGCAGCATTCCTGATGAGATAAGGAGCTACACTGCATAAAGAAATACTTGGAGAAACTGAGACTAAAGCAAATATTTCACAACCCAGTTTTTTATTATGTTCTTTTCTGAGCATAAAGAGAGGTCAGCAAAAACTAGGATCAAGAGTAATGTACATTAAAGAAGAACACTTGTGATTCACAGCATCTTTCAGCACCTTTTCAAGGGACATGTAGCCTAAAATAATAGGTATTCAGAGTAGGATTTCCACAACACTGCTTTGGAAACAATGCACATTATCTTTTCAAGTGACTTTGAACTCATGAACATACTCATTAAACTTCCAAATATAAAAAATATAGCAAAATGTTTCATCTTTTCCTCTAATTTAATCCGTTGGCATTTTAAAGTGCAGCTACAGTGGTATTTATGATTATCTCAAAGAAAGAATTGGATTTTCATGATACCTAATGCCACACAAAATAGCTGCAGAAATCATACAATTTCCACTACAGAGACTATGATTAAGGAACAAAATGTCTGGTTTTAATCAAAGAGCAGAAAGAACAAAACAGATGCATTCAGCATTTTCTTTTTTTTTTTTTTTTTTTATTTCAGTGTTTACTTTAAACATGAACATTTAAGGCTCTGGGGGCACCATATTGCATCTCACAATATATAAATGGAGGTTAAAAGAAAGACCGAGAGAGACTTTTTGCCAGAGCATAAGACAAGGGATAACGCTTTTAAACTCAAAGAGGGTAGATTTAGATCAGATATAAGGAAGGAATTTTTTATAATGAGGGTGGTGAGGCACTGGATGTTGCCCAGAGCATCTGGTGATGCTCCATCCCTGGAATTGTGTCAGGACAGGTCGGATGGAGCTTTGAGCAACCTGGTCTAGTAGAAGGTCTCCTTGACCATGGTTAGGGGCTTGGAACTAGATGATCTTTAAGGTCCCTTTCAACACAAACCATTCTATGATTCCCTAACAAGTGGTTGCTGAAGCTGTAATGGTATCATGGGTTTTCTACCATCTTATGGAAAAGCAGTAAAACATATATCCAATTCTGTTTTCCCCCTAGAAGTGACTTCTTGGAATTTATAACTACATAAACACATGCTGAGGTTCACTCTGACCCTTCTGAGCTTTAAAGTTTCAACATTTTCCCCTCAAACACTGCAAAATGTCAACAGCATATAGACAGTACATGATTATTTCAGCCCTCAGGCGCTGACTAAAGAAAGTAGCTGGGTGAGAGTGGTTGTATGTTACCAAAATACAATTGCAGTTTTTCACTTCAGCTCTTCACTGGATCTGGATAAAAATAATTTCTGGATATTCAAGATAAAACATATGCTGTCAAAATACTATCTTCAATTAATTAGATTCTTCTGGATATAATTTCAAATGTGTGTTGTAGTTTGCTACATTGGAACCCATGGCACTGCCTTGGAGGCATAGGACTTTTCTTTGGACAAAATGTCTTTCCAGGTTATGTTTTAACCTAGGGGAGAAGGGGGTAGCTAGGTAATATTTTCTGCTATTGTTGGGGTTTTTTGTTTCTTTCCATTTTTAGCAAAATTATTATTTTTCCTTCTTCATTAAGACTCCTCGTAATTTTTACCTTGCCTATATTGAAGGGAGGATTAATCTCATTAGAGGTCTCACCTCCTGAATATATTGTCATTAAACCAAGACAATGTGACCCTGTGTTAAGCTAGATTCCACTTTAGGAACAAAATGCCCTATAAAATCATGCTTAGAGGCATCCTGTCCCTTGCAGTTTGTACAGAATTATTTTGTGGAGAGCTTTCACAGTGAAATTCTTCATTAAGTTTTCTCTGAACAGCCTCTTAGAACGAGACAGTAATCTCTTAAAAATAATCACACTTACTTGAGATATGGCACTCTTACCTGCCTGGTCTTTTTCTTTAGAACATCACCTAGACAACCTGATAGTGCATTTCTGAGACACTGGCATATGCATATGTTTAAGAGTATCACATTTCAAACTCCGGCCTGATATTACTGTACTTCCTTTTCAAGTCTTTCAGCTTTTCCTCCAACTTCTTTTGAAGTGCATTTGAAAGGCACTATACAGTACTTATTTACATAATAATACTGTATAATGATACTTGCATTGTACTGCATTTGGTGTCTACTACTGCAGTGACCCACGGCTTTCATTAAGGTGATATAATGGTAGCCATTAGACTTCAAATAGATGAATCTTGAAAGTATCACGATGAGGCACAGTTGATAAATGCTAAGTGGTCTTCTAATGAAGTATTTTGTGAGATAGGAGAAAACCTTCTCAAAGACTGATGACTCTTAAGGAATAATATGAGCTCTCGAGCACTTTATCATCTTAAGGAGTAATTGTGCAGCTTACTTTATAAGAGTTAATTTCAAAAGCAATAATGAGAATATTCACAGATGTTTTCTACATGCTGCATAATAAATAGACACATCGGCAGTGATTAAGTGGCTTTCTTCCATTCCATAAGTTGTTGACATCAAGGACCCGAGCTCTTTGCTGCAAACTAAGAAAAGCATTGGCTAAGTCTTATTCCTTGTCATCTTGCTGAAAGAAGACCAGTTGCTATTCTACTGTGTAAGATTTGCAAACCACTTAACAAACAGGTTATTTTTTTTATAAATCCATAATTTGTTAATGAATGTTATATACTGATGTCTATCTGTATACTAATCAGTATTTCTTGGGAATTTTTTTCCCTATTCGAGAGAAAAAACAAAAACAAAGAACAATTTCTTTTGTTCAGAATCTAGTGAGTGCATGAAACTTTATAAAATACTCTATCAATTGTTCCAGCTTATAGAATAATTGTCACAGGTCTGGCCAACAGGGCAGCAACAGGGCAGCAATGGATTGCAACAGTTTGGAGAGACATCTAACAGTATATTCTTAGTACTGTGCACTCTGTGGTGTATTTTACATGCTGCCTGCCAGAAAGTTAATTACATTTCTTAGAAAACTCAGCCCACAGTTATCCACACTTGATCTTCAGCACTAAGATTTCAGAGCGTGCTTGGAACAAAACCTGCTGTTAGTGAAGTCAGTGTCAATGGGGAGGATGGTCAGCAGTGTGCGGAGGTGCTCTCTCCTACCTTTGTCCACAGAACACGTGAGCACTTCCCCTGTAAAATCACTTTAGCCCCGGGAACTTAAAGGGTAGTTTCTTCACTTTATGCAGCCTGTACTGTAAACATTTGAGGTGCTTGCAGGACAAAAATAATGAATAAGAGTAGCTACATCTTTTCCACTCATGAGCACCTGAACAACTTTTAATTTGGTCCAAGTTATTGCTTTGTATAAAACTACCAGAGGGGAAAGTAATAACTGATTTATTGTTAACTGCCATATAGATCTAGCTAAAACTCTGACCTGCAGCAGTTTTCCAGCTACTTAACCTTCTTTCATCATTGCTAAATGAGCTTCTGTTATTAACAAACTGACTCCCATATGAAGGAAGCATAGAAGAAGTTACTACTTAAATGATAACATTTTTTTTCTCTTCAGTTCTGTAAAGTTCAGATTGATGCCCCACAAGGGAAAAATACTTTGTCCCACATTGCTCATAATGATATCTGGTTGATTAATACTCTGGAGTGACTAAATTACAATGACCAATAAATCAGTTTGCAGCAAAGGACAATATTTCCATAAGCAGTTTGAAGTCTAAGAATTCTATATTTCAAATTTGATATGATCTAGGAAGCATATATCCTAAATTTCTCTACAGTCATTTTCCTTCTACTTATCTTAATTATTGTGCTTAAAGTTGTTGTCCAGAAGTCTATAAGCTTTCCTTAGAAAATGTATTGTATACTAACATGTCTTTAGGGTTCCCCTTGATCATTTTCTTTACCTGCTGAAAGTTGCATAACCAAAAATGGATTTTTCATTCTGCTCAAGTTCTGCTCTGGGTTTCTCAGGTTGTAGACTCCAGACATGAGTTTACCGTGTGCCTTTGTATGTCATAGTAAGTAGCCTTTAGGTCCTCATATCTTCTTTTACTGAAAATATTTACACACCCCAAAGAAGAGTCACAGTTCAACTGCCTTTAGCACACTGAGAACTCTCTACTATCAGGGCCGTCAGAGGCATTTCCCCTGGATCTCAGAAATACATAGCCTTTTTTTTAGGTATTATTCTGCCTTCCCTCCAAATTTTCCAAGTCCTTTTTTAGTGATGACAGTAGAGTTATACTCAGTATTCCAGTCTCAATATTGGTCTATGTTAACATAAAAATCACCTCACTGCTCACCTATCTAGACACCCTAGGATAAATGTCAACATTTTAATTACAGACTGCATTGACTGCTTATATTAAGTTGCTAGTATTTTCAAGGTCTAAGTAGTTTTCAGAGGTAGGATTTTCTGTATCTGAGTCCTTAAAATTAGATTATGACCTGTTTTTATTAAGGGATCCCTCTAGATGAAGGTGGGGGACTAAGATAGAGAAATTCTGAGGGGTTAGAGCAGGCCTCGAATTATGATTACATTGGGATGTAACATCATACCCCTCAAAACGTAACTTAATCTAGAAAAGTTTATAGCAACAGTTTTTCTCCATTCTCCGTATTTTTTCCTGCATCCTTTTTGTCCCTACATATGTAATATATATAATTTGACACTCAGCATTTCCCTGTACAATTTACAATTAAAATACCTTTTTTGTACTTCCATTTAATGAGGCCATTCAATACTTCTAATTAGTCACATTCCTTTCATTCTTTTTTTTAATTCTGAAAGTCTTTCTTCTAATTTCATGTTCATGAATTGCTAAAAGGAAAATTTTAAAAGATTGCAGCATGCTACACTGCAGAGTGATATTGCAGATAAAGACATAGTAAACAATGGAATATGTGGGCTACTGTTTGCCTTTGTCTATAAACTGGACAAATGTTGAGTTTGCCTGTGCCTATGTGGCTTAAGTTGGTTTTTTTGTTAATTTTACAAATAAACATTTGTTAGGAAAATCACTGACTTGCCAATTAGTGACTATGAAGGAAATATTACGGAGTATTAAATGAAAGCAAGCTCTGAGATGTTAACGTTAGGCTTGTCTTTGAACAAGGCAAGTAATGAAAATAAATTTTATGACTCTAAATAACATAATAACTTAAGCAGCACAGCTTAGATGATGAATGTCAAGGATCAAAATAGATTCTTTGGGAATGACAAAAATTTAGAAAATAATTCTTTTTTAATAGTCTGCAGAGAAGGTATTGAATTTGGGGAATAATTCACCTAATCAGACTTCTAAAAATGTTTTGGCCCTTCAGATCCATCAAAATAAGTGTTAACTTAGTTAAGCAGCTTAGCTCAAGAGGCATTATTTTAGTTGTGTGGTTCTATTTTCATTAGTGCATTAGAGGTTAGATCAAGTTTTACATATGGAGAACAGCTATGATGGTCCTTTATTTACATACTGCCTCTTGGCCCAAGAGATCCATAAATGATTTGCATGCTACGTTCTATGACTGTCCTGTGAGCACAGCTTCCAGTCAAGTCCATAAACAAAATAGCCAGTGAATCAGACTTCAAACAATCCCAAGCTCTCCTCCTTAATCAGAGAAAGACCACAAGCACAACCTTTCTACCCATACAACTTACTGATATTATACAATGGATATAGCATGCAAGGGAAAGCATAAGACTTTAGCCATGCAATCAAGAACTCTGAAATTTGGAGTGGACACTGGAAACAACATTCTGTTCTTTCTTGTAAAAAAATCCCAGGGCTTCTGTAACTGCAAGTGGTTCTGGCCTTCCTTTTAATAGCCATACTTAGAGCGTAAATCTCCTCCCCAACAAGCAAATCCACTTGACATGAATAGCGATTCATATGGTGCTGTTGCATGCTTTTGTACAGCCTTGCCATTCTCTCCTAGTAACTGGGCAGCAGAGATAGAAGCTTGCCACTCCCTTCTGCTGAGCAGCAGATGCTTCAGTGTTCTAATGGTGTTTGCAGAAAGCTTTCATCAGCAGGTATGCAACATATATTTATTATATTCTACAAATTTCAGCTTACAATTTGCAGCAGACTGTCTACCTCAGTCACATAAAGCCAAAGAAGAAAAGTATGAAATCACAACACCTGAAAGCTTAATAAAACCAGGGTTGCCATGCTTTGGAAGCACTCATATAATAGGGTCTCTAGACATACGTTTGAGACCTGTTTATTTTCTTTAAAGAAAACCACTGATTTGCTGAGAGAGAATGGGCCTACCTGTAATCATTTTAGGGACAGAATTGCAGAAAATCTCAAAGATAATATTACTCTGAATCCTAATGTGTTCTTCTGCAACAGAATATTCTATCAACACTAGGAATTTCTGTGAAATTTTACTATTATGAGCTGACCTTCTCCTGGGTATGTTCATTTTTAAGGGTTTAAGACAAGACAACTTATACTTCCAGAAACTGAGTGCCTGTTGAAAGTTCATATGAAAGTAGATAGAGCAATCTTAATAGCCACTTGTGATTCAGAGCCCCTCCGCTCCTCCTTTTGGGGCTCTCATGCATAAGTGATGATGTAGAATTACTCCTAATAATTATTTCCTAACCTGAGTGATATATTCAGATTTTCATGTTAATTAAATTCATATAACAAACCATAGTGATTCTTCTGAAACTGAAGACTTGAAAATATTTCACATAATATGAGAGTTCATTCATTTTCCTAGTAATGTAAAACTGTGATTTACTTCCGTATGCAATTTTCTTCTGCCTGCAGCAACCTCTGTACTGCATGGTACAGAAAGACTCCTAGAAACTGGGCTTAAACACGCAAACTGCATCAAGATGCTCTTTTCACCTGATGCCTGGTAATCCCACTTCTCCTCCACCATCCCTAAGCACAGACTCACTGTAGGACAGGTTAGTCCATTAAATCATTAGGATTTCTCCTTTCGTTGTGCCAAAGAAATGCATACGACCCACATGGGCAAGTCAAAAGTCTAACAAAACATGGTGGTTTAAGAATCTCCCATTCTTCCCCACTTTCAGGACATAAAAGATATCATACCACTTATCCAAGAGCCTTAATAGAGCTCTGAGTTATCCCCTTTGCCATCTTCCAGACCACAGCCCTACAGTGATGAGTGTTCCAGTAAATCACTGCTTGCCCTGTCCAGCCTTCAGCACTACTTTTTTAATGTTTGCCACAGCCGTCTCCTTCCTAAACGAGCTACACCATAAGGGACACTTTAAGGAACACCACTTGGAGAAGCAATTAACTAGATATAGATGGAGCTGATCCCTGAAATGTTATCCTGCACTGTGATAATGTGGCATCCATAAGTGAATCAACTATAGGCACTTACTAATGGTATTCCCTGCCCCCTCTCATTTTCTTAATTTTTTCCCTCTCTGATTTTTTTTCACTTGTTTGCAATATTACCAGGAACTCTGTCTTATACCAGCTTGACAAGCCCTCATTCCTCCCTCTACAGTTTCTCTCAGCCTTCCTTAGGCACAGGAGGACACCATCTGAATTCATGTAAGACTGACACAGGCAAAATGTTTCCAAGTAGCCATAATGGATATAGAAAGTTCATCTATCTCTCACAGCAGTGAAAAGCACCTCAAATTACCTGATACAGTTTATATAAATAACACTTGTTCTTCCATTCAAAATTGGGGTTTGGTGACTATGTTGAGCAATGCTGTAAAGGAGTAGCCTCTGGACTGACTATCTGATCCCACTGCCTTTTCTGGCAGCACCTTTCCCACGGCACCAAAATGCCTCACAATGGGTTTTGACTAATTCACTGCCTGCATGGAGTGTTTGGGTACCTCAATACCTGTGTGATGCTTGCTTTGTCTTTTTCAGGTCCTTCTGCTTTGGCCCTCACAGTAGATGGATCTGTTTTTGAGAGCACTTCTTAAAGCAGTTATCAAAATGTAAAATTACAAAATTCAAATATAATTGATAAGGCTACATTTCAATTTTGTCTTCTTTGTTTACCTAAATTACTAATTATTTCACTACACAGTGCACGATCAGAGCTAAAAATTACCATCTGTTTTGTCATTTGTTTCACTTTTTCTTTTTAAAAGAAAGGTAGAACAATACATCATATGTCAAAAAATAGTCTTTAGGCAAGTTACATTACTAAAATAGCTTTACTGAGAACATAGTAGAGATTCTTAGTGCACAGTACAAATAGATTAGTTTGGGGAAAAGCAACAAAAATCAGTGCTGAAAACTCCTTGACAGGCAACAGATTTCTGTGAAGCTGGAGAAGTGTGTTTTGTTGGATTTTTCATCTGTTATTGCTTCTAAAACCAAAAAAGTTTCTTTAATTTCATCACGGTCTATTCACAGCTCTGATAGAAACTCTGGATTTGAACCTGTGAGGTGTTTGGTATGCTGCTACTTCCCTTCCTGCTATACCACATAGGACTAATCCGTATTAGCCCAACTTTTAATTTCATTTACTCTCTTAAACTGTAACTAGCTGCATTTTGAAAATAGGAATGAAAGTTAGACAAGAAAGTGAAATATTGGTGTGTTTCCATAGAAACTGCAGCTAGAGATCCTGTACCTTTCCCAGCTACATCTTCACCTAAAGAGGCAGGAATCCATGCAGCTTGATTCACACAGGTAAGTGTGAAGTGTGAATAAGCTCCAAGCAATGGAGTCCATGGGGTGTATTTGTGCCCTGCAAATTCAGGTGCACTTGCTGGTAGGACAGCCCTAAGGGAAGTTCCCTTCTCCTGGGAGGTTTCATATGAGACAGGTTTTATATGCAAGACATCGCATTCTCCAGGAGTGGTACCACCACTTGCATGGGGTCCAAGTGGTTTCAAGCTCAGGTGATGTTAGAGGCACTCCAATCAGCTGGAAAGAGAATACCATAACCCAGATAAGAAATGGCTCTTGAGAAATAGAATTTAACTGGGTTTAATTACAATGCTAACGTATGAGACTTAAAGTTTACTGTAGAGCATAGACAACGCGTATCCTTGCTCATCTTGCCCTCCTTATTCTAAAAATCAGATTGGACCCATCACAAATCCAGGCTTTCCTTGTGAAGATCCCATTCTCAAAAAGCTGGGCATGCTAATAATCAGTGTATTTCTCCAAGTGGGAAAAGGAAAGAGTTCAGATTAGTTTTGAATATTAGACCAGGAAAGAGTTGGGTCTATTATACAGAGCAACAAAGAACGATAAATTTAAATTTAAAAAAAATAAATAAAGTGTGACAAAGTTTGTGAAAAGAGATAACATCTTTTCTTCTACCAGCCGTTATTGTTGAAAAAAAAGAAACTGTCAAAAACAGAAGTTCTATTTCAGAAATGCATTAGAAGCAGAGAACTCAAAATATAAATACAAGTTAAGAACAGATTTTCCATATTTACCATGATAATTTTAAATTATGTAAAATCTTGCACCAAATGTGACTTATATTTTAAGAGTAGAAGAGGGTGCTGAGAAGGGAGAGGTGATAAAGTCACCAGCTCTAATGGAAAATAGAGAAACAGACAGTTATTATCTAGTTCATCTGTAATGACTCAGCCTTTCGTTGCATTTCTTGTTTTAATCTTTTCACTTCAGAATATAACATAAGAGAGTTCAGTGTGTTTTCAGAGAATTGGCTTGTGGGCAGAAGATAATAATATGTTTTTTTCTAATTTATTTCTTATTTTATAACTACATTTTAATTTCATTCATGAACAAATTTTTTAAAAATATATAAATGCAAAATGTATTTTTTCTTTCAGCTCCTGTGTGGCCAAACAGTTTTTAAATCATGCTGCTTTGCACAAAATGTTATTATTTCCCCTCCAGACCGAAACATTGTTTTCCAAACATTTTTGTTCAAAGGGACAGCTTATGAAAAAGCTGTGAAAACAAATCTCATTGAGACAAATATCCTTCAAGGCATGCAAGGAATTATTACTGTTTTGTTTTGGAGGTAGAATATCCATCTATACCTGTGGAGGTCAATATTGCTTTAAATTCAGGTCACAAGATCGCATAATAAAGGAGTTCAATAATATTTTTATTATATACAGCTACCTAAATAGGTTTAAGAGAACAAAATTTAAAGCAAAAGCATCAATTTAAATTATGTCTAAACTAGTTTTCATTAAAAAATAAAAACTTCATTTTTGTCCACACAACACTGAATGCATCTGTTTTCTCTGGAAATGACCAAATTCAGATCTATTACAGGTGCCCTCAGGCCCACACAGAGCAAGTGTTCTGTGGTAAACAAGAGTCTGAAATTACAGCATGACTACTCAAGGTTACCTGCTCATGTGTGTGCTCTGGCATGGGTGTTACTGTGAGTTAGCTCTCCTCTTAGCTGCAGCTGGTTAGCAAAAGCTGTGAGTGTGAACATGGGCAGTTACTCATCACAGTTGATAACACTGTGCATTGGCACCGTAGGTTGCTACTTTAAATGTCTTCCCATAAACTTGCAGTTCCTTCATGGCATGTAGGCCTTATTCACCCCCTGGTAACATGAGTTGAAACTGTACTGGCTTCCACTGTCAAATAAAGGAAAAGACACAAAAACGCCTATGAAACATTTTGTCCTGTGCACTTAAATCCTGGACACTTTTCCCAGTAATACAAAACTGGATAGCCTTGTGCATCTGTATTTCATCTGTAGTCAGCATGACAATATGATTTTATCCTCCCACATGCCTTTTGCTGCCTTTTGGAAAAATCTGTGTGAACAGGACTCCAGTAGATATATAATGGGCTCTTACAATTAAGGGCATGTCAAGGTTCTGCCAGCACTCCTCAGACCACACAGAGAGAAAGAAATGCTATGGCCAATCAAGAACCCTAGTTGGTGCCTTCCAACAAATTGGTTTAATTTACCTTGCACCAAAACAGGCTAGAAGTGAGCATATAAGAAAATCCACAATCGAAATACACTTTGGTCATGAAGGAGGTCAGTGGTGCCAGCTGAGCCCAAGATTCAGTCTAGGAATCTAATTCATGTGCTTTCCCTCCCATATGCAAATTTAGCCAAGGTGAAAGGATATGTTTTCAGGTGAAAAAAAGCAGGCGAGTTAAGAAGGCTGATCACAACTATACAGAAAGTGTCCCAAGTGTCAGAGATCATATTCTGCGCTGACAAAAGGCCAGAGACACAATCAACAGGATAAGCAACGGAGAAAACACACATCAGAGAAGACTTGACAAGTGGCAAGCCATCAACAAACAAGTAGAAGGTCTGCCCATCAGCTCAGCACAAAAATTTCAGTACAGAAATGAAATTTTTACAAAGCTTCAGAGAGACAGGTGATACAGTACGTGGTCTGTAGTGTGTTCCAACATCTTTGAGACATTGAAAACAGTGAATTTATAGGGGACACCTACTCCAGAATTTCTCAGAGAAGGTTTGTAATTCATACTCTAAGACAGACAGAAGGTCTTTCTAGCTATTATTTGAATGCAGTGGAGCACCAAATATATTAATTCATAGTAATTTTCCCTCCACATCCTAATCTGTCTCACACATGTCAAAATAGCATGAGTGATTCATGCATTATTTATCTGGTGCCCTGTACTATGCCTGTCAAAGAATGCAGACTTGGATTTAAAAGATGTCTAGATTTATCTAGCGAAGTGGGAAATTATTTGGATTAGTTATTAGCTAATCCTAAGAGCCTTCCATGTTGTGCCCACAAAACATGACCCTTCAGCTCATAATTACCCTCTACTAACTTGTTATTTATGTGTTCATGGTGTGCAGGACAGAATACAGAATAGAAAGAGTGTGATCAAATCAGGCACTTCATTGTCATGTTGTTCTACTCATCTGCCCAATTACGATTCATTTTACTAGGTGGAGTAAATGGTTCAGGACTGAAAGACATACTGATCTCTGTTACCTCTGTATCTTCTAGACACTGTGAGCAGATCCAATATTTCCTCATTTAAGGTCCTCCTCATGGGGGATCTTTGACTTATAATAGGTCTTATTTTTCTTCAGTTTCTATATTTTTAAATAGTAATGTGCATGGGCAAGGGGTTGGTGAAAGAAGTGCTCCATTTTAATGGTGCGCAAAGCTTTAAAATTGTCACTTTCCTGAAAGCAACATAAATGTGGAATAGACTTTCCCTCACTCAAAATATTCATGGGTAGAAAGTGTAGGAACTAGTTTCAGTTCCACCATATGAAACCCACCTAATTAATTAGGAAAATGATTCTCAAAGATTTTCACTGATAAACTAAAAGGTTATTAACGTTTTTTCCACTTTTGTATTGCTGATTTTTACTAACCTGGTTATGAATACTGGCCAATTCTTCACCAGAAGTTAAGAATCTAGATAATCTGAGGATATTTTTTTTCTCCATTTTCCATCTTTTCTTTTTGCTTGCTCCTGCAGTAAACTCAGGAGCATGCACTAATGACAGTACCATCTGCTCACTGAGTTCATAGCATATTGTACCACTTAAGATTTCCTGAATCAATGCTTCTGTCTCCTATTCCCAAGGACACATACAAAAATATCAGGTTTCAAATATCCCCAGATACCAATATATATCCCCAACATATACCAAAACAAATACTGTTCAGTTGGAACAATCCCTAAAAAGCGTTGTTAGTATGGGAGAGAAGCCTCTGTTTGTTACTACATCAGCTGTTGACAGCTGAGGTCAACACAGTTGCTACTGATAGGGCCACCATCTCTACAGCCCATGACCTCCTAAGAAATCCTACTCCTAGATGCCCATCCCATTGTGCGATGGCTTCCATAAATAGCAGAAAACTGCCCACACTCTTCAAGTTAAAATATCCTGCAGGTGAGAGTGAGAAAAAATTGCCTTGATTTCTGACTGAAACAATCCCCAGTGTCTCCTGACAGTCCTGGTTGACTCTCTAACTCAACAGCAGACCAGATCCTTTGGTTAGGGAAAACCACCCTCATGGTCCAAGAGCCAAAGTATTGGATGTACCTGAACACTTGATGCAGAGTATTCTTCCACAAGGCCAGCATCCCAAGCCACAGGATGGCTGGAGATGGGAAGGGATGAACTTTGATGTTATACTGGAAGAGAACAAAACGACACAAATCTGGAAAGCTCTGCCCTGACAGAGATCCTTCTCTCTGTAAGAAAAGAAAGGTAAACTCAGGAAGAAAGCATGACTCCAAACTTTTAGACATAAATCTAGAAGCATAATTAAAAAATTTTAATAAAAAAAATTATTAGTCTGTAGTCTGGTAAAAAAGGTCAAAAGGAATTGATACTTTAGTAAGGGCATGACAGACATGAAAAAAGTGTGAGTTTGTGGAAAGGAATTGGGCTGCAACAACCTTGTAAGTTATGCTTAGGAAATATCTACACCATGGGACTGAGCAGCTAGCCAAGGCTGTCAGGACTAAACTCAAACACACAACCTTCTCCCTGTGCACTGGTTTCCATGGCAAGTTGACTTTTGTACAGGCCAGGAGGCATCTTGGTCCACTCAGACTAATTCCTTGTCCGGACAGACAGTGGACTAGGACATAAGGTTGCTCCAGGTTTTTATGCCAGTCCCTGCAGGAAGGACACCCTGGAGCCATCCAGAGGCACCAGTGAATTCATCAGTGGGAACAAGACCTTCTTGATTGATTGGAATACCCTCCAGCTGCCCCCAGCATGCCCACATTACTAATGAATGAGATGAACATCATAGGTCCAGCACAAGAAAGGCCTCATCCAACTGCTAGCAGCAGCAAAAACAGAATAAAAACTTTGAAAAAAACAGGTGGTGAACAGGAATTTTCAAACGGTTTTGTTTGTTTTTTGTATTGACATTGTGGTGATACTTACATAAATCAGAAAAATTACTATTAGAGAAAAAAGAGCCAGAGACAAGAAAAGACCAGTATACATGGCAAAGCAGGATCCAGCCTCATCTCAGAAAGTTTTAGAGGCCCTTATCCAGTGAACCCTGCCACTGATTACAACAGGGTTGGTTTTGGATAAGAATTCATAACAAAGGAAATGGTTGCAGTGCTTGAACTTCACTTATGGTGCAACTCTTCATGTGCTCTAAGTGCCTCACTATTGCACATACTAGAACAAAAGACAAAGATGAAAAGAGAGAAGAATTAAGAAAAGACAGTACGAAATTAGTTGCAACCCACAGGTTCTATTAGTAAATCGAGCTTATTTGCATTTCCACCACCTGTCTGACAAGGCTAGATGAATTCACCTCCAGAAGATTACCTTTATTTCACCGAGCAATAAAATATCAGCAAATACATGCACACACACTAAATTTTCTTCCCTGTGTTACATCTTTCAAATCATTTTCTCATTTTCTAAAATCATTTCATTTGCTGCTGTGAGGCTAAGTATTACAAGTGGGCTGCTTTTCTCTAATTTTAAATTCAGTCAAAGTCTTAACTCATGGCAGCTGAGTGTAGCTATGATTAATGTCCCAAATCACTTCTGTTCAAGTTCCTACTGCATTTCACTCTGCTATACCTGAGCACTCAGCACCATCTCTGGCCAACTGTGTTAAGTACAAGCTAAAATTCAAATAAACAGAAATCCCCAGTACCAAAGTCACAGGACTCAGGAGAGATTAAGTTGTCATGAAGATTTTTTTAGACAAAAGGACCTTTGCTCATCTGGAACAAAAGGTGTCCCTGGAAGCGAAAAAAAAAAGTATGAAATTGGATTTACTTCTTTCTAAAATACTCTATAAAATTTTTATAAATTTCTCTATTATGCACTATGCTTTCCAGTTTTTGGTTTTGTTCTTCTTTATCTAAGAAGCATTTAGATCCCATGCTTCCTTTCGCAGAATGGCAATGTCTTCTGCCTTAAATTAATCTCACTAATTAATACCTGCAGAATGATGGACGAGATATGGAGAAGCTGTGAGGAAGAAATCTCTGTTGAGATGGGAATCTGTATTTCCTGCTTACCACAAAAAACCAAAGAGAGATCAAAAGACTCATTATTACAAAAAAAAAAATATCAAATTTGAGCTTACATATGTGAACCAAGAAAAATGCCCTTCCCAACCTTCTTACCCTATGTTGAAGCCTGCATCTTTCCTTCATAAACTAAAGCATACATATACTTGAAGGATAAAGATGATATGTGGAATCTAATTTGCACATCACTTTTGCTTTCAAATCTTGGGGAAAAAACCAAGTTTAATGTATTTAGTTGCATTAATCCTTTTTCAGAGTTGAAAGTTGAACAATATATGGAAAATATGAAATTACCATAGTTGAAAAAGTATTTCCCCAAGTTACATAAGCTGTAACTGGCCTACACCCTCCCTTACCCAAACATACATACATTCAGGGATGGAAAAACTACAGTCCATGTGGGTTAGATCAAGCCTTAATCTCTGCAAGTGGTTTTGTTCACATTTGCTTTTGTTCCCATGGTCTCAAATGCATACTTAGCAAAGCCCAAGAGGAAAACAAGTTCTTCAACTGCGTTTGCATGCACATAGGACAAGGACAGTGACCTCCCGCTTTAACAGTCTATGTAAAGTGCAAGAGTATATTACAGCTACATGTTAAATTCTGATCCCTGACCCAAAATGACTCAGAAATTCACATTGAAGTAAACTTAATGCAAGTCCCCCTTTCCACTTTCATTCTGTGGTCTCACATTCTACAACATTTGAATGTTCTTCTTCCCATTACATACTGATAACCACCTCATTGGTTTAAACTGTTTATCAAAAAGAGGATTGACACATATGAGAAATTTCAGGCTTCAATTCTACAAAAGCCTAAATGGCAACTTAAAATAAAAATATTAGGATAGCCTATCATAGAAAATGCTGCATCAGAAAATCTATTTTCCATCTATTTAAATTTAAATATATATCATTGGTATGCTAAGTAGCTAGGCATGAAATACCAGTGAATCAATCTATTGCACTTTCTCAGGTGTCTCAAAGACATTAAAAAATAAATGTGAATTTTCTCTCTATTTTTTAATTAGTCCCTGACAAGCATGAAAAAGGCTTTACTCAAGAACCACAAGCAGAATGTCTATTCACCAGGCATAAAAATGTCTACTCACTGAGCATTTGCTTGGATTTTTATACTGATTAACCTCCTGCGTTTCCTTATTCCTTGCATGTTCTCTTCCTGTTAAGGTAAAAAGCAAGTGACTTTCAACAGCATAATGTGGTTGTAGAAAAGAAATTTAGACACACATCTTTGAATACTTGAGGTAAGTGGATTTAAAACTCAGTGTTCAAAAGAACTACTTGGAAATTTGATTATAATCAGTTAGCTTTCATGCCATACTGTAACCTCAGTAGCCAGATGTCATTTAGGTCCCAATCCTAGAAGATCATACTCTTTGCAGCTTCTGAAAGTTCAGCAAATGTTACATGAGCAGGGGCTCATTGATTTCCTTCATTTTATTCCCTCAGCTCCCTGTGTGCCATCCATCCCCGTTCTTCTGCTTCTATCTCATGCAAGGAGTTCCCTTCTTCACCCTGTTCCATAACAGCTCATCTTCAACTCTGTGGTCTGACATTTCCATTTGCCATATTGCCATGTAAAAGGTCTCCCCATTCCTCTTTGGCACTGTCCTCTTTTCTGATGCCAGGACTTCTGTGTAACCATTCCTTCACATGCCTCACTCTTCTTATATCTTCTTGCTAGGCAAAAGGTTTCTCCATATACTTGAACCTTTCTGTTGCCTCTTCCTTTCATCTTACCATTCCTCTGAAGTTGCTCACAGAAGAAGCCTGTATCAGAGTGAATTTACGCTGATACTTTTGGTCTGTATTTGGTCCAGACACCTGTAAAAGTTTTGTTCTTTCCCTGCCAAGTTTTGAGAAAACAAGTACTGATAAACGGGTACCTCGTCCTTGGAGAGAGAGCTTCTTGTATAAACTGTTTTAATTGGTGTACTGTGATTGACTAATTGTCCTCCAAGGTCGCTTGAAGGAGAAAGTGAAGACTATAATGATGAAGTAGCGCCCCCAGACTCATTTGGAAAAGACCCCCCGAGTGCAGTACGCAGGCGCAGGGAAAGCCACACGTGAGCAGAAGAGATGCACTTACATAACGAAGGGGTGAGACGGAGAGCCTCTGGCTGGGCAGTGCTGACCACTCCTGCCCAGGTTGAGGTCACTCAATTAATTGTATAAAAAGCAGATAGCTCTTTCTTGGAGGAGAGCTAGCTTCACAACAAGGACTGTTGCCCGTAACCAAAAAAACACAAACCAACAGAGTGCCGGTTTATGCGGTGCTTTATTCGGGGCCCCGGGAACCTGAGGACTAGCGTCCCAAGTCAGGATTCCCAAAGACCCTCATTCTCAGTTCAGCTTTTATACACAAACAAGTTTACGTGCAGTTTCCACAGCAAAACAGTTACAGTTTCCACAGCAAACCAGGTACAGTTACAAACAAGCTCATACTTCATTCTGATAATAATTAATAATCATCTACTCTAATCATAAATCTGCTTATGTTGTCTTACTCCTAGAAACTGTTTAACAGACCCTTACCACATCCTAGGTAACAAATCATTATATACATGCTTGACTAAATCCTTTGATTATTGTTCCCACTTCTTCAGTACATTCCACTCTCACAAACAAGGTTGCTCACTTACTACTTTGGAGTGTTGCTTTCTAGGCCTACTCTCCTACTAAGCCTTAGCCATTCTACTACCAATTGCTAAACTTCAGTTATTTTGCAACAGGACAACGTTGCCTTTTGGCAGGGATGCCTGCCAGTTTGTGAACTTACTGACTCTCCAAGGATGCAGCTTCTGCTATTGGTAATTATAGGCATTCTAGGTGAGTAAGATAACTTTATGGGCAACAGCTAGGTAACTGGGGAGGTTGTGCTGAGGGCTTATTTCTCTCCTCCTTCCTCCCTTTTGGGTTTGTTCATTTCGTTGGCCACCTCTCGGTAACAAATATTGGTTTTTGTTAAGCTTTTAACAATGTCATGGTTTCAAGATTCAGTATGTTCAAACCCCTCCCTAACACAGAAGCCTTACTTGGCTGCGGTGATAATATCAGGGAAAGAGGGAAAGCTAGGAAAGCCCTGTATTGCTTCATGGATGTAATTGTCACTTTTGCTCCTTGTATAAAACAAACAATAAGAAAAAAAAACAACGGGAAATAAAATTTTCTTCAGTTTCTCTCCATACCTCTTCTTTTTCCTTCTTTTGTCTCAAGAACCTAGTCTGTAATTTTCTTTCATGAGGTGCAATTTTCAAAACTTTATGTTCCAGAGAAATGGTCCAATGCACCATGAAGTACGCTACAATCTTGGTTGACTCAATTAAGCAAGTCCTGATTTCGGTGGTGGGCCCTAGCCCAAAACTAAATATTCTCCAGTTAGCACAGCTAAGAAAATTGCCATTTTTCAAAGGGTACTCCAAAGAGAAAAAGAACCTTGTTAAAATAACCTGTCATTAATAGTTATTTTCCCAGCTTGAATAAAGAGAAAACAAACATGAAAGAGTTCAACTTGAGGGAGGGAGAAACTGCTGATAGAGTGTGTTGCATGTCTTCATTCAGTTGGGGTTCTGTGCATCTTTATTGCAGATATGATCTTAAGCCCCCACAGGACTGGGGTAGCTACAGTACCTTTCTGAAGTGTGGTTTCAAATTGTATGCTAGAAAGAAGTTAGAAAAGAATTAGAAAAGAAAGCAGCAATTCAGTGGTCAACCTGAATTGCAAGCCTATATTAGGGAAAAAAGGTATGGTTATGAATGGAGAAATCTCAGAAGAATGTCTGCTTGCTTCTAAAAAGTTCAGCAGCACCTTCAAGGATGACAAACAAGCAGGATCCTGAAGTTTGTGCCTTATCCGTGCTTTGTATATGACAATTCTTCAAAGCAATACAATGTCTCCTAACAACATAGTGGAGATCTGGTTCAGTAATAACTTTATGGCAAATATGACACCCAAATCATCAGCATGACTTATGGATGGTATATCATTCCCCTAGAGTATTTCTCAATTACAAGTAATGTAGCACCTCAAGAAAATGGCATGGTACGTGGTGTCCTTCTCATCAGCTTCTCAGTACAGCTTAAATAAAACAGTGCCATATATTATTTAAGAGACCAGTTAGTAAATTCTTACAGTTGGGATTCAGTGTAAGCTACTTAGCTGTTATTTATTGTCATAAGTATCATGACAGTTTGTCCTGTATCCCCTTACAGCTGGGTTCTTTTAATTAGTTTTAGATGTTTTGCAACAGTGAGCTTTCCTCTTAGAAACACATCTTTGAACATGGAAGTGATTGTTGACGATGGGACAAACTCTACTTTCATTAACAAATTTGTACAAGCCCAGACTAAATTTTACTTTGTATTTCAGACAGGTACAAATGCCTGCAGGTGAAATTGGTTCATGGCTGTTACACAAAAAATAACCAAAATAAACAGCAATGTTACCTCTTATATTGCAAAAATTCAGAATTACTTTTTGGCATTCCCAGGTTTTATCTCTTCTTCCCAGTTGTTTGATACACATCAGAGTAAGTTCCAGAAAAACAGAATCAAAATACTTACACTAATCCCAAAGTTATGTGTGATCCCTACTAAAGCCTCTTTACTCTGTCACAGAGGATAGAGACTCCACTGGTGTCTGACAGAGAGGACCGTGTGCCAAGAGTGAAATCTTAGTGAGATTGACCAGCTCTGCAGTTGCACAAATCATTAAAGCTCCAGTGGATTTCATACCTTTCTAACTGAACAAAGATGGTTTACAGCTTCAGAGAGGAGACAATCTGCAGCTGTTCTTCATGAAATATTTGTATAAAATCTTAACCTTAAATCATGAAACAATGGCAAGACACTAACTATAAGGCAGCAGAAGGAAGATTTGAAAGGATGGCGTGACAAAGCAGAGACACATATGAACAACAGATATAAGTGTTTCAGAGCTAAAAAGCAAATGCTACCCTCTTGACATTTCTTTTCTGTCAAAATATAACAAAAGAATAGCAAAAAATGTTTCAGTAATGCATGTAATTATGTCTCCAGCTGGAGACATATTTGCTTGAAGTGATAAAAATAAAGACATTCCCAGATGCTAATGGTGACTAATCAATCTTCCATTAACAGGCAACACACCTTCAACTGAAAGAAAGGAAAAGGACATTTTCCCAAATCAGTCAGTGCATCAGTCAAGAAGCCATTCAAGAGAAATCAGGAGGGCAGAAGCATCAGATATGTACCACAGGCCCTGAATTACTGTGAATTATTAGGATTAAAAAATTATTTCTATCCAAAAAGTTAATATTCCCCCAGGTCCTGCAAGAAATGTAATACTGTCATCACATTTCTTGAAAAGCCTGATTTGAACTTCTGCATATCATTTTTCAGTAAAGAGGGAAAAATAATGAAATTCAACATGCAGAACTGTTTCCTGGTTCTTCTTTGGAGAGAGAGAAACAAAATTTGCATCTGTTTCCTGTCTGCCTGCTCCTTTCCAAAAACACATATCTTTTCAAAACTGTAAAGACTCCAAATGGCTCAGTGGAGGGAAAATGTATTTTCATCTAAGCTGCCTGATGACATGCTGTCATCCAGATTCACATACACACATGTACACCTGCCCTTATTCTTGACAGGCCTTTACCATGGCCTGTAACTCTAAGAGGAATTCATCCAAGAACAGGTAATGGGGAAAAGAATTTCAAATACATGAATGATTAAGTAAAAATCATGACAGACCCTGGTCCACCATTCACAGTGCACGTTGCTTTGCAGGCACTGAGGAAATGGCAAAGGCTCCACTACAGTTCTTTAGGGCAATCCCCACATCTACACCTTCCACCTTTCTCAAACTTGGAGCTGACATGATAGCTAGGGGCCCCAGAGAGACCATGCAAGAGTCAGTGCCAATTAAGAAGAGCCTGGCAAGTCTAGTGCCTGCTCCCAGGATTACTTCTGAATAATGGCTTAGTACTGGGAAGCAAGTAGTAAGCTGATCAGAGCTTTTCACATAAATCCTGCTCTGGAAATGCAGCAACACCACAGAGTTGGCACTGAAGGGACCTTCAGGTCAGAATAGAAGGTATTAAGTTAGCCAAAGTGCTGTTTGCATTAGGGTGAAAATAGTGACCAAAGTAGATGATACTAAAGTTCATCTAAGTCCTGCTTTAATTATCATAATCCTTTTCTAGATGATTTTTCTCTCTCTCTCTAGAAATCCTGCACCTAAGCAGCAGACATGAAAATCTCCAGTTATATTGCTGGCATTATTGTATTCTTCCTCTCCTTTACACATTTCTAACTGCTCTTCCAATGGCTCCACAGCACTAGTTTCCCCATCTGTTGCAAACCCAGTGCAATGGTAGTATCAAAACATCAACCTGGCTTGTTGATCACTCAAGCAGTCCTTTTGTCCAAGGGAAAAAATACTGCTGAAGGAAAAACAGTGCATAAAATGTAAATTTTTTTTTGTTATCAAAAAAGATAGGTCAATAAGCAGGGTGTATAAACTCTGTAAACATCACTAATTTCTCTTGGGATATTTCATTAATTCCATTTTTAATTCATGTACAGGTAAAGGGTCAAATTTGTGAAAACTAGTTTTTATTAGCTGCGGAACTACTATGATTCACTGATCTTCTCACCATAAATGTAATGTTCATGGAGTCCTTTAATAGATGCAGTTCAGCAAAGCTCTTAAACAAATGTTTACACTCCAGTGATGCTATTCATAAAGCAACATCATATATTTCTTGATTTTCCAAAATAGTTATTGGAATACTTACTTTGATAGAAAACTTTCCAACAACTGTACACCCACCACACACACGCAAAAAAAAGAAAAAAAATTAATAAAGGAATGTTGGATTTTCTTCTTAACAGTGAATAGTCACATTGGCAAACAAACTATTAAATCCTGCTTTACAACTGGAACTCCACAATGTTATTGTACACAATAGTCATAGTAATAGTACAAACAACAGTCTGATCCTTGCTCTCAAAGATATGTCCTTTCACTCACAGTGACTGCTGTGGTACCCCGTCTTCACCAGGGTGAAGCTTCTTGTACCACTGTACGTCAGGAAGATGAAGGAAATGCACTTCCTCAGCAAATGCACCCGAGTGCTGCTCTGCCCACCCTAAAAAAAGATTTTCAGTACTTCCCAGCACATGCACTCCCTGGGCATCACAAGGAATGCAGACTGTACCATAACCAATTCCACCCTGCATCACACCAAGTGACATCTTAGTGATTTCAGCTGTAGCAAATATTCTGGAAAGTATAGAGATGGACAGAAAAGAGTGATTTGACCTTCTACGTGTTTTTAGTTAATCAAAAACATCTTGCTACATTTCTAAAAGAAAAAAAAAAAAGTTTAATGCCTTTGTGTTTCTTCACTGCCTTTTTTTTTTTTTTT